>NC_072793.1:161660680-162285680 GCF_028583425.1 Eublepharis macularius | reverse complement strand
TCACCACATCTACTTTTCATCCATTATAATCTTTGCTCTTTTATATTCACTGAGAATATGTATTTGGAAATTTGTAGTTAACAAGCCAGAAAAACAGGACAAGATAGGGTTGTAGAGATACAGAAACTAACAAAGCATAATAGGGATGGAGGTCGGAAACAAGGGAGAATTAAGACTTGATTTGATCTAGTAGGAGTAACTGCTGCTAAAGTGAGCCAAAGCGGACAAACTGAGGCATTATTGGATGAAGCATAATTTTTGCCCTTTCCGACTGGGGCTCTGGTATGCGACATACCTTCCTGAGTGGAGACTGTCCCTTCCACACACGGAGAACAGTCATAGCAGCAAATAGGTTCTCCTTCCTTAATCACCTTGGTGTATCCAGATGGACAGTTCTCAGTGCACCTAGAAACAGGCAGGGTCTAAGACAAGGAACATCAAGCAAAACATGTTAGAGGCTTTGCTTTTTGTATTTCTGTGTACTTGTATACAGAAAAGTTTTTGCGTGCAAAGACAGTTGTACCAGAGCTTCATTTCCCTACCTCTTGAAAAGCACTTGCGATGGGCCAAAACTGATGAAAACAAAAAACAAACAAACAGATCAGATCTGAGTAAGCACTACTCCAGGCAGAACAAAGCACTAATGAACACCCCTAGTAATGAAGACTGTGGACTCCACATGAGTTTTAATTCACTCATTGCCCTTGCTATTTCTACGGGGTCATGAGTGCCGGAGGGACCCTTTCTGGATCTGGATTTGGAAGCAGTTCCTTGTGTTATTAGTAGAGGTGTGCTCTAAGAATGTTTATGTTTCAGTTTTGGTTTTGGGGGGTTCTGGAATAATTCTGTTTCATTACTAGTTTGTTCCAGGCCAGTTAGTGCTGACCCAGAACTGATCACTTTGCTTTTTTGCATTTTCATGCTCATGTTTTGGCCACACATGAGCAAAGGCATGCTGTTGTTTTCAAGGAGGGTGGGGAAATGAGGCTTTGGCTCTTTTTATTTTTAACCAAAACAGCATCAACCGGAAGTCCTGCTCCTAATCTAAATAATTGATCCATTGGTTTTTCGTCAAGCATAACAACACATACACACAAACAACAGACCCATAGAAGCCAAGTGTCAGTGGGTGGAGCTGCAGGGCATTCCCAAGAAGGAGAGTGATCCAACAAGTACAGTGCAGCAACTTTAAAAATAATCCTGCTTCATGTTCACTTTTTTCTTTTTCTATAGCCCCAATAAATTATTACCTTTGAATTCTGTCGTTTCCTTCTCTTTTCATGTTCCCATGTTCTTTTTAGTTTAGCTTCCACAATGAGGGGCAAATCCAAATCCTTCCTTTGAATGCTCAGCTTTCTGCTGCAAAATGAGTTGTTCTTGCTGCCTTTTTCTCCATTACCCAAATACGTGCAGGCAGAATTATTGACTGAACACACACACACACACACACACACGCGCGCGCGCGCGCACACACACACACACACACACACACACACACCACCCTTCACAAGAAGATCTGTGCTTTCCCCATAAGTTTTCATTTTCCTCTGGTAGGATTGTTTTTCAGAGTATGGACACATTTGCTATTTGACTCAGAAAAAGAAAGAGCCCTGAAAGACTATGGAAGCAATCTTAAACAGATCTACTCAGACGTAAGTCCCCTTTTATTCAAAAATCTTTATTCCAAGTGAAATATCTTTCAAACTGCAGCCTGTGATTTAAGTCTCCCTTCCAAACATTTCCAAAGCTGAAAGCAGGGGAAGGGAGAGGTCGCCCCTTGCAAGGACTGGATTGGCAGGGAGGCAGAGAATATTTCCTGGGGTGGGAGATGGGAAGATGCACTCATATGCATTTGTCTCATTCCCCCTTCCTGCCAATGTCTCTCTCTCTCCCCTTGGGATCTGATCCGAGCTGTTCAGGAAAACAAGCTGCTGCCCTGCTAAGCAAGCCCAGTGCCTGCCTGCTGCTTGAAGGTATGAAACACACAAACTCTCTAGCGAGAGGGACTTGTTACAATTTAGTTTCCTGGATTTGGTTCAGCATTCCAGATGATGTTTTAACAACTCAAACCAGTGAGTTCTTTGTGTATTTTCGGCTTGATTTTTCTATTATGCACACCTCTAGTTTTTAGACTGTAAACTGATTTTATGGGAATAACTACTGACAAATTATTAGTTTTTAAAGGGTATAAAATGAAATAAGCATTTTTCCCACCTCATTAAACCATCTGGGCCACACAATGGCATCCTGATTAATGGTGAACTTTATCTCTGGAGAAGATGTTTGTCTCTCTGTACTCCCAACTTGAACTCTAACAATAGATTGATTGGGCATCACCACCCAGTTCACAATATCAAAGTTGACTGCCATGTCCCCATTTTCATCAAAATAAACTCCTTCCATAGAACGATTGTAAGACTGGAAGTTTCTCAGGAAAGGATGAAGCTAGAATGACATCAAAAGCAGAAATATTTAGAAATTACAAGACATCACAGTGTCTTTTTACTGAAGGTTTAAGGGCAGTGTCCAACTGATGGTGGTGTAATTCAAAAGAGGGATATCTTAAGCATATGCTTTGGTCATGTTTAGTCATTCAGCCTTTTTAAGAGGAAGTTGGTAGTCATATTAATTTTATATTAGAAAACCGATTTATTTTTGAGGATGTTAATCAATGTTCCCTCTAAGCTGTGTAGTGTTGTTAGCCAAAAATCTACTTCATGAGCTGAAATAACAACTTGCATTAAAGTTGTGAGTGTGCCTTCTTTTTAAAATATATATATATATATATATATATATATATATTTCAGTTTACAAACATACAAACTTCAAACTAATTTGTATTGTCTCTCACTTAAAAACAACAGTCATTCATACATGGTTGTGTATGCCCCTTGCACCCAGTAATAGGGTGGGTGACTAAGTCCAGTGGTATAAATGCTGCAGAGGTTCAAGTCACTGTCCTGTGGTTAGACTGAACAGACCCTTGCCCACCCCAACTGGCAAAGGAGAACCATGGTGTAGCATTGCACCAGTGCTAATCTATTTTTGTGCCAGCATTACCCTAGAACATCTCCAAAATTCACTGACATGTCATACTAAGCTTTTCCTGCACTGCTTTGGGACTGCTTTGTTAATCTGAATATTGCAGCCTTGGGTTTTGTGCTCTGCTGTTTTCTCCTCAGACTTCTACTTCTCTTCTGGGACCCTTGATGGGTCCACTCGTGGCAGATGCTTGAGGAATCTGTGTATTATTTTGCCCAGTTTTCTTTTTCTTTTTAGTGAGAAACACATCAGTTGATCATTGAAGTGCTAATTTGTCAAGTAAAAGGCAGTGAGACCAGGAGTTCATTTTCAAAGCTATGAAAATGCCTTTCTTATATGTGCCAAAATAAATTGTGACTATACAGGAGGTTAAAACCTCCATGCTCTGATGTGTGTGTGCACAGTGACTTCTAGTGTACAGCACATTCAAAAGGAATTTTTAAGCCCCTGCTGTAGGTTTGAATTTTTTTACTGATGGGCCCGCCCATCACTGCAGCCTTCTCCAGCTCTTGGCACTGGGATGGAGGGACCTCATGGCAGGCACAGCGAAGAGGCTGCGTAGGTGCCTGCTTGCCACCTCCTCCTCCAGCTCCTGGCACCAGGATGGAGAGGCTGCTTGGTGGGCCGGTGAAGTGGTCACATGGGCACCTACCCTCCACCACCACTTCTTCCTCCAGCTCCTAGTGCCAGGATGGAGGGACCCCAAGGTGGACATGGCAGAGAGGCTGTGCATGTGCTGGATCACGCCCACCACCTCCTCCTTCTGGCTCTGGAATGGACAGACTGCTCAGAGGACCTGGAGGGGAGGCCATTCAGCCACCCACCCACCATCGCCTCCTTTTCTGGCTCCCAGCACCAGGACCTAGAGACAAGAGAGGGAATTCCTCCATGCCATAGCAAGAGTCACACTAAGCCCTCAGAAAGGCGGGGCCCAGGGCAACCCTCTGTGCACGGGGCTTCTCTGACTGTGTTATAAAAATTTGTGTGCAATTGCGCACAAGTGCACGTTAGCAGGAACAGTGATGTTAATACACTGTTAAACTACTTGCCTGTCTGTTGGAATCTAACTAATGGTCAACAGAAATGGATCCTCTGTGCCTTTGCAGTTGCTAAAAGACATATACTTCAACATTGGAAAGACATAAGCGCATCTCCTGTAAACCACTGGACTGAAGACCTTATAAACTTATCAACATTTGAACATATCGTATATAGAAAGCAACTATGCATAGATTTATTTTTAGATGTTTGGAAATCTTTCATAGATACCTAGAGAGAGAGATGCCAATAGTGTTTAGTAGCCAGCACTGTTTTTTTCTTTCTTTTTTCGATTCCTCCAGTTTTTTAATTCTATTTGCTTTTTTATTTTTGATGTTTTTGCACTAATCAATAAAAAATTAAAATAAAAAAGAAGAAACAGCTTGGATATTCTGCCTTAGGATTGAATTGTGTTAAGCAAGCTCTGAATACAGGACAATTATATAGAGCCTGCTGGATGTAATGGCACCTTTCTGTCACAATCTGTCTAGATGTAAATAAATTTGGTTGGGATGGAAGAGACGTGGTTCCGGTAGCAACAAGGAAAGGATATATATTTATTTTACAAAATGTATACCGTCTTTTGCCCTCATAAGGGCCATTAAGATCAAAAGACACAAATCAAAAAACAAACCAAAATCTTAAAATCTTAAAAAGTTGTAAAGCAAGCAAAACATCACATCATTAAAACAAGCTGAAATACACATACAAAACATAAAAACAACAATTAAAACATTGGGTAGAAAGGAGGGATCACTGAAGGAATCAGTGATTCCTGGTGGAAGATGTCAATAGAAGGGGCAGAGAGTTCCAGGATTTTGGTGCCATGAGTGAAAAGCCCCCTCCCAGGTTGCTATCCCCATAATCTCGGATGGTGTGATCACCTGAAGCAGGGCCTTGGAAGATGACAGCAGTGTTCAGAAAGGTTCATAAGGGTGATCCTTTGGGTATAATGGTCACAAACTGAGTAGGGCTTAAAGGACAACACTGGCACTTTGAATAGTGCCTAGATCAAGAGCCAGTGCAGATGGCCCAAGGCTGGAGTAATATGGTCCCATTGACACACTCCACTCCATATTCTGGCTGCAGCATTCAACACCCATTGAATTTGCAAACACTCTTCAGCTGCAGCTCCATAGCTGCATTGCAGTAATATAAGCTATATGTAACAAGGGCGTATCACTCTGCCTCTATCTCACTTTGTCATCATTTGTTATGAACCTAAGGATAATGTGTTACATCCTATGATCTCTTTCCTATGACCAGAATCAATTGGCTTCATAGGAGGAGGCTGTTTGCAATTTCCCAACATTCTCTGATTTCCCCACTATCATATGCCATCCCATTTATGATGATTAGCCCCGAATCCTACATGGCAGCCATTTTTTGAGGCAGTCATTCTCAGTTTCAAATTCAGAAATCCCCACAGGGTCGATAAGACTGGGAATGCCTGGATTAAACATATTCAATTGAGAGCCAAAACAGACGTGACGAGTTACCTAAGTTCAACTTGGTTTTCCTTACCTCAAGGTTTGACAGGAAGTGTAGGCGTCCTTGCAGGGCCCGGAGCTACATAGCTGCACGTGCTCTGCCTCCCCCCACCCCCGTCGCACTGAGCATCACTTCATCTCCCCCCCTCGCCTGGCCCATCCCCCACAGACCAACATCAGGCTGCACGGGGAGAGCGGGAGGAAAGGCTCCCAGAGCATGTTGGATCTCCCCCTCACTCGCCCGGCCCCCACCAGAAGCCGCGCAGCTTAGAACTGCAGGGACTGGGCCAGATGAGGGAGGGGGGAGATGAAGTGATGCTCAGTGCGATGGAGGGGAGGCAGAGCACATGGGGCTATGTAGCTCCGGGCAACGCAAGCAGGGGAAGGAGAAATGCAGCGATGCACCTGCAAAGACACCTATACTTCCCGTCAAACCTTGAGGTAAGGAAACCCAAGTTGAACTTAGGTAACTCATCACGTCTGTTTCGGCTCTAAGTATTCCTAAAAACAGAAGAAAGGGAGCAAAAATAGAGTTCCGTACATATCTGTGTTCAAGGCTAACAGAATGAGACTGTGAGAGCAAGTGCATGTTATAACAATAGGTCTATCAGGTTCTCTGAATTACCAGCTTTCATTTTTTAAGGTAAGTCTCTAGGCACGTCTAGAAATGGGAATAGCTTGTCTCCAAAATGAATTCATCACTATTATAGATTGTCTCATTCCAAATTTTGGTTCCTCTGAAGCCCCAAGAACTATAGGAATACACCATGATTCTATGGGGAAATACAAAGAAATGCATCCCAACATTGTCAGAAACAGGTCAAACGCTGTGAGCAGAAACAGCTAAAATATATATAGATTAGCATTGGTGCAAAACCGAACTATTCAAAATGGCTTTTTACTCAAATGAGAGGACTGTATCATCGAGATGGGGTCTCAGATGCTTCGCTAATGAGTTAGACTTCATCACTATATTGCCTTACATATCTGCTGCTTTAAATATGTATTCCTATGTACCACCAGTGCTCCATGTTGTCTAATGTTAGTCCTAGAATTGATTATGTTCTGCTTCAGTATTTTTACTACTCCATACTGGATTCTTGCTAATACTTTTGTCTTTTAAACTTGTACCTATTTACCCTATGGCATTGTGTGGGGATCTCCTCTGGGGCAGCCGGGGCCTGCAGGGGGCGCTGTCGCCAGCGTGGTCCCTCCCGTCCGGCTGATGCCTTGGGGCCTGGGTCTAGGGCTGCCTCCTTACGGCAGGGAAGGGGGTTAAGCAGCACCCCCCCTTTTGTGCCCGTGCGGCCCTACCCTGCTGTCCTAAAGAGGAGGGGGGGTCTGCTGCTTCCCTCTCTCTCTCGCTACCCACCTGCTTACCACCAATGCCCCACCTTTACCCCTCAGTCCCCCCCGCTCCTGCACCAAGCGGCCCCTCCCTGCCTCCTTGAACCTCCCTGAACCTCCCACCACCCGTGTAACCCATTCTTCCCTCTCTTTGTCACTCGCCCTCTTTCTCTCGCCTTGGCTTGTATCAGTTCCTTCTCTATCTTTCCCTTTTCACTTGCCATGTTTCTCTCGCCGGGGCTTGTACCAGCTCCTTCTCTACCTTTCCCTTTTCACTCGCCCTGTTTCTCTCAAAAGATCCTGGATCTCCCCTCCCCTTTCCATCCACTCCCACACGCACACCCGCACCCAACCTGTGGTCTCGGCATTCTGCCCTTTTATTCCCCCTTTCTGGTTCCTCCCCTCGTCCTTCCCTCGCCTCCTCTGCTTTTTTTTTGAAAAATTTTTATTGGATTAGATGTCATTAAATTGTACATTACAATCAGTTTCCTTTAATTTTTCCAATTCTAACCCCCTCCCTTTCCCCCCCTTTTGTTGACTTCCAACAGTTTTCCAACCCCTTGTCCCTTTTCCCTTACTCATTTCAAATTTATTCTATCTATCAAACGTAAACTTTCACTTTTTTCTAAGCTTATCTATATAACACAGTGCTCCTTCTGTCTTCCTACTTTAACAACTAAATAATACATAAATAAATAATACATTCTTGGCATATTTTCTTTTAATACTAATCATTTAACTAATTTTGGTACTCTGTACTCTGTCTTATAATCTCATCTTCAATATGGGACAAACAATTTATCCCTCATTTAGCATAATTTTTGATACTTCTATAAACAGTACATTCAATATAAGTCAAACAATTTAACTTATACTCTTTATATTACTTTTTCTACATATCTTATCTTCGTACTGTTTTATTTATATAATTATATAATTCTTCCATTATGCAACTATCCACCAAAAATAGTCAACCAATTTGACCCATATATACCTCCAAACTAAATCAATCAATTTAATACATGATCTATACATTAATATATATTTTCCACCTTGCTTAAATTTCTTCATTGCAATTATAAAATTATCTCCATTATACGATTATTGCCAGAAATGAAATTAATTAGTTTCTATCCTTATAGTTAGTTAATTTCTATCATTAGAATTCTTATAATAACACCTATAATACTTAATGCTATATATAATAGTCTAATAAAATAGTTGCTTAGAAATTCTCATTTAACTCTCCACTCCCCGGTAAAGTCACCTCCCTCTACTTCTGTTGTATTTCAGTAATTTTCAAACTGCCACAGTTCTCCTCCCACCTCCCATTTCTTCACTATTGTTTCAGCTTCTCCCAATCCGTGTTAAACTGTCCTGGATCAAGGTCTCTCAGTTTCCTTGTCATTTTGTCCATTTCCGCCATGTACAGCAATTTATAAATCCAGTCCTCAATAGTTGGCACTTCTTGCACTTTCCACTTTTGTGCGTACAAAAGTCTAGCCGCTGCTGTCATGTAAAATAACAATGTCCTATATTATGCTGGAATGTCCTCCATTCCCAAGTTCAGTAGCAGGAGTTCTGGGTTCTTATTAATTTGAAATTGTAAAATCTCACTTATTACTCTTATTATTTCCCCCCAGTACTGCCTAGCTACCTCACAAGTCCACCACATATGATACAAAGATCCCTCATGCTTTTTACATTTCCAGCATTTATTAGACGTGTTCAAATTCCCTAGCGCAATTTTCTTTGGTGTCATATACCAACGATAAATAATTTTATAGACATTCTCTTTGATATTGGTGCATGTCGTAATCTTCAATGTATTTTTCCACAAGTATTCCCACGCCTCCATTGCTATTTCCTTATTAAAGTTTATAGCCCACTTCACCATTTGCACTTTAACTGTTTCATCTTCAGTATACCATTTCAGCAACACTTTATATACCTTAGAGATTTCCTTTTTGTCCTCTTGTAAAAGTGCCTGTTCTAATTCCGAATTCTCCATTCTTATCCCTCCCTTCACACAGTCCGAATTATAAAGATCTCTAATCTGTCTATACTGAAACCAATCGTAACTTGGAGACAACTCGTCCTGCGTCTTTATTTTGAGTTTAGAAGATTCCATTCGGGTTATCTCCTTGTATGTTAAACACTGTTGTTCATTATCGACAGTTCTCGGATCTATTACTTCATGTGGAACCACCCATGAGGGGATTCCATCTTGTAGGTAATTTCTGTACTTCTTCCAAGTTGTGAATAGGCTTCTCTGAATATAATGGTGTAAAAACATAGAGTCCGCTTTTACTTTATCATACCATAAGTATGCATGCCATCCGAATATTTTTTTATATCCTTCTAAGGCCAGTAATTTCCGGTTTTTCAGCGTCATCCAATCTTTCAACCACACTAAACAAATTGCGTCATAATAAAGTCTTAAGTTGGGCAGTTGCATTCCGCCTCTTTCTTTTGCATCTTGTAACACTTTCATTTTCACTCGAGGCTTTTTGCCTGCCCAAACAAAATCTGATATTTTCCTCTGCCATTTTTCAAACTGCTCAGAGTCTCGGATAATTGGTATTGTCTGTAACAGAAACATCACTCTTGGCAACACATTCATCTTAATTACTGCAATTCTTCCCAACCATGACAAGTTCAGTCTATTTCATTTAATCAAGTCTTGCTCTATCTGAGTCCACAATTTCTCATAGTTGTTTTTAAATAAATCTATATTCTTTGCAGTCAGTTCAGTTCCCAGATATTTCACCTTACTTGTTACTTCGCAGTCTGTTATTTCCATTAATAATCGTTGTTTTTGTTTAGTCATATTTTTACATAGTATCTTTGACTTCTTTTTGTTTACATAAAATCCTGCCAAATCTCGAAATTCCTTAATCTTCTCTATTACTTTTGGCATATTCTCCATTGGATCTTCCACAATTAGCATTATATCGTCCGCAAATGCTCTGACCTTATAGGAAAAATCCTTTATTTTTATTCCACGGATTGCATTGTCTTCTCGTATCTGTATCATCAGTATCTCCAAAACCAAAATAAACAACAGTGGAGACAACGGGCAACCTTGTCTTGTTCCTTTACCTATAGTCAATTTCTTGGTCACCTCGTCATTCACCACAATTGCTGCACTCTGGTCTCTGTAAATTTCCTTTACTGCTCTTATGAATCTTTCTCCCATTTGTAGCTTTTCCATGGTGGCAAACATAAAGTCCCAGTTCAAATTGTCAAACGCTTTTTCAGCGTCCACAAAGAAGAAACCAACCTCCTTGTCACAACGTTTGTCATAGTATTCAATAGCATTTATAACTGTCCTTAAATTGTCTTTGATTTGTCTGTTTGGCAAAAAACCAGCTTGCTCCTCCTCAATAACTTCGGAAAGCCATCCCTTCACTCTTTCCGCCAGTATCTTCGCAAAAATTTTGTAATCATTATTAAGTAATGATATAGGTCTATAATTTTTCACGTTAGTCAAATCTTGCCCCTCTTTGGGGATCAATGATATATTGGCTTCACTCCAAGTGTCTGGGATCCGTTGATCCTTTAAAACACCATTAATCACATCTTTTAGGAATGGTGCCAGTTCATTAGCCATTACCTTGTAAAATTTGGCTGTAAGTCCATCCGGTCCTGGCGCCTTTCCCAAGTTTGTTGACTGTATTTCCTTTCTTATTTCTTCCTCCGTTACTTCATTATTCAATTTGTCTCTCCAAGCTTCCGAAATTACTGGGAGCTTCATTTTCTCCAGATATGTCGCTATTGAGTCTTTATTCACCTCTTTTTTATTACACAATTTGGCATAAAATTTATAAATGGCTCTGCTAATAGCTGTCTGTTCCAGGTACACTTTATTATCCTCACAGATTTTATTTATTATTTTCTTCTCCTTTCTCTTCTTCAATTGCCATGCCAAATATTTCCCAGGTTTATTTGCACCTTCGAACGCTTTTTGATTCATTCTCTTAAGATTCCATTCCAGTTCTTTGTTATTCATTGCTGTCAGCTGTTCTTGAAGAATTTTAATGTCCTGGTAGATTTTCTTTTTCCCTGGTCTTTTCTTTAACTGTATTTCTTTGGCTTTTATTTTCTCCGTGATTTCCTGTCTCTTCTCCTCTTTTTTTCCCCTGGCTCTTCCATTTAAGTCCATTAATATGCCTCTAATTACTGCCTTGTAGGTGTCCCATACCTTGTTGGTTGGTACTTCTCTATTCATGTTATATTGTATGAAAAACTTTGTTTCTCTTCTCAACATCTCCATATTTTCTCCCTCTTGCAGCAAATCCTCATTTATTCTCCATCCTCTCCTTTTGGTTCTTTTCCCAAACCTCCACATAATTGGATTATGATCTGAGCCTACCATAGGCATTATTTCCACCTCCTTAGTCCAAAGCGCTAAGTCTTTTGAGGCCCAGATCATATCAATTCTTGATAACGTAGAATGTCTCGCCGAGAAAAATGTATATTGTCTGCCTTTGGGATTTTGTCTTCTCCATACATCTTCCAAAGTTTCCTGTTGCGTCAATATAAAAAACGTCTTTGGTAATAGTCCTCTCTTCTTTTGTGCAGTTGCTGACTTTTTATCTAGTTCCAAGTTTGTCACTCCATTGAAGTCTCCTGCAAGAATTATCTGGTCATAAGAAAGTTCATCTAATTGCTTCCTCAAATCCTCAAAGAAGCTTTCTTTTGCTCCATTAGGTGCATAAATTCGAATCACCAATATTCTCTTTAAATTCCATATACATTCCACTGCTAAAAATCTGGCTTCCGCATCTCTCATCACTAACTTTGGCTGTAGCTCCTCTTTTATATACAATACCACTCCTCTTTTTTTCTTATTAGAGGCCGCTACAAAATCACTGCCCAATTTATTCAATTTTAGATACTTTGCATCCTGCTTTCTAATATGAGTCTCTTGCAGGCATACAATATCACATTTTTGTTTTAATAGCCAGTGGAAAATACTTTTTCTCTTATTCGGTGAATTAAGTCCATTTACATTCCAAGATAAAACTTTGCACTCCATATTCATAATCTTGTTGCTGGTAAGTCCTTTTCATTGTCCCTTATAAACTGTTCCATCTCTGATTCAGATCTAATGCGCTTTTTCGCTCCTCCAAATTCAAAGGACACTCCTTCTGGTAGTTCCCATCTGTACCTTATTTTCATGTCCTTCAGAATCTGAATTAGAGCTTTATATTTTTTTCGATCTAACAACACCGATCTGGGTAATTCCTTCATGATAATAATTGTCTTGCCATCAATCTCCAATGGATCTTGAAACTGTTTAGTCACAATCTTCTCTTTTATATTTCTGGTCGTAAATTGCACGATCACATCTCTTGGTAGTTTCCTCTGGGTCGCAATTCTTGAATTTACACGGTATACCACATCTAGGATAGCCACAACTTCCTCCTCCTCCTTCCCCAGGTATCCAGCTAACACCTCAGCAATCTGTTCTTGAGCTGTCTTTCCTTCCACTTCCGGCAAGCCGCGAAACCTCAGCTGCTTCTCCATATGTTTACTCTCCGCAACCGCCATTCTCCCCCTCATCACCCTCATCTCTGTTCGTTGCGTATCTGCTAAATTCTCCACCGCACTTTCCACTACCTTGACTCTTTGCTGTGTTCCCTGCAGGTCATTTTGCATTGTTTCCATACCTTTCTTCACTTCTGCCAGCTCATTTTTTACTGTCTCTTTAACATCTTTAACCTCTTTCACCAACTCCGGTTTCATGTCCTTGAGCTCCTTAATCACTTCTAGAAGTTTTTTATCCAAATTCTCTATCGCCGATTGCCACTCTTTTTTCGACATCGTGGGGCTTGCTTTGGCTCGCTCCCACGAGTCCGCTCTCTTCCTTAGCTCCGTGGCGTTTAATTTAATGTCCTTTTAGTTTAAATGTCCCGGTCTTTCAAAAAAAACTTTTAAAGAGTCCAAAATGTCGGGCGTCTTTTCTCTATGGTTCCTCTATGATTTTTGTAATCCAATATGGCTTACTTCCTCTTTCGCTGAAGCCGCGGCTCTTCCCCTTTCAAAAATGGCGATTCCCTACTTCCTGCCCTCCGGCAAGGGCCGCTTCTCTCCAGCAACTCTATTGTTGTTACGTACTTCCTGTTTCCCGACTTCCCACAGCAGTTCTCGCGATGGTGAAACTTTCTCACAGCCTGATATCTCCTTATAGCCACAGGTATTCAAAACAATAGTCCAATTTCTTTAATAACTTCATTTAACTTAGTCCTTTTTCTGATATAATTCTTGCCGGATCCTCCCCTCCTTATACTAACCCTGCAATCCTATAAAGAGTTACTCCAGTCTAATCCCATTGAAGTCAATGGGCTTAGACTGGAGTAACTCTCTATAGGATTGCACTGTTAGTCTGTTGCAGTTTAAAAGTCTGCTTTAATTCTTCTTTACTTTAAGTAATCTGTCCCGTTTCAAGAGATAGTGACCTTTATCTTCTCATTCACTTTCCTTGGGTTGTAATCGCTGTTTCAATCTTAGATTCCCATCCACTCTTCTTTTCCCTGTTGAAGCTTGGGCATGTAGGTATTATGCCAACCGCATTGGCACCAGGACTGCCGCAGAGATTATAGCTGACCTGTCTTAGGGTGGGACCTCAAGGGTCGGGAGAGGATCTGTTGCGTAGGACCCCCCCTCGCCCAAGATCAACGCGCCCTGAGGTGCTTGAGCATTCTATGCTTGTTCTCCGCCTGAGAACAGTTGGCCGCGGGCTTGATTTTGCCCCGCCGGCCGCTTAAACGGCAGCCCGGTCAGCTCCACGATTAGAGCTGCATTAGACCTCCATGGATCCCAAACCGGAAGTCTTCCCCTCGCCTCCTCTGCTGATGGGTGTCTCTTTCTTCCTCTGGGTGTAGCACGTGGCTCGCACTCCCACCCTGCTCCGCCCAGCCCTCCCCCTCCTGGGTGAAGCGAGGGGCTGGCTGGCCCTGCCCACTGGAGCCGCTCATGCTGCAGCGCCGAGAGTCCACTGTGCCCGCCATGTGCCCCACCGCCGGGCTGAAGTGCCTCTTTCTCCATTGCAGGTGAGTAAGGAAGGGCAAGCCCGGCCACGTCCCGACACATTATTTTGGGGGAAAAGGTCCTTGATACTGTATCATCTGCTCTGAGTCTCAGTGAGAAAAGTGGACCATAAATGACATAAATTAAATAAATAAATAATAAAAAATATGTACTTGAGTATCCCCCAGTGTCTTTTCTGTTTTTATGACTGATATAACTCTCTGATTCTGATAGATTCTTTGGCCGATTCCAGACGGCCCTCCCCATCCCGAAATGTCGCACGTCGTCACACGTTGTTGCGTGGAAAACGCAAAATATCACGTTTTCTTGCCCGAGTTTTGTGCAACGTTTCAGCTTGCTTTTGTGTTGTTTTGCATGATGAGAAAACCCCAATACACTTAGGTCATAAGCCTTGACCTCTATTCATTCCCTCTACACCTACAATTTTGGCTTTCTTCACCTAAGGAGAATTGGTCTGGAGATACCTCCATAGAAACCTCACAAATGGATTTGCCTTGGAAATATACAGACGTGTACTTGTATGTACAAAGTCTCCAGAATCTGTATTTGGAATCACACTATTAACAGTAATTTTCAATGACACTGCCTGCGAGATTCAAAAGATGGAGTGAATAAGCAAAAAAAGTCAGACGCAAAATGCAAAGAGGGACAGACAAAAAAAATTAAAATTTTTGCTGGCATCTGAGCTGATTCTGACAGACCAAGAAAAAAAAAAACTAGCAGAAACTACCAATAAAAATGGGGCACTCCATGCTAGGGATCATTTAAAAAGTGAGTGAAAACAAAATGGCTAGTATAATAAAGCTCATACAAGTCTCTTCTGCGGCCAGATTTGCTATGTTCTAGTCAGCACTTTTTACTTGGGAAAACAGGTGACATGATAGAGGTCTAGAAAATTATGCATGGTGCATAGAAAAGGAATACAAAAAAAACCTTCTCCCAAATTAATAGAATGTGGGATCATCCTATGAAATGACTTCCTTCGGGATTTTGTTTACTTTTTCATTTATTATGCTGCAGGAACATAACAGTTATACAATGGGTAATAGCTCAAAGCACGCCAAAGGAAGATGTATTACTTCATGAAAGAGGTAGACGATTTCTGTCACAAACTTCCACAAGATGAGGCACAGCCATTGCTTTAGATAAATTTAAATGAGGTTGGACAGGTATATGGAGGATAGGAGGACTATAGTCGGCTACTCCCCACAATATTCCTATGAACTTAGACAAAACAAATACCTGCCATGGCTGAACTTTCTGAAGTCCCAGCCGGTCACTCTTCAAAATCTGATTAGATCTTGACAAGTAGGCAGCATTCAAGGCTTGTGCCACCAATTGGATTAAGTTGTAGATGGAATAGCTGTCTTGAGACAGGATACTTTCAAGTTCACGCTGGGATGGAGTTTCCACTTCCTCTTTCTCTCTGCATCTTATCCAGACTTTCACAGACCAACCATGATTAGAATATAAACAATGAAATGCTTCCTGTCCTGTTTTACTGATGGTAGAGAGAAATGATTCCAAATTATCATATTTGGTCTTGATGCTTGTCCGGATCAAAAAGGAGAAAGAACCATGGATGTGCTGAGTATCAAACACTTTGAAAAACCACCTCAAGCTGAGATCATGCAAGACTGCTGTGATCCAAACTTTCCCCAAAGGGGATTTTGTGTCTTGTTCAGCATGTTTTATCAAAAATCCAACAGCCATTATGGAGAGGGAATCTCCATGTAAAACAAACACATTACATTTTCTCTGCATGGAAAATGAATATATGCGCAAATTCATATTGTGTGTTTTCAGTTCTGGGATGCTTTCTGTGAAGGCAATGCAAATCCCACCCCTGATGATCACAGGGGTCAAGGTCCTCAGGAATCTTTCTCCTGCGGCATTGTCTGGAGCAAGGAGACCAACCCACGTCCATCTGAAATGCAGGAGCATCTTGGTAATCCCCATGAAATATGATTCTTGTTTGGAGGCCAACTGGTAGAAAAAAGGGTGAGGAGTTTCATCTGTGAGAAAACGATGATCAAAACTATAACTGATCTAGAAAGGAAAGGAGGAGATTGGTGTAGTCAAGACAAAACTCGCACACTTTTTCACCTGTAATGAAATTTCAATGAAATCAGCCACTGTACCAGAGGACTGGAGAACAGCAAATGTTAAAGGGACTCTAGAGGGGAACCAAGAAATTACAGGCCACTTAGCCTAATATCTGCCATAGACAAATTAATAGAAACTGTAATCAAAGCAAAAATTATTAGACCCATAGAGGAACAAAGCCGGCTGAGGGAAAATCAGCATGGCTTCTGCACAGGGAAGTCCTGCCTCACCAATCTTTTGGAGTTCCTTAAGAAAGCAAACAAGCGTATAGATAATGGTGAACCAGTAGACATTATACTGTTGGATGTTCAAGAGGCTTTTAAAAAGATTCCTCACTGAAGACTCCTAAAAAAATTATTGTAGGGTATGAGCTTTTGCAAGACACAGCTCACGTTTTTGTTATTCTTAGAGTGTTACTGGTTTCTTGCTCTTTTCTACTGCTACAGACAGACTAACAGCAATTATGACAGCCAGTTTGGTGTAGTGGTTAAGAGCATGGGACTATAATCTGGAGAGCCAGGATTGATTCCCCACTCCTCCACTTGAAGCCAGCTGGGTGACCTTGGGCTAGTCACAGTTCTCTGGAGCTCTCTCAGCCCCACCCACCTCACAGGGTGTTTTGTTGTGGGGATAATAATAACATAGTTTGTAAACTGCTTTGAGTGGGTGTTAAGTCATCCTGAAGGGCGGTATATAAATCGAACATTGTTCTTGTTGTTATTATTAATATGGTTACCCATCTTGAAAGACTCCTAAGTAAAGTTTAGTAGTCATCACTCAGATAAGAGGACAGGAAAAATGGGCTCAGTTAAAGGAAGCAGAGAGTAGGAATACCTGGACTTCCCTCTCAACGGAGGGAAATAAATAATGGGGTCCCACAAGGATCAGTATTGGGTGTGATGCTATTTAATATGTACTAAGCAATCTAGAAATGGGGGTGAGCAGTGCAGTGGCCAGCTGTGCGGATGACACAAAATGATTCAGGATGGAGAAAATCAAGTCTGACTGTGAAGTGGTCCAGGGAGGGCCTCCCCAAATTAGGTGAGTGGGCAGTGATGTGGTAAATGAGGTTAAAGCATCTTAGTGTAACGTGATGAGCACTGGAACACCCTCCCCCACCCCCTTAGGTAACATGTTAAGGGAATCTGAACTTGTTAAGACTGAAAAGGAAAGAGACCTTGAGAGAGTAGAGGATAGCTCAATGACAATGGCCACCCACTTCTGCGGCGACAGTAAAAGCAGGCCAAGTCTCCTATGAGGATTAATAGGGAAGGGATTTTTTAAAACAGGCAATATGATAAAGCTCCTGTATAGATCTATGGTGCAGCCTCATTTGGAATCCTGTGTGCAGTTCTAGTCACCGTATTACACAAAGGACATTGCAGAGCTGGAAGAAGTATAGAAGAAGGCAGCCAAGGGAATTGGAGCACCTTTCCGATGAGGAAAGGCTAAAGATTCTGGGAATTTTCAGTTTAGAAAGAGATGATGAAAAGGGGAAATTATATTTTATTTATTTTTTAAATTTATTCCTTGCCTTCCTGCCTTCCAAAGGCTGCTAACAAATTAAAACATACATAATAATATCACATTGTTGGAAACCTTCGTGGAGAAAACCATTAAAACGAAACCAGAACTACAATATACGAGGGAACACTGACCAATAAAAACAACCATAGATGGAAGATGGCAACAGAATAGGACAGAAAAGTTTTGGTACCATGACTGAGAATTCCCTCTCCCACGTTGCCACCCACCTAATGTGAGAAAGCAGGGGCCCCTGAAGCAGAGCCTCTGAAGGTCACTGTAGAATGGTCAGGCAGGTTCAGATGGGAGCAGGGAGTCCATCATGTATGTTGGGTTTTTCTATGTTTTCTAAAGAATTCACTTCAAAAATTGTTCTCTTCTTGGTTTCTTTATGGGACCACTGCAGTGCCAGAAGCACATGCCATTTCCATTCAGTGCTTTGGATCCCCTGGAACATTTATACAGGCAGTGAGATCTCTATGACTTTTTCTCCCCCCTCTTCCATTTCAGCTCTAAAGGCCCTCCCTCCCCAAGGGCTGTTGCTGGGAGCACCGGGCTGGTCCAGCACTCAGAGGCTCAAGTGAGGCTGCCTGGGGGAGGTGAGCGGCGTCAACATTCGTATCCAGGGGAGGCAAAGAAGAGCAGAGGAGTTTTCAAAGGCAGCCCTATGTAGAAAGCATTATAGTAATGCACATTGGAACCAAAAATCCAAAATATAAATACAAGTTGATGGGGTCTGAACTGGCGGAGACTGACCAAGAGAGAGATCTTGGAGTCATGATAGATAACTCACTAAAAACGTCAGCACAGTGTGCGACTGCCATAAAAAAAGCTAATGCTATGCTAGGGGTTATTAGGAAAGGGATTGAAAACAAATCAGCCGGTATCATAATGCCTCTGTATAAATCGATGGTGAGGCCTCATTTGGAGTACTGTGTACAGTTCTGGTCACCACACCTTAAAAAAGATATCATAGCACTGGAAAAAGTACAGAGAAGGGCAACTAAAATGATTAAAGGGTTGGAACACTTTCCCTATGAGGAAAGATTGAGGCGCTTGGGGCTCTTTAGCCTGGAGAAAAGACGACTGAGGGGAGACATGATAGAGGTTTACAAGATAATGCACGGGTTAGAGAAGGTAGAGAAAGATGTGTTTTTCTCCCTTTCTTACAATACAAGAACTCGTGGGCACTCTATGAAATTATTGAGCAGTCGGGTTAGAACAGATAGAAGAAAATACTACTTTACACAAAGGGTGATAAACACATGGAATTCGTTGCCACAGGAGGTGGTGGCAGCTACAAGCATTGCCAGCTTCAAGAGGGGACTGGACAAATATATGGAGCAGAGGTCCATTAGTGGCTATTAGCCACAGGAGATAGATGGTATTCTCTTTGTGGGGAGGTGGTGCTCTGTTGTCTTGGTGCTGGAAGGAAGGCAGTGGGAGGGCTTCTGGTGTCCTGGCCTCACTGACAGTCCTTTAGATGGCTCTGGATTTCTAGCCACTGTGTGTGACAGAATGTTGGACTGGATGGGCCACTGGCCTGATCCAACATGGCTTTGCTTATGTTCTTATGTTCTTATAGTAATCTAACCTGATCAGTGCATGGATCATTGTGATCAGTTGATGATTTTTTTTTTCAGAAATGGCCACAGCTGACCGCCCCCCCCCTCAGCAAGACTTCTTGTCCTGCCAGCCGCTGCCATCACATCTGGAAAGAAAGACCCTCTGGGAGAAGCAGAGCATCCCCCCTTTTTTTACTTGATAACACACCTAAGGAAAAGACAAATCTTCCTGTTTAGTAAAATTGTACCTATTTATTTTCCTTTGTTACTGATATATTTGTAACCAATTACTCCCAATATAAGGAAAGATAAAAATTTTCTTTTCTGAAAAGTGGCATTTATTGGGCCCCTGCATCCATCTAAACCCTAAATATATCTTATGGTTACCAGTTTAATGTAGCAGTTAAGAGTAGCAGGACTCTAATCTGGAGAACCAGGTTTGATTTCCCACTCCTCCACTTGAAGCCAGTTGGGTGACTTTTGGGTCAGTCACAGCTTCTAGGAGCTCTCTCAGCCCCACCCAACTCACAGGGTGCTTGTTGTGAGGATAATAATAACATACTTTGTAGACCATGTTGAGTGTGGCATAGTTGTCTTGAAGGGCAGTATATAAAGCAAATGTTGCTATTACTAAGTTCATGGAAAAGACATGAGAGGCTGGTTACCTATAATAATCTCTCAAGAGTGAGTTTCTATTACATCCAAGCTGGATATGGAGAAGGCAAAATGATTTTTAACATGGAGAAATAGAGGGTCTTGTCATAGGTCTCCAGACAAAAACACTTCTAGCTAATGACCAATTGGTGGCAGTGAAAAGTTAACCCATTTCTGTTCGGATAGAGTTCACAGCCACAGTCAGTGCCCCCCCTCCACTACCACCCCTGGGTGGCCTTCGCCCTGTTTGAGAGGGCAGGAGCTGCTGCCTAAAACCCGCTGTCCAAGCCCCAAATGGAGCTGGCATGATTGGTAGCAAGAACATACTCTTCCTCTTCATCCCCCACCCACCCCTGTTGCTGACTGGCTCTAGCTGCTTAAGACTGGGGCAGCTGAATACATTCCACATGCCAAAAACAAGGGCCTTTTGGGTCTGTTTTACCACATACACTTCTAAGTCCATTGAAGTTGATGAGCTGAGAAGGGTGCAACATGGCTTAGGATGGCATTGTTAAACACAGCTCCCCTCCCCATAAGACCCGTACCTGCGGCAATTTGTAGATGCTTGACAGGTCTGCAATCTGGCTGGAGGTTTCAGAGTCGGCCCCCTCAAGAACAGCCAAGAGATTGTTCCTTCCTCCACAGCTGTAGTTTGGAACATTCTTCTGCCCACCAGACAGCAGGTCTATCTCTGCCTCATAAGTCATTCTTGCATTGAAATAGTTCTCATAGACGTTGTACCCCAGAGTGATGTTGGGTAGGAGACTGGGGTCTTTATTGATTTCCTTAGTGGCAAACAGGAAGGGCAGGAGGTCAAAGTACTCCATCCCTTGTACACTGCAAAGGAATGTATTTGGTCACCTTTCCTCTGATAATCAACATTCACATATCCAAACCCTGCTTTCTTTCCATTAAGGGCCTTTTCAGGCAATAGAAATCTCTGGCTTTCCCCTTTTGACTTAAATTTCTGCTAGTTCAGATCCAGAGCCTGAAGTACAATAGCTGATCCTAACAGAGTAGTGGCAGAGACAGATTGGCTGCATTGCCAATGCCTTTCCACTTTCAAAAACAAAACAGGGCACAGGGCATTCTTAAAGCTGGAGCAGAGCAGTGCGTAGCCTTGAAAGAAAGAAATTGTTGTAACAAGCCACGTTCACTTTTCTGGTGCTTGCTCTGTTTAAATGATAGCATGGGGTGACGGCATTCAGCTTTTAAAAACAGTTGCCATTCTTGAAGCTTTCAATGGAGAGTCTAGCCCTTCACTCTATTAGCAAATTAAAGTAACAGCATCCTACACTGGGCCTTAGCCAGAGCGGAGCCAGCAGGTACAACAACTTCCTTGATCCTGTCCAGAGATCTCTTCCCAAGAGAGGCTAAAACCAAACACCTTTATTTTCACCAAGAATTATTGCCTGGGCATTCCGCAGGCTCTTCTCTGCCCACTTGATGCTCTAGAGTTCTTCTGCAGTAGCCAGTCCTGCCTCGCCTCCTATCCATCTGCGAACTGCATTTTGTCCTTCCCTTCCTCCATGAAACTCACAGTCACAGCAGCATTCTTGGCACTCTGCCTCCAAATGCTACCTGCTGGGGGTCCAAAATAGGGGAAGGTTTTGCTCTCTGTGCCTTGTTTGTGTATCTTCCAGACAATTCGTTTGGTCCATTCCAGCATGGATCTTATGTTCTTATATTTCTCCATTTAATCTTCACAACACCCCAGTCAAATGATGGGTCAAGGTCAACTGTTGTGACAGCAAAGGGATTTTAGCTTTGGTTTGTTCTGAAGCAAATGTGTTAAGAAATAGTTCTGCCCTTAAAAAATACCTATATTCAAGAGAATGTTTAATTATAAAATGGAAATGGTTATACTTAGGACAGAACAGGCATTTTTGCAGAGAACAGAAGGGAATATGCATCGACATGTCATATCCAAATGATCCCAAAAGAATAATCCTACTCACAGAAAATTGCTTTTGATACACTGATGCGTTATCATACTTAATAGCTGAGGATGAGCTCACCAGATGCAGCACTAGCTGGGCATATAAATTGGGCATTACTGTTTATAAATTCACAGATCTCACCAAAGAACAAAACAAATATAAGAACATTAGGAGAGCCATGCTGAATCAGACCATTTCGACAAAAGAGTGATACAATTTTCCAAGAATCAATCCCAGAAACCAGGAACTGTCCATGGTAAAGAGAGTTATGAAATCATAATCTCACTGAGTAGCATTAAATACATTGTTACTTACGCTCTAAAACTAGTAGCGGGAGGCTTGGAGAAAATATATGGATTAAAGACGGTGTTTGCTGTAGATGTGATTCCACTGATGACAAAGTCCCCTGGCCTGTAATAATTCAGCTGGCTCCTTCGATCACTGATCAGAGTGAAGGGGCACTTTGCCTTCACTACACTGCAGAAGGGATGTGCAAGCAGCTGAGAGAGCAGCAACAGCAGCAGTGCCATCCTGGTGTGCCAGATCAAGCCACGTCCCCTGGGTATCAGCTCTCAATCACACAGCCAGTTAACCAAAAGAAGCCAGACCCTCTTCTGCCACCAAGGATCCAAGGCCTATTACCAATCGAGATGGAGGCTACTGGTGGCTTCTTATCCAACGGGATGGTGTTGAGTCTTGTCTCCCCCCTGCCCAGGTTCTCAGGAATTATTTGTGAACGTGCCTTTTCAAGCACAGTTCAAAAAGTTGTTGTCTCTTGCTCTTCTATAGTCCACTGCTTACGTTATTTTTTTCAGAGGTTGATGTTGGGAGAAATCCCTCAAGCATTAGTGAGAGGAAGAGTAAATTACCATGGTTTTCTTTATTATAGAGGAAAGTACCACCTTTGCAACGTCTTTGACACTGCGTGACTCCGTGTGCAGGTGCATGGCAGGAAAAAACATGTTTGTGACACTCATAGCATTGGCTCTCTACTCTTCAATGGGTCAGATAGATGGGGGTCAGACTAAGGCGGCCAGGTCCCCCGATGGGGGCGGGGATTCTCTGCACCCAGCCTCTGCTCCCCCCAACCACTCACCTGAACAGTGGGGGGGGGGAACGGCCCAGGGAATGGGCCAGGGAAGGAAAAAAACTTCTGGTTTTTTACACATGTGTAGCAGTGGGCATGATGTTGTTGCAAGCTGTCTTGGACCTCCAATGCAGGGGAAACAGTAGGGTAAATGCATGGGACTCCACATTAAATTGTGGGGTCATAGATGAAAAGCACTGGTCTGCCAGTGGAGATGAATGTTGGCCTTTCACTCCTCTATTCTTAATCTAGAGAATTGCCAGGGAAGGAAAAGGGAACTTCCTTGGCTTGTCTGGCATGAAGACAGCTGGATGCCTCACACAGTAGCACCTTCGCTGAAAGTAAGGATGGCAGGAAAACGGAGCCCAACTCCTGCTTCTCCAGGAATATTCTTAGCATGTTGTGTTCCATGTGGAAGGAATGTCCATGGCTGACAGAGTGCATAAGGGGGAGGGTCAAACACTGAACTAATGGTACTACACTTGCTGCCAAGCAACATATGAGCTGGGCCAAATCAAAGTGCTGCTTCTGCCAGCACTTCTCTGTCTTAGCCACTCGTGGAGACTCAGACCGCTGATGTACTGAGAAGGACAAGTAGAGCTTCCAACCCAAGGCTGGCAAATGGCAGGAGACTTCCGTGGGGCTGGGCTATTTAGCAACTTTGTGGCAGCCATTCCGGGACAACCGATAGAGTTTTAATGATAGCATTTGGGGTGAATGCTAAAGCAGGGTGATATGGCATCGCCAGCAACACTGATTCCTCCCCCCATTTCTCCCTGGATTTTTCATCACTGCCCAGCTGAGCAGCCATGAGGAGAGCTGGCAGAGAGTGGGAGCTCTCCTGCCAAAATGGGAGGCCTGGCCTCCCCCAGGACAAGTTAGGAAATCATCTGGACTAGAACTTGGGCTTGCGAAGTATATCAGGAACTCTTCTCAACGGTAGTTGTGAAACAAGGGTCACATTACTCATTAAAGAAGGGTGGTGAATTGTTCTTATTCACTTAATTTTTATATCAAAACTTTTTAGGCCATCCTTCTACTCAACTTCGGGTTCCCAAGGAGGCAAACAAGATAAACATTAATACACATACACATAAATTAAAACAGACACTTGAACAGACACATGAAGAAAATCAGTAAAAATCAGTGAGAAAATACCAAACAAAAGGGGAAAGTGTTCATCTAATGGTGGAAAACAATGATAGAAGGCGACAGTCAGCTATCCCTGACAAGGAAATTTCATAATTTTGGTTTCACAAAAGGCTCTTTCTCAGGTTGACACCCATGTTAAAGAATTATATTAGTACTAGAAACATAGCCCATTGTGAAAATAAATACAACGGGCTCTAGAAAGCTGGGGCTGGGGAGGGCTGGAGGGGAGGGGGCAGTCTGGGAAGGGATGGCAGGCAGGTCCGGGGGGTCTGGAAAGGGAGGCAGGTAGGGGATTCTGGGAAGGGCTGGCTGGAAGGTAAGGGGTCTGGGGATAGATGGCAGGTGTGGGGGTCTGGTAAGGGCTGAGAGGAAGGAGAGGGTCTGGGAAGGGCTGAGAGGAAGGAGGGGGTCTGGGAAGGGCTAGCACTTAGGCAGGGCAAGAGGATCTGGGGAGGACTGAGACACAGGAGGGTCTCAGAAGGGCTGGCAGGTAGGGGGCAAGGGAGGTCTGGGGATGGCTGAGATGCAGGAGGGGTCTGTGAAGGGCTGGCAGGTAGGGGAAAAGGGTGTTCTGGGAAGGGCTGAGAGGCAGGAGGGGTCTGGAGAGGACTGGCAGGTGGGGGCAAGGGGGGTCTGGGGAGGGATGGCAGGTGGAGGGGCAAGGAGGTCTGGGGAGGAATAGCAGGTGGAGGGGGAAAGGGGGGTCAGGGGAAAGCTGAGATGCAGGAGGTGTCTGGGGAGGATTGACAGGTAGGGGGCAAGAGGTGTCTGGGGAGGGATGGCAGGTGGAGGGGCAAGGGGGTCTGAGGAGTGCAGGCAGGTGGAGAAGCAAGGGGGTCTGGGGAGAGCTGAGATGAAGGAGGGGTCTGGAAGGGCTGGCAGGTGGAAGGGCAAAGGGGGTCTGGGGAGGGCGGAAACACAGAAGGGATCTGGGAAGGGCTGGCAGGTGGAGGGGCAAGGGGGATCTGAGGAGGGTTAAGCCACAGGAGGGGTCTGAGAAGGGCTGGCAGGTGGAGGGGAAGGGGGTTCTGGGGAGGGCCGAGATGCAGGAGGGGTCTGGGGAGGGCTGGCAGGTGGAGGGGCAAGGGGGTCTGGGGAGAGCTCAGAGGCAGGAGCTGTCTGGGGAGGATTGGCAGGTAGGGGGCAAGGGTGGTCTGGGGAGGGCTGAGAGGCAGGAGGGGTCTGAGAAGGGCTGGCAGGTGGAGGGGCAAGGGGGGTCTGAGGAAGGCTGAGATGCAGGCGGGGTTCAGAGGGCTGCAGGCGCTTCACCTCTGCCCTGTCGCCCCGGCTCCACCAAGCACGGCCCAGCCCAGCTCAGCAGGGCTCAGAGGGCAGCGGGCACTTTGCCCTCGCCCCAGCTCCACTGAGTGCATCATGGCCCGGCTCCAGCAGGGCTCAAAGGGCAGCAGGTACTTTGCCCTCACCCCAGCTCCGCTGAGTGCGGCGTGGTCCGCCTCTGGCAGAGCTCAGAGGGCAGCGGGCGATTCACCTTCACCCCGTCGCCCTGGCTCCACCAAGAGCGGCACTGTCCAGCTCCAGCAGGGCTCAGAGGGTGGCGGGCGCTTTGCCCTGGCCCCATTGCTGTATCTCCACCAAGCGTGGTGTGGCCCAGCTCTGGCAGGGCTCAGAGAGTGGCAGGCGCTTCTCCCGTCCCCTGTCGGCCCGGCGGGGCTCAGAGGACAGCGGGCGCTTCACCCCAACTCCACCACAGTTTGTAGGCATGCCACTCTTCATTCACCGCCCTCCTCTTCCAGCTGGACTACGTAGCCTGGCGGCAGATGACTGGGCAGTCTCACCTGGCCATCCACCAGCAGCAGTGCTCTCCCAAGGTGGTGTTTGACAGCACACTTTTTATCCTGGTGCACCCGCACAGGCACACTGAGATAAACATGAGTCGTCTGAAACCCGTGAAGACAATTGTTATAGGATCATTCTATCCTGTAGGGTTGTATATGTGCCATACTACACCTAGTGTTGGTGGACCCATATCTTTAAAAATGGTTCTACCCCATTCACAAATACAGTAAGCAGTATGGTTCAGTACAAAAGGACATTACAGGTGGGTAATTCCGAATCCTTTCTCTGCTTTGCCTCTATGATTAATGTAATTTCTTTTCCCTTAGCTAATGAAATGAAATGTATGAGCTGAGGAAGGATCCCTCTTCAAAAATGTATACATATCTTCCAAGAGATGGCTTACAGGGTCTTATGGAATCATGGTTAAAGTCCACAAGGACTGCCCTTTTTTCTCTGGTGCCCCCTAACTTCCTGAGTGGACACAGTCCCCTACACTCTTGGAGCACAATCAAAGCAACAGAGAGACTCTTCTTCCTCTATCACCTTGGCGTATCCAGGATGGCAGCTTTCAGTGCACCTGGAACGAGGCACGGTCTAAACATAAATACAGGGAGTATCAGGCAAACTGTGTTAGGTGCATGTGATTATTCTGTAGAAACAAGTTTGTGATTTCTAGTCCCAAGTGCAAGTGTGCCAGGCCCTCTTTTAGGACAGTATCTTTGACTCACATCTACATGGATGGGACAATGCTTTAATATATCTGCTTTGCTGCTCTACAGTAGCAGGACAGGGAGGAGATTAAAGTGTTAAGGGCAACCCTCACTCCCAGCCTCTGCCCCTCCCATATGGTCAGTGGGGGGAGGTGAGGGAAGGGAACCGCCCCCCTTGCACACTCCAGCGCTCTCCAGAGCACTTTTGCATCGTGCCAGGAATGACATCATTTGCAATGCAGAAGTGCTCTGGGGCATGCGCCAGAGGTAGGTCTCCAGAACAGGGTGCCCTACACCCTCCCTGTCACACGTTTTCATGGCTGGGAGACCTGGCAACCGTAGTTAAGAGCCTAATGACAGGTTTATGAAAGAAATGAGAAGCAGACCCCTTCTGTATACGGGTGAGTAGATGTCAGTAGCACCCTGAATTCCACAACTCACAGAGCAATGACGGGGAGGGAACTCTCTGGGGTTTAATATGAACAATTTTTTAGCTTTTAGCTATTCTGGCACCTCTTCATTGGTCAGCCCCAAAAGGTGACCTGCCTTCAAACAAACTGTCTTCAACATCATCTTCTCGTTGCTCCTCTGGTTGTGATCAGTGCACCATCAAAGATGTTGTGTATTTGGTGCACTCCAGATATGAGACATGATGTGCACAGCCAGCCCTGGTACAGTGGCAGTGGCCAGCTCTGCCTGCATCATTGCCGTGCATGCACAGTACAGGGATGGCAACACATTCCTGCTGTATTTGCTGCTTGATGGGATGTAGTACCCAGGCACACAGACTTCCACCAGCTGCCTAAATCGTACCTGGGCACCATGTTGAATGAGGCAACTCCCACTGCAATCAACTGACCAGTCAGCCTGGTTAATTCTTGAATAAAGAATAAGCCATGACAAGATAGCAAAGATAAATCTTTATACTACTTTCAGTCAACAATCATTTGTACAGAAGTATATCAATGGACCTTAATTTAGGAGAAAATGTATCAAGTGGTACACCTACAAGTGAAAATTATATATGGAAGGCAAAGCATCAAAAAAGTCAATATCACTTTAACACAACCATAGTTGTGTGCCGCCATGTAAACATGTATAATATAACAATATTCTTACAAAGAAAGTGCCAATGCCTATTCCTATTCCTAACAAACGTAGAATACAGTACCACAAGTATTTCTAAGAGTCAATCCAAAATTATTTCTCAGACGGAGCAGACAATTCCAGTCTGAATATAATTTATCAAGTCTATATCAACATTTGTAATACATCTTTTTATAGAAGATTCTTCTGTAGGGATCCAGTAGTAAGAGTTGGAAAGTTGTTGATAAAAACTGCCACAGGAAGCCAGCAAATAAACCCATTTCAAAATAATTTCTTCATCTAGGCAGTTATTAAAAGTATAAATAGATCCTTAAAAAAATCAAAAAAATACATTTAATAATAGTTATTACATAATATAAAATTCATTTAAATACAGGTAAATTTACACAAATATTCTCACAACTACAGCAAGCAAGTAATATATTATAGGTACAAACAGCAGCCATCCTCCATTTCAGCAAGTGTCGCAAGTTGCTTACTTCTCCATTTTAAAGGTATATATGTTGTAATTCTTTTTTTTAAATAAAATTTGTATTGGATTAGAATCAATTAATTTCACATTACAATCAATTCCCCCATTTCCCAATTTCTAACCCCCTCCCTTTCCCCCCCTTTTTGTAGACTTCCAACAGTTTTCCAACCCTTTGTCCCTTTTCCCTTACTCCTTTTAGATTCTTCTATCTAACAAACATATATTTTCCCTTTATTCTAAGCAATAATTCTTTAACTATTTTTAATACTCTGTACCCTATCTTTAAATCCCTTCTTCCATATTAGACAAACAATTTGTCCCATTTTTCATAATTTCAAATATTTCTATAAACCATAAACTATATAAACCATACATTCATATAAGTCAACCAATTTAACTTATACTCTATATGTTACTTTTTCTGCATATCTTGTCTTCATTCTGCTTTAATTATATTTAATTATATTATTATTTTACTCTACTTTGATTATACATCTATATAACTATCATCAAAAATTGTCAATCAATTTGACCCATATATATCTTCAGGTAGACTTATTCAATTTAGTACATTATAGAATTTTTACCAAAAGTAATATTAGTTAGTCAGTCCTTGTAGTTTATTATTTTCTATCAATATTCTATGTATTATTCTATATATAATAATCTAACAAAATAACTGCTTAGAACTTCTCATTTACCTCTCCACCCCCCGGTAAAGTCACCCCCCTCTGCATTTTATTATGTTTCAATAGTTCTCAAACTGCCACAGTTCTCCTCCCACCTCCCATTTCTTCACTAGATATTGTTTCAGCTTCTCCCAGTCTGTGTTGAACTGTCCTGGGTCAAGGTTTCTCAATTTTCTTGTCATTTTGTCCATTTCCGCCATATACAGCAATTTATAAATCCAATCCTCAATGGTTGGCACTTCTTGTACTTTCCATTTTTGCGCATACAAAAGTCTAGCCGCTGCTGTCATGTAAAATAACAATGACCTGTGTTGAGCTGGAATATCCTCCATTCCCAAGTTCAGTAGCAGGAGTTCTGGGTTCCTATTAATTTGAAATTGTAGAATCTCACTTATTACTCTTATTATTTCCCCCCAGTACTGCCTAGCTACCTCACACGTCCACCACATATGATACAGGGAGCCCTCATGTTTTTTACATTTCCAGCATTTGTTAGAAGTGTTCAAATTCCCTAGCGCAATCTTCTTTGGTGTCATGTACCAACGATAAATCATTTTGTAAATGTTCTCTTTGATATTAGTACACGTCGTAGTCTTCATTGTAATCTTCCACAAGTATTCCCATGCCTCCATTGTTATTTCTTTGTTGAAATTTATGGCCCACTTCACCATTTGTACTTTAACTGTTTCATCTTCCGTATACCATTTCAACAGTACTTGGTATACCTTAGAAATTTCCTTCTTGTCCTCTTTTAAAAGTGTCTGCTCTAGTTCCGAATTCTCTGTTCTTATGCCTCCCTTTGCAGAATCCGAATTGTAGAGATCTCTGATCTGTCTGTACTGAAACCAGTCATAATTTGGTGATAACTCGTCCTGTGTCTTTATTTTAAGTTTAGAAGATTCTATTCGGGTTATCTCCTTATACGTTAAACACTGTTGCTCAGTATCGACAGCTCTCGGATCTATTACCTCATATGGAACCACCCATAGGGGGGTTCCTTCTTGTAGATAGTCTCTGTACTTCTTCCAAGTTGCGTATTGGCTTCTCCGTATATAATGATGTAAGAACATAGAGTTCGCTTTTACTTTGTCATACCATAGGTATGCATGCCATCCAAATATTTTTTTGTATCCCTCTAGGGCCAATAATTTCTTATTCTTCAGCATCATCCAGTCTTTCAACCACACTAGGCAGATTGCATCGTAGTAAAGTCTTAGATTGGGCAGTTGCATTCCGCCTCTTTCCTTTACATCTTGTAAAACCTTCATTTTCACTCGAGGCTTCTTGCCTGCCCAAACAAAATCTGATAGTTTCCTCTGCCATTTTTCAAACTGCTTAGAGTCTCGGATAATTGGTATTGTCTGTAGCAAAAACATTACTCTTGGTAACACATTCATCTTAACTGCTGCAATCCTTCCCAACCATGACAAATTCAGTCTATTCCATTTAATCAGATCTTGCTCTATCTGAGTCCATAATTTTTCATAGTTATTTTTGAATAGATCTATGTTCTTTGCAGTCAGCTCAGTTCCCAAATATTTCACCTTACTTGTTACTTCACAGTCTGTTATTTCCATTAGCAATTGTTGTTTTTGCTTAGTCATATTTTTACATAATATCTTTGACTTCTTTTTTTTAATATAGAAACCTGCCAAGTCTCCAAACTCCTTAATCTTGTCTATCACTTTTGGCATGTTCTCCGTTGGGTCCTCTACAATTAACATTATATCGTCCGCAAATGCTCTGACCTTGTAAGAAAAGTCCTTTATTTTTATTCCCCGAATTTCTTCATCTTGTCGTATTTGTATCATCAGGATCTCCAATACCAAAATAAATAACAGCGGAGACAACGGGCAACCTTGTCTTGTTCCTTTGCTTATAGTCAATTTCTTAGTCGCCTCGTCGTTCACCACGATTGCTGCATTCTGGTCTCTATAAATTTCTTTAATTGCTCTTATGAATCTTTCTCCCATTTGTAGCTTTTCCATAGTGGCAAACATAAAGTCCCAGTTTAGATTGTCGAACGCTTTTTCAGCATCAACAAAGAAGAAACCAACCTCTTTATCACAACGCTTATCATAGTATTCAATAGCATTGATCACTGTCCTTAAATTGTCTCTGATTTGTCTATCTGGCAAGAAGCCTGCTTGTTCCTCCTCAATAACTTCCGAAAGCCACCCCTTCACTCTCTCCGCCAGTATCTTCGCAAAGATTTTATAGTCGTTATTAAGTAACGATATAGGTCTGTAATTTTTCACATTAGTCAGATCTTGGCCCTCTTTGGGGATCAATGATATGTTAGCTTCATTCCAGGTGTCTGGAATCCGTTGATCCTTTAAGACTCCATTGATCACCTCTTTTAGGAATGGTGCCAGTTCGTTGGCCATTACCTTATAAAATTTAGCTGTAAGTCCATCTGGCCCTGGCGCCTTTCCCAGGTTTGCTGACTGTATTGCCTTTCTTATTTCCTCATCCGTTACTTCATTGTTCAATCTATCTCTCCAAGCTTCCGAAATTACTGGGAGCTTCATTTTCTCCAAGTATGTCGCTATTGATTCTTTGTTCACCTCTTTCTTGTTATACAATTTAGCATAGAATTTATAGAAGGCTCTACTAATGGCTGTCTGTTCCAAATACGTTTTGTTATCTTCACAAATTTTATTTATTGTTTTCTTTTCCTTTCTCTTTTTCAGTTGCCATGCCAGATATTTCCCAGGTTTGTTTGCACCTTCAAACGCTTTTTGGTTCAATCTTTTAAGATTCCACTCCAATTCTTTGTTATCCATTGCTGTCAGCTGTTCTTGAAGAATTTTAATGTCCTGATAAATTTTCTTTTTCCCTGGTCTCTTCTTTAACTGTATTTCTTTGGCTTTTATTTTCTCCGTGATTTCCTGTCTCTTCTCCTCTTTCTTTTTTCTGGCTCTACCATTTAAGTCCATTAGTATGCCCCTAATTACCGCCTTGTAGGTGTCCCAAACCTTGTTGGTTGGTACTTCTTTATTCACGTTGTATTGTATGAAGAACTTTGTCTCTCTTCTCAGCATCTCCATATTCTCTCCCTCTTGTAACAAATCCTCATTTATTCTCCATCCTTTCCTTTTTCTCCTTCTCCCCAGTTTCCACATAATTGGATTATGATCCGAGCCTACCATTGGCATTATTTCCACCTCCTTAGTCCATAACGCTAAGTCTTTTGAGGCCCAGATCAATTCTCGATAGTGTAGAATGCCTTGCGGAGAAGAACGTAAATTGTCTACTTTTAGGGTTTTGTCTTCTCCATACATCTTCTAAAGTTTCCTGTTGTGTCAATTCAAAAAAGAGCTTTGGTAACAGTCCTCTTTTCTTTTGTGCCGTTGGTGATTTTTTATCTAATTCCAAATTTGTCACTCCATTGAAGTGTTGTAATTCTTAAAGAGCCAGTGATCCAGAGGAGTTAGCCGTGTTAGTCTGTAGTAGGAAAATAAAAAAAGAGTCCAGTAGCACCTTTAAGACTAACCAATTTTATTGTAGCATAAGCTTTCTGTAGCATAAGCTTCTGACAAAGAGAACGTGATTCTCGAAAGCTTATGCTACAATAAAATTGGTTAGTCTTAAAGGTGCTACTGGACTCTTTTTTATTTTAAAGAGCCAGTGATACTAAACTACACACCCTCATAAATACAATGATAAATTTTGGACAATTGCTTGGAAACCCCCTTGGGATTGAACCCCTCTTCATTCTCCAGTGTGGCCCAGTGCTGCTGCCGCCTTTGCCAGTGCTTCTTTCCGGGAGTTCATAGAATCATAGAGTTGGAAGGGACCATACAGACCATCTAGTCCAACCCCCTGCCCAGTGCAGGATCAGCCTAAAGCATCTCTGACAAGTATTCATCCAGCCTCTTCTTAAAAACTGCCAGGGAGGGGCAGCTCACCACCTCCCTAGGCAGCTGATTCCACTTTTGAACTACTCTGACCGTGAAATGAAAAAGTTTTTCCTAATATCCAGCCGGTACCTTTGTGCATGTAGTTTAAGCCCCTTGCCCTCCTCCAAATGACAGCCTTTCAAATATTTAAAGAGAGCAATCATGTCTCCCCTCAACCTCCTCTTCTCCAAGCTAAACATTCCCAAGGCCCTCAGCCTTTCCTCGTGGGGCTCAGTCTCCAGACCCCTGATCATTCTTGTCACTCTCCTCTGCACCCTCTCGATTTTGTCCACGTCCTTTTTGAAGTGAGGCCTCCAGAACTGCACACAATACTCCAGGTGTGGCCTGACCAAGGCAGTATAGAGAGGGGCTATGACCTCCTGCGATTTCGACGCTATGGCCCCTTTGATACAACCCAGGATTGAATTAGCCTTTTTTGCCACCGCATCACACTGACTGCTCATATTTAGTTTACAGTCCACTCTTACCCCAAGATCCCTTTCACATATACTACTGCCCAGAAGTGTATCCCCCATCCAGTATTTGTGCTTCCCATTTTTGTGGCCCAGATGTAATACTGTGCACTTGATTTTGTTGAATTGCATCCTATTCACAGCTGCCCACTTCTCCAGAGTATTCAGGTCTTGTTGAATTGTACTTCTATCTTCTTGGGTGTTTGCTACCCCTCCCAATTTGGTATCATCAGCAAATTTAATGAGCAGCCCTTCCACTCCTTCATCCAGATCATTGGTGGTGTGCATAACAAAAGAACAAGCCAAAGATACATATAGTTGATAGACCTTGAGAACTAGATGAAGCATGTCCAGTCCCTGTCCCATGGCTGCTGTCAGTGCTGGTGCTGCCCTTATTCTTCCATTCCCTCTTGAAGCAGCACAGCATGGTGCGGCTTTCTGGGATGCACTGATTAGGGGCCCAACCATTGTTCCCCAGCTGAACTGTATCTTGCAGATTTGACTCTCTGCTCACCAGCCATCCCCAGTGAGTTAACAACGCCTCCAAACATGAGACTTGAGGGGTGCCCTGACCTGCCTCATTGGTGGAGTAGCAACATGTACAACAGTACTGGCAGGAGTAAGAAAAGCAGTCTGCCTCTCAGCATCAACCTTTTTTGCCTCTGAGGAGTGGTTGCCAATTGTCCTAAGGGGTCCCTGGGAACTGCTAGGAGGAGGCATTTCTTCTTCCATTTTTTCAAAGTTGTACAATTCCTCCTCAACATCACCACACACACCCCTCCAAAAAATTCAAGGGCCACTGTATCTGAATGAGAAGAGGGGCTGACATTGGTGGTGTGCATCACGAAAGAACAAGCCAGAGATATATATAGAATCCCCCAGTTCGGCTCATTAAAGTAGCGTCTCTGGAACACTCAGCTAAATCCAAGAAACAAGGCTGGAACTACTCCCCCTGCACCAAAAAGATTGTGTATGTCATTTTGCAGAGGCAGCACACACATAACAGGCAATAAGAGGGAGAGGGCAACCATCCACCAGCATCTTGCTTTCCTTAATGGCAAGTCTCTCTGTGCTCATCATACAACTTTTTTGCTCCAAAGGAGAGAGACTGAGCCCTTAGCATGAACTCCATTAGCAGGATGTGTGTGTGTGTGTGTGTGGAGTGCATGAGTGCATTTTTCTTCACTGCTTCCTGGGCAATGACCTTGGCATTGAGTGGCTTATAGAGATCAAAGGTTTGCTTTGTAGCTATAGGAGTGGGAGCAGCATATGGCATGGTGCCATCAGTGCCAGAGTTGCCATCTCCATCCCATCCTGTTCAGTTTAACTCCCAGTGCAAGGAAAGGAGGGGCAACATCCAACATGGTTGCACACACGTGGATTTGAGGAGGGATATGTCTCTTTCAGCCTCTGAGCCCCTGGCTGCCACAAAGGCTTATCTTATGCAGATTTGGGTGAAAATTGGAAATAAAAAGCAATTAAGAGAGAGACTCACCAAGAAGCTGCCAGACATGTGAAGCTTGTTCATGCATGTTCAGAGGCCATCTACTGCTCATGTCCTTTGCTTAGGTGCCATGGTGCCAGGCCACTTATTGTGACTTAAGAAGTCCACCAAAGATGGTGGGTCAAGGAGCACTAGGAGAAATTTAATCATGCCCAGAAAGTCTTCTGGCTTTGGGGGCTTTTCTGCTTAAAATTGTTAACCCGACATTAAATGATGGGGAGGGAACAGGTGTGTGAATTGCACACTTCTACATGCCCCCCTCCCCGATATATGGAGAATTTCTCACTGACGTCACTAGAACGAAGTGGGGGTTGTTCACAATGTGATAAATATGATTGGAAAGAAAGGGGAGTATTTCTTATTTTCAGTGTCCTTTCTGCAGTTGACTGTACAAATGGGACGAAAGGGGGAATTCCTTTGTTTGTTCAGAGTTTGTAATAAAAGCTGTTTGTTACTTCTACACTTCTCTCCAGTTATTCCTGGAACACCGGGGGGGTGGGGAGAGATGTTGTGGTGATTGCCTTGCAATGAAGGGCAAGCTGTTGCCCACCACCATCCACCCAAGAATTGCTATGGCTAGCCTAAACTGTGGGTTACTATCCTCCTATCAAGCATTCTGGTTAACTGTTGATGGGGGGAAGGATGTAATGGTATTTTCCTTGTACCAGACTGCAACCTATTTAGCCCCCTTCTCACCAAAAGTTTGCCATTTTGCTTCAAAGTACTGCAAGCCTACTTCCAAGCAGGACACTCCATAAACTATCAGGGATTCCATTTGCTTTAACTGAACTTGCTCCAATCTACTGTAGCAAAACTCCACTGACCAATTTATAAAATGAGGACTATGGATGCCCATTCCCCAACACTGTATGAGTTCAAATGATTTTTGAAACAGGCACTGACAGTGAATGTGTGGGCAGGAAATGAAAATGGTGACAAACCGTGTCTCTGCCCAGGGGCCAGGGAAAGGGGGAAAGCCAATCAATAATCGATATTTGATTTTTTTTTTTTTTGAAAAATTTTTATTGGGTTAGAATCCATTATTTCCACATTTACATTCAATTTTCCCCAATTTTTTCATCTCTAACCCCCTCCCTTTCCCCCCCCTTTTTGTTGACTTCCAACAGCTTTCCAACCCTTTGTCCCCTTTCCCTTACTTTTATTAGCTTCCTCTATCTAAAACAAATATATATTCTCCATTATTCTAAGCAGTACATCCTTAACTATTTTTAACATTATATGCCCAAACTGTAAGCCTTTGTTTCCATCTTAGATAAACAATTTATCCCAATTTTTCAATTTCAGGTATTTCTATATATCATAAACCATATAGATCATACATTCGTTTATATCAAACAATTTGACTTATTCTCTATATATATTACTCATTCTATCTTTTTATAATAGTTCTATATATCTCTCCTCACGTAGTCAATCAATTTGACCCATCTATATCTTCAGACATTCAGTTTGGTACAAAACTTGTCAGAAAAAAAAGAAAATATTGTTAGTTAATCGCTCCTTATATTTAGTCCTTATAATTAATTATTTTCTCTATGTTCTGTTTGTTAACCTATATATATCTATATATATGTCAATCTATTAATCTGACTGCTTATTAATTCACATTTATCTCTTCTCCCCCCGGTAAAGTCTCCCCCCTCTACTTCAATACTTCAGTAGTTCTCAAACTGCCACAGTTTTCCTCCCACCTCCCATTTCTTCTCCAGGTATTGTTTCAGCTTCTCCCAGTCTGTGTTGAACTGCCCTGAGTCCAGATCTCTCAATTTTCTTGTCATCTTGTCCATTTCAGCCATATACAGCAATTTGTAAGTCCAATCTTCAATAGTTGGCACTTCTTGTACTTTCCATTTTTGCGCATACAAAAGTCTAGCTGCTGCTGTCATATAAAATATCAACGTCCTGTGTTGGGCTGGAATTCCCTCCATTCCCAAGTTCAGTAGCAGGAGTTCTGGGTTCTTATTAATTTGAAATTGTAAAATTTCACTCATTTCTCTTATTATTTCCCCCCAGTACTGCCTGGCTACCTCACACGACCACCACATATGATAGAGGGAGCCCTCATGCTTCTTACATTTCCAGCATTTATTAGAAGTATTCAAATTCCCTAGCGCAATCTTCTTTGGTGTCATGTACCAACGATAGATCATTTTATAAATGTTCTCTTTGATATTAATACATGTCGTTGTCTTCATTGTAGTTTTCCACAAGTATTCCCATGCCTCCATTGTTATTTCTTTATTAAAGTTTATAGCCCATTTCACCATTTGTGTTTTAACTATCTCATCCTCGGTATACCACTTCAACAGTACTTGGTATACCTTGGATATTCTTTTCTTATCTTCTTTAAGAAGGGTCTGCTCTAGTTCCGAATTCTCTATTCGTATACCTCCCTTTACAGAGTCCGAATTATATAAGTCTCTGATCTGTCTATACTGGAACCAATCGTAGTTAGGTGATAGTTCCTCTTGTGTCTTTATTCTAAGTTTGGATGCTTCAGTTTTAGTTATTTCTTTATACGTTAAACATTGTTGTTCATTATCAACAGCTCTCGGGTCTATCACCTCATATGGAACCACCCACAAAGGGGTTCCTTCTTGTAGATAAATTCTGTACTTCTTCCAGATTATGTATAGACTTCTCCGAACAAAGTGATGCAGGAACATCGAGTTGACCTTTACTTTGTCATGCCATAAATATGCGTGCCATCCAAATATTTTTTTATATCCCTCTAGGGCTAATAGTTTCTTGTTCTTTAATGTCATCCATTCTTTCAACCAAACTAGGCAGATTGCATCATGATAAAGTCTCAGATTGGGCAGTTGCATTCCGCCTCTTTCCTTTGCATCTTGTAAAACTTTCACTTTCAGTCGAGGCTTCTTGCCTGCCCAAACAAAATCTGATATTTTCCTCTGCCATTTTTCAAATTGTTTGGAGTCTCTGATGATTGGTATTGTCTGTAGCAAAAACATTACTCTTGGTAACACATTCATCTTAACTGCTGCAATCCTGCCCAACCATGACAAATTCAATCTATTCCATTTAATCAAGTCTCTCTCTATCTGAGTCCATAGTTTTTCATAATTGTTTTTGAATAGATCTATGTTCTTTGCAGTTAATTCGACTCCCAAATATTTCACTTTACTTGTTACTTCACAATCCGTTGTTTCCATTAACAATTGTTGTTTCTGCTTAGTCATATTTTTGCATAATATCTTTGACTTCTTTTTGTTAATGAAGAAACCTGCCAAGTCTCCAAACTCCTTGATCTTATCTATCACTCTTGGCATGTTCTCCAATGGGTCCTCTACAATTAACATTATGTCATCCGCAAATGCTCTGACCTTGTATGAATAGTCCTTTATTTTTATTCCACGAATTTCATCATCTTGACGTATTTGTATCATCAGAATCTCCAATACTAAAATGAACAACAATGGAGATAACGGGCAACCTTGTCTTGTTCCTTTACTTATCGTCAATTTCTTGGTCAATTCATCATTCACCACAATTGCTGCAGTCTGGTCTCTATAAATTTCCTTAATTGCTCTGATGAATCTTTCTCCCAATTGTAGCTTTTCCATAGTGGCAAACATAAAGTCCCAGTTTAAATTGTCAAACGCTTTTTCAGCGTCAACAAAGAAGAAACCAACCTCTTTGTCACAACGCTTGTCATAATATTCAATAGCATTGATCACTGTCCTTAAGTTGTCTCTTATTTGTCTGTCTGGCAAAAAGCCTGCTTGTTCCTCCTCTATGACTTCCGAGAGCCACCCCTTCAATCTCTCCGCCAATATCTTCGCAAAAATTTTATAGTCATTGTTGAGTAGCGATATAGGTCTATAATTTTTCACATTAGTCAGGTCTTGGCCCTCTTTTGGGATCAATGATATATTCGCTTCACTCCAAGTTTCTGGAATCCTTTGATCCCTTAAAACCCCATTCATCACCTCTTTTAGGAATGGTGCCAGTTCATTAGCCATTGTCTTATAGAATTTAGCCGTAAGTCCATCTGGCCCTGGCGCCTTTCCTAGATTTGCAGATTGTATTGCCTTACTTATTTCCTCGTCAGTTACTTCACTATTCAACTTATTTCTCCAAGCTTCCGAGATTTCTGGAAGTTTGGTTTTCTCCAAATATGACGCTATTGATTCTTTGTTTACTTCTTTTTTATTATACAGCTTAGCGTAAAATTTATAAAAGGCTCTACTAATGGTAGCCTGCTCCAAATACGTTTTGTTATCTTCGCAAATTTTATTTATTATCTTCTTTTCCCTTTTCTTCTTCAATTGCCATGCCAGGTACTTCCCAGGTTTATTAGCACCCTCAAACGCTTTTTGATTCAGTCTTTTGAGATTCCACTCCAATTCTTTATTGCTCATTGCTGTTAGCTGTTCTTGAAGTATTTTAATTTCCTGGTATACCTTCTTTTTCCCTGGTCTCTTTTTTAGCTGTATTTCTTTGGCTTTTATTTTCTCCTCAATCTCTTGTCTTTTCTCCTCTTTCTTCTTTCTTGCTCTACCATTTAAGTCCATTAGTATGCCCCTTACAACCGCCTTGTAAGCATCCCAAACTTTATTGGTTGGTACTTCTTTATTCACGTTGTATTGTATAAAAAACTTTGTCTCTCTTCTCAGTATTTCCATATTCTCTCTTTCCTGTAACAAGTCCTCATTTATTCTCCATGCTTTCCTTTTTCTCTTTTTTCCAAATTTCCACATAATTGGGTTGTGATCTGAGCCTACCATAGGCATTATTTCTACCTCCTTAGTCCATAATGCTAAGTCTTTTGAGGCCCAGATCATATCAATTCTTGATAATGTAGAATGCCTTGCAGAATAAAAAGTAAACTGTCTGCTTTTAGGATATTCTCTCCTCCATACATCTTCAAGAGTCTCTTGTTGAATCAACTCAAAAAAAAGCTTTGGTAATAGTCCTCTTTTCTTTTGTGCCGTTGTAGTCTTTTTGTCTAGTTCCAAGTCTGTCACTCCATTGAAGTCTCCAGCAAGAATTATCTGGTCGTATGCAAGATCGTCTAAATGCTTCCTTAAATCCTCAAAGAAGCTTTCTTTTGCACCGTTAGGTGCATAAAGTCCGACTACCAACACTCTCTTTAAATTCCAAATACATTCCACTGCTACAAATCTAGCTTCCACATCTCTCATAACAAATTTTGGCTGTAGCTCCTCTTTTATGTACAACACCACTCCTCTTTTTTTCTTGTTGGAGGCCGCTACATATTCTTTGCCCAATTTTCCAGATTTTAAATATTTTACATCCTGCTTTCTGATATGGGTCTCTTGCAAACAAACAATGTCACATTTTTGTTTTAGTAGCCAGTGAAAAGTATTTTTCCTCTTATTCGGTGAGTTTAGTCCATTTACATTCCAAGATAATACTTTACACTCCATACTCATGATCTTGTTGGTAAGTCTTTTTCATTGTCCTTAATAAATCGCTCCATCTCTCGCTCAGATCTGATGCGTTTTTTGGCCCCTCCAAACTCAAAGGACACTCCTTCCGGTAACTCCCATCTGTACCTGATTTTCATGTCCTTCAAAATCTGAATTAGCACTTTATATTTTTTCCGGTCCAGTAACACTGATCTGGGCAGTTCCTTCATTATAATAATCGTCTTGCCATCAATCTCCAATGGATCTTGAAACTGTTTTGTCACAATCCTCTCTTTCATATTTCGTGTTGTAAGCTGCACAATCACATCTCTTGGTAGTTTCCTCTGGGTTGCTATTCTCGAATTCACACGGTATGCCACATCTAGGATAGCCACAACTTCCTCCTCCTCCTTCCCCAGGTACTCAGCCAACACCTCAGTCATCTGTTCTTGCGCTGACTTTCCTTCCACTTCTGGCAAGCCACGAAAACGTAGCTGCTTCTCCATATGTTTAGTTTCTGCAACTGACATTCTCCCCTTCACCAATCTCATCTCTGCTTGTTGCGTGTCTGCTAAATTCTCCATCGCGTCTTCTACTGTTTTAACTCTCTGCTGCGTTCCTTGTAATTCACTTCGTATTGTTTCCATACCTTTTTTCACTTCTGACAGCTCCGATTTTACTGTCTGTGTAACCTCTTTAACCTCTTTTATCAGCTCCAATTTCGTGTCCTTAAGTTCTTTAATCATATCTAAAAGTTTTTTGTCCAGGTTTTTATCCAGGTTTTCTATTGCCGATTGCCACTCTTTTTTTGACATCGTGGGGCTTGCTTTAGCTCGCTCCCACGAATCCGCTCTCTTCCTTAACTCCGTGGCGTAAAATTTAACGTTTTTCTATTTTAAATGTCCCAGTCTTCTTATAGAAATTAAATTTTAAAGAGTCCAAAATGTCGGGCGTCTTTTCTCTATGGTTTCTCTATGATTTTGTAATCCAAGATGGCCTACTTCCTCTTCCGCTGAAGCCGCGACCCTTCCCCTTTCAAAAATGGCGATTCCCTACTTCCTGCCCTCCAGCAAGGGCCGCTTCTCTCCAGCCACTCTATTGTTATTACGCACTTCCTGTCTCCCGTCTTCCCACAGCAGATCTCGCGATGGTGTCTTTTTCTCACAGCTCCAAAGCCACAGGTATTCAAAACAATAGTCCCATTTCTTTAATAACTTCTTTAAACTTAGTCTCTTTTTAAATTCGATTCCTGCCGAGTCTTCCCCTCCTTTTCACTAGTCTGTTGCAGTTTAAAAATCTACTTTTTTTCCTCTCTGTTTTTATCAATCTGTCCCGTCTCAGAAGATAATGATCTTTACCTTCTCTTCACTTTTCTCGGGTTGTAATCGCTGTTTCGATTTTAAGTTCTCCTCTCAGCTTCTTCCCCCAATCGATGCTTGGGTATGTAGGTCTTATGCCAGCCGAATTGGCCCCAAAACTGCCGCAGAGATTATAGCCGACCCGTCGCAAGGTGGGACCTCAAGGATCGGGGGGAGACTCGTTGTGTAGAGCCCCCCCTCGTCCGAGATCTAGCTCACCCTAGGGTCTTGAGCGTTCTTTGCCTGCTCCCCGCCTGAGAGCAGTCGGCCGCGGGCTATTTTCACCCCGCCGGCCGGTTAAAACGGCAGTCCGGTCAGCTCCGCAAGTGGAGCTGCGTTAGACCTCCATGGATCCCAAACAGGAAGTCTCAATAATCGATATTTGATTGATTGACAGGGGACCTATATAGTTAAGATAGCAGGGGAGGTCTGTGTATACCATCAAAACAAAGAGGACGCCAAGTCCAATACAGACCCAAATATACTTCCAAATGGCTCAGTTTCATATAAACAAATTTTTACTCAATCAATGTACACTTAGAGAATCCAGATTGTAACTACCTTAACTGGGTAGCCCCTAGACACTACTACCTTAACTGGGTAGCCCCTAGACACTACTACCTTAACTGGGTAGCCCCTAGGCAAGGAAGATGGGAAAGGCTTTTTTGTCTAGGGCTACCCAGTTAAGGTACTAGAGCAGGCTAAACACAGAGCTATGGCAACCTCTAGGGATTCTCTCCTAACCACACAAAGTAGACAGTATGCATCAGGCATCACGTGGTCTATTGAATACTCTCCTTTGGCCTCTGATATTGTTAAGATAATTAAATGTAATTGGCTTGTGGTGAGTAGAATACCAGGTTGTAAGAAGCTCCCAGTGGTGGGATTTAGGAGGACAAAGAATTTAAAAGATTCCATAGTGCACTCTGACTTCAAAGAATCGACCCCACAAAAACAATTGCCTGTAGGACATTTCCCGTGTGGGTGCTGTAGTGTATGTCCCTTGTCGATAAGAACACAGAGAGTGATAATTCAGTTACCAAAAAGAATCTCTATACAAGAGACTTTTCCACGTGTGCTACACCATTTGTAATTTATGTCATTAAATGCCCTGTATGTAGGGAGCACCACGCGTCTACTGAGACTTTGGATACAGGGACACCAATCTTGAATTAGAACTAGGAATTTGACAGCTCCTCTTACACAACACTTTGTGGAACATCATTTAAATGAGCGGGACATCAGCTCCACGGAGCAAAGTGATGGGTGGTGGGTCTGGCAGTGAGCTAAATACCCGACTGCCGGACCTTGGAGAAGACCGCAGCCCCCAGGCCCCGCCCTCTCACTCCTCCGACCTGGGCAGCCGTGATTGGCCGCCCGGGGTTTGAACTAATTGGCCGCGGGCCCGCCCGAGGCATGCCGGGCGATCCCGCGGCCATGGCCGCCGCATCTTCCCGGCCTTCCTCCCCCCCCCCCGGTGGCAACTGCGACCTTGGGTAAGTCTGGAGTCGCCGTTTCTCAGTGGTGAAGGTACTGGATTATAAACACATAGCCAATGCCCATCAAACACTTCTTCGGTGGGAAACAGAATGGATTTTTAGATTAAATATGATAGCCCCTAATGGACTGAATCAGGAAATGGATTTTTCACCCTTCTTGTAATGTGTATGGGTCCCTTTAAGGGAGTGAGAACTCCTTAATTAACTCCTCGGCATTAAGTACATATTGAATACTGGCAACAATTTAGATTTAGAGGAGAAGCAAAAAGACTTGGAATTGGAATGTTCAGCTTGTTAAAAACAAGTGTCTGCATTGCAATCCTTTTGATTCTATGTGAAATTCCATGAGAGAAATGTATGTATCAATGGCATTAAAGGTATAATAGTAATGAATGATAACAAAATTATTGTACAACCACAAAGTAATTTATTGTATTTCATAGATATGAGATAAAGGCTGTGAAAAAGCAGGTCTCAGCGAAACGGGGAAAAAACCAAAGCCGGCAAGCCTGTTGTCAATCTCCCGTCGGGAGTGTCCTCACCACCAGTCCTTGACATTTGCACTCATCATTCCATGCATGCCTTAATCTCCCAGGTGGGACTCAGCAACATTCTGCCCAGCTGGATGGAATTCGCCTCTGATGCAGATCCAGGCTGCATTAATCCAGGAGTTCTGTGGTTTTATATCACAGGCAGCAATTAAACAGCTATTAAACATGGCGGAGGTTGGAACTGACCACAACTACACTGATGTGCCTTTATCGTAAGAGTTCCAGGAAAACCATGGTGATTGTATAAGGTGGTACAACTAGGTTGATTCTGGCATATGTGTAACAGCCTGCCTTTTTTTCTAATCATCCCCTTCCAGATCATGGAAGGCTTCCTGGGGCTCGCTTTTCAAACTGTATTGGCATGGTAGATGGAACACACAGTCCCATCCGGCAGTCGAAGAGAAGACGTGACCAATACAGCAATAGAAAGTACAGCTCTATTCTTCCCCAGTGCACAGAAGTCCACAAAGGCCAATTTAGAGATGCAGAGGTAGGCTTGAGTAGTAGAAACCAAAATGCATTTGTTTTTGCCAGTTCTACAATCTGCACTACATTTGCTTGTGCTCAATCCTACTTTAGCCCTGGAGAAGGTTATCGTTCTGCCACTGATAATGTTCATTGCTGCCTACCCTCTGAAGAAATACCACATGAAGCCATGAATCAGGACATGTTGGGAGAGACACTTTGACTATGCTCTCGTAGGGCATGGGACATAGTAGAATGTGCCTTCAGATCCTTGAAGAGTTTCTGGAGCCACCTCTCCTCCAGACTGTTTTTGAGGAGAATGTCATTAGTATAATAACAGCCTGTGTTATCTTGCACAAATGTGCGAGATAAAGGGACATGCTGGTCTGCAGGACTGCCAACTGCCAAAGCCACTGCTGGTGCCCAGCACAGAATAATATGTGAGGGATAGGTCAAAGAAGTGTGGGACTTGCTTTCCAGATATATGGAGAGAATCACTCACTGATGTCACTGGAACGAATTGGGAGGGTTTTCACAATGCGATATACATGATGGGAAAGAAAGGGAAGAATTTTCCATTTTTAGTATTCTTTTTGCAGTATGTGTGGGATGAAAGGGGGGACATCCTTTGTTTGTTCAGAGTTTGCAATAATAGCTGTTTGTTACTACTGTACTTCTCTCCAGTTATTCCTGGAACATGTGGGAGAGGGATGATGTCATGATGTTTGCCTTGCTATGAAGGGCAAGTAATAGCCCACCACCACCCATCCAAGAATTGCTATGGCTAGCCTAAACTGTGGATTACAATCCTCCTATGAAACATTCTGGTAAACTGTTGATGGGGGGAAGATGTAACGGTGTTTTATTTCCACCAGTTCTGGGAAGCTGCAAGTTCCCAGTCATGGGAGTGGCTTTCAGAGCTCTTACAAGACAAAGGGGGAGCCTGCGCCCTCTTCTTATAGCTTGGTACACAAGAGGAACACAAGTAGCCACAAATGTAGCAAAGATTGATGGGAATTCGTCATAGCACAGTGGATGCAAACAGGAGCTCATTTAGGTGATCTCAAACAAACAATTAGGAAGTATTGTATAATTTTTTAAATTAAGACATGCTTCAAGGCCCAACAAAGAAATACAATAACCATATTAGGTGATATTCATACAAATCTATGAGAAATCAAGCTGTGATCAAGGATAAGCATATAACATGAAAACAAAATGGCCTATAGGTATCTGATGTTATTAGACATTTTCCATTACTATGCAACATTAGTTCCTTTAAAAAAAATTTTTTTTATTGGATTAGAAATCAAATTATTATTCATTACAATCAATTCCCTTTAAATATTCCAATTCTAACCCCCTTCCCCCCCTTTTGTTGACTTCCAACAGTTTTCCAACCCCTTATCTATTTTTCCCCTTACTCATTTCAAACTTACTTTATTCTATTAAACATACACTTTCGTTCTCTTCTAAGCTTATCTATTATAACACAGTGCTATCTCTATTCCCTTTCCCACTTAACTTATCAAACTAAGTATTACATTCCTAACGTATATTCTTTAATAATGTAACATTTTATCTGATTTTCATTCTCTATTCTCTAACTTGATCATTCTAGTCTCGTCGATATGGGACAATCAATTTGTCCCCTGTTCTGCATAACTCTAAGTACTTCTATAAACATTGTATACATTCAATATAAGTCAATCAATTTAACTTATACTCTATATGTTACTATTTACTTCCTTCCACCTTTCTTATATTCATTCTATTTTGATTATATAGTTTACCTATTATACAATTATCTGCCAGAAACATACTTAGTTAACTTATATCCTTATAATTCTTAGAATAACACCTCTATTGTTTAATACTGTATATAATAATCTAATAAAACAATTGCTTAGAATTTCTTATTTAACTTCCCTCCCCCCGGTAAAGTCACTTCTCTCTTCTTTTATTGTATTTCAGTAATTTTCAAACTGCCACAGTTCTCCCACCTCCCGTTTTTCACCAAATATTGCTTCAGCTTCTCCCAAACCATATTAAACTGTCCTGGATCGAGATCTCTCAGTTTCCTTGTCATTTTGTCCATTTCTGCCATGTACAGCAATTTGTAAATCCAGTCCTCCATAGTTGGCACTTCTTGTACTTTCCACTTTTGTGCATACAAAAGTCTAGCCGCTGCTGTCATGTAAAATAACAATGTCCTATGTTGTGCTGGAATATCTTCCATTCCCAAGTTCAGTAGCAGCAGTTCTGGGTTCTTATTAATTTGAAATTGTAAAATCTCACTTATTACTTCTATTATTTCCCCCCAATACTGCCTAGCTACCTCACAAGTCCACCACATGTGATACAAAGATCCTTCATGCTTTTTACATTTCCAGCATTTATTAGACGTGTTAGAATTCCCTAGCACAATTTTCTTTGGTGTCAAATACCAACGATAGATCATTTTATAAACATTTTCCTTAATATTAGCGCATGTCGTAATCTTCATCGTCTTTTTCCACAAGTGCTCCCACGCCCCCATTGTTATCTCTTTGTTAAAATTTATTGCCCACTTCACCATTTGAACTTTAACTATCTCATCTTCTGTTAGCCATTTTAACAACACTTTGTAAGTCTTAGAGATTTCCTTTTTATCCTCTCGCAGAATTACCTCCTCTAGTTCCGAATTCTCCATTCTTACCCCTCCCTTCACACAGTCCGAGTTATAAAGATCTCTAATCTGTCCATATTGAAACCAATTATAACTTGGAGACAACTCATCTTGCGTTTTAATTCTTAATTTAGAAAATTCTATTCTTGTTCTCTCCTTATACGTTAAGCGTTGTTGTTCATTATCGACAGCTCTCGGATCTATTACTTCAAATGGAACCACCCAGGAAGGGATTCCATCCTGTAGGTAATTTCTGTACTTCTTCCAAATTGTAAAGAGGCTTCTCCGAATATAATGGTGTAGAAACATAGAGTCAGCTTTTACTTTATCATACCATAAGTATGCGTGCCATCCAAATATTTTTTTGTATCCCTCTAGGGCCAGTAGTTTGCGGTTTTTCAGCGTCATCCAGTCTTTCAACCACACCAGACAAATTGCATCATGGTAGAGTCTTAAATTGGGCAGCTGCATTCCACCTCTCTCTTTTGAATCCTGCAATACTTTCATTTTCACTCGAGGCTTCTTGCCTGCCCATACAAAGTCCAATATTTTCCTCTGCCATTTTTCAAACTGCTTGGAATCCCGAATAATTGGTATTGTTTGTAACAGAAACATCACTCTCGGCAACACATTCATCTTGACTATTGCAATTCTTCCCAACCATGACAAATTCAATCTGTTCCATTTAATCAGATCTTGCTCTATCTGAGTCCACAATTTCTCATAGTTGTTCTTAAATAAATCTATATTCTTTGCAGTCAGTTCGATTCCCAAATATTTCACCTTATTTGTTACTTCACAGTCTGTTATTTCCATTAATTGCTGTTGTTTTTGTTTGGTCATATTTTTACATAATATCTTTGACTTCTTTTTGTTTACATAAAATCCCGCCAAGTCTCCGAATTCCTTAATTTTCTCTATCACCTTTGGCATATTCTCAATTGGGTCCTCTACCATTAACATTATATCGTCCGCAAATGCTCTGACCTTATAGGAAAAGTCTTTTATTTTTATTCCACGGATTGCATCATCTTCTCGAATCTGTATCATCAATATTTCCAAAACCAAAATAAACAACAGTGGGGACAACGGGCAACCTTGTCTTGTACCTTTACCTATGCTCAGTTTCTTAGTCACCTCGTCATTCACCACAATTGCTGCACTCTGGTCCTTATAAATTTCTTTCACTGCTCTTATGAATCTTTCCCCCATTTGTAGCTGTTCCATGGTGGCAAACATAAAGTCCCAGTTCAAATTGTCAAATGCTTTTTCAGCGTCTACGAAGAAGAAACCAACCTCCTTATCACAACGTTTATCATAATATTCAATAGCATTTATCACTGTCCTTAAATTATCTTATTTTGTCTATTTGGTAAAAAACCAGCTTGTTCCTCCGCAATAACTTCGGACAACCATCCTTTTACTCTTTCCGCCAGTATCTTCGCAAAGATTTTATAGTCATTATTCAGTAACGAAATAGGTCTATAGTTTTTAACATTGGTCAAGTCCTGTCCCTCTTTAGGGATCAATGATATATTGGCCTCACTCCAAGTATCTGGAGTCCTTTGGTCCTTCAGTACTCCATTGATCACTTCCTTTAAAAATGGCACCAGTTCATTAGCCATTACCTTATAAAATTTAGCTGTAAGTCCATCAGGGCCTGGCGCCTTTCCCAAATTTGTTGACTGTATTGCATTCCTTAACTCTTCTTCCGTTACTTCACTATTCAATTTATTCCTCCATCCTTCCGAAATTACTGGGAGCTTCATTTTGCCCAGATATCTCACTATTGAGTCTTTGTTCACTTCTTTTTTATTATATAACTTTGCATAAAATTTATAGAAGGCTCTACTAATAGCGGTCTGTTCCAGGTGAACTTTATTGTCATCACATATTTTATTTATTATCCGCTTCTCCTTTCTCTTCTTTAGTTGCCACGCCAAATATTTCCCAGGTTTATTTGCCCCTTCAAACGTCTTTTGGTTCATTCTCTTAAGATTCCATTCCAGCTCCTTATTGTTCATTGCCATCAACTGCTCTTGAAGGATTTTAATGTCCTGATATATCTTCTTTTTCCCTGGTCTTTTCTTTAATTGTATCTCTTTGGCTTTTATTTTCTCCATAATCTCCTGTCTCTTCTCTTCTCTTTTTTTCCTGGCTCTTCCATTTAAATCCATTAGTATGCCTCTAATCACTGCCTTGTACGTATCCCATACCTTGTTGGTTAGTACTTCTCTGTTCATATTATGCTGTATGAAGAATTTAGTCTCCCTTCTCAGCGTCTCCATATTTTCTCCCTCTTGTAACAAGTCCTCATTTATTCTCCATCCTCTCCTTTTGGTTCTTTTCCCAAACCTCCACATAATTGGATTATGATCTGAGCCTACCATAGGCATTATTTCCACCTCCTTAGTCCAAAGCGCTAAGTCCTTTGAGGCCCAGATCATATCAATTCGTGACAGCGTTGAATGTCTCACCGAGAAAAACGTGTATTGTCTACTTTTAGGATTCTGTCTTCTCCATACATCTTCTAAGGTTTCCTGTTGCATTAATGTGAAAAAAGTCTTTGGTAATAGTCCTCTTTTCTTTTGTACAGTTACTGATTTCTTATCCTGCTCCAAGTTAGTAACTCCATTGAAATCTCCATCAAGAATTATCTGGTCATAAGAAAGTTCATCCAATTGCTTCCTCAAATCCTCGAAAAAGCTTTCTTTTGCTCCATTAGGTGCATAAACTCCAATCACCAACACTTTCTTTAAATTTCATATACATTCCACTGCTAAAAATCTGGCTTCCACATCTCTCACCACTAATTTTGGCTGTAGCTCCTCTTTTATATACAAAACCACTCCCCTTTTTTCTTTTTTGAGGCCACTACAAAGTCATTACCCAATTTATTCAAGGTATTTTACATCCTGCTTTCTGATATGGGTCTCTTGTAAACACACAATATCACATTTTTGTTTTAATAGCCAGTGGAAAATGTTTTTTCTCTTATTGGGTGAATTAAGTCCATTTACATTCCAAGATAGAACTTGACACTCCATATTCATAGCCTTCTTGTTGGTAAGTCCTTTTCATTGTCCCTAATGAACTTTTCCATTTCTAATTCAGATCTAATGCGCTTTTTCACTCCCCCAAATTCAAAGGACATTCCTTCAGGCAATTCCCATCTGTACCTTATTTTCATGTCCTTCAGAATCTGGACTAGAGCTTTGTATTTTTTCCGATCTAGCAACACCGATCTAGGTAACTCCTTCATGATGATAACCGTCTTGCCATCGACCTCCAATGGATCCTGAAATTGCTTACTCACAATCATTTCTCTTACATTTCTAGTCGTAAACTGCACAATCACGTCTCTTGGTAGTTTCCTCTGGGTCGCAAATCTTGAATTTATTCTGTACACCACATCTAGGATAGCCACAGTTTCCTCCTCCTCCTTCCCCAGGTATTCAGCTAATACCTCAGTAATCTGTTCTTGGGCCGTCTTTCCTTCCACTTCCAGCAAGCTGTGAAACCCCAGCTGCTTCTCCATATGTTTACTCTCCGCAACTGCCATTCTGCCCCTCATCGCCCTCATTTCAATTCGTTGCGTGTCTGCTAGGGTCTCCACCACATTTTCTACTACATTAACTCTTTGCTGTGTCGCTTGCTAGTCATTTTGTATTGTTTCCATACCCTTCTTCACTTCTGCCAGTTCATTTTTAAGTGTCTCTTTAAACTCTTTCGCCAACTCTGGTATCATTTCCTTAAGCTCCTTAATCCCTTCTGAAAGTTTTTTGTCCAAGTTCTCTATCACCGCCTGCCACTCTTTTTCGACATCGTGGGGCTTGCTTTAGCTCGCTCCGATGAGTCCGCTCGCTTCCTTAGCTCCGTGGCGTTTGGTTTAGTCTTCTTTTATTTTAAATGTCCCGGTCTTTTCCCAAAAAAGTCATTTAAAGAGTCCAAAATGTCAGGCGTCTTTTCTCTATGGTTCCTCTATGGTTATTCCCCTTTATTTGTAATCCAATATGGCTTACTTCCTCTTCCGCTGAAGCCACGGAAGACGGTGATTCCCTTCTTCCTGTAGTCCAGAAAGAGCCGCTTCTCTCCAGCAACTCTATCACTATTACGTATTTCCTGTTTCCCAGCCTCCCACAGCAGTTCTCGTGATGGTAAAACTTTCTCACAGCCCGATATCTCCTTGTAGCCACAGGTATGTAAAACAATAGTCCAATTTCTTTAATAACTCCGTTTTCCTTAGTCCTTTTTTTAATATAGTTCTTGCCGGAACTTCCCCTCCTTATAATCAATCTGTTGCAGTTTAAAAGTCTACTTTAATGCTTCATTACTTTAAGTAATCTGTCCCGTTTCAAGAGATAGTGATCTTTACCTTCTTAAGCACTTTTCGCGGGTTGTAATCGCTGTTTCAATCCCAATTCCCATCAATTCTTCTTATCCCTGTTGAAGCTTGGGCATGTAGGTCTTATGCCAACCGCATTGGCTCCAGGGCTGCCGCAGAGATTTTAGCCGACCTGTCTTCGGGTGGGACCTCAACGGACGGGAGAGAGTCTGTTGCGCAGGACCCCCCTCGCCCGAGATCAATGCGTCCTGAGGTTCTTGAGCATTCTATGCCTGTTCTCCGCCTGAGAACAGTTCGTGCCCCTCCAGCCACCAAAACAGCAGCCCGGACAGCTCAGCACTTGGAGCTGCGTTAGACCTTCATGGATCCCAAACCGGAAGTCACAACATTAGTACCATTTGTAATGTATTTGAAAGTAAGAAAGGTTTGATCTAATGTCAGCTTATGGGAGTTAACTCCTAAGACGACTGGATTTGTAATGAGGTGGACACAGATTTCAAACATTAGAAAGAATGTACTCAAAATCTGATCCCATCTTTATCTTTCATCATCAGGTGTTCTTTTGTATTCAGACGAGGCCTCAGGAGAATGATGTAGCATTTGGGAAGAAAGATGCAGCCCAGTAAGCCCAGACTGGAGGCCAAGATTGAGAAAACCTGCACCGCCACCATGTATTTCCCCTTCGTGCTCAGGTAGGTGGGCACAAAGGACACCCAGACACTGCAGAAGACCAGCATGCTGAAGGTGATCAGCTTGGCTTCATTGAATGCCCCAGGCAGCTTTCTGGCTAGGAAAGCCACAGTGAAGCAGATGGCGGCCAGGGAGCCCATGTAGCCCAGGGCAGCATAGAACAGAGCAACTGACCCTTCATTGCATTGTAGTACGATCTGTCCGGGCTGGGAGTTCATGTCTGAGTCTAGAAAAGGGGGAGAGATCCCCAGCCAGAGAATGCAGATGCTCACTTGGATATTGGAAGAGGAAAGGACAATGAAGATGGCCAAGCTCTTCCCCAGCCAGTTCCTCATCCTGCTGCCTGGCCTTGAGGCCATGAAGGCCACCACCACAGTGACAGTTTTTGCCAACACAGAAGAGACGGCAACAGAGAAGATGATGCTGAAGGCAGTTTGTCGGAGGAGGCAGGTCACCTTCTGGGGCTGACCAATGAAGAGAAAAGAGGACAAAAAGGAAAGCAGGAGGGTGATGAGGAGAACGTAGGAAAGGTCCCGATTGTTGGCTTTGACAACTGGAGTTTCTAAGTATTTAATGAAGATTCCCAAAACAAACATGGTAATCAAGGTGAAGAAAAGAGTAAGGAAACTTAGGATGATCCCCAAAGGTTCTTGATAGGACAGGAAGGTTAATTCCTTAGGAACACATTGATCTTGGACCTTGTTTGGATGCTGATCTTCTGGACATTTATCACAATGACTTGCATCTGAAAAGAGCACATTAACTTTAGTATCACCACATCTACTTTTCATCCATGATAATCTTTGCTCTTTTATATTCTCTGAGAATATATGATTGGAAGCGTGTAGTTAACGTGCCAGAAAAAATAGGACAAGATAGGGTTGGAAAGAAACAGAAACTAACAAAGCATAATAGGGATGGAGGTGGGAAACAAGGGAGGATTAAGACTTGATTTGATCTAGTAGGAGTGACTGCTAAAGTGAGCCAAAAAGGACAAACTGAGGCATTATTGGTGGATGAAGCATTATTTTTGTCCTTTCAGACTGGGGCTCTGGTATGTGACTTACCTTCCTGAGTGGAGACTGTCCCTTCCACACACAGAGAACAGTCATAGCAGCAAATAGGTTCTCCTTCCTTAATCACCTTGGTGTATCCAGGTGGACAGTTCTCAGTGCACCTAGAAAGAGGCAGGGTCTAAGACAAGGAACATCAAGCAAAACATGTTAGAGGCTTTGCTTATTGTATTTCTGTGCACTTGAATACAGAAAAGTTTTTGCGTGCAAAAACAGCTGTACCAGAGCTTCATTTCCCTACCTCTTGAAAAGCACTCGTGATGGGCCAAAACTGATGAAAACCAAAAAAACAAACAGATCAGATCAGAGGATCTGTGCTTTCCCCATAAGTTTTCATTTTCCTCTGGTAGGGTTGTTTTTCAGAGTAAGGACACATTTGCTATTTGACTCAGAAAAAGAAAGAGCCCTGAATGACTATGGAAGCAATTGTAAACAGGTCTACTCAGATGTAAGTCCCCTTTTATTCATAAGTCTTTATTCCAAGTGAAATATCTTTCAAATTGCAGCCTGTGATTTAAGTCTCCCTTCCAAACATTTCCAAAGCTGAAAGCAGGGGAAGGGAGAGGTCGCCCCTTGCAAGGACTGGATTGGCAGGGAGGCAGAGAATATCATTTCCTGGGGTGGGAGATGGGAAGATGCACTCATATGCATATGTCTCATTCCCCCTTCCTGCCAATCTCTCTCTCTCTCTCCCCTTGGGATCTGATCCGAGCTGTTCAGGAAAACAAGCTGCTGCCCTGCTAAGCAAGCCCAGTGCCTGCCTGCTGCTTGAAGGTATGAAACACACAAACTCTCTAGCGAGAGGGACTTGTTACAATTTAGTTTCCTGGATTTGGTTCAGCATTCCAGAAGATGTTTTAACAACTCAAACCAGTGAGTTCTTTGTGTATTTTCAGCTTGATTTTTCTGTTATGCACACCTCTAGTTTTTAGACTGTAAACTGATTTTATGGGAATAACTACTGACAAGTTATTAGAGTTTTTAAAGGGTATAAAATGAAATAAGTGTTTTCCCCACCTCATTAAACCATCTGGGCCACACAATGGCATCCTGATTCATGGTGAACTTTATCTCTGGAGAAGATGTTTGTCTCTCTATACTCCCAACTTGAACTCTAACAATAGACCGATTGGGCATCACCACCCAGTTCACTATATCAAAGTCGACTTCCATGTCCCCATTTTCATCAAAATAAACTCCTTTCATGGAATTACTGTAAAACCAGAAGTTTCTCAGGAAAGGATGAAGCTAGAATGACATCAAAAGCAGAAATATTAAGAAATCACAAGACACCACAGCGTCTTTTTACTGAAGGTTTAAGGACAGTGTCCAACTGATGGTGGTGTAATTCAAAAGATGGATCTCTTAAGCATATGCTTTAGTCATGTTTAGTAATTCAGCCCTTTTGGGAAGAAGTTGTTAGTCATATTAACTTTATATTAGAAAACCCATTTATTTTTGAGGATTTTAATGTTCCCTCTAAGCTGTGTAGTGTTGTTAGCCAAAAATCTACTTCATGAGCTGAGATAACAACTTGCATTAAAGTTGTGAGCGTGCCTTCTTTTTAAAATATATATATATATTTCAGTCTACAAACATACAAACAAACTTCAAACTAATTTGTATTGTCTCTCACTTAAAAACAACAGTCATTCATACATGGTTGTTTGTATGGGTGACTAAGTTGTGGTATAAATGCTGCAGAGGTTCAAGTCACTGTCCTGTGGTTAGACTGAACAGAGCCTTGCCCACCCCAACTGGCAAAGGAGAACCATGGTGTAGCATTGCACCAGTGCTAATCTATTTTTGTGCCAGCATTACCCTGGAACATCTCCAAAATTCACTGGCATGTCATACTAAGCTTTTCCTGCACTGCTTTGGGACTGCTTTGTTAATCCAAATATTGCAGCCTTGGGTTTTGTGCTCTGCTGTTTTCTCCTCAGACTTCTTCTCTTCTGGGACCCTTGATGGGTCCACTCGTGGCAGATGCTTGAGGAATCTGTGTATTATTTTGCCCAGTTTTCTTTTCTTTTTAGTGAGAAACACATCAGTTGCTCATTGAAGTGCTGATTTGCCAAGTAAAAGGCAGTGAGACCAGGAGTTCATTTTCAAAGCTATGAAAATGCCTTTCTTATATGTGCCAAAATAAATTGTGACTATACAGGAGGTTAAAACCTCCATGCTCTGATGTGTGTGTGCACAGTGACTTCTAGTGTACAGCACATTCAAAAGGAATTTTTAAGCCCCTGCTGTAGGTTTGAATTTTTTTACTGATGGGCCCGCCCATCACTGCAGCCTTCTCCAGCTCTTGGCACTGGGATGGAGGGACCTCATGGCAGGCACAGCGAAGAGGCTGCGTAGGTGCCTGCTTGCCACCTCCTCCTCCAGCTCCTGGCACCAGGATGGAGAGGCTGCTTGGTGGGCCGGTGAAGAGGTCACATGGGCACCCACCCTCCACCACAACTTCTTCCTCCAGCTCCTAGTGCCAGGATGGAGGGACCCCGAGGTGGACATGGCAGAGAGGCTGTGCAGGTGTTGGATCACCCCCACCACCTCCATCTGGCTCTGGAATGGACAGACTGCTCAGAGGACCTGGAGGGGAGGCCATTCAGCCACCCACCCACCATCGCCTCCTTTTCCAGCTCCCAGCACCAGGACCTAGAGACCAGAGAGGGAATTCCTCCATGCCATAGCAAGAGTCACACTAAGCCCTCAGGAAGGCAGGGCCCAGGGCAACCCTTTGTGCACGGGGCTTCTCTCATTGTGAGCTAAGTTATAAAAAAAATGTGTGCGATTGCCATAAGTGCACGTTAGTAGGAACAGTGATGTTAATACACTGTTAAACTACTTGCCTGTCTGTTGGAATCTAACTAATGGTCAACAGAAATGGATCCTCTGTGCCTTTACAGTTGCTAAAAGATTTATACTTCAACATTGGAAAGACATAAGCCGATCTCCTGTAACCACTGGACTGAAGACCTTATAAACTTATCAGCATTTGAACATATCGCATATAGAAAGCGACTTTGCCTCGACTTATTTTTAGATGTTTGGAAATCTTTCATAGATACCTAGAGAGAGAGATGCCAATAGTGTTTGGTAGCCAGCTGGATGTACTGGAACCTTTCTGTCACAATCTGTCTAGATGTAAATAAATTTGGTTGGGATGGAAGAGACGTGGTTCTGGTAGCAACAAGGAAAGGATATATATTTATTTTACAAAATGTATACCGTCTTTTGCCCTCATAAGGGTCATCAAGATAAAAAAAAACACATCAAAAAACAAACCAAAAATCTTAAAATCTTAAAAAGTTGTAAATCAAGCAAAACATCACATCATTAAAACAAGCTGAAATATACATACAAAACATAAAACAACAATTAAAACATTGGGTAGAAAGGAGGGATTACTGAAGGAATCAGTGATTCCTGGTGGAAGATGTCAATAGAAGGGGCAGAGAGTTCCAGGGTGTTGGTGCCATGACTGAGAAGCCCCCTCCCAGGTTGCTACACCCATAACCTCGGAAGATGTGATCTCCTGAAGCAGGGCCTTGGAAGATGGCAGCAGTGTTCAGAAAGGTTCATAAGGGTGATCCTTTGGGTATATTGGTCACAAACTGAGTAGGGCTTAAAGGACAACACTGGCACTTTGAATAGTGCCTAGATCAAGAGCCAGTGCAGATGGTCCAAGGCTGGAGTTATATGGTCCCATTGACACACTCCACTCAATATTCTGGCTGCAGCATTCAACACCCATTGAATTTGCAAACACCCTTCAACTGCAGCTCCATAGTTGCATTGCAGTAATATAAGCTATATGTAACAAGGGCATATCACTCTGCCTCTATCTCACTTTATCATCATTTGTTATATCCTATGATCTATGACCAGAATCAATTGGCTTCATAGGAGGAGGCTGTTTGCAATTTCCCAACATTCTCCAATTTCCCCACTACCATATGCCACCCAATTTATGATGATTAGCCCCCAACCCTACATGGCAGCCATTTTTTGAGGCAGTCATTCTCAGTTTCAAATTCAGAAATCCCCACAGGGTCAATAAGACTGGGAATGCCTGGATTAAACATATTCAATTGAGAGCCAAAACAGACGTGACAAGTTTCCTAAGTTCAACTTGGGTTTCCTTACCTCAAGGTTTGACGGGAAGTGTAGGCGTCCTTGCAGGTGCATCACTGCATTTCTCCTTCCCCTGCTTGAGTGGCCTGGAGCTATATAGCCCCACGTGCTCTGCCCCCATCACACTGAGTGTCACTTCATCTCCACCCCTCACCTGGCCCAGCCCCCACAGACCAACACCGGGCTGCACCGAGAGAGCAGGAGGAAAGGCTCCAGGAGTATGTTGGATCTTCCTCTCACTTGCCCAGCCCCCACCAGAAGCCACGCAGACCAGAACAGCGGGGACTGGGTCAGACGAGGGAGGGGGGAGATGAAGTGACGCTCAGTGTGATGGGGGGAGGCAGAGCACGTGGGACTACATAGCTCCGGGCCATGCAAGCAGGGGAAGGAGAAATGCAGCGATGCACCTGAAAATACGCCTACACTTCCTGTCAAACCTTGAGGTAAGGAAACCCAAGTTGAAGTTCGGTAACTCGTCACGTCTGTTTCGGCTCTAAGTATTCCTAAAAACAGAAGAAAGGGAGCAAAAATGGAGTTCTGTAACAGAATGAGACTGTGAGAGCAAGTGCATGTTATAACAAAAGGTCTATCAGGTTCTCTGAATTACCAGCTTTCGTTTTTTAAGGTAAGTCTCTAGGCACAAGTCTAGAAATGGGAATAGTTTGTCTCCAAAATGAATTCATCACTATTATAGAGTGTCTCATTCCAAATTTTGGTTCCTCTGAAGCCCCGAGAACTACAGGAATACACCATGATTCTATGGGGACACACAAAGAAATGCATCCCAACATTGTCAGAAACAAGTCAAATGCTGTGAGCAGAAACAGCTAAAACATATATAGATTAGCATTGGTGCAAATCCGAACTATTCAAAATGGCTTTTTACTCAAATGAGAGGACGGTATCATCGAGATGGGGTCTCAGATACTTCGCTAATGAGTTAGACTTCATCATTATATTGCCTTACATATTATCTGCTGCTTTAAATATGTACTCCTATGTACCACCAGTGCTCCATGTTGTCTAATGTTAGTCCTAGAATTGATTATGTTCTGCTTCAGTATTTTTACTACTCCATACTGGATTCTTGCTAATACTTTGTCTTTTAAACTTGTACCTATTTACCCTCTGGCATGGTTTTTGGGAAAATGTCCTTGATACTGTACAATCTGCTCTGAGTCTCAGTGAGAAAAGCGGACCATAAATGACATAAATTAAATAAATATATACTTGAGTATCCCCCAGTGTCTTTTCTGTTTTTATTACTGATATAACTCTCTGATTCTGATAGATTCCTTGTTTCAGCTTGTCATTATGGTTTTTTGCATGATGAGAAAACCCCAATACACTTAGGTCATAAGCCTTGACCTCTATTCATTCCCTCTACACCTACAATTTTGGCTTTCTTCACCTAAGGAGAATTGGTCCGGAGGTACATGGAAGGTAGACATCCAAAGAAACCTCACAAACGGATTTGCCTTGGAAATATAGAGAAGTGTACTTGTATGTACAAAGTCTCCAGAATCTGTATTTGGAATCACACTATTAACAGTAATTTTCAATGACACTGTCTGCAAGATTCAAAAGATAGAGTGAATAAGCAAAAAAAGTCAGACGCAAGGTGCAAAGTGGGACAAACAAACAAAATTAAAACTTTTGCTGGCATCTGAGCTGATTCTGACAGACCGAGAAAAAAACTAGCAGAAACTACCAATAAAAATGGGGCACTCCATGCTAGGGATCATTAGAAAAGTGAGTGAAAACAAAATGGCTAGTATAATAAAGCTCATAGAAGTCTCTTCTGCGGCCAGATTTGCTATGTTCTAGTCAGCACTTTTTACTTGGGAAAACAGGTGACATGATAGAGGTCTAGAAAATTATGCATGGTGCATAGAAAAGGAATACAAAAAAAAATCTTCTCCCAAATTAATAGAATGTGGGATCATCCTATGAAATGACTTTCTTCGGGCTTTTTGTTTACTTTTTCGTTTATTATGCTGCAGGAACATAATAGTTATACAATGGGTAATAGCTCAAAGCACGCCAAAGGAAGATGTATTACTTCATGAGAGAGGTAGACGATTTCTGTCACAAACTTCCACAAGATGAGGTGACAGCCATTGCTTTAGATAAATTTAAATGAGGTTGGAAAGATATATGGAGGATAGGAGGACTATAGTCGGCTACTCCCCACAATATTCCTATGAACTTAGACAAAACAAATACCTGCCATGGCTGAGCTTTCCGAAGTCCCAGCCGGTCACTCTTCAAAATCTGATTAGATCTCGACAAGTAGGCAGCATTCAAGGCTTGTGCCACCAATTGGACGGAGTTGTAGATGGAATAGCTGTCTTGAGACAGGATACTTTCAAGCTCATCCTGAGATGGAGTTTCCACTTCCTCTTTCTCTCTGCATCTTATCCAGCCTTTCACAGACCAACCATGATTAAAATATGAACAATGAAATGCTTCCTCTCCTATTTTATTGATGGTAGAGAGAAATGATTTGAAATTGTCATATGTGGTCTTGATGCTTGTCCGGATCAAAAAGGAGAAAGAACCATGGATGTGGTGGGTATCAAAGTATTTGAAAAACCACCTCATGCTGAGATCATGCAGGACTGCTGTGATCCAAACTTTCCCCAAAGGGGATTTTGTGTCTTGTTCAACATATTTTATTATAAATCCAACACCCATTATGGAGAGGGAATCTCCATGGAAAACAGATACATTACATTTTCTCTGTATGAGAAATGAATATGTGCGCAAATTCATATTGTATAGTTTCAGTTCTGGGATGGTGTCTGTGAAGGCAATGCAAATCCCACTCCTGATGATCACAGGGGTCAAGGTCTTCAGGAATCTTTCTCCTCTAACATTGTCTGGAGCAAGGAGACCAACCCACGTCCATCTGAAATGCAGGAGCATCTTGATAATCCCCATGAAATATGATTCTTGTTTGGAGGCCAACTGGTAGAAAAAAGGGTGATGAGTTTCATCTGTGGGAAAACGATGATCAAAACTATAACTGATCTAGAAAGGAAAGGAGGAGATTGGTGTAGTCAAGACAAAACTCGCACACTTTTTCACCTGTAATGAAATTTCTCTGAAATCAGCCACTGTACCGGAGGATTGGAGAATAGCAAGTGTTACACTCATTTTTAAAAGGGGCTCTAGAAGGGAACCAAGAAATTACAGTCCAGTTAGCCTAATGTCTGTCATAGGCAAATTAATAGAAACCATAATCAAAGCAAAAATTATTAGACACATAAAGGAACAAAGCTGGCTGAGGGAAAATCAGCACGGCTTCTGCACAGGGAAGTCCTGCCTCACCAGTCTTTTGGAGTTCCTTAAGAAAGCAAACAAGCGTGAAGATAGACATTATACTGTTGGACGTTCAAGAGGCTTTTAAAAAGATTCCTCACCAAAGACTCCTAAAAAAATTATTGTAGGGTATGAGCTATTGTAAGACACAGTTCATGTTTTTGTTATTCTTAGAGTGTTACTGGTTTCTTGCTCTTTTCTACTGCTACAGACAGACTAAAAGCAATTATGACAGCCGGTTTGGTGTAGTGGTTAAGAGCGTGGGACTCTACTCTGGAGAACCGGGTTTGATTCCCCACTCCTCCACTTGAAGCCAGCTGGGTGACCTTGGGTCAGTCACAGCTCTTTGAAGCTCTCTCAGCCCCACTCACCTCACAGGGTGTTTTGTTGTGGGGATAATAACAGACTTTGTAATCCGCTCTGAATGGGTGTTAAGTCATCCTGAAGGGTGGTATATAAATTGAACATTGTTGTTGTTGTTGTTGTTGTTGTTGTTGTTATTAACATGGTTACCCATCCTGAAGGACTCCTAAGTAAAGTTTAGTAATCATCAGATAAGAGGACAGGAAAATGGGCTCAGTTAAAGGAAGCAGAGAGTAGGAATACCTGAACATGCCTCTCAATGGAGGTAAGTAAATAATGGGGTCCCACAAGGATTGGCATTAATGCTATTTAATTTGTTCTAAACAATCTAGAAATGGGGGGAGGAGTGCAGTGACCAGCTGTGCAGATGGCACAAAATGATTCAGGATGGAGAAAATCAAGACCCTCCCCCACCCCCTTAGGTCCGTGTAAAGGGGATCTGAACTTGTTAAGACTGAAAAGGAAAGAATGGGATGTAAAAGGAGAACTGTGGCAGTTTGAGAATTTTTAAAGAAAAATAAGGATAAGAGAGAGAGAGGGGATCTTACCATATAGGGGAAATGTAACTATAATCTAAGCTACTATAAGGGTTAGGGGAATTCTTTTTCAGAGTATATGAATAAGAATATAGTTAAATAAATATATTAATGGGGTATATTATATATACTATATGTAATATATTATGTTAGTGGATCAGATTGTATATTATATAATGACTGTGTAATACGGTGTTGGGTGCTGTGCCACATTGGTGGCATGGCGCACAGTAGGGGTTTTATAATACATATTATATTGACAGTAGTATACTTGATAGAAAATATGCTTAAAAGAAATAGAATATGTTCAAACTAAGATTTTTGTTATATATTATACTATATTATACTGGTCTGCTATATTGAGGGGTATCAGATGTATACTATATTGATAGTATAACCGATATATGTATACTATATCGATAGAATATTTGATAGTATAACTGATAGATGTATACTATATTGATAGAATATTTGATATATAGGATAGAATATCTGAAAAAAAAATTAGAATGTGCTTAGAGTAAAGGTTTTCATTAAGTAATAAGAGAGGTTAAGGGTTGGAAAGCTGTTGGAAGTCGATAGGGAGGGGGGAGGAAAAGGGTGGGGGATAGGGTTAATTAGATATTGAGGGAATGTATGTATTAAATTTGAAAGATATACTCACCAATAAAAATTTTAAAAAAAAGACTGAAAAGGAAAGAGACCTTGAGAGCGCAGAGGATAGCTCAATGACAATGTCCACCCACTTCTGCAGCAACAGTAAAAGGCAAAGTCTCCTATGAGGATTAATAGCGAAGGGTTTTTTAAAAATGGGCAATATGATAATGCTTCTGTATAGATCTATGGCCTCATTTGGAATTCTGTGTGCAATTCTAGTCACTATGTTACACAAAGGACATTGCAGAGCTGGAAGAACGATAGAAGAAAGCAACCAAGTTGCTTAGGAAGTTGGAGCACCTTTCCTATGAGGAAAGACTGAAGATTCTGGGAATTTTCAGTTTAGAAAGAGATGATGAAAAGGGGAAATTATATTTTATTTATTTTTTAAATTTATTCCTTACCTTCTTGCCTTCCAAAGGCTGCTAACAAATTAAAACATATATAATAATATCACATCGTTTGAAACCTTAGGGGAGAAAACCATCAAAACAAAACCAGAACTAAAATATACGAGGGAACACTGACCAATAAAAACAACCATAGATGGAAGATGGCAACAGAAGAGGACAGAAAAGTTTTGGTGTCATGACTGAGAATTCCCTCTCCCATGTTGCCACCCACCTAATGTGAGAAAGCAGGGCCCCCTGAAGCAGAGCCTCTGAAGGTCACTGTAGAATGGTCAGGCAGGTTCAGATGGGAGCAGGGAGTCCATCGTGTATGTTGGTCCCAAATCATGTTGGGTTTTGAAGGTCAACACCAGCATTTTGAATTGTGCCTGATAACAGATTGGAAGCCAGTCTAGATCGACCAAGACTGGTGTGACATGGTCCCTACGACCTACTCAGTCAACATCCTGGGTGCAGCATTTTGCACTAATTGAAGTTTGCAAACACTTTTCAAGAGCAACCCTGTTGTGGATGAGAGATATAAAGATGCCCTTTAATTACCCTCCCTTCAGATCCGGAGAAGACTCTTTCCCCGGAAGAAAGCCCTCAAAGTGCCAACTGAGCAGAGATGATGTTCCAACCAGTTGCTTCACCATCAAATTGCCCTGGAAGGATGACTGTTTTCATAAACTATGCAGGGCAAGAAACCCCTCTGACTACGTGCCTTTTGTGTATTTCTGGTAAACACACAAACCCACACATCCAGAAACCAGTATTAAAAAATGCTTCTGATGTTCTTCTCTCTTGTATTTTGTAGTATAATACAGATGGTTGCAGCAGGCCATGGACTGCACTCACACAATGCTCTTAGTTTCTGGATGTGTGAGTTTGTTTATTTACTATAAATATTGTACAATTGACCATTGAGGAAGGTCTTGGGGATGAAAGGGGTATGATCTATTTTAGTGTTGGTCATTTGACATATCATCAACTGTATATGGAAAATGGTTTATCTTCCGGTTGGGGATCATGGTGGTCTGAAGCAGCTCAGGGAGCTGGGCTGTCCAAGCTGCTGTTTGTTTGGGCTGGTGGGGTGCAAGATCACCCATGGCCCCCTGCTCTCAGGCGGAGAACAGGCAAGAACACTCGAGACCTCGAGAGTGTGTAGATCTCGGCTGAGGGGGGGTTCTGCACAATGAACTCCCTCCCAGCCTTGAGGTTCCGCTCTAAGAAGGGTGGCAGAAATCTCTGCAGTGGCTTTGGAGTCATCGATTTGGCATAAGATCACCGTACCAAAGCTTCCGTAACTGATTTGGACTAATCTGAGCAGTCAAAACAGTGATTATAACCCATAAAAAGACTCGGCAAGGTAAAGATCGATATCTCTCTTACGAAATTAAAAATTGAACAGAAGAGTTAATTTCAAGCGGAGAACAAAAGTGGAAAGTTTTTAAAGACTAATTAACTGTATTCCGGCAAAAGACGTGTTAGAAAAGAAGCTTTTATAAAAGAATTAGATCGGGAAAAAGATTATTATTTACATACCTGTGGTCTAAAGAGATAGTGAACTGTGGGAAACGAGAAACATCGTGAGAGAATAGCTGTGTTGAGAAGGAGAAGCAGGAAGTGCATCAAAAATGATAGAGTTGTGGGCTTGAAGCGGCCCTGAAAGACGAGACGGAAAAGGAAGTGCGCCATTTTGGAAGAGGGTAAGGGCACGGCCTCACCGCAAGTGGAAGTGTGCCATCTTTGAGAAAGGTAAAGGCAAAACTACGGACTAAAAACCATAGAGAAAAGTCGCCCGCCATTTTGAACAGCTAAAGTGTTAAACTGTGAAGAAATCGTGGAAAGTAAGTGTTTAAACTTTAGAAATAAAATACCTAAGCTACGGAGTTGCGGAAGAGAGCAGACTCATGGGAGCAACGTAAATCAAGCCCCATGTTGTCAAAAAAGGACTGGCAGTCGGCGCTTGACAGCCTCAATAAAAAAGTGGTGGAAGGTAATAAGGAAATTAAGGATATTATACAAGAGATGCTGAAGGATCTTAAAGAGACAATTAAATCTGAAGTGGCGGAGCTAACTAAAAGTATTGATGAGGTCAAGAAGGAGTTACAGACGACACAGCAGAAAGTTAATGAAGTGGAAGATAAGACAGACAAACTAACCACCTAATTTAAAACAGAAACCACAGGCTTAAAGGAAAGAGTGGAGGTGATGGAATGTAAATACATGGAGAGACAACTTAGATTTTGAGGCGTCCCAGCGGAGGAGGGGAAATCAGCCCAAGAACAGATATCGGAAATACTTGCAGGATTCTTGAATAGAACGGTAGAGGAGATTACATGTTACCTGGATGTGGCGTAGAGAATAAATTCAAGGTATGCAGCCCAAAAGAACCTACCAAGAGATATGATTGTGCAGTTCATCACAAGAAGAATGAAAGAAGATATTGTTAGCAGGCAATTCCAAAACCCACTTGTAATGGATGGAAAAAAGGTGAGAATAATTAAAGAGCTACCCAGAAGAATTTTGCTGGAGAGAAAGAAATACAGAGAATTGGTGCAAATCTTGAAGGAGTTAAATATAAGATACAGATGGGAGATTCCAGAGGGCCTGAGTTTTGAATTTCAAACAGTCAGGAAAACTATTAGATCGCAACATGAGATGGAGATGTTTCTATTGGACAATGAAAAAGACTTAACAAAAAGACCTAGAATTTGATCATGGAGTGCAAAGTGATATCCTGGAACGTAAATGGACTAAATTCACCCTCTAAACGTAAAACTATTTTTCATTGGCTATCTAAGCAGCATTGTAATATAATTTGTTTACAAGAGACCCATGTTAAGAAACAAGATATAAAATATGTAAAAAATATTAAATTGGGAAAAGAATTTGTTGCTGCATCGAAACAGAAAAAAAGGGAGTTGTTTTGTATATCAAGGAGGAGTTGCAACCTAAAATGATATTTAGTGACTCAGAAGCTAGATATGTTGCGGTGGAAATTACTTGGAATTCCCAAAAAATACTAATGGTAGGAATTTATGCACCAAATGGAGCTAAAGACAATTTTTTTTAAAGAGTTACAGAAACAATTAGACGAAGTAACTTATTCACAAATAATCCTGGCAGGTGATTTTAATGGAATTGTGAACATACAGGATGATAAAAAAACAAAGGGTACCCCCCCAAAAAGAGGACTATTGCCAAAATCCTTCTTTGAAATACAAAACCAGGAGAATTTGGAAGATGTTTGGAGAAGAAGTAATCCCAAAGTAAAGCAATATACCTATTACTCGGCGAGACATTCATCGTTGTCAAGAATTGATATGATCTGGGCCTCTAAGGACTTGGTAATATGGTCTAAGGACGTGGAAATAATGCCTAAAATAGGATCAGATCATAATCCAGTTATGTGGAGATTTGGAAAGCGTATTAAAAAACAAAGATGGAAAATAAATGAAGACCTGCTGCAACAAGAGGGTAATATAGAGTTGTTACAGAAAGAGACCAGATTCTTTATACACTATAATTTAAACAAAACTGTTCCAACATACAAAGTGTGGGATACATATAAAGCTGTTATTAGAGGAGTGTTAATGGATCTAAATGCAAGCGATAAGAAGAAAAAAGAAGAAAAGAGGAAAAAAATTCAGGAGAAAAATAAAGGTTAAGGAGAGACAATTGAACAAAAGACCAGGGAAAAAGAAATTGCATCAAGAGATAAAGATCTTGCAAGAGCAATTAAAAGCAATGGAGAATAAAGAATTGGAATGGGGATTGAAGAAACTAAACCAAAAAACATTTGAAGGTGCTAACAAACCCGGGAAGTATTTAGCATGGCAACTGAAAAAGAAAAGAGAAAAAAGGGTGATAACTAAAATTTAGGAAAAGGAAAAAATGTTAATGGACCAACCAGCCATAAGTAGAGCATTTTATAAATTTTATGCTAAATTGTATCAAAGTAAAGAGATAGATTTGGACATCATTGACCAATACTTGAGTAAAATCAATGAAAATGGAGCAAAATATGATAAAGATTAAAACAGAAGAAGAATTATCTTTTCACTATGTATGGTTCCAATACAGACAGATTAAAGATTTATACGTTTCGGACCGTCTAAAATGGGGGCTTAAATGGAAAAATTCAAAATTGGAAGAAAATATACTTCAAGAAGGCAAGAAAATGATATCTAAAATTTATAAGGTATTGCTAAAGTGGTACACAGAAGATGACACTATTAAAGTCCAGATGGTGAAGTGGGCCATTAATTGCAACAGAGATATAATGATGGAATCATGGGAATATTTGTGGAAAAATACATTGAAGATTTCAACCTGTACCAATATTAAAGAGAATGTATATAAGATGATATATAGGTGGTACTTAACGCCGAAGAAAATAGCATATGGGAATCCCAAAATGTCAGATAAATGCTGGAAGTGTAATAACCATGAAGGATCATTGTATCATATGTGGTGGACTTGCGAGGTAGCTAAACAGTTCTGGGGAGATATTTTAGAAGCTATTAATGAAATTTTACAATTTTCAATAAAAAAGAACCCAGAACTGTTGCTGTTGAACTTGAACATGGAAGAAATCCCTATGCAACACAGAACACTGCTATTTTATATGACAACAGCGGCAAGAATTTTATATGCACAGAAGTGGAAAACACAAGAAGTGCCATCGATTGAAAACTGCATACAAAAATTGCTGTACATGGCAGAAATGGACAAAATGACGAGAAGGTTGAGAGATCAGAATCCAGAAGAATTTTTTAATGACTGGGGGAGACTAAAACAGTACTTAGAGAAAAAGTGGGACGTAAAGGGAAAATTATGGTTGTTAGAAAATTATTAATTTTGTAGAATGGAAGAGATAATAGATTTCTGCTAGAGAAGAAGAAAGATAAAATATAATTGTTATCATTAGATGGAGGTTAAGGTATGTTGAAATTAGTAGATATTATCTAGAATAATAATATATTAGGATATGTAATAAAAGAATGGAGAGGTAGGTAATAGAATTTAACAAAGGGTTGGAAAACTGTTGGAAGTCTTAGATAAAGGGGGGGAGGGAAAGGGTGGGGATATTAGAAATAAGGGTATTAATGGAAAATTTGTAATTGCAATTTATACTCACCCAATAAAAATTTCTTTTAAAAAAAAGAGAATGGTTTATCTATTTTCAATCTATATATGTAGCCTGCTATTCAGGCCTTATGTTTTTATGTTTTAAATTTAAACTTTGTGAGGCCAGTTTGGTGTAGTGGTTAAGAGCACGTGACTCTAATCTGGAGAGCCGGGTTTGATTCCCCACTCCTCCACGAAGCCAGCTGGGTGACCTTGGGCAAGTCACAGTTCTCTGGAGCTCTCTCTGGAGCTCTCTCAGCCCCACCCACCTCACAGGGTGATTGTTGTGGGGTAATAATAACACTTTGTAAACTGCTCTTAGTGGGCATTAAGTTGTCCTGAAGGGCAGTATATAACTCGAATGTTATTATTATTACTGTCAGCACAGAATATGGGGAAACAGAATGGTCTCCAATTGGCAAGGGTGTCAGACAAAGATGCGTATTAACTCCTTACCTGATCAACCTCTATGCAGAGTATATCATAAGGAAAGCTGGATTAGATCTAGAAGAAGGTGGAGTGAAAACTGGTGGGAGGAACATTAACAATTTGAGATATGCACATTCTCTGGAAAAGTCAATAATGCTAGGAAATGTGAAAGGCAGCAGGAAAAGAGGAAGACCTAAAATGGCTTGACTCAATAAAAGAAGCCACGTCCTCCAGTCTGCAGGATCTGAGTAGGTCTGTTAGCGACAGAACGCTTTGGAGGTCTTTCATTCATAGGGTCGCCATAGGTCAGAAATGACTTGACGGCACATAACACACACACAATTTAAACTTTGTGTACACTGATAATAAATACCTATTGTGAATATATTTTAATATTGTATTCTGTAGCGTGAGCCCTGTCTTTTCCCCTAAGAAGAAGGCTGTGTAAAAGTTTCCACCTGCCTAGATGTTCATTCATGCTCAGCACTCTGCACATACTCAGAGGTTCACCAGTGCCAAACTGCTGGTGAAATGATACAAAACTGAATTATTCAAAAGGCCTTTTTCCTTGGATAAGAGGGCTGTATTGTAGGGAAGGGGGTCTCAAAAGAGATGCTTCACTAACAAGTTAGGGAAACATAGACTTCACTGCTATGTTGCCTTATGCACTCTCTCTTGCTTTAAGTATGTGCTCCTATGTACTATCTGTTACTTTAAGCATAGCCCTACTGGGTTTTTCTATGTTTTCTAAAGAATTCACTTCAAAAATTGTTTTCTTCGTGTTTTTTTTATGGGACCACTGCAGTGCCAGAAACGCATGTCATTTCCATTCAGTGCTTTGGATCCCCTGGAACATTTATACAGGCAGTGAGATCTCTTGGACTTTTTCTCTCCCCTCTTCCCCTTCAGCTCTAAAGGCCCTCCCTCCCCAAGGGCTGTTGCTGGGAGCACTGGGCTGGTCCAACACTCAGAAGCTCAAGCGAGGCAGCCTGGGGGAGGTGAGTGGCGTCAACATTCGTATCCAGGGGAAGCAAAGAAGAGCAGAGGAGTTTTCAAAGGCAGCCCTATGTAGAAAGCATTATAGTAATCTATAATGCATGGAGATGCATGGATCATTGTGATCAGTTGATGATTTTTTTTTCAGAAATGGCCACAGCTGACCCCCCCCCCCTCAGCAAGACTTCCTGTCCTGCCAGCCACTGCCATCACATCTGGAAAGAAAGACCCTCTGGGAGAAGCAGAGCACCCCCCCCTTTTTTTTTACTTGATAACACACCTAAGGAAAAGACAAATCTTCGTTTTTAGAAAAATAGTACCTATTTATTTTCCTTTGTTACCGATATATTTGTTACCAATTACTCCCAATATAAGGAAAGATAAAAATTGCCTTTTCTGAAAAGTGGCATTTATTGGGCCCCTGCATCCATCTAAACCCTAAATATATCTTATGATTACCAGTTTAATGTAGCAGTTAAGAGTAGCAGGACTCTAATCTGGAGATCGGGGTTTGATTCCCCACTCTTCCACTTGAAGCCAGTTGGGTGACTTTTGGGTCAGTCACAGCTTCTAGGAGCTCTCTCAGCCCCACCCACCTCACACGGTGCTTGTTGTGAGGATAATAATAACACACTTTGTAGACCATGCTGAGTGTGGCATTGTTGTCTTGAAGGGCAGTATATAAAGCAAATGTTGCTGTTACTAGGTTCAAGGAAAAGACATGAGAGGCTGGTTACCTATAATAATCTCTCCAGAGTGAGTTTCCTAACTTCCAAGCTGGATATGGAGAAGGCAAAATGATTTTTAACATGGAGAAATAGAGGGTCTTGTCATAGGTCTCCAGACAAAAACACTTCTAGCTAATGACCAATTGGTGGCAGTGAAAAGTTAACCCAGTTGTGTTGGGATAGAGTTCACAGCCTTGGTGATTTTGGGACCCTGATCAAAACTGTGAACACCCACAGTCAGTGCCCCCCCTCCACTACCACCCCTGGGTGGCCTTCGCCCTGTTAGAGAGGGCAGGAGCTGCTGCCCAAAACCAGCTGTCCGAGCCCCAAATGGAGCTGGCATGTTTGGCAGCAAGAACATACTCTTCCTCTTCATCCCCCACCCACCCCTATTGCTGACTGGCTCTAACTGCTTAAGACTGGGACAGCTGAATACATTCCACATGCCAAAAACAAGGGCCTTTGGGGTCTGTTTTACCACATACACTTCTAAGTCCATTGAAGTTGATGAGCAGAGAAGGGTGTAACATGGCTTAGGATGGCATTGTTAAACACAGCTCCCCTCCCCATAAGACCCGTACCTGTGACAATTTGTAGATGCTTAACAGGTCTGCAATCTGGCTGGAGGTTTCAGAGTCGGCCCCCTCAAGAACAGCCAAGAGATTGTTCCTTCCTCCACAGCTGTAGTTTGGAACATTCTTCTGCCCACCAGACAGCAGGTCTATCTCTGCCTCATAAGTCATTCTTGCATTGAAATAGTTCTCATAGACGGTGTACCCCAGAGTGATGTTGGGTAGGAGACTGGGGTCTTTATTGATTTCCTTAGTGGCAAACAGGAAGGGCAGGAGGTCAAAGTACTCCATCCCTTGTACACTGCAAAGGAATGTATTTGGTCACCTTTCCTCTGATAATCAACATTCACATATCCAAACCCTGCTTTCTTTCCATTAAGGGCCTTTTCAGGCAATAGAAATCTCTGGCTTTCCCCTTTTGACTTAAATTTCTGCTAGTTCAGATCCAGAGCCTGAAGTACAATAGCTGATCCTAACAGAGTAGTGGCAGAGACAGATTGGCTGCATTGCCAATGCCTTTCCACTTTCAAAAACAAAACAGGGCACAGGGCATTCTTAAATCTGGAGCGGAGCAGTGCGTAGCCTTGAAAGAAAGAAATTGTTGTAACAGGCCACGTTCACTTTTCTGGTGCTTGCTCTGTTTAAATGACAGCATGGGGTGACGGCATTCAGCTTTTAAAAACAGTTGCCATTCTTGAAGCTTTCGGTGGAGAGTCTAGCCCTTCACTCTATTAGCAAATTAAAGTAACAACATCCTACACTGGGCCTTAGCCAGAGCGGAGCCAGCAGGTACAACAACTTCCTCGATCCTGTCCAGAGATCTCTTCCCAAGACAGGCTAAAACCAAACACTTTTATTATCACCAAGAACTATTGCCTGGGCTTGCTGCAGGCTCTTCTCTGCCCACTTGATGCTCTAGAGCTCTTCTGCAGTAGCCAGTCCTGCTCTGGCTCCTATCCATCTGCTAACTGCATTTTGTCCTTCCCTTCCTCCATGAAACTCACAATCTCAGCAGCATTCTGTGACAGGTACCATTCAGCTGCCTCCGAATGCTACCTGCTAGGGGTCCAAAATAGAGGAAGGTTTTGCTCTCTGTGCCTTGTTTGTGTATCTTCCAGACAATTCGTTTGGTCCAATCCAGCATGGATCTTATGACCTTATATTTCTCCATTTTATCTTCACAACACCCCAGTCAAATAAGGTCAACTGTTGTGACAGCAAAGGGATTTTAGCCTTGGTTGTTCTGAAGCAAATGTGTTAAGAAATAGTCCTGCCTTTCCAAAATTAACCAATATTCAAGTGAACGTTTCATTATACAGTGGAAATGGTTATACTTAGGACAGAACAGGCAGTTTTGCAGAGAACAGAAGGGAATGTGCATCGACACGTCATATCCAAATGATCCCGAAAGAATAATCCTACTCACAGAAAACAGCTTTTGATGCAATAATGCATTATCATACTTAACAGCTGAGGATGAGCTCACCAGTTGCAGCACTAGCTGGGCATATAAATTGGGCATTACTGTTTATAAATTCACAGATCTCACCAAAGAACAAAAGCAATATAAGAAAATTAGAAGAGCCATGCTGTATCAGACCAGTTCAACAAAAGAGTGATACAATTTTCCAAGAATCAATCCCAGAAACCAGGAACTGTCAGTGGCAAAGAGGGTATGAAATCATAATCTTGCTGAGTAGCATTAAATACATTGTTACTTACGCAGTAAAAATAGTAGAGGGAGGCTTGGAGAAAATATATGGACTAAAGATGGTGTTTGCTGTAGATGTGATCCCGCTGATGACAAAGTCCCCTGGCCTGTAATAATTCAGCTGGCTCCTTCGATCACTGATCAGAGTGAAGGGGCACTTTGCCTTCAGAGCCCTGCAGGAGAGATGTGCAAGCAGCTGGGAGAGCAGCAACAGCAGCAGTGCCATCCTGGGTGTGCCAGATCAAGCCATGTCCCCTGTGTGACAGCTCTCAATCACACAGCCAGTTAAACGAAAGAAGCCAAACCCTCTTCTGCCACCAAGGATCCAAGGGCTATTACCAGTCCAGGCGGAGGCTATTGGTGGCTTCTTATGCAACGGGATGGTGATGAGTCTTGTCTCCCCCCTGCCCAGGTTCTCAGGAATTATTTGTGAACGTGCCTTTTCAAGCACAGTTCAAAAAGTTGCAGTCTCTTGCTCTTCTATAGTCCACTGCTTACGTTATTTTTTTCAGAGGTTGATGCTGGGAGAAATCCCTCAAGCATTAGTGAGAGGAAGAGTAAATTACCATGATTTTCTTCATTTTAGTGGAAAGTGCCACCTTTGCAACATCTTTGACACTGCTTGACTCCATGTGCAGGTGCATGGCAGGAAAAACATGTTTGTGACACTCATAGCAGTGGCTCTCTACTCTTCAATGGGTCAGATAGATGGGGGTCAGACTAAGGCGGCCAGGTCCCCCGATGGGGGCGGGGATTCTCTGCACCCAGCCTCTGCCCCCCCCCCAACCACTCACCTGACCAGTGGGGGGGGAATGGCCCAGGGAATGGGCCAGGGAAGCAAAAAAACTTCTGGTTTTTTACACATGTGTAGCAGTGGGCATGATGTTGTTGCAAGCTGTCTTGGACCTCCAATGCAGGGGAAACAGTAGGGTAAATGCATGGGACTCCACATTAAATTGTGGGGTCATAGATGAAAAGCACTGGTCTGCCAGTGGAGATGAATGTTGGCCTTTCACTCCTCTATTCTTAATCTAGAGAATTGCCATGGAAGGAAAGGGGGACTTCCGTGGCTTGTCTGGCATGAAGACAGCTGGATGCCTCACACAGTAGCACCTTTCCTGAAAGTAAGGATGGCAGGAAAACGGAGCCCAACTCCTGCTTCTCCAGGAATATTCTTAGCATGTTGTGTTACATGTGGAAGGAATGTCCATGGCTGACAGAGCGCATAAGGGGGAGGGTCAAACACTGAACTATGGGTACTGCGCTTGCTGCCAAGCAACATATGAGCTGGGCCAAATCAAAGTGCAGCTTCTGCCAGCACTTCTCTGTCTTAGCCACTCGTGGAGACTCAGATCGCTGATGTACTGAGAAGGACAAGTAGAGTTTCCAACCCAAGGCTGGCAAATGGCAGGAGACTTCCATGGAGCTGGGCTATTTAGCAACTTTGCGGCATCCGTTCCGGGACAACCCATAGAGTTTTAATGATAGCATTTGGGCTGAATGCTAAAGTAGGGTGATATGGCATCGCCAGCAACACTGATTCCTCCCCCCATTTCTCCCTGGATTTTTCATCACTGCCCAGATGAGCAGCCATGAGGAGAGCTGACAGGGAGTGGGAGCTCTCCTGCCAAAATGGGAGGCCTGGCCTCCCCCAGGACAAGTTAGGAAATCATCTGGACTAGAACTTGGGCTTGCGAAGTATATCAGGAACTCTTCTCAACGGTAGCTGTAAAACAAGGGTCACGTTACTCATTAAAGAAGGGTGGTGAATTGCTCTTATTCATTTTATTTTTAAATCAAAACATTTTAGGCCATCTTTCTAACCAACTTGAGGTTCCCAAGGAGGCAAACAAGATAAACATTAATACACACACACACAAATTAAGACAGACACATGAATGGGAAGAAAGTCTATAAGAATCAGTGAGAGAATACCAATCGAAAGGGAAAAGTGTTCATCTCCTAGTGGAGAACAATGATAGAAGGGGACGGTCAGCTATCCCTGACAAGGAAATTTCATAATTTTGGTTTCACAAAAGGCTTTCTCAGGTTCACGCCCATGTAAGAATTATATTAGTATCATTCTATCCTGTAGGGTTGTATATGTGGCCATACTACACCTAGTGTTGGCAGACCCATATCTTTAAACATGGTTCACAAATACAGTAGGCAGTAAGATTCAAAGTACAAAAGGACATTACAGGTGGGTCATTCAGAATCCTTTCTCTGCTTTCCTCTGTGGTTAATGTAATTTCTTTTTCCTCAGCTAATGAAATGAAACGTATGAGCTGAGGAAGGATCCCTCTTCAAAAATGCATACATATCTTCCAAGAGATGGCTTACAGGGTCTTATGGAATCATGGTTAAAGTCCACAAGGACTGCCCTTTTTTCTCTGGTGCCCCCTAACTTCCTGAGTGGACACAGTCCCCTTCACTCTTGGAGCACAATCAAAGCAACTGAGAGACTCTTCTTCCTCTATCACCTTGGCGTATCCAGGATGGCAGCTTTCAGTGCACCTGGAACGAGGCACGGTCTAAGCATAAAGACAGGGAGTGTCAGGCAAACTGTGTTAGGTGCATGTGGTTATTCTGTAGAAACAACTTCGTGATCTCTAGTCCCAGGTTTCTGCAAGTGTGCCAGGCCCTCTTTTAGGACAGTATCTTTGACTCACATCTACATGGATGGGACAATACTTTAATATATATGCTTTGTTGCTCTACAGTAGCAGGACAAGGAGGAGATTAAAGTGTTATGGGCAACCCTCACTCCCAGCCTCTGCCCCTCCCATATGGTCAGTGGGGGGAGGTGAGGGAAGGGGGCAAGACCCCCCCCCCACAGCACACTCCAGAGCTCTCCAGAGCACTTTCACATCCTTGAACCAGGAATTACATCATTTGCAATGCAGAAGTGCTCTGGAGCATACACAAGAGTAACATCTCCATTACAGGGTGCCCTACACCCTCCCCGTCACACGTTTTCATGGCTGGGAGACCTGGAAACCCAAGTTAAGGGCCTAATGACAGGTTTATGAAAGATAGGAGAAGCAGACCCCTTCTGTATACAGGTGAGTAGATGTCAGTAGCACCCTGAATTCCACAACTCACAGAGCCATGTGTGGGTACCAAACAAAATACTACTGTGGTTGTTGTGGATTTTCCGGGCTGTATAGCTGTGGTCTTGGCATTGTAGTTCCTGATGTTTTGCCAGCAGCTGTGACTGACATCTTCAGAGATGTAGCACCAAAAGACAGAGATCTCTCAGTGTCACAGTGTGGAGAAGATGTTGGCAGGTCATTTATATCTACTCAGGGAGGTAGGGTTGGGCTGAGTCATCCTATAAGAGTTTCCCAGAGTGTGGAATGCTAACAGAGGAAGGCTTCACTATATCCTGAGGAGGTTCTTTTGCATATGGATTGGTGCTTGATATGCTAATCTTCTCTGCAGAGCTATTGTAGAGTATAGAGTATTTTGTTAGCCTGGTGTTTTTCAGAACTGGAAACCATGCTCTATTCATTCTTAAAGTCTCTTCTTTCCTGTTGAAATTGTGCTTATGCTTATGAATTTCAATGGCTTCAACTCATAAGCATAAGCACATGTTCCCAAGTATACCCAGCCAAGATGGCAGCCCTAGTCCAAAGGAGCCCAAACATGACCAGCCTGCAGAGCAGAAGACACACAGCAGCTGTGGGGGGAGGGCTCCACTCCTGCTGCCTTCCTCCAAGCCCTTTTCCTGTGCCAAAACACTGCTGGGAGAGAGTGCTTTCCCGATTTTCATTGCAGAATTTGTCCAGAATACTCCACTTGGAGCAGCAGAATAGGCAGAATGTGTCTGTAATCTACCCTGAGCCTGCTGGGAATGTGGGAATGCAGCTAAAAGCTTGCATACAAACAAAGGATTATAAGGTGACAACCCAAGCAATTAACATAGCAGCTGAATAGTTTGCAAATAACTTGCAAAAAAAGACTAGCAATAACCGCTACGAGTTTGCATGCGAGGAGTGCCCGTTTCTGGTTTCCCCTTCTTCCTGGCAGTTACAGATAAAGATTCCAAGCTAAGTCACACATATTTCCAAAAGCACAATGGCCATTCGCTCAAGGGCTGATCCCTCGCTTGGGTTGTCACCTTATAATCCTTTGTTCATACCCAAGCTTTTAGCTGCATTGAAACTGATTTATATGCTGATGGGATTGTGAGCCCTTGTATTGTTGTACTGTTAAGAGTTCAGCGTTTGCACTTTGCAATCTATTTTGAATGTTTATGTGGAACTCGTTATATCCCTAATAATTGTGTACCTGCTGTACTATTCACTTTAATTATTTATTGACTGTATTAAATTTGTATATTAGTATTTCTGAAATTGCTCTAGGTAGTCGGTCACAGTTTCGTTTATTGTTTGCCTGTTACTCTGTGACTCTCCCTTTTTTGCTATGGAAATGTGGGAAGGGCAGGATATAAATCAAAAATAAATAAAATAACTCGCTCAACAGCAGTTTTAGCATGAGAAGACTGCTTGGAGGGAGGGAGGAGCCCTTCCCTCTCCCCCACCCCAGTACTGTTCTGAGCTGTTTGACCTCTTCTTAAAATAAGTAGTTTCCCACAGCTGCTGAAAGGCTGCAGCGATCAAGTGAAAACCTGTGCCAGCTCCTACAAAAAAGTAACATCTGGTTTGGCTCTCTCAGGGCCAAGCTACACATGACAAATGACACTTGAACGGCAAGTGGATTGAGTGGAGGGCAAGTGAACAGGGAGAAATACACTTGCTGTTCAAGTGTCATTCGTCATGTGTAGCTTGGCCCTCAGACACACAGCTGGGAAGCATGACTCAACCCAGAGAAAAAATGTTTTGTGTATTAAGCCTACAGATTCTTTAACTGGAGATACCGGTGGTGTATCAGAACTTTCTGCATTGAAAACATGCGCTCTGCCAATGACTCATGGAATGTGAGCAAGATCCTGCATCAGCCACCAAAGGGAACAGCGGTTTGAAACATGGCAAACTGTGACTGAGAGACAGTATGACTGGGTGTTTATTGTGGCAAACAAGAAGTGCAGAAGGAGGTGCAAGTATTTCATTTAATCAATACTGCAACAGAATATATGTGGGTACATTTCATCTACCATTCACTGGCAAGATGGCAAAATCCTGCTTCTTTTCCATTAAGGGCCTCTGCAGGCAATAGAAATCTCTTGGCTGTTCCCCTTAGCACTAAGCTCATGCTAGGTCAGTCAGAGCCTGAAGTACAATAGCTAATCCCAATATAGTAGCAGGGAAGACAGCTTTGCTGAAAGGTGAATTGCCATTTTGCATTTGTAATAATAAGGCTTACAATATAAGAAAGCAACAGGCCATAAATACAACAAATCTACCTGGCAGAAACAAACTAATCCATGGGAAGGAAATGGTATACAGCAAATGGTAAAAGCTCTGCCCCTGGTGTCAATAGTCTCTCTCTAGGCCTAGAACTGAGGAAAAATGCCTTTATCTACTAAGTCACTGTGTACGGCCACCTTCTTAAAGAATAGGAGTTAACTAAAGTTTCCTTCCCAAAATGTTTTTATGGATGACATTATTTGTTTAAGGAAGACATTCATTGCATGTATTTGCAAAATAGTATTTAGGTACCTCTTGGCAGACACCAAAATGCCTACAGAAAAGTGTGCTCGGTAACCAGATTAAATGCAGACCAAAGAGAGAGTCACGGTAAAGAATCCAGGAAAAAAGCAAAAGCCATGACCGACTAACTAATTGTAATAAAAATCAATGTCCAAGCAACATTGCAAAAGGTACTTTTATAAAGTTAAAGGCAAGTAAAAATAAGCTCTAAGTGGTAGTTAGCTGGCACAAATTGCTAACAGGTACCATGTGGGGGCGAGTCACAAACAACGCGTAGGAAGTAAGTGCTCGCACGCTCCACCCAATCACCTGAAATAACCACAGAGCAAACAGAAAAAGTCTACAGTAGCTGTTAGAGCTTACATATCAAAATTTCTGTAACAGCATTTAACATGGCATGAACCAGGTGCCTAACCAATAAATATTTGAAAATTCATTTAGATGTAACCGCAATGGGTTAGCTAGCAAGGAGTCTTGTTTCAGGCTTCCCCTTCTTCTTGGCAGTTACAGAACATCAAGGTAAGTCACAGCCACAAATCATGCACACTGACGGCTCGCTCAATGGCGGAAGAGGCCTGATTTCCCTCCGAGAAGGAAAGCTGCCAGATTGTCAGCTGCCAATTTGGTGTAGTGGTTAGGAGCAGCAGGACTCTAATCTACAGAACTGGGTTTTATCCCCCCTTCTTCCGTTCAAAACCAGCTGGGTGACCTTGGGTCAGTTATAGCTCTTTCAGAGCTCTCTCAGCCCCACCCACCTCACACGATGATTGTCATGAGGATAATAATAACAGACTTTGTAAACTGCTCTGAGTGGGTGTTAAAGAGTTATATAGAAATCAAACGTTATGTTACTATCATCTCACACTAAATGATTATCTTCTCAACAGTCACATTGTAAAACCATGTGCTGATCTGGGAAACTAAATCCAATCCTTTCCAGGAGACCTCTTCTCATAAACATAGTAGAAGCTAAAGTATAATGTTGTCCATCTTATCACCGTTAAAAATACATGTTATTCTCCACCAATCTTTTCAAGCTCAGCTTGAGAAGTTACTGCAGGGTGTTCCTAATTGTAGTGATTACATTATTGTCTTCAAAGCTGACAGGAGAAATCCCTCAAGCATTGATGAGAAGTATAAATCACCATGATTTTCATCATTATAATGAAACGCCGCTGTGTGCTAAATCTTTGCACGTGAACATTTTTTCGCTTGATTGTGGAATCATTTGTGTAGTATTGATGGAAACAAGATTGGCCCCTGAGGAAGTGGATGTGCTGTGAAACAAGCTGAATGATCAAGCCGGCAGCTTGTAGGGCCAGGGGAGCCCCCTGTGGGCTCTCCCTCCTTCCTTGAGATCCACCCGGTTGAAAGAAGACAAAGAACAAGTTTTGTCAATTTCAATTTTGTATCAACTCGTCTTTACTTACCTTCTGCCTTCTCATCAAGGGATAAGTTCCAGCTCTTGTCGGGTTGATTCTTTCCTTCCACCATAGACTGCATGTTGGAAGATTACTCAGCATTTACCCCACATAAGGGAGTATCCGGTGTTTGATGCCAAGAACAAATGCAAACTTGAAGATTACATTTTCTCTGTGGGACTACCTTAAAAGGACATGGTCAATATTTGTCTTTTGTATTTGTAACCTATGCATTTGAAATGTTTGTATAATCAGAAATAATTGTACGAGAGTACTTTGTTGCAGTGAGCACTTTAAATTGTTGGAATAATTTCTATAATAATTATAGTAAGTTATCTTAATCACTCGTGATATTTTCTATATTTACCTGGAGGTGCTGTTGGTTAGACAGACCTCCTGCTATGGCAGGAAGCTTGCCAGCTGCAGCACTTACTGGTGCCTCAGGCACCAGCAGGAGGAACTGGGGGACAGAAAGGCCTGACAAGTCAGCTAAAGCGAAGCATTTGAAAACGAGCCAGCAAGTTCAGAATGACAATGGCAGTTATGCAAAAATGAAAGGAATTGGGACATCTGTTGACATAGTGAGCCAAGAAGCATGTCTATGTCTTGCTGTTTGTATCTGTCATGTCACTACTGATGTAAAAGATCTATTTGACAGGTCCTTAGATGATGCAAGAGCAGAGAAACAACCTACGACACCTCACCAGATGTGTTATGATTGGACACTGGGGGGTGCTATGGGAGGATATAAGCCAGCAGTATCTTGTGCTGGAGTGGAGCTTGTTTCATTAGGTGCTTGGCGAAGCACTTTGACACTGAGAACAAGATTCTGTATATAAGTCACTGTAAATAAACTGTACATACACTTGAATGCTATAAGTGTGTGGAAGCCTTATTTATAGCTCAGCTACAGTTCAAACCACACTGCGCCAACAACATCTTGACTCAGGTTGTCTCCAAATCTCCTCCCCAGGTGCACTGGAAGATGCAGTTCACTGAGGAATTAGAAGAACATCCTGACTCATGTAATCCTTACTCCGCACCCCCTCATTTTTGCCTCGGGATCTATTGTTATCTGTGGCAGGCATAACTCAACTGAAAACTAATCTAGGGGTTTCAAAACTGACGACGAACTTCAGGATGATAGTAGGACTTGTGGTGCCAAACATGAAGGGAATGGCACCATCCTGGCACAGATTTCCTCACAAACAAACCTCAGGTATTTGCAATGGAAGCAAAGATTTACTCATGAGCAGGGCTTTTTTTCAGCAGGAATGCGGTGGAACGGAGTTCCGGAACCTCTTGAAAATGGTCACATGGCTGGTGGCCCCGCCCCCTGATCTCCAGACAGAGCGGAGTTGAGATTGCCCTCCGCGCCGCAGCAGCGCAGAGGGCAATCTAAACTCCCCTCTGTCTGGAGATCAGGGGGCGGGGCCACCAGCCATGTGATCATTTTCTCTGAGGGCAGCCCACTGAGTTCCACCACCTCTTTTCCCGGAAAAAAAGCCCTGCTCATGAGAAGCCAGAAAAGAGCCAGCAGTACAGACAGAGAAGGTGAAAAAAATCTCATATTTCACAAAACCAAAGGAGTTTAATAGCTTCCTTGTTGTGAGGATAAAATTGAAAGACAGGAAAACATTGTGTCCTATTGGGTCCTTTGGGGCCTACTGGGAAGAAAGACGGCACAGACAGAAAGGGTGGAAAATATCCCTCCATTCCATAAGAAAGGGAGTTTAAGAACTTCCCTGAGCTATCAAAGGCAGAGTGGTCCAGTGGTTAGAATGTCAGCTTAGGATCCAGGAGATCCAGGTTCAGACCCTCACTCAACCATGGATGGCTGCTGGCTGAGCTTCGGCAAGTCACATGCTCTCAGCCAGAAAACCTCACAGGGTTGTTGTGAAGATCAGTTGAGGCTGGTGAGCAGAGCCCGTGTGGTGTAGGGGTTAGAATGTCTAACTGGGATCTAAGAGACCCAATTAAGAGTCAAGAGAACAAATTGTTTGTGGAAAGATGTTTATTAAAGTTTAACAAGGTCTTAAAGGCGGGATGATGATCGTTATACAACAACATCAAATAAAGCAGGGGAAGACAGGGGAGCCCTGACACCTGCTTGAGGTGTTACTCCACGGGGAGCATTGCTGGTCACACATCTATGCAGTTCCCCCTCAACCAGCAAGAACCAAAGACCTTGAGACTTGCCTATCTTTTACAAAGTTGCTGCAGCCTAATTGCAAGCAAGCACCAGCACTTGTCTGTGAGACGGAATCTCTCACCAGCAGGCTGTTCGTCGCCTTCTGCATTATCTCTAACAATGCCCTGCTGGAGCAGAGGCTGATTAGACTGAAAGTCGTTAATGCCTGGAATAGAGTGAAAGAGGACAGATAGAGGGCATGGGTGGGGCTGTGATTCGCCATCTTCTTGCCCTCCAGTGGTCTTACACATGTTAATCCACTTTAGGCAGGAATGGGATCCAGACTTTTTCATCCACACAGGTGCCACCTTGGCTTTGCCAAAATATTGCTACAAAACAGGCTTGAGAAAGATTGCAGGGAAACCCAAGAGGGGCATGGAAATACTACAACACTGCAGAAAAGCAACAGGGGGAAAAACACTTTCCCAATAGTATCCAAGTCAGGGCATACCATGCTTATGGGTGGAGGGCACTCGGCCATAAGTGGAAGTGAAATTAGGCATTTTTGTTCCTGGAGTGTTGATAAGGAAGTCAGAAGATGTAAAGGAACTCCTTGGCTTGGCAGGGCATGACGGTGGTGAGGTGATGGTGAGGAGAAGACAAAAGGTCCAACTCTTCCCCATGAGCAAACTCTGCAGAGCTGTTGCACAGAGGAAGAGTGTGTCTGAAGAGAGGCAGGCATTCTGATTTTTAACACAAGACTGACTCACTAGCAGTCCTGGTTGCCAGTCAAGGCTCTAGTTGGGCCAAATTGCCATGCTTCCTCTGTGTGACTCAAGCAGCTTAGTCACTTGTTTGGAGACTCACAATGTAGATGTCTTGAGCCTGATAAATTAGGGAATCCTGTAGTCTAGAACACAGGTTCTTCAAGTATGCTAGAATTCTTCTGAAAAACTAGTTTTCAGAATGTGAGGCAGCACCCCCCCCCCCACACACACACAAAAGCACAAACAGATGCAATTCCTCTGCATTCTCGTCCTGTCTTTGTGCATACCTTTTCATTTAGGGTTCAGAAAACCTTACTAAAAATGAAATAGACAGCTTCCTCCCTTTCCAATCAATGTATTGATCAATGGTGCCAGAGGTCATAGCCAGCCAAGATTATGAGGAAATGTTTAGTATGCACCATTCCTCATATAATTCCACACAAAAAAGAGCTAGAGATTTCCTTTTTAAAACATGAAATAAATAGAAACTTAAAAATTAGTACATTGTTGCAATAGCTCATTGCAATGTTACTATGCTATCACAATCTTGCAGTTCCCTATTTTTTTAAAAAAAAAATGTCTGTAAAAGACTTCTAAGTTGTATGTGGTGGAAAATGGAGCCTGAGAAAATGGTGTTGATGTGAGCACAACCTGCAAAAGTGCACACCCTCCAGGCTACACGGTGGCCAAAGCCACTTTGACCACAGTTTTTCCAAAACCCAAAGCAGCTTTGAGAACATTGTCGCAAAGCAGGGGGAAGCACAGAAGTAGGATAAACAGAGGGTGACATCATGTCGAGGCTCCTGAAGAATGCCAAGGTGGAGCAAAACTTTCATGTGGAAATAGACCTGCTTTTGCAAACTAATAGTTAAAACAAGCCATGTTTTCATGTTATGAATCAAGCCTGCGTGCGTGGTAATGGAGACAGTTGTCCTATAGTATGCCACAAGGTAATTTAGATCAGATCAATTACCTTGATGTGATAGTAGTCAAACATTGGACAAGCACATTAGGTGTTAGACCCTACAGAAAAATTACGGATCATAATTCATACCTATGGTACGGATCTCATCATCCCAGACAGCTGAAGAACAATGTCCCTTACGGGCAGTTTCTGCATATTAAACGAAATTTGACCTAAGAACAGGATTACACCAGGGAGAGTCAGACATTAACTACACAATTTGAAGAAAGGGGGTATCCACAGAAAGTTATTGAAAGAGCTAGAATTAGTGCTTGTGGAGTGGATAGGACAGAGTTATTAAAAGCCCGACCTAGGAGAGAGGAGCAGTAGATTTTCTGGGGGATAGAGTACACAGACATGGCACCACGTATAAGTAGGACTATCAAGAAGTACTGGTATTTAGTGGCACACATACCAGGCTGTAACAACATGCCATTTGTAGGATATTGACGTACCAGAAATTTGAGAGATTTTTTGGTACATTCAGATATGATGGAAGAACGAATGGAAGCCATTCCCCCGAGGGGCCACTTTCACTGTGGCCATTGCACACTGGAAAGCCTGGAGACATTTGGAAGATGATTTGACATATTCGGTAGTGGAAATGGCCACTTATAGAGGGGGTAAACTGTCACATAGGGTCTTGTTACAGAAAGAATCCAGGTGGATTTTTGAGTTACAAACATTGAGTCCGAAGGGTTTGAATTTGGAATGGGACTTGTCTTGTTACTTGTAGAAATATCTCTTTAATATCAGATGACAGCCTGAGATTTAAATAGGACTGTTAAATGCTTTGCCCCTTTATGGAAGCAGTTCCTGTCAGAATGAGCTGTCTGGGTTTTTGAAATAGGATAACAAGACAGTTTTGAGTACTGGATTTCATTTATTGATTGTTTATACTATTGGAGATTGGAAGGTATTCTCATTTAATATTTTTCTTGGGGTCCAGCAATAATTGTTTGCCCTTGAGAAAGCACATATGAGTGAAACAAATATGGCCAACAGTCTGTAGGGCATTCTTATGAAGCAGAGAACAACGGGAAGGCGTTTGAAGAAATTTTCATGGCTTGAAGGGGGCTTTGTAGCCACCAAGACCGAGTAGGACAGTTGTGGATTGATTATATGAAGCCTTGGTGATTAACTTCAGTACACTCTACCTCATTACCAACTCTACAGAATCGCTATACAACCGTTTTTTGGGCCACTGGTATTTATTGGACTTGATTTAAACATATTTAAATGGACTGTATCCTTCATCGAGTATCCAGGAATTGATCCATCTATGTTACTTATCAGCTTTTGTATGTGTATTTAATGTATTCATGGAACGTATTTATTGTATTTGTTGATTAATTATGAATGTATCTTCCATGCATTTATCGCACACATGCACTTTGAATACCAATTGAATATTGATTGATTGTATGGTAAGAAAGATCCGTTACAGGGAGTTTTGTTTGGCATTACTGAAAAAGCAGACAAAACAGAAGAGGTGGGCGCTGCCAATCCATCCCCTCGTCAGAAAGCTTCTAAAATGTCTTTTAAAACCACACCCAGAAAGGGAGAAGAGGAACTATGAAGAAGCAACATTGAAATAGGAACTTTTGCTGGCACCAAGGCACATGCTGTTCTTAAAGCTGACTCAACAATATGTTCTTTTTAAAGTTTGTTCTATAGAGATATAGGGGTTTTACAATTGTGGCTCCCTCCCTCTGGAATGCTTTAACAGACTCTGGGATTTGGTGAAATTCTCTCTTTTTTTATTTAAAATTTTTATGGGATGGTTTATTATATCAATTCACACATACAACACATTATTTTATCTCCCTCATATAATAATATCCCCCACCCTTCCCCCTCCTTTTCCGTTGACTTCCGACAGTTTTCCATTCCCTTCATCTAATTTACATTACTACCTCTTAGTATATAATCCTTAACCATCCTAGACCCTATATAACATAATCATCTAATAACATATAATATATTCTAGCAATATGTACCATATATTTAATACTATATAATATCTAATATATTCCAGTAATAAATCATGTATTCTATTACCCAACATATACACTCTCTATAATAACATAATCTATAATAGTATAATCTATAATATTCCATATCCAAAATAATATACATCTACTACACTATGTCTATAACATTCAAAATTATTGTTATTTTCAATAGTACTTTAAGATATATTGTCTCATTTTTTCCTCTTACAACTTAAATTAGACATTTATTATAATGTCCTACAATCTACCATAATCTGGTGTATCATATAATCCTTACCCTATAGATCCTATCTTCCATTATAACCTATTATAACAAAATACATCACTATAACATGGTATATTATCACAAGCTATATTATTCTTTTCCCATATAATATTAAAATTTCTATCTCTATATTCAGTTAAAGTAAAAGAGCACTGTCCTCCCCTTAAAAAGTATCCAAAGACCACACCTTCCCTTTAATGTCCCACTTTTTTTCCATGTAGTTCTTAAATTTCTCCCAATTTATTATATATCCTTCCACAACTTCTTCTCGTAGTTTCCTCGTAAATTTGTCCATTTCTGCCAGGTTCAATGTCTTCAAGATCCAATCTTCCACCGATGGTATCTCCTTTGTCTTCCACAACTGTGCATATAATATCCTAGCTGTCGTAGTCATATAAAACACCATTATCCTGTCCATTTTATCAAATTCTTCAAGGTTCATACATAACAATAACAATTCTGGGTTTTTAACAAAATTTTCCTGCAATATATCTGACATAACGCCTACTATTTCCCCCCAGAACTGTTTAGCTTTTTCACACGTCCACCACATGTGGTAAAAAGAAGCTTCATGTTTCCCACATTTCCAACATTTATCTGACATCTGACTATTTCCCTTGACTAACTTTTTTGGCGTAAGATACCATCTATAAATCATTTTATAAACATTTTCTCTTATCGTGGTACATGTTGATATCTTTATAGTATTCTTCCACAATTTCTCCCAAGCTTCCATCAATATATCCTTATTGCAGTTTATTGCCCATTCTACCATTTGAATGTTTACTATCTCTTCTTTGGATTTGGTGAAATTCTCAAGGGCTTGTAAAGCAGAGAGGTTTCATCCAGGGCTAATATTGATATTGTTATTGACTTGACTGTACCACTGATTTATTTTGGACAACGAGCATGAGTATGACAGAGCGATGGTGCTATTCTTTATGATTTATGGGGTTTAATGTATTGCCAGCTGGCTGACCTTGGGTCAGTCACAGCTCTTCCAGAGCGCTCTCAGCCCCATCCACCTCACAAGTTGATTGTCGTGAGGATAATAACAACAATCTTTGTAAACCACTCTGAGTGGGTGTTTTTGTCTTGAAGGCCACATTGCCATGCAGGAGGGTGAGCTGCAGCAGTGGAAGAAGGAGCTCCATAGAGAGGTGTGCAGGTTCCTGGCCGAAAAGGCAACACAGAAGGAACAGGACAGGGGCGAGGGGGAGGAGGAGGAGGAGGTGAACGAGCCAGACTATGAGAGCCCTCCCAAAATGGGCCCCCTCAAAATGTGGTCCTCATTGGTGGGCTGGGCAGTTGGCAGCAGCAGGGTAGGCGCTTCTGTCATGGTGGAGAACTCAGTAGGGGCCATGGTGCAGGAGTACCTTGCCAAGCCCACTGAGATTCCCCATTCCAACCCCCTGCAGTATTGGGCACAGAAATCTGCCAATTGGCTGGACCACTCCATCGTGGCCACTCTCCTGCCCTCCCACCATTGTCCATTGTCCAGAGTGAGCGGGTGTTCTCCCACCTGGGAGACCTCCTCCATCCCAGCCACACATGTTTGCTCCCGGACCTGATGGACATGTTGTCCTTCATTAAGGTCAACCTCCACCTGCTTGGCTATCCCTCCCTGGACCTGGGCTTATCTGGGCTCTGAGCCACCCCAGTCTATCGGGGTCTTCAGTTCCAGGGCGAAGCTCCTCTCCTGCAGCTCAAAAGGGCCACCATCTGGTTCTGGGGCCAAGCCAACTGAGCACCTCGGCTGAGGGCTCACCATTGGTATGTGGCAGGGTAGGGCTCTACTCCTCCCATCTCAGGTCCACTGTCTGGCTTTGGGGGCAAGGTAAGCGGGCACCTCGGCTGAGGGCTCACCCTCTTTTTTCTTTTTGAGTTTATTCTTCTTCTCTTTTTCTTTTGTGCACCTGTCCTGCCTGCTTGGGTCAGGTCTCTCTGTGTGGGGCGGTAGGGCTCTACCCCCCCTGTCTTAGGGTCCCTGGCAGACTCTGGAGCTAAGTGGGCACCTCAGCTGAGGGCTTACATTTGTCAGACTATGGAATCCCAGTTATCTAGAGTTCATCTCCCCCCTTCTGCAAGAAGCACAAAGTGTCTTGGTTCCGAAAGGTTTATTGGAAGATCATACTCAGGATACAGGTGTCCACAATCCAAGGGCTTGAGGCCCTTGGCTGAACTACAGCTTTGTTGAGAATGACACACAAAATGAAAGTAACAATACTTCAAACTCCCATTCCAAGCCTCCCCCCTTGGTGCGTCTGCGAAGGCATGAAAAGCCGAGGACATCAAGGTCGTTGGCCGGAACGCGCTGATAATGATTCTTCGCTCCCATGGATATATGTGGCCTGGGTAACACCTGGGCCTAGAGGGAGGGAAAGCTAAACAACTACAGATTATGGCACACATTAAAATGGCATAGCTCTGGCTAGAGAACTGACAGGAATACCGACACTCTGACAACGTTGTTCTTTCTCTTTGATTTGATTACTCTCTCTTTGTTTTGTGCACCTGTCCTGCCTGCCCAGGTCAGGTTTCTGTGAGGGGGGTGGTAGGGCTCTACCCCCTACTGTCTCAGGGCCACTGTTAGGCTTTTGGGCCACTCTGTCTTCCTGGCCCAGCTCCACACCGTGGCCAGAAATCCTTAGTTCTCCTCGTGACCTAGCTCCCGGTTCCCAGTCTCAATCTCTCACTCTGGCAGCATTTTCAAACCCTTCCCAACGACCCCTGTGTGGCACGGTGCCGTTCCTGTGATGGCCTGATGCGTAGGGGCCAGGGGCTACTATCTCTTTATTTTGTGCCACAGTCCTGCCTGCTCAGGTTGGGTGTCTGTGTGCGGTGGGTTAGGGCTCCCAAACAACAAGGATTGATGTCTCCGTCCATTCTGGGTTTAACTTGCTCCTATCTATGGGACTTGGTTCCCCCCTCCCATTGAGGGGAAAGGGTTCCGTCCTTGCCACTACGGCTGGCAGGCGGGTGATGTCAGCTGCCACGTTTTTTGGTGCAGGGTGGAGGTGAATAATTTCTCTGTGTGTTCTGTGTTGTCCTCCCCTGGCAGCCCTAGAAGAAGCATTCCTTGAGGGCCCTGTTTTCCTGATGCCAATAAGCTGCACCTGCTCATGGTGGGGCGTGCACCATGAAGGGTTGTGGGGCTTCCCCCCAAGGAGGAGGAAGCATCCTTCTCATCCGCCACAGCCGGCAGATGAGTGATGTCTGTGTCCACCACTGCTCAGCTTGAGGAATGGTGTTACACATGTCGCTGTGCAGGACCGTGGTAGGGTCCCCTATCATGGTACTTGGTGTATCCCTCAACCACTGACCGGGGGAAGGGGTTCTGTCCTTGCTGCCATGGCTGGCAGGTAGGTGATGTCTGTGGCTATCACATCCTATCCTACCTGCTGCAGGCTCAAAGTCTCAGAGCCACTGTCTGGTTCTGGGGCCAAGCTAAGTGGGCACCTCGAAGGGGGGCCTACACTCTTGTTCTTTCTTATTGAATTTATTACTCCTCTCTTTTTATTTTGTGCACCTTTCCTGCCTGGCCAGGTCAGGTGTTTGCGCATGGTAGGGTAAGGTGTCCTCCCCCCCATCTCAGGGCCACCACTGGCCTCTTGGGACAAGCTAAGTGGGCACCTTGCCCGAGGGCCCACAGGACCAACTTTTGTTTTCTGTTCTCATTACTCTTGTTTTGTGCCCCTCTCCTGCCTGCGAAGGGGAAGGCTTTCCTCATGGCCCCCATTTTCATGATGTTTTCTTCTGGGTCTTGTGGCAGTTTCCCACAATCTGTGAAAGGCAATGGCGGAAGGCCTCTATCGAGGCTTTCCTGTTGGTTAGGTGGGTTATGCCCTTCCCGCTGCTTCTCCCTAGAGGGGAAGGTGTTCACTTTCTTTCCTCCTCCCCCCAGTAAGGGGACTTCCAATCGGTTGACAAAGGCATCCTTGACTGCCGCCAGTGTCTGGCAAGTAGGTTTTGCTGCTGAACATAACACTTTGCAAGGTAACCCCTTCATGGTCCCCAAGAGTGGTACTTATAATAAGCTCCCCTCAAGGAGGGGGAGGCCTCCATCATTGTCACCACGGCCTGACCATGGGTTTTGTTGGCAGCTGCATCCCTTACAGCCCCCATACATGGGATTAGGTTCATCACTCACTCCCCCGGGATGTTTCAGGAGCTGCTCTTGTTCTGCCAAGAGAAAAAGCCCCTATCTCACCACCCAGACATCTTCCTAAGTGGGACAGGTGCTGCAAGAAAGAAGACTTAAGAGACAAAATAGAAAGGACTACTGTGTGCCTTCAGCCAAGGAACACATTATGCTAGGTCAAAGAATCTAGCAGTGAGCATGGGGCCCATGGGTTATGTTGGTGGCAGCCACTCCTCAGCATGAGGGAAGGTTTGCACATGAAGCTGTACAGGATGGTGGGAGGACTCCCTATCCATGGGACTTAGAATGGCCCTCCCCCACTGCCACAGCCAGCCCATAGGTTCTGCTGCTGCATGCAACATTTAGGATCCCCCCCCCCAGCCTGATGCTGAATCCTGTCCCTCCTGGTTGGTTGGGAAAGGCATCCATCACTGCTGCCATGGCTGGACCATGGGTTTTGTTGGAGGCCACGTCTTCTATGGTGGTGGGGGGCCTGACGCTGTTTTGATCATGTTCAGTGCTGTTATACCAGTCACTCCTGCCGCCTGCCACAGCCAGACCATGGGTTTTGTCAGAGACTACATCTTCTAGGGTGACACTGTTTTGATCATGTTCAGTGAAGTTGTACCAGTCACTCCTGCTGCCCACCTTGGCTGGACCTTGGGTTTTGTTGGAGGCCTATTCCCCCTGGGGTGTTTCAGCAGCTGCTCTTGCTATGGCCACAGAAGAGTCCATCACAGCCAGACCATGGGTTATGTGAGAAGCTTCCGTTGATCTGTCCTTCCTTCTGTCCCTTCCATGCATGTCCCGGGGTGAGGGAGATGCCCCCCCCCGGCATTTAGAATATCCTCCCCCAAAGGGGGAGGCATCCGTTGATCCATTCATCCAACCCTTCCCTTCCCTGGAAGGTGGGTTCAGTAGGTCCCTGTTCCTGCTGCCACATCTGGGAGGTGGGTTCTGATCTGTTTTGGTCCCTCCCTGGCAGGGGGCATGAGCATAGTTCAGCTTTGCTGCCCTGCAGTCTCCATGCGGAGGAAAAGGGAACTGTCTATTCCCCTTGTCGACTCAAGGCAGGGGCTCCATCGGTGCTGCCACATCTGGAAGGTGGGTTTTGGTGGTCCCTGTTAGTCTCTGTGTGGGGCCCTTATTTTGTGAACCTATCCGGCCTGGCCCAGGGTCCATCACTCATTCTTCTCAGCTGGGAGAAGGGGTTGCATCAGTGCCACCTGCTCTCCATGGCTGGACCATGGGTTTTGTCAGTGGCTGCATCCTTCATGGCTCCCATGTGTGAGAAGTAGCCAACGATCCCCCAGTATGGGACATGGTCCTCCACTCACTCCTGCTGCTTGTCACGGCTGGATCATGGTGGTGTTACTTTGTTGACCTGTCCCACCTGCCACTTCGGGAAGGCGGGTTATGTAAGTTCCTGTTGGTCTCTGTGTGGGGGCCTGATTTTGTGACCCTGTCCTGCCTGGAAAGATTCGGAGGGCTTCCATCAGCTCCACAACCAACAAATTATTCTGTTGCATTACTGTGCTGTCTTGGGACGGGGGAAGCACCCCTGCCCCATAAGTGGGATTAACACTTCCCTCTGCCCAAAAAGGGAAAGGCATCTGTCGATGCACCCACATCCAGGAGATGGGTACCATTCTTCCCTGACACGGGGACAGGTATAGTTCTGCGCTGGCAGAATTGCAGTGGGGTCTAAAAGCATCTTACATCATTCTCTCCTTCATTTCTCCTTTATTATAATAAATAATATATTTCCTCACAAGAACCCCATGGAGGATTGCCCTCTCCGGGCCCATGAGGAGGGGTTGCCCTCTGAAAAAACTCATGGTCCAGACATGCAGGTTGGCACAGTGGGGTGCCAAAAGCTGGTGACCAAATCCCCTGCCTCTGAGAAGGGAAGTGACCAGCTGCCTTCCCAAGCCTGCAAGGAGGGGGTGGACACCAACAAAACCCATGTTCCAGATGTGAGGGTGGCCACCCATTGGGGCATGTGTGCGGGCACAGTGGGTGCCACCGGCTGTTGGCCAAACCCTGCCCCTGAGATGGGAGGCAGCCGACCACCTCCCCAACCTTGCGTGTAGGGGGCAGTTACTGACATTACCAACATCTGGGGGTCCATCACTTCAAATGAAGCCATAAGTCAATTGGCATTGATTGCTCCAGTTCTATGGAATAGGACTTTCCTGGAGGTGCTGGCGTTGGGGGTCTATAACTTGGAGATCTGTATTGAAATCTTCACCAAACTTGGAATGGGGTTGGAGGAGAGCCTGTTGAAGACTCCTTATGAGTTTGGCCTCTCTGAGTATGAAGAGGGCCATCCTGGGCCCCCATGGACCACGAACCAGTTTGTGAACCAGTTCAAGTTTATCAAAGTTTGCGGCTCGTGAAATTGAACAAACCATGAATCACGTGGTTCATTTTTTCCCCAGTTCATACCCATGTCTACTGTAGTCTACAAGAGTGGTCACAGGCAAGCAAAGTAAGAAAGAATTTTAAGCTGTTTGTGACAGGTCTGCTTAAAATCTTGAAAAAATGGTCACATTGAAGATATAGCCCATAAGCCAAGGTTTGATAAAACTTGATGTATCCTGATTGGTCCCAGCTGTTTGATGCTAAGCTAGGGTTGCAAATTCTGGGACAGGAAATCCTTGGACAGGAAATCCTTGGAGGTTTGAGGTGGAGCCTGGGGAGGGTGGGATTAGAGGAGGGACCTCATCAGGTAATAATGCCAAAGACACCACCCACTCAAGCAGCCATTTTCTCCAGGAGAAATGATCTCTGTTTTCTGGACATCAATTGTAATTCCAGAAGATCTCCAGCCTCCCCTTGGAGGTTGGCAACTCTAGCTCAGGTCCAGTCGGATGGAGCCAGAAGCCAGAATGGAGACTGAAGCTCAGGCTCCAGGTTGTCCTTACATTCTGTACTGACTCCGGCCCTGGAGAACTCTTCCTTGGTGATACTTGGGGGTCCTTTAGTGTCTGCTCTTGCCCGGGAGTTGGGCACCATGTGGGAATCCTTCCACTACTTGGATTTATCCTTGGAAAAGAACAAGAAAGATTAAGCATTGCACAGAACTTATAAAAGACTCTTTTGGACTCCCAGTCTTTTGCCAGTTTCCTGGAAGAGGTAATTTGTATATTGTCATTGATTATGGAATATTGTCTGTAGGATGTGAACTAACTGTAATAATCATTATTTATTGTTATTTATTGTGAGCACTTTGCACTTTTGGAAGTTAGAAACTAAAATATATAAACTAATATATGTTTACTTATAGAGTCTGCATGGTGCACTTTAAAGTATTTGGTTCAAGTGTTTAACCGCAGTAGGCCTTGAATTTTCTCACTGGCCCTGTAGCACAAGTTGTATGGCTCTGGGGACTTGGGCCTGGCTGGTAGAAGGCCCAGTCTGAGTTCTTCCTGGGTGCCTTACATACATGTTGTGGAAACAATCATGGAAAGCCTAATGGAACAGCTGGGTTCCAGAATTCATGAAAGTTCATGATAATGACCCTATTAAAGAATAGAGAGCCACAGCTATGAGACTCAGAAACTTGTTTTTTTCAGACATGCAACTGCACGTGGCGTCACTTAATGTCAGGGATGTTGCAGAGGAGGCACATTCCCTTGTAATGAAGAAAATAATGATAATTTACTCTTCTCACCAATGCTTGAGGGATTTCCTGCAGCACCACCTTTGAAGACAGTAATGTTAACAGCAGACGTTAGGAGAGCAACAGGCAGCAGCTTCTTAGACTGAGCTTGAAAAGGCTCATGCACAAATAACTCCTGAGGACCTGGGCAGGTGAGAGAAGATTCAGCATCATCTCACTGCATCAGAAGCCACCGGTGGTCTCCATCTGCACTGGCAAAAGTCCCTGCATCCTTGGTGTAAAGAGGGTTTGGCTTCTTCTGGTTAACTGGATGTGTGGTTGAGAGCTTTCACAGGGGAAACATGTTCAAGCTGGCACTGCTGTTGTTGCTGCTGTTTGAGCAGCTGCCTTTTGTATCCTGCAGGGTAGTGAAGGCAAAGTGCCCATTCACTTTGATCAGTGAAGGAAGGGGTCTGCTGAATTATTATCGGCCAGGGGACTTTGTCATCAGCGGGATCACATCTACAACAGTCAGCATAGTTAAGCCCTACATTTTCTCAGAACCTCCCTTGAGTAGACTTGGTCCGTAAGTAACAATGTGTTCATGGAGTCCGTGCTAATCAATCAGATTGTGTTTTCAAACCCTCTTTCCCATGGCCAGTCCCTATTTTGTCCAATTGACCAGTGTCATAACGGAGCAGATGAAGCTTTGGTCTGATCCAGCACAGCTCTTCTAATGTTTCTTTTTTCTCTTTTGGGGAGATCTGTGAATGTAAGAACAGTAATGCCCAATTTATTTGATGAACTTGTCATTTAACTTTCTGCAAGTGGTGAGATCATTCTCAATGTTTTAGTACATGATACTATCTAAAGCTGTTTTCTGTGGTTAAGAGAATTCTTCTCAGGGTCACATGGATCTGACATGCTGGTGCAGATTCCCTTTTGTTCCCTGTACAGTTGCCTGTTTAGTCCAAAGAATAACCAGATCTGTTGCCAAATTTAACATTCACATAAACATTGGTAATTTTTTAAGGAAGGCCAATTTCTTAACACATTTGCTTCAGAACAGACCCAGGCTAAAATCCCCATGCTGTCTCAGAGGTTGACCTTCACCAGTCCCTTTCTTTCAGCCTTCACTTGGTCATTATGAAGGTAAAATGGAGAAATATAAGAACATATAAGATTCATGCTGGATCAGACCAAATGGATCATCAGGCATGGAGACAAAAGCCTTCCCCTATTGTGGTCCCCCAGCGGGTAGCATTTGGAGGCAGACTGCCAAGAATGCTGCTGTTATGTCTTTGGAGGAAGGGAAGGAGAAAAAGAAGTAATAGATGTATAGAAGCTGAGGCAGGACTGGCTACTCCAGAAAAACAATACGGCATTGAGTAGGCAGAAAAGAGCCTGCAGCATGCCCAGGCTGTAATTGTTGGTGAGAATAAAGATGTTGCATAGATTATCACCTGTAATTTTTTTGGGAGGGTGTTTGATTTCAGATTCTCCTGGGAAGAGACCTCCTGGAAAGGATCAAGGGAGGGGCTGTACCCACTGGCAGCACTCTGGCTAAAGCCAAGTGGACAACACAGTTACATTCTTCTGCTAATGGAGTGAAGGGCCAGAGACTCTGCCGAAAGCTTCAAGAGTGGCAACTGTTTTCAAAACTTCTTTATTTTACCTATGTTCAAGTAGAATGCAATCACCCTGCACTACACTTCAAATACGGCAAATGCCACAAAAGTTAATGTGGCTTGCAACAGTGCCCCAGCCAGTTCATGTTGTTATAACTACTTCGTTCTTTGAAGGCTGTGTACTCCTCCACTCCAGCATTAGGAGTGCCTTATGAGAAGACAAGATTCTCTGGAAAAGCCAATAATGCTAGGAAAAGAGGAAGACGTAAAACGAAATGGCTTGACTCAATAAAAGAAGCCATGTCCTCCAGTTTGCAGGATTTGAGCAAGTCTGTTAATAATGTTAGGACGTTTTGGAGATCTTTCATTCATAGGGTCGCCATAAGTCAGAGGCGACTTGACAGCACATGACACATGACATGACACATATGCCCCTCCTTTAAAGGTGGATGGCAATATGCTTTGCAGCGAAATCATCTGTGCCACTATTGCATTAGATTCAGCTACTGTTGTTCATGCTGTGGATGTGAACTAGCATGAATTGAATTCTGAAGGGAACAGCCTGAGATTCCTATTGCTTGAAATGGCCCTTGATGGAAAGGAAGCAGGGTTTGGACATGTGAATGTTGAATATCTGAGGAAAGGTAACCAAATACATTCTTTTGCAGTGTAGAAGGGATGCAGTATTTTCACCTCTCATCCTTTTTGTTCACCATTGAGGAAATCAATAAAGACCCCAGTCTCTTACCCAACATCACTCTGGGGTACAACATCTATGAGAACTATTTCAATGCAAGAATGACTTTTGATGCAGTGGTGGACCTGCTGTCTGGTGGACAGAAGAATGTTCCAAACTACAGCTGTGGAGGACAGAATAATCTCTTGGCTGTTCTTGAGGGGACTGACTCAGAAATATCCAGCCAGATTGCAGACATGTTTAGCATCTACAAAATGCCTCAGGTATGAAGTTTATGGCAAGGGGGGCTGAGTCATTCTAAAGCAGAATTATACCCTTCTAAGATAATGAACTTCAATGGATTTAGAAGTGTGTGAGGTAAAACAGACCCCAGAGGCACTTGTAATTACCATGTCTCAAGCAGCTGGAGGCAATAGATAACTGAGGCAAGTGGGGAGAATGAAGAAGGTGAGCAAGTTCTTGCCATCTATTGCACCAGCCCCAGCTGGACAGCTGGTTTCTGGCAGCAGCTCCTGCCCACCTCACACAGGGGAAAGGCCACCCAAGGAGATGGAGGGGGTCAGTAATTCTGAGGGTCCATCCTGGAGTTTTGCCCAAGGTCCCGGAATCACTAAGACTGGGAGCTCTATCCCAACAGGCTTCTGCACAACTGGGATAACTTTTCAGTGCCAGCAATTGGCCGTTAGCTAGAGAGTTTTTTTTCTGGAGACCCATGACCATATTGAAAATCATTTCTGCTATTGCACATCTAAAATGGAAGGAAGGAAACTCACTCTTGAGAATTTTTTATAGCTAAGAACCTCTCCTGCCTTTTCCTTGAACCTTGGTGACCATATTTTTAGAGCTTTTATGGATGCAGGGGCCAAATAAACACCATTGTTCAAAAAAAGGAAATGTTTATCTTCAGTCATATAAAGAGTCATTTGTTACAAATATACTGTAGGACAACCTCTGAATGAAGGAATAATAAATAGGTACCCTTTTATTGAAAAGGAAGATTTCTCTTGTTTCCCGGAATGCCATCAAGAAAAAGAGGGGAGGCATCTTACATTTGCATACACATTTATTTATTTAGTCATTTATACTTCGTGTTTCTCACCAAGACTCAAGGAGGATTACACAGTGTGAGATTAGTACAGTCAATATAAAGGACATTTCACTAAAGAATGCTGTAGGATACGTAAATGCAAATTTGCAAAGACATAAAATCAGCAAATATCCAATATAGAGCAGAAAAAATGCTGAAACAGAGCATAAGTAATTTTAAAACAATACAGAATACCCAGTAGGATCATACTTAAATCACCATACAGTACATAGTAGCACATACTTAAAAGTAATAGAGAGGACATAAGGCAACACATTACATAGTATAGATCCACAGGAGTTAGTCGTGTTAGTCTGTAGTAGCAAAATCAAAAAGAGTCCAGTAGCACCTTTAAGACTAACCAACTTTATTGTAGCATAAGGTTTCGAGAATCGCAGTTCTCTTTGTCAGATGCATGGAGGGCAAGAAGAAACTGGTCAGATATATAGGTGGAGAGGGGAGGGAGGAGTAGATGCAAACAGTAGCTTCTGATATGGAGATCAGTTTGCTTCTGTTAAGGAAGTCAGTTCCTTCTGATAATGAGATAACCATTCATAGTCTCTATTCAATCCCAGCCTGACTGAGTCAAATTTACATATGAATTCCAATTCAGCAGCTTCCCGTTGGATTTTGTTTTTGGAAGGTTTCTGTTGAACTACAGTGACCTTTGAGTCCTTGATGGAATCTACCTAGGTATGATGATGGGTGATGAGTTCGGCGGCCAGGCTTGACGGGCTGGGGGAGGCATTGGCGTGCCACCTCCCCTCTAGGGGGTGGAGGGTCTGGCCACTCACTGGTGGCACCACCCATGTGCCCGCCCGCCAGGCCTCCATTTGCTGCTCTACAGTGCTCTGGTACAGTGGCTGATTTTAGTGACAAATTCCATTATAGGTGAAAAAACTCATAAATTTTGTCTTGACAACAACCATCTCTTCTTTTCCCTGCTAGATCAGTTGTAGCTTTGATAATCATGCTTCGGAAGTTGAAACCGAGAACTCTTTTTTCTACCGGATGGCCCGCAAGCAAGAATCATATTTCATGGGGATTACCAAGATGCTCCTGCATTTCAGATGGACGTGGATTGGTCTCCTTGCTGAAGACAATGCTGCAGGAGAAAGATTCTTGAGGACCTTGATCCCTGTGATTGTCAGGAGTGGGATTTGCATTGCCTTCACAGAAAACATCCCAGAACTGCATACATACAATATGGAGGTCAATTACCATAGATATTTAGTTTTATTGCAGAGAAAATGTAATGTCTTTGTTTTCTATGGAGATTCCCAGTCGGTAGCTGCTGTTGCATTGTGGATTAACGATGTTGAAACAAATGCAAAATCCACCGTGGGGAAAATTTGGATCACAGCAGTCTTGCATGACCACAGTTTGATATGGTTTTTTCGTTTGTTTGGTACCCAGTACATCCATGGTTCTTTTTCCTTTTTGATACGGACAAACAGCAAGAGAAAATATGACAAATATGATTCACTTTTCTTTTTTTACTATAAAATAGTAAGGGAAAACTTTCATTGTTTATATTCTAATCATGGCTGGTCTGTGAAAAGCTGGATAAGATGCAGAGAGAATGTGGAAGTGAAAGCCCCATCTCAGGGTGAGCTTGAAAGTATCCTGTCTCAAGACAGCTATACCATCTACAACTCGATCCAGGTGGTGGCACGGGCCTTGAATGCTGCCTCCTTATCCAGATCTAAGCAGGTTTTGAACAGAGACAGCCTGGGACAGAAGGTGCAGCCATGGCAGGTATTTCATTTCTCTAAGATCATATGAATGTTAAAGTAGATCATACTGTTACCCAAATGAATGCTCTACTTGCAGATTGGAGGGAATTAGCGTGCAAGGAGAGTCAGCGAGAGGGGGTAGCTGCAAGATCATCCACCGATGTATATGGGGATCATTCCTATGAGAATTCTTTAATAAATAGGCAAGATGTTCAACCTAAAAAGATTTTATTCATAAAGTAATCATTATCTCTTGCACCAGAATACACAGACACAGCACACAGTCAGAGCTAACTAGAATACAGGGAGAAAAACGGGAGATAGAAATACAAGGGTGGGGTGATATCTGCCAATCCAGGAGGCAGATGGTGTCCGTAGGAAAGCAGCTTTGTCATGACCAGTGCTTTATGGCATGAAGAAAGGCTCAGACAGTCTTTTGAGAATGGGTGTTGGAGACAAAGACATGCACAGTCAAGTATGGTGGAGGATATCCAATTATACAGGGGAATGTACCCTGGGCCAGCATAGTATCTTCTGCTTGAAAACAATAACTTAATGGCCTTCTCCAAGGTGAGTCAATAAATCTGAGAGTCTTGCTACAAGTGACATTTTACACGTGAAGGATAAAGGATCATTTTCGCAAGTCTTTCTGGGAACTGAAGTTCCTCTCCCCCACCCCTTTTCCTTCTGTTCCTTCCCCTCGCTGCCTGAAGAGACAGAGAGAGCCTAGGGCAACATCAGCTTTTGCAAATTGTCTTGCTGGGGGGGGGGGATGCTCCAGAGAAAGCTGAGAAAGTTGCAGCTGCCTGCCCCAAAGATCATTGAGAGCAGGCTTGTGAATGGAGGAATGATTTGCAGAAGTTGCTGTTGCCGCAGGCTTTCTCTCGCAGTGAGGGGAAGGAACAAAAGGAAAAGGGGTGGGGGAGAGGAACTTCAGTTCCCAGAAAGACTTGCAAAAATGATCTTTTATCCTTCACGTGTAAAATGTCACTTGTAGCAAGGCTCTGAGAAAGGTTTGACTAAACTTTCCTGGGTGTTACTAAAGGTAGCAGGTCCCTTTAAACTCTCAGCTGGCAGTCGGCAGGGGGGATCCCCCCTACCACCTGCCAGCTGAAAGTTTAAAGGGACCTGCCATTTCCAAGTGGAAGGAAAAGTTTATATGGCCATTTCCCTGGGCCATTTAAACTGCCCCTTTAAATACGACCCAATGAACCAGCATACCAGTTCGTGGAAGTTTGTGGAAAAGAGCTTCCACAAACGCTGGTTTGTGAACCTCGAACTAGGCGGGTTCGTGGGTTTTTTTGGGTCGTATTTAGGTTCATGCCTATCTCTACTCCCAACTAGGGGTTGGAAGTAGAGATAGGCCCAATCTGATTTACGATTTCAACCCCCCCCCCCCATTTTGGCGTTTGCGCCATCGTGATTCAGCTAATCGGTTCTGTCCATGGCAACCGATCCAGCAGTTGGGAGTTTGCTTGTTCGGGACTTGATCGGATGGGTCAGTTTCTGTTCGGAATTGCAGACACTCTGGCACCTGTAATTTATTCCTGGGGCAACGGAGTCAGGGGAATGAGCTGTGTTTGCCCTCCTTCTGTCGCCCTCGAAACACGAATGAAAGCCCAGCTTTCTTTGATTAGCAGGCTTCCTTCCAACCATGGAGTAGCAACCCAGGGGAGGGAGGGGGAAGGGGGTGGGCAAGCCGGCCGCTCCTTGTCCTGGGGAAAGGCAAAAGGCAGCGCAGGAGGCTGGGAGGCCGCCTGCGCCATTCGCCTTTCCCCAGGAGAAGGGGCGCGTGGGCAAGCCAGCCTCCCTTTGTCTTGCGGGGCAGGTGAACGGCGTGGGCAGCCTCTGAGCCACTCGCGCTGCCACCAGTTCCGCAGCCCACCTGGACAGCCGACTTGCTGCGTGGGTGGGGGCAACTCAGGAGCGCGTGCAAGAGCCTGACTACAGGTGCCCTGGGCGCTGGCCTCCCGGATTCCCGATTCCAGACCAGAAACGAGACTTGATCGGTTAGAATCGGTGACTTGCGTTCGGTGGCAGCCCAGATCCACGAACGGCTTAATCAGAATTTTTTTGGGATCGTGCCCATGTCTAGTTGGAAGCCATTTCCTACTTTGCCAGACAACATTTTTGTGCTTTAAAACACACAAGGTGAGGGGCTTATGGTATAATCATAAACATAAGCTCTGTGTCAGAGAAATTCTGAAACTACTGTATTGGCACGCTATTTCATTGAACTAGATTGTTCAATTTCGACCCATAAATCTCTCACAGATTTTCTTATCACTATTTATGTTGTCATATTAAGCTGCTACAGCCTGAAGGTCATTATGAGTTGCAGTCATCTATTTTCTCTACACACACACAAAGCTACATGTCTTTCTTCTATTCTCAGCCTTGAGAGGGTGAGTTCCAAAGAATGTCATGATAACTACCAGAGCCACTGTTACTCTTTGTACCTCCTCAAAGCATTGAAAGCCTGCCTCTTCCGTTTTATCATTGGTTGGCCAGTGCCAGGTACAGGTGCTGATTTTTCACAGTATGCATATAGTACTTAACTGATGGCATCAAAGGCTTATTGCTAAATACAACTTTAGCTTATTGCTAAATACAACTTTCTCTTCCATGATTCCCATGTGTTGAGTTGGTTTCTCAGTCTAGTAGTGAAGTGGGAAATTTACAATTGGCTAAGGATATTGTTTTAATTTCCCCTTCACTTCCCTATTAGCGTGAGGACAGGTTCTGCTAACAATACCAATATTCTATCAAGTCTTTTACCCTTTTCCCAACAGTGGCCAGTCAGATACCAATGGGAAGCCCACATGCTGGGCACACAACCACCCTCACCTACTGAGTACTTCCCAGCTTCTCATACTCAGAGGCATTCAGCATTTGAACATGGAAGCTACCTTTAGCTGTTATGACTAGGAGAGAACAACAACCCTGTCCAACCTTTAAATCTGTCCAAACTTTATTTTTGTTCTAAATCAATGGCCATCACCACATCTTGTGGCAGGTTGAAGTCATACTCCATCTTTTGGTCTGCCTTGAATCTTTCATTCATCAGATGTATGTTTTTAGGTGGTTAATTTCTAGACCAATAAACTAAAAAGTTCCCAAAGTCGTTCACAGCACAATAAAAGAATAAAGAGCCAGGTTCTGGTATAATGGGAATAGGAGAACTTTTTCTCTATTAGTTTTCTAAATATCATGCATAATCTGCTAGACCTGTATTATGTCACTTGTTTTTCCAACTAAAAAGTGGTGACTAGATCAGAACATGATATTGCAAATGATATTGCAAACCTGATTGCAGCTGAGACATGTTTAAGAGCATTAGTGTATGGGCAGATTTATTCTCAGTCACTTTCCTAATGATCCCTAGCACGGAATCTCCCTTTTTTATTGCACACTGATATTGCAAGATATATAGCACATCTCCAAGTTCTTTGTCTTGATCTTGCTCTGATTTTGGTCAGCCCTGATTCGCATATAGGTATGCACTTAAGAAGCCCTAAGTATCTAGTTAGCTATCCTAAATCAAATCATTTAACTCCTGGCAAGAGATAAACCACAGATCAAGTTCTAAGTTTGTTATTGGGTATAGTACATAAGGAATAACATCACAGAATCTCTGCTTCCATTAAAAAGAGAAATTAAGCATCTAGGCCTTAGTATATTTCATATAGTGATACAAGGCTCTTCTAAACCCCTTTCCAAGGTTGTTCTACTCCAAGCCTGTAAATTCCCTTTGTGGCCTGTCTAGAAATGGGGCAGGGCTAGTCCCATGGTATCCTCTATGTAGTGAATTTCACAGACAGTGTCACTGAAAATTACTGTCAATTGTTTTATTCCAAATACAGCTTTCGGAAAAGTTTTTACATATACGTGAACTGTATATCTCCAAGGTTAATGCAACTGTGAGGTTCTTGATGCAGGTCAACTTCCTGTGTACCTCAGGACTAATTGTACACAGATGAGGCGGGACAGAATTGTAGGTACAGAGGGAATGATTAGGGGTAAAGGCTCCTGACCTAAGAGTCTTGGATTCCCTTATCATGATAGCAAAGATACAACGACAAATAAGCAGAAACAAGAAGTCTGTATGTGTAGGCATGTGGTTCGTAATGATCAGAGTTATGTCATTAATATCAGGAAAGGCACTGCGAGTACCTAGATATAATGCATATCAGCCCTAACCTGTCCAAATATATGTTTTGGATGTTTCTGCACAGGTTACTTGACCTGTTTCCAATAATGTTAGGAAGCATTTTTTCCGTTTCCGTACAGAATTGTGTTGCATTTTTGTACGTTATGGTGTTTCAGAGGAACTAATATTTGGAATGTTCAGTCTAAAATGATAATGAATTTGGTTGTTGTGGGTTTTCCGGGCTGTATTGCCGTGGTCTTGGCATTGGAGTTCCTGACGTTTCGCCAGCAGCTGTGGCTGGCATCTTCAGAGGTGTAGCACCAAAAGACAGAGATCTCTCAGTGTCTTTTGGTGCTACACCTCTGAAGATGCCAGCCACAGCTGCTGGCGAAACGTCAGGAACTCCAATGCCAAGACCACGGCAATACAGCCCGGAAAACTCACAACAACCATTGTTCTCCGGCCGTGAAAGCCTTCGACAATACATCGATAATGAATTTATTGCAGGCACATGTCTTCCCCCTTTCTGGACTTAGGGATAGAGAGTTACCTTTAAAAAAAAAAGAAATTCACAGAACCTGATAAACAGATAGTTATATAACATGTTATAATATTCGCTCTCACAGACTCTCTGGGTCATAGAAAGGGGATCATAGGCTCCAACACATTAACTTTAGGTTTATAACTGATGAAGATATGATAAGAAGTAGGCTGGCATACCCTGGTTAAATCCAGATTAGATTATTGCAGTGCACTGTACATGGAACTGCCCTTGAAAAGTGTCTACAAACATCAGTTGGTACAGAATGCTGCAGTCAGGATATTGACTAGAGTGGGTCACAGGGACCATATAAATCCAGTCATGGCCTATCTACCCTGGCTCCCAATCTGTTTCCAGCACAATTGAACGTGTTGGTGTTGACCTATAAAGCCCTACATGATTTGAAACCAACATACTTAAAAGTCCGCTATGAGCCCCGTGGCGCAGTGTGCTAAGCTGCAGTACTGCAGTCCAAGCTCTGCTCACGACCTGAGTTCAATCCTGGCGGAAGTCAGGTTCAGGTAGCTGGCTCAAGGTTGACTCAGCCTTCCATCCTTCTGAGGTCGGTAAAATGAGTACCCAGTTTCCAGGGGGTAAAGCGTAGATGACTGGGGAAGGCAATGGCAAACCACCCCGTAAAAAGTCTGCCAAGAAAATGTCATGATGTGACATTCCCCCATTGGTCAGTAATGACTCAGTGCTTGCACAGGGGACTACCTTTACCTTTACTTGAAAGACCACCTGCTTCTTGATGAACCTAACTGGCCACTGCAGTAATTTCCCAAGGCCCTGATTTTGGGTGCCTCTACTTTCTGAGACTAGGTGGAGGGCAAACCAGGAGAGGGCCTCTCAGTCATGTCACCAACCCCTGGAACTCTCCTCAGGAATACTCATTTGTCCCTTTCTGTTGCTATCTTCTACTAGTGGGAGAAGACTTTTGTTCAGCATTCCCTCAGAAATGCCTCCTTCCTGCCCAATGTTTTAATTGTTGTTTTTATGTTTTGCACATGGATTTTAACTTCTGTTTTAATTCTTTTAATGATGTGTTTTTGTTGGCTTTAGCAGTTCTTAAGATGTAATTTTATTATATATATATATATTAATTTGTTAGCCACCCTGGTGGCGCTTATAAGGGCAGAAATATGGGATATTATTATTGGAAAATAAAAATAAATAAATATACATTCCTGTTGCTATCACAACCATATCATTTCCATTCCAACCACATTTAAGCGCACGGATTGTGACACAAAAGCACCAGTGCATCCAGCAAGCTCTACACATAATTGTCTTGTAGACAAAGCTTACTTAACATAACTAAATGCCTAAGGCACAGGGCCGGCGTGCCCATGGAGGCCAGGTAGGCGGTGGCCTCGGGCGCGCGAGCATTGGAGGGGCGCCAGAGGGGTGTCGGGGGCAGAGGCACGCACAGCAAAGCTGGCATGACTGGGCTGCAGCTACTGCTGCAGCCAGCCAGCCAGCTCCGTGCTGCCGCCGCCACCACACACCCCAGCCAGGCGCAGCCTCTGGGTGCCACCCCAGCAGCGGCTTGTGGCTTGTGCACCCAGCTGGGGTGCGTGGCAGCAGCAGCGGCATGGAGCTGACTGGCTGGCTGCAGTAGCAGCTGCAGCCAGCCACGCCAGCTCTGCTGCATGCTCCTCTGCCCCAGCCAGGCGCAGAAGCCGTAAGCTGTTGCTGGGGCGGCGCACGGAGCAGCCTCCGCGTGCCGCCCAGCAGCAGCTTGCAGCTTCTGTGCTCAGCGCTCCGCGAGCTGCCCAGCCCCCCTGCGGCACGTGATGATGTCTGCGATGATGTCATCACACAGTCCGTGGCATGCACGCCCACAGACCGTGCGCACATGCCACCATGGACGCCAGAACCTCTGGCACCGGCCCTGCTAAGGCAGATAATCAAATTGTGCTCCCTCCACACATGCACACAATAAATCATTAACATAGTCATTTCCTGCCTCTTCATGATGCTCTAAATCTTCTTTCTGAAATGCTCTGCCAGGTAACCGGTGCTCCCTGCTTTCATAATTCTCTTTAGAATATAAACCCAAGCTTACATGTCTGGTTCTAAGTTCACAGTGCACTTAAGTCTTGGGATCAGAAAGATGAGTCTATGCTGTGGATTGCTGTGGAATCTCCCCAAAGAAGCTGAAGCAGAAAGATAACACTCAGGAAAGGATCTGAGATCCCTTGTGAATGTAAAATCAACATGGAGTCTTGTATTTCTAAATACTGTTCCTTTGTATATCATTCCAGCTTGATCCTTTCCTGAGAAACTTCTGGCTTTACAGTAATTCCATGAAAGGGGTTTATTTTGATGAAAATGGGGACATGACAGTCGACTTTGATATTATGAACTGGATGGTGATGCCCAATCAGTCTATTGTTCAAGTTAAAGTTGGGAGTGTGGAGAGACAAACATCTTCTCCAGAGATAAAGTTCACCATTGATCGGAATGCCATTGTGTGGCCCAAATGGTTTAATGAGGTGAGGGAAACACTTATTTCACCTATTTCCTTTGATACCCTTTAAAAACTCTAATAACTTTTCAGGTAGCATTCCCTGTTAAATCAGTTTATAGTCTAAGAACAAAAGAAATGAGAAATGCAGGGAAAATGCATGATGGAATACATATCTGGAGATTGTCAGGGCTTGTCACTGCCGCCACTGGGCAGGGCCCCAGCTGGGCCGGCCCTGACATCAGGGGGGCACCAGGAATACTGCAGGACCCTGCTCCGTGGAAGGAGGGGCGGTATACATCACCCAGACTCCCTCTCAGTCCACTCGCTGGCCTGCTCAACCTGGCCTGCTTACCCTCTGTGTCCTCCATCATCATCTCCTCCTTCCAGAACTCTCTTCCACTCTTGCATTGCTCTGCTCTCACTTCACACCATCACTCCTTACTCACACCCACCACCTCAGAGCTCTTCCTAGCCACCTTACATAGGGCTTCCTTTCCCCACCCCGCCCTCCTTCTAGGCTTGTTCCCTCTCCTGACTTGGCCCAGCTGTGCCTTCCCTCAGGTGTTTCCCTCCTACCACTAATCCCTTCTTGGCTTCCTTGCCTTGCTGGCAGGGTGGGGTTGAATGCGAGCCATCCCCAGCTGAAGTCTCCTTGGCCTGGCTCATGAGGAGCTGCCCCAGCCAGCTTCTGTGCTGCTGAGCATGCCTGGCCTTGCTCACGAGGAGCTGCCCTGGCCAGCTTCTGGGCTGCCTGTTCATTGATGCCGGGCAGGGCTACCCATCTCCTCCCCCAGAATGCCTGTGGCAGCTCCACCTGGAGGGGCTTGGCTCCTAGCACCTCCTGAGCCAGGCTGCTGTCCTCTAGCCAGGGTGTGGCTCTGGGCTGTAGTGGCTGCTTCTCCTCCTTGGAAGGTAATGGCTCTGTTTGGGCTGTTGCTGGGTCCCTATCTCCCCTGCCTTGGCCCTTTTCCTCTAGCCTGATTAGCCCCCTCTCTTCCCTCTGGGGGGTGGGACTGGCTGGCTTCTCCCTGCTCCCTCCACCCTTCTGAGGCTTTGGCCTTTTGCCCCTTCCCCCTGGAGTAGGCAAGTTCTGGCTCTGTTTGCCAGTCAGAACAGTTGAACTGCTGTATTCTGGCTGCCCCCTGCTGCTGCCTGGCAGCAAGTCCAGGGGCTGGGCTGCTGACCCCGGACAGAGATTGGCAGCCAACAGCAGTTATTGCTAATGGTGATCTGAGGGACTAGTCAATGCCATGGGCAACCTACCCCAAATCGAGATCTGGAAAAGGTCCCTCCTGCTAGCCACAGCCCACAGGACCTCACAAGGCCCATGAGTAACAGAAAGATCTTGTGGTGTCCATTTTCTTTATTACCCTCAATTCTAGGTGTCATTAGGAGAATCATTGAACTGGAAGGTCATGATCTTTGGGGTCATTGAATAAACATTGAGTCTTCATTCCAGATACTGACAAGACCCAGACCTTCTTAGCTTCACCAAGGTTGCTGTATAATGTGCATTCATAGCAAGATGTGAAATTGGTTGGTGGCCCAAAGAGTATCCATTTAACAGAATCAAAGGTGATGAATTGAGAATATGGGTTCCTGAAGAAGTGGGGCTGGAATCTTCAATGGCCAAAAATGCCTAGGGAAGCCATGCAGCACGTAGGCCTCACTAGTTCCTTCTATTCCTGTGTCCTCTTTTCTCCTGGCCCTAACCCATTTCCCCCTGGCATTTCCCTCTAACCCATTTCCCCCTGGTCTCCTGGTGGGGAGACTTACTGTCCTGGGGGTGAGGTGTGCTGATGATGTTTTGATGTCACTTCCTGTGCATCCATCACTGGGGAAACTCTAGTATTTTGAAAAAGTATAGGATTTTATCATAGGGTCTTTGTGTAATACTAAAGCAACTCTGGTCACTTTTTGATAGACACACAAGTGATGTTGCCCTGCTGATATTATGCCAGCACATCAAGCTTTTTCTTGTCCCAATTCTTGCCAAGTTATGAGGGGTCACAAACACCTAGCTGGAAAAAGAAATCAGGGTTTTTATTCTCTATGTGAAAGAGGGAGTTCTCCTGGAATTACAAATTTGCTCCAGATGACAGTGATCAATTCCCCAAGATGAAATGGCTGCTTTAGAGGGTGGGTTTTTTCTGGCATTCTAAAGCCTCCCTTGATGAGATCTCTCCCCTCCCCAAACACACCATCCCCTGGCTCCACCCCCAAATCTCCAGGAATTTTCCACCTCAGAATTGGCAACCCAGTGTGTGAGTTATGTGCTGTCAACATTCTTTCAACGTATGGTGACTCTATGAATGAATGCCTCCAAAATGTCTTATGAATGACAGTCTTGTTCAGGTCTCACATATTGAAGGCCATTGCTAGCTTTTATTTACTCAATACATCTAATTTTGGATCTTTCTCTTTTCATATTTCCTTCAACTTTTTCTAGCATTGTCGTCTTTTTGAGTAAAACTTACCTTCTCATGATGTGATCTCGGTATGATAGCCTCATTTTAGTCATTTAATCTTCTAATGATAATTCAGGCTTCTTTTGACCTAGAACCCACTTATGTCTTTATGGTCATCCATGCTATCCATAGAACTCTTTTTCAATATCATATTTCACATGAATCAATTTTCTTCCTCTCAGCTTTCTTCATTGTCCAACTTTCACATCAATACAGAGTAATGGGGAATACCCATAGCACAGTATGGATTTTTTTGATCTTAGTCCTCAGCAGCATATCTGTATATCTGTAGTTCAGCTCTGCCCATCATTGATTTTTTTTATGAGCCAAATTACATGATATGAATGCCACATAAATGATGTGAATGGACTTACACATATCTCCCTGTTGCTTTCCTGTACACTTGCCTGTGCACCCAGAATGCACTTGATCCCGTGTCTGTGCTGGCATGGGTTTCTTCTGAGGTCCTCCAAGATACAGGAATGGTATCCCATCATGCACCATCAGTTTGTGCATGCTTAAACTGGCCCCTGTAACCATCTCCTGTCCCCTATTGCCGTTTTGTGTGGAAAAAGGGAAGCAGAAGCAAAACAGAATCACCACTCTGCAATGGTGACTCGATTATATGGTCCGCAGACACTCACCAATGCGACTACCCATAAACCGCTTTTTTCCTGACACATACACAGAGCAGAGCCACGGACATGAGTTCACTGGGGGTCAAAGAGACACAGGAAAGTAAGGAAAAATAACAAATTTGGCCACTCACATAGACTCATGTAATTCATCTTGTCTAGTTCAGTTCTATATTTTCATTAAGATCTGTATTAATGATTTTAGTCAGAAAGGAAGACCTGCAGCAGGCAACCTGTCCAGTCTTCTACTTTTACTTATAAAAAATAGAGGAGAATGATAGCCAACCTTCTTCAATTTCCCTTCCTGTGAAGCAAAAGCCAACATCTAACCCTCCCTTACTGCGAGCTTTTATGCTCAGTGCAAAGACAGACTAGTAGCAGACAGTCTTAAACAGAGAGTTCTGTGCTGCTCCTCATCATGGAAACAAAACTACAAGGCCCAGGGAAACATGGCATAACAGCAGGACTTAAAGATAATAATTTACTGGTTTTATCACTAAAGTAGTTGTGCTCCTCTGTGCTGGTTGGCAATGAAACGCTCTGTTGCTTGCTTGCTATGCTGGCACTATGCCAGCGCTGCTTTGCCAGTAAGGTTCCGACCATTGTGTGCACTCACTGCTGGCCTTCTTTGGGGTCCATTGTTGTGTTTGCTTGCATCTGCTTGAGAAGAAAGTCATGGGATTGATGGGTTTGAGGATGATACTTTTTTTTTGTTAAGTGCAAATAGACCCTCATTTCCCCACCTCCCTCACTTGCAAAGAACAGTGTGTGGTATGCAGCTGCCCAGTTCTCACCTTCACACTCATTTTCTGCAGGCATTCTTTGGGGCTATAAACACAGAACCCCATTGTTCTGTGCTCTCAAACTCAATGGGTTGATGGTTTAGAGGGAGGATTGTGTTCTGCTCAATTTTGGTGCCGTTCTGTGTGAGAACAGCTGTCCCAGAGCCTCTTTTAATAACCCCACTTGAAAAGAACAGCATGTGCCTGCACATATGTGGCCAATTGCCTTGTGCATGAAATCAACCAAAACTCATAAAAATGAAATAAAAACCCCCCCAGATCACTTCCAAACTGGCACTGGCTTGGAACTGGCTTGAGATATAGTAAAATAGAGAGAGGAAATGTTTCCGAGAATGGCTGTAATAAACCTGAACATGACATTTAAAAGATATATGGTTATTGTATTCTAGACAATCTTTGTAATGGATACCTTTATCTTCCTTTAGAGTATTTTATATTCATGCTCCTTCTTTGTTTTGTATCCTTTTTATTGCTTAGAAAATAACTCTATATTAAAAAAAATAACAAGCTGACAGTGTTCCACACTGAACAATCTAGTAATGGAAGAGAATTATTCTGGAATCCCCAGAACTGAAACTGAAATTTGTTCAATGTACACCCTTACTCCAAACCTCCAAAATATGACATGTTTCTCTACAGAGGGAAAGAACACTAACTCTTACAGTGAGGAAACTGTGACTGTCACACAGAACAAGACCTAAGTGAGGTGTCTCCCAGACATGCTTTAATGGGGGAAACAGGAAATAGGAATATATATATCTGCCACTCACAGACTCATATAATGAACAATCAGTAAATTAATCTTTAAACATTGTCTTCTTTCCTAGCTCCACCTTAAGAACTCCAATCCTTCTTTTTGCTCTTTGCCCTGACATAGCAGAGCAGCAAAAGGATGTATATCAAAGCAGTGTTCCTTCCATAAAGCTGAGATTCAAAAATATTGTCCTAAAAGAAGGCCTGGTTCACATCATGAGACTGGGGGACTAGAGATCACATTGAGTTGTTTGTATACAAAACATGTGCATGACACAAAATAACGTCGAGAATACATTTTCTTGATACGCCTTGTTTTATTGCTTAGACCCTGCCTTATTCTAGGTGCACGGAGAGCTGTCCGTCTGGATATGCCAAGGCGATTAAGGAAGGAGAACCTATTTGCTGCTACGACTGTGTTCCATGCGCAGAAGGGACAGTCTCCACTCAGGAAGGTAAGTCACATATCAGAGTCCCAGTTGGAAGGAGGAAGAAGGGGCATATTTAAGGCTTCCTCCCTAACCTCAGCTTCTCCACTTTGGTTCACCTTACCAGTCACTCCACTGCAATTTGGATCATGTACAAAGTCCTGTCTGCTAAGTCAGATGTTTGGATTATTTTGCCCACACCTTTCCTACTTTAATTGGCATTCATTAACCAGAGTTTGAGCTCTGGGAGGTGTATTGGCACTCCTATCTGAGATTGTTTTGGTTAGTTATACTAGGAATTAAACCCAGGATTTTCTGCAATAAAGGAGTGCAATCTCAAAGTTTCCCACCTCCATCTGTGTTATATATTCTTATTTCTGGATTTCTTCCCAACCTTACCTTGTTCTGCTTTTAACTTCCACATATATATTCTCAATGAATGTAAAAGAGCAAAGATTATCATGCAGGAAAAGTAGATGTGGTGATACTAAAGTTAATATGCTCTTTTCAGATGCAAGTCATTGTGATAAATGTCCAGAGGATCAGCATCCAAACCAGGTCCGAGATCAGTGTGTTCCTAAGGGGATAACCTTCCTATCCTATGAAGAACCTTTGGGGATCATCCTAAATTCCCTTACTCTTTTCTTCACCCTAATTACGAGTACTGTTTTAGGAATCTTCATTAAATACTTAGAAACTCCAATTGTCAAAGCCAACAATCGGGACCTCTCCTACATCCTCCTCATCTCCCTCCTGCTTTCATTTCTCTCCTCTTTTCTCTTCATTGGTCAGCCCCAGAAGGTGACCTGCCTCCTCAGACAAACTGCCTTCAGCATCATCTTCTCCACTGCTGTCTCTTCTGTGTTGGCAAAAACTGTCACTGTGGTGGTGGCCTTCATGGCTTCCAAGCCTGACAGCAAGATGAGGAACTGGCTGGGGAAGAGCTTGGCCAACATCATTGTCCTTTCCTGTTCCACTATCCAAGTGGGCATCTGCACTCTCTGGCTGGGCATTGCTCACCCCTTCCCAGACTCAGACATGCACTCCCAGCCTGGGCAGATAATACTACAATGCAACGAAGGGTCAGTTGCTCTGTTTTATGCTGCCCTGGGCTATATGGGTTTCTTGTCCGCTATCTGCTTCACTGTGGCTTTCCTAGCCAGGAAGCTGCCTGGGGCATTCAATGAAGCCAAGCTGATCACCTTCAGCATGCTGGTCTTCTGCAGTGTCTGGGTGTCCTTTGTGCCCACCTACCTGAGCACTAAGGGGAAATACATGGTGGCGGTGCAGGTTTTCTCGATCTTGGCCTCCAGTCTGGGCTTACTGGGCTGCATCTTTCTTCCCAAATGCTACATTATTATCCTGAGGCCTCATCTCAACACAAAAGAACACCTGATGATGAAAAATGAGGTCTGATTTTGAGTACATTCCTTTTAATGTTTGAAGTCTGCGTCTGTATGAGCCCAACATACTTGACCTGAGAGTTCACTTCTCTAAGCTGGCATAGATGAAATCTTGTTTACTTTCACATATATTACAAAAGAAACTACTAATGCACTATGATAGACAATGCATAATGATACAAAATATCTTTAAGCCATTTTGTTTTACTTCTTTCTATTTATCCTTTTATTGCAACCTGATTCCAAAGAGAATAGACTACTGTCATGCACTCTGTATAGGTCTCATGGTGGCAGTGCAGGTTTTCTCTACTTTGGCCTCCATTCTGGGCTTAGTGGGCTGCATCTTTCTTCCTAAATGCTACACCATTATCCTGAGGCTTCATCTAAATAAGAAGATCTAATGTTGAAACATAAGGGTAGGATCTGATTTGAAGTGCATTATCTCTAATGTTTGAAATCTGTGTCCACCCCATTATGAATCCAATCCATTTTTATTCAGGAGTTTACTCCCCGTAAGCTGTCATTAGATCAAATCTTTCTTACTTTCAAATACATTACAGAAGAAACTAGTAATGCATAGTGTTGGGAAATGCCTAACGACATCAGATATCTATAAGCCATTTTGTTTTAATGTTTTAAGCTTATCTCTTTAACACAGCATTATTTCACATAGATTTGTATGAATATCATCTATTGGATTTCTTTGTCAAGCCTTGAAGAATGTCTTAAAGAGTTACACAATACTTGCTGTTTGTTTGTTTGTTTGTTTGTTTGTTTGTTTGTTTGTTTGTTTGTTTGTTTGTTTGTTTGTTTGTTTGTTTGTTTGTTTGTTTGTTTGTTTGTTTGTTTGTTTGTTTGTTTGTTTGTTTGTTTCTTTCTTTCTTTCTTTCTTTCTTTCTTTCTTTCTTTCTTTGGGATCATCTAGATGAGCTCCACCATACTCTAAAGAATTCCCACTAACCTTTGCAATATCTATGGCTACTTGACTACCTCTTGAGTACCGAGCTTTATGAAGAGAGTGCAGGCTCCCCCTCTCCCTTTGTGTTGAAAGAGCATTGAAAGTAACTTTACCTTTGTGATGGTGATCCTCCATGACTGGGAATTTGCAGCCTTCCAGAACTGCATCGTGGAATAGCAGTGGGGGACTGTCCGCTTCTGCAAGGGATCCCCTCCCAGGCCTCCAGGGAGTCCCTGAAGTTGTGCTTCACCCACTGGAATTTTGTCTGACATTGGACAGCCATGAGGGTGAAGCCAGCCTCAGAGAGCTCTCGGGTGGTGGCCCTGTGGGTATCCAACTTTCATTGATGGGTGCTTGTCATCAGCTTCCAGGCATGTCCCAACTCAAGAATGATTTTGGGAAGTAGGTATACCTTCTCATACTGCCAAAAGGTGCCCCTGTTTTTTGTTGGTGGCATTTTTCAGCTACTTTCCCGACGTAGCAACACAGAAGCATTCCTGCCTATATAGAAATTACCCCTGTCAATCAATCAAATATCAGTTATCGATTGGCTTCCCTCCCTTTTCCTGGCCCTTGGACAGAAGATGGTTTGTCACCATTTTCATTTCTTGCCCACACATCCATTGTCAGTGGCTGCTTCAAAAACCATTTGAACTGATACAATGTTGGGGAGTGGGCATCTGTAGTCCTTACTTTTCCATCCAATTTACAAATTGGTTCAGGGGAGATTTACTAGAGTAGATTGATGTAATTTCGCTTAATGCAAGTAGAATCTTTGGCAGTTTATGGAGTGTCTGGCTTGGAAGTAGATTTGCAGTGTCAGGTTCTATTGCAGGCGCCGTGGTGCTGTATGCCGGCGCACCTGACTTTGACTCCAGGCAGCCACCAGGGAAATTGCAGTACCTTGCTCTGTGGCAGGAGGGTGGTATACCTCCCTCCCTCCCTCCCCTGTCCCCCTCCCTCCTCCACTCCTAAACAACTCACCCTCTCCTGTGGGTGGACTTCCCTTATATCTCTTCACCCATTCCCAGCTCCACCTGCCAGCCACGCCCCCCCCCCAGCACTCCAGCCTCAGCCCTGGTTGTATTAAGTAGCCACACCTGGGGTTACTCTGCTGACTGCTCTGGGCAGCCACACCTGTGCCTCCTTTGCTGGCTGCCGAGCTTCCTTTGCTGATTGCCTCAGGCAGCCCCACCTGAGGTTGCTCTGTCCCCAGCCTCTCCTTTCCAGCCTTCTCTCGCCTCTCCCTTCCTGCCTGCTGGTTGAGGTGTGGCCTGGTGCTGTCTTTGCTGTCCTTCAGCTACTGCTGGTGATTTTGCTGTCTGGTTGTTTCTGATGCCTGTGCACTCTCCCTCCTAGTTTGGGTTCCTATTCTCCCACCAGAGGATGGGGCTGGCTGGCTTCCCCCTGCCCTGTTTGACTCTCTGGGGCTTGGGTGTTTCTTTCCTTTCCTCCGTTGCTGGGTGTGGTAAGGTCTTGGTGTCTGTCTGGGCAGCTGAGCAGTGGTCATCTGGCTGTCTCCCCTCCCCTTCTCCTGTTAAGTCTGGGGGCAGAGCCTCAGACCCTGGACATGCAGTACTTCCAAGCAAAATGGCAAATTTTTTATGAGAAGGGGGCTAAATAGATTGCAGTTGAGTGCAAGGGAAATACCATTACCCCCTCCCCCCATCAATGGTTTACCAGAGTGCTTGACAGGAGGATTGTAATCCACAGGTTAGGCTAGCCATAGCAATTCTTGGGTGGGTAGTGGTGGGCAATTGCTTGCCCTTCATAGCAAAGCAAACACCACAACATCTCCCCCCCACCCACAGTGTTCCAGGAATCACTGGAGAGAAGTGCAGAAGTAACAGCTTTTATAACAAACTCAGAACAAACAAAGGAAGTCTCTCCCTTTCGTCCCATCCATACAGTCAACTGCAGAAAGGACTCTCCATATATCTTGGAGGGGGTGCATCTACAAGCATGTAATGAACACACTTGCTACCTCCCCATCATTTAATGCTAGATTAACAGTTAATCAGAAAAGCCTCCAAAGCCAGAAGGCTTTCTGGACAAGATTAAATTTCTCCTGATGCTCCTCAACCCTCTGTCTTTGGGGGACACGAGCGGTCCAGCACCATGTCACCTAAACAAAGGAACTCAGCAGCAGATGGCCACTGAATGAGCATGAACCAGCTCCACATGTCTGGCACCTTCTCCGTGAGGGGGGGGGTGGACACCAAAGGGCATGGAAGCAGTATCTTACACAAAAATAACACAACTCACTTCACATTAAAGAATCACCCCAAAAAATTGCTGTCAAAAGCACTTTATTTCTGTAACTGCTTTAGGTTACACAGTAGGAAGGCACAACAGAGCAGGAAAACAGTGTACTACACAAAAATAACACAACTCACTTCACATCAGAGAATCACACAAACACAATTGCTGTCAAAAACGGTGAAGTGGGTTGTATTATTTTTTGTAGTACATTGCTATCATGCCCTGTTGTGCCCTCCTACTGTGTAACCTAAAGCTGTTCAAGAAATAAAGTGTTTTTGCCAGGAATTGTGTTTTTGTGATTCTCTGATGTTAAGTGAGTTGTGTTATTTTTGTGTAAGATAGTGCTGCCATGCCCTTTGGTGTTCCCCCCTGCTGTGTAACCTAAAGCTGTTCAAGAAATAAAGTGTTTTTGACAGGAATCGTGCTTTGTGATTCTCTGATGTTAAGTGAGTTGTGTTATTTTTCTGTGTGGGGGACTGCTGGTGTAATGTGTCATAATGCTTTGCCTACTTGTACTTTGGAAGGGAGAAAATAATTTTTTAAAAACTTTATTTTGTGTTGTTCTTGTTTTATTCTTTGTTGTGCAGTTGGTTCCCATCATAGGGAACAATGGGGCTGGCTGGCCAGCCATCTCTGTAGGTGGTGGGGGAATTTGAGGGAGGGTGTCTGTGGTTCAGGTGCTCTTTCACAGGGACCAGCTGGCACTCAGAAGTGTGCCCACCATTGTGGCACCCCTGGGCTGTGCAGAATTGCCCAGGGAAAGAGAGTTTAGAAGTTCCCAGCATAGGGAACAAAGGGAGAGGGCTGGCCTTTGCCAGCCTGTTCCTGGGGTTATGGGTGTGGGGCTGCTGGGGGTGGATTTGGGTCTGTGAGGGGCTAATGTGGGGATTTGGGTCTGTGTGTGGCAGCTGGGGGGGAATTGGGTTTGTGTGGGGCTGTAGGGGGTGGATTTTGGGGGATTTTTCATGGCCTCCCCAAGTAGGAGCAGTCTGAGCCTTGGTGGGGGGTGGGAGTAAGGGTGGGAGAAGGGCCCCAGAGGGCTGGGGGGCATTTTGCATGCAAAATGCCACCCCTGGCAAGACAAGCCTCCCCCAGCTGTCAGTGGTAGAGATGAGAGCACCTACTTGGGGAGGCCATGAAATGCCCCCCCCAAGTGGGAGCAGTCTGAGCCTTGGTGGGGGGTGGGAGAAGGGCCCCAGAGGGTTGGGGGGCATTTTGCATGCAAAATGCCACCCTGGCAAGACAAGCCTCCCCCAGCTGTCAGTGGTAGAGAATGAGATTAGAGCACCTACTTGGGGAGGCCATGAAATGGCCCCCCCAAGTGGGAGCAGGCTGAGCCTTGGTGGGGGGTGGGAGGAGGGGTGGGAGAAGGGCCCCTGAGGGCTGGGGGGCATTTTGCATGCAAAATGCCACCCCTGGCAAAGGAAGCCTGCTTCTTCATTTTTCCCCATAGGAAATAATGAAGAAGATGAGCAGCAGCATGCTAACAATATGCTGCTCCTTCGCTTTCTTATGGGAGGATAGGGGGACCTGCTTTGGTCCAATCGGTCTGAAACTTGGGGGGTTTGTAGAGAGGGGTTAGAGGAAGGTCCCCACCAATTTTGGGCTGATTCGGTGGGAAAATGCCTCCCCCAGACGTCCGGGAAGACGCCGGAGGCATTTTCCCATTGAAAAAGCCTAAAGCCGAAACGTTTCGGCTTTTTTTCTTTCGGCTAGCCGAAACTTTTCGGCTTAGCCCGAAACTTTTCGGCTAACCTGAAAGAAGCCGAAACACTTTTGTTTCGGCTTTCTTTCGGCTTTCAGAATGCCGAAATGCACATCCCTAGTTGCAAACTCTGGGACAGGAAATTCCTGGAGATTATGGATAGAGCCTGGGAGGGGCAAGGTTAGGGGAAGGAAGGGACCTCAGCTGGTAATAATGCCATAGATCCCCCTTTCACTCATTGCAGATGGTCGGTGGGCAGAGAGTCAAATCTGCAAGATACAGCTCAGCCAGGGAACAGTGGTTGGGCCATTTTCTCCGGGAAAATTCATCTCTGTTGTCTGGAGATCAGTTGTAATTCTAGAAGATCTCCAGCCTCCTGTTGGAGCTTGGCAACCCCAGCTAAGGCCCTCTCGGCTGAGGCCAGAAGCAAGAATGGAGACTGAAGCCCAGGCTCCAGATCGTCCTTGCCTTCTGTACTTCCTTCTGTATCACAAGTTGTATGGCTCTAGGCCTAGTTGGTTGAAGGCCCAATCAGAGTTCTTCCTGGGCACCTTATAGGAATGTTGAGGAAACTATCATGTAAATCCTAATAGAACAGCTTTGTTCCAGATTCCATAAAAGGTTAGCATGACCCCACGGATCTAATCTATTACAAAGTAGAGAGGCACAGCTATGAGACTCACAAACATGTTTTCCCAGCTATGCACTTGCACATGGAGTCACATAGCATCAAAGATTTTTCAGTGGTAGCACTTTCCCCTATAATCAAGAAAATCATGGTAATTTCCTCTCACCAATGCTCGAGGGATTTCTCCCAGCATCACCTTTGAGGACAATAGTGTAATCAGTGGACTTTAGAAGAGCAACAGACAGTCTTGGACTGAGCTTGAAAAGGCTGGTGCTCAAATAATTCCTGAGAACCTGGGCAGGTGGGAGAGAAGATCCAGCATCATCCTGTTAGATCAGTAGCCACTGGTAGACTCCATCTGAATTGGCAAACTTACCCATATCCTTGGTGTTAGAAGTGGGTTTGGCTTCTTCTGGTCAACTGGATGTGTGGTTTAGAGCTGTCACAGGGGAAGTGGCTTTAGCAGACATACCCAGGATGGCACTGCTGCTGTTGCTGCTCTTTGGGCAGCTGCCTCTTGTATCCTGCAGGATAGTGAAGGCAAAGTGCCCGTTCACTTTGATCAATGATAGAAGGACCCCGCTGAATTATTACAGGCCAGGGGACTTTGTCATCAGCGGGATCACATCTACAGCAAACACCATCTTTATGCCATATATTTTCTCCAAGCCTCCCTCTACTAGATTAATTACGTAAGTAACAATCTGTTGATGGATTTAATGCTACTCAGCCACAATGTACTTCCATGCTTCTCTTTAACATTGACGGTCACTATCTCTCTTTTGGAAAATCTTATCCCTGTTTTGTCCGTTTGGCCTCTGTGATACCTTTGGTCTGAACCAGCACAGCTCTTCTTGTGTTCTTATCTTTCTCTTTTGTCCTTTGTGGAGCTCCATGAATGTATGAAATGTAACGCTCAACTGTATGTCCAACCTGCCATTTAACATGCTGGAGGTGGTGAGCTTAACTTTTGAGTACGATAATACCATTATACTATCCAAAGCTAGATACTGTGGATAACATTAATCTTTTCAGGGTTATCTAGATATGACATGCTGATGCATAGTCCCTTTGGTTCACCGCAAAACTGCCTGTTCAGTCCTAAGTTTAACTACATGCATTGCATGATTAAACTTTCACTTAAAAACATTGTTAATCTTTCTAAAGGAAGAACAATTTCTTAACACATTCCCTTCAGAACTGACCGAGGCTAAAGTCCCCATGCTGTTACTGTGGTTAACCTTGCCCAGTGTCTTTAAGCTTTGACTGAATTGCTGTGAAGATAAAATGGAGAAATATAAAAACATAAGATTTGTGCTGGATCAAACCAACCACATGCTCTGGAAGATACACAAACAAGGCTTGGAGAGCAAAGCATTCCCCTATAGTAGCCCTCTAGCAGTTAGCATTCGGAGGAAGGTGCCATGAATGCTGCTGGGAGCTCCTTGGAGGAAGGGAAGGACAAAATGCAGTTAACCGATGGATAGGAACCAATGCAGGACTGGCTACTGCAGAAAAAACAATGCAGCATAGAGTAGGCAGAGAAGATCTTGCAGCATGCCAAGGCAGTAATTGTTGGCAAGAATAAAGATACTGCATAGATCATCACCTCAAAGAGGTTGGAGGGTGATTTATCTTCTCCTGGGTAGAAACGTCCAGGAAAGGATCAAGGGAGGCAGTGAACCTGCTGGTTGCACTCTGCCTAAGGCCCAATATAGGATGCTGTTAGTTTCCTCTGCTAATGGAGTAAAGGGCCAGACTCTCCACTGAAAGCTGCAAAAGTGGGAACCATTTTAAAAAGTTATTACTTATTTTACCTGTTAAAAAGCTGAATGCTAGCGTCCTCCTGCACCACGCTTTAAACATAGAAAACATGAGAAAAGTTAACTTGGCTTGCAACAATGCCTCAGACTAGGTCATGGACTCGCTTAAGATGTGTTGTTATCACTATTTCATTCTTTGAAGGCTATGCACTGCTCCACTCCAGGATTAAGAGTGCCGTGGGGGGGGGGGGGTTGAAAGGGAAATGGCAATTCAACAAAACTGTCTCTGCCACTACTGTGTTATGATCAGCTATTGTACTTCAGCCTCTGGATCTGAACTAGCATGAATTTAAGTCTAAGGGGGAAAGCCAGAGATTTCTATTGCCCAAAAGGTCCTTAATGGAAAGAAAGCAGGGTTTGGACATGTGAATGTTGGATATGAGATGAAAGGTGACCAAATGCATTCCTTTGCAGTATACAAGGGATGAAGTACTTTAACTTCCTGCCCTTCCTGTTTGCCACTGAGGAAATCAATAAAGACCCCAGTCTCCTACCCAACATCACTCTGGGGTACAACATCTATGAGAACTATTTCAGTGCAAGAATGACTTATGATGCTGTGGTGGACCTGCTGTCTGGTGGACAGAAGAATGTCCCAAACTACAGTTGTGGAGGAAGGAATAATCTCTTGGCTGTTCTTGAGGGGCCCAACTCGGAAACCTCCAGCCAGATTTCAGCCATGTTAAGCATCTACAAACTGCCCCAGGTATTGGGCATATGGGGAGGGGAGCTTTGTCTAACAATGCCATCCTAAGCCATGTTGTACCCTTCCAAGGTCATCAGCTTCAATGGACTTAGAATAGTATATGGTAAAACAGCCCCCAGAGGAGCTTATTTTTAACCTTTGGAATATGGAATTTACTTAGGTGGAACAGGTCTCAAGCAGCCAAAGCAAATCGACCGGCGAGGGCGGGGGGGGTGAAGAAGGAGGGCATGTTCTTGCCACCAATCACCCCAGTCCCATTTGGGGCTCAGGCAGCTGGTTTCAGGCAGCCCACCTCACACAGGGAGATGGCATTGAGAGCAGTAATTCCGGGGGTCCATCCTGAAGTTTTGCCCAGGATCCAAAAATCACTGCAAATTCTCTCCCAACCTTCTTCTGCACAACTTGGATAACTCTTCACTGCTACCAAATGGTCATTAGCTAGTGGTGTATTTATCTGGAGACCTATGAAGAAACTTCTGTTTCTCCATGTTAAAAATCGTTTCTCCTATGCCACATCCAACTTGGAAGGAAGGAAACTGAGGGCCAAGCTACAAGTGACGAATGACACTTGAACAGCAAGTGTATTTCTCCCTGTTCACTTGCCCACCACTCAATCCACTTGCCGTTCAAGTCTCATTCGTCACTTGTAGCTTGGCCCTCACTCCTGAGAGATCAGTATAGCTAAACAGCCTCTCCTGGCTTTTCCTTGAACCCTGGTAACCAGAAGGTATATTTAGGGTTTAGGTGGATGCAGGGGACCAAGAAACACCACTTTTCAGAAAAGGAAATATTTATCTTTAGCTATATAGCAAGTCTCTGGTTACAAATATAATGTTAACAAAGGAAAAGAAATAGTAAAGCCATTTATACTAAAAAGGAAGATTTGTCTTTTCCCAGGTGTGTCATCAAAAAAAGAGCGGGGTGGTGGTGGTTGTATATTAACATTTGCATACAAATTACATGACTAGTAATGAAAAGCTGTTTTATAACACTCCTAGTGGAGGTTGTGAGTATCCACACCTGGACGAGTAATCAGTCTTTTAAAGTAGCTACAGCTATTTAGAGGGGAGGGGGGAAGCAAGTTAGGGGGCTTTCCAATTTCTTCCTTCCTTCCCCTTTTTCAATGTATTCATTTGTGGGGTGGGGTGTGTGTTCTAGAGATTCATACGCCATTTCCCCCAGAGGGGCATTTCTCTTCAGGTGAGATGGCAGTGATTGGTAGGACAGGAAGTCTTGCTAGGGGGTCACATGCTGTCCTGCTGGCTCTGAGATCAGGCAAATGATTGGTGGTCTCTTCCTGGCAAACAGCTCTGTGGTGATTCTCAATATTGCCTGGCTCACCTGCTGCCTGGAGAAGGCATCCCTGGACCCAAATGACCTAAACAACTATTGCCCAGTGGCTAATATTCCACTGTTGGGCAAGGTGCTCAGGCAGGTGGAGACTATACAGCTTCAGGAAATCTTGGGAAAGACAGATGATCCTAAACCCATTTCTACCAGATTCAGATCAGATTTTGAGGTGGAAACAGTTCCAATAAATTTGCCTATGACAGATGTTAGGCTAACTGGCCTGTAATTTCTTGTTTCCCTTCTAGACCCTTTTTAAAAAATCAGTGTAACATTTGCTCCAGTCATTCAGTGCAGTGGCTGATTTTAGGGACAAATGCCATTATAAGTGAAAAGGTATATGAGTTTCGTCTTTACACCCATCTCTTCTTTTCCTTGCTAGATCAGTTATAGCCTTGATAATCATGTTCCTGGAGGTGAAACACAGCCCTCTTTTTTCTATCGGATGGCCCCTAAGCAAGAATCATATTTCATGGGGATTACCAAGATGCTCCTACATTTCAGATGGACCTGGATTGGTCTTCTTGCTCCAGACAATGCCAGCGGAGAAAGATTCCTGAGGACCTTCACCGCTGTGATCGTCAGGAGTGGGATTTGCATTGCCTTCTCAGAAAGCATCCCAGAATTGAATACATACAATGGTGTGGAGGTCAATTTCCGCACATATTTATTTTTCGTGCAGAGAAAATGTAACGTCTTTGTTTTCCATGGAGACTCCCACACCATGATTGCTGTTGGATTGTTGATGAAATTTGTTGAAAAAAACACAACATCCACTGTGGGGAAAGTTTGGATCACAGCAGTCTTGCATGATCTCTGCTTGAGGTGGTTTTTCAAAGTGTTTGATACCCAGCACATCCATGGTTCTTTCTCCTTTTTGATCCAGACAAACATCAAGACCAAATATGATGATTTGGATTCATTACTCTCTACCATCAATAAAACAGGACAGGAAGCATTTCATTGTTTATACTCTAATCACGGGTTGTCTGTGAAAGGCTGGATAAGATGCAGAGAGAAAGAGGAAGTGGAAACTCCATCTCAGCATGAACTTGAAAATATTCTGTCTCAAGACAGCTATTCCATATACAACTCAATCCAGGTGGTGGCACGAACCTTGAATGCTGCCTACCTATCCAGATCTAATCTGGTTTCGAACAGAGATGGACTGGGACTTCAGATGTTTCAGCCATGGCAGGTATTTTCTGTAAGATCTTAAGAATATTAGAGCAGCTAGTCTGGATCATATCAGTACTCTATCAAGCCTGGCATCCTTTCTCGAACAGTGGCCAGCCAGATATTAATGGGAAGCCCATATGCAGGACACACAACCACCCAAGCCTGCTGAGCACTTCCCAGCTTCTGATACTCAGAGGCATTCAGTGTCTGAACTTGGAAGCCACCTTTACCTATTGTGGCTAGGAGAGAACAATAGTCTTGTCCTCTATAAATCTGTCCATCCATTTTTAAAGGTATCCAAAGCAATGGCCTTCTCCAAATCTTGTGGCAATTTGAACTTATACTTCTTTTGGCAAGAGCCCTGTGGCACAGAGTGGCAAGCTGCAGTACTGCAGCCCAAGACCTGCTCATGACCTGAGTTCGATCCTGGCAGAAGCTGAAGGTTGACTCAGCCTTTCATCCTTCCAAAGTCGGTAAAATGAGTACCCAGGTTCCTGGGGGTAAAGTGTAGATGACGGGGGAAGGCAATGGCAAACTGTCCCGTAAAAAAGTCTGCCAAGAAAACATTGTGATGAGACATCCCCCCATGGGTCAGTAATGGTTCGATGCTTGCACAGGAGACCTTTAACCTCCTTTTTTTGATATGCCTTCAACCCATTATCCATCAGATTTAAGTATTTAGTCAGTTAGTTGCTAGACAAACTGTAAACTATAATGTTCCTGATGTTCACAGCACAAAAAAAGAAAAAATTAAAAAGCCAGAAAAAGTCATTTTATAGGAGGATCCCACATTCTAGTAATATGGGAGGAGAATTTTTTTCTGTATTCATTTTCTGTACACCATGCATAATTTTCTAGACCTCTATGTTGTCACCTGTTTTCCCAAGTAAAAAGTGCTGACTAGAACATAACAAACCTGGCTGCAGCAGAGACTCGTATGAGCCATTTTCTTCTCATTCACTGATCTCTAGCATGGAATCCCCCGTTTTTATTGCACAGAATTTTCTGCTAGATATAGGCCGTTTCCACACACATTGAATAATGCACTTTCAATGCACTTTAGTTATCCTTTAGAAGTGGATTTTGTGTTTCATACACGAAAACCCAGTTCCAAATGATCACTAAAAGAGCATTGAAAGTGCATTATCCAACGTGTGTGGAAGCAGCCATATTCTTTTTCTTAGTCTGTCACAATCAGCTCAAATCCCATTAAAATGTTTTGATTTTTTTTGTCTGCATCATTTTGTACTTTGTGTTTGACTTTTCTTGCTTATTCACTCCATCTGGTGAATTTTACAGACGGTATCATTGAAAAAAGATCCAGAGGAGTTAGCCATGTTAGTCTGTAGTAGCAAAATCAAAAAGAGTCCAGTAGCACCTTTAAGACTAACCAATTTTATTGTAGCATAAGATTTTGAGAATAAAGTTCTCTTCGTCAGATGCATGATACAAACTGGTCAAATACAGAAGAGGAGGGTGGAGAGGGGAGAGAAGGGGACATATATCAGAAGGGGACAGGATGCAATTAGCGGGGAGGCAACCAAAACATTCCTTTGCTAGTAAACATAAACATCTCCTTTTGGTGTGGAGTCAGTTTGCCGTGTTATTTTGCAGCAGTAAAAGCATCCAATTCCTATGTAGTATAAGCCTTCGATAACCACAGCTCTCCCTGCCAGATGCATCTGACAAAGAGAACTGTGGTCCCCGAAAGCCCACACCAGGCGCCACTGGGCTCCCCCAGACCACGCTGCTGTAAAGGAAATCTGTTACCTGTGATAATGTGATAACCATTCATAGTCTCTATTCAGTCCCAGCTTGACAGAGTCAAATTTGCATAGGAATTCCAATTCAGCAGCCTCCCGTTGGATTTTGTTTTTGAAAGGTTTCTGTTGAACCACAGAGACCTTTAAGTCTTTGGTGGAATGTCCTGGTAGATTGAAGTGTTCTCCCACTGGTTTTTGGACGTTTCCATTTCTAATGTCAGATTTGTGTCCATTTATTCTTTTGCGTAGAGGTTGGCTGGTTTGTCCAATGAACAGAGCAGAAGGACATTGTTGGCACATGAGGGCATATATCAGATTGGAGGATGAGCAGCTGTAAGAGCCAGAGACAGTGTAGTTGATGCCATTGGGTCCTGTAATTGTATTCCCTGGGTAGATATAGGGGCAGAGCTGGCATCTGGGTCTGTTGCAGGGCCTGGTACCTGTGCTGGTGACTCTGCTGGCCGATTCATGATTGTGTGTGAGAAGTCGTTTAAGGTTGGGGGGCTGTCTGTAGGCAAGGAAAGGTCTTCCACCCAGGGCTTCTGAGAGAGAGGTATCATTTTCCAGGATGGGTTGTAGCTCACTGATGATACGTTGGATGGGTTTGAGCTGGGAGCTATAGGTGACAACCAGTGGTGTTCTGTTGTTAGTTCCTTTAGGTTTGTCCTGGAGCAGACTGTTTCTGGGTACTAGTCCTGTTGATTTGTTTCTTCACTTCATTTGGTGGGTACTGTAGTCTCAAAAATGCTTGTTGTAAATCTCTTAAGTGTGAGTCTCGGTCGAGAGCATTGGAGCAGATACGGTTGTAACGTAAGGCTTGGCTGTAGACAATAGACCGAGTGGTATGTTTAGGGTGGTAGCTGGAGGCATGTAGATATGAGTATCGGTCTGTTGGTTTCCGGTACAAGGTGGTATTTATTCGTCCATTATGTAGTTGTACAGTGGTGTCCAGGAAGTGTACCTGTTGTGTAGAGTGGTCCAGGCTTAGGTTGATAGTAGGGTGAAAGTTATTGAAGTCCTGATGAAATCTCTCAAGGGCTTCCTTCCCATGGGTCCAAATGATGAAGATGTCATCCAGGTATCTTAAGTATAGTAGTGGTTCCAGTGGATGGGAGCTGAGGAAGCGTTGCTCCAAGTCCGCCATGAATATGTTAGCATATTGTGGTGCCATGCGTGTGCCCATGGCTGTTAATAGTTTGAGTCCCGATACAGAATTTGAAACATTCTTACATACAAGTGAATTGCTGTATATTTCCAAGTATATTTGCTTGTGGGGTTCCTGTGCGAGTCAACCTTCTGTGTACCTTGACTAATCCTCCTTAGCTGAAGTGCACCAGAACTGTAGATGTATAAGGAATGAATAGGGGTAAAGGTTCCTGACCTAAGTCTCTTGGGATTCCCTCCTCATGAACACAGATACAAACACAAGCAGAATCTATACATATAAGGATGAAATTCATAAAGATCAGAAAGCTGTGACATTAATAACACCAGAAAAGGCCTTGAGGGGTACCCAAATATAATGCATATCAGCAGTAACTTGTCCAAGTATATATTTTAGCTGATTCTGAACACAATATTTGACCTGTTTCCAATAATGTTGGGAAGCATTTCTTCCTATTTCCCTATAGAAGCATAGTGTATTCCTGTACTTCTTGGGGGTTTCAGAGGAACTAAAATTTGAAATGAATAAACTATAATAGTGATGAATTCATAGCAGAGATGTGACTTTCCCATTTCCAGGCTTGGAGCTAGAGACTTACCATAAAAAATGAAAGCTGGTAATTCAGGGAACCTGATAGACATATTGTTATAGCATGCACTTGCTCTCACAATCTCTCTGTTGCCCTTAAACACAGAGGTACAGAACTCTAATTTTTCCACATTTCTTCTAAGTTTTCATTAATTGTAAATATTTAATACTGAGGTCCCCAGTCTTGTTGACCCTTGGGCATTTTTAGAATTTTAAGAACAGAGAATGGCTGCCACCACAAAATGGCTGCCAGGTAGGGCTGGGGCCAATCATAAAATGGATGGCATGTGGTATTAGGGCAAATCAGAGAATGCTGGGAAATTGCAAGCCAACCAGCCTCCTCCTATGAAGCCAGGTGACGGTTATATCTATGAAGTCAATGCCCTGGTTACATCTAGCTTAGATTACTGACATGGGGCTGCAGTTGAAAAGCATTTACAAATTCAGTTGGTGCAGAACGTTGCAGCCAGGCTGTTGACTGAAGTGGGTCATAGGGACCATAATACTCCAGGTGGACGGCAACTTGAGAGGTGTCCTCTGGCTCATGGCACCCAAACCCTGGAACTCTCTCCCCGGGGAGAGTCATCTGTCCCCTTCTGTTGCCATCTTCCACCAGTAAGTGTGTTCAGCATTCCCTCAGAGATCTCTCCTTCATGCCCAATGTTTTTTTTAGCTTTCATATGTATGTTTTAGCTTGTATTTTAATTGTTTTAATGATGTGGGTTTTTGCTAGCTTTAACAATTTTTAAAATGTGATTTTATTATGTATGTTTTTAATTTGTTAGCTACCTTGGAGGCTAGTACGAGGCCAGAAAGACGGGGTATAAATTTTGTAAGATAAAAATAAACAAACAAATGATATAGTTCCTTCTTCCTACCAAAACACATCATTTCCATCCCAACCAAATTTACTTGTACCCATAGAGATTGTCACGCATACGTTCTAATACATCCAGCAGGCTCTACATACAATTGTTCTGTAGTCAGAGCTTGCTTGACATAATTAAATGCCTTAGGCAGAAAATCCAGTTTGTGATTCCTCAACACAAACCATAAAACTATCATTGGCAATTTGCTGTCTATTAGTGATGCTCCACAGCTTCTACCTGAAATGCTCTGCCAGGTAACAAGTGGTTCCAGCTTACACAATTGTCTTTAGAATCTAAACCAAGGTTACAGGTCTGTGTCTAACTTCAGAGTGCACTTAATGCAATATCATTCCAGCTGAAGCCAATGGGAAAGAGTGGAATTAGAAGGGTGTAACTATGCTGAGGATAGCTGAGAACGTCTTCCACAAAATGCTGAAGCAGAAAAAGGAGACACAAGAAAAGATGTCCAATCCCTTTTCAATGCAAAAAAAAACATGGTGAGTCCTTTGGAGGCCAATTAGCCTAGGGCATGAATCACAGGAGACCGGAACTCCAAATGAGTAAGTCTGAAATCTAACATGGCTTCTTGTATTTCTAAATACTTTTGCTTTGTATGTAATTCTAGCTTCATCATTTCCTGAGAAAATTCCAGTATTACAGTAATTCCATGGAAGGAGTGCATTTTGATGAAAATGAGGACATGGCCGTCAACTTTGATATTGTAAACTGGGTGGTGATGCCCAATCAGTCTACTGTTGGAGTTCAAGTTGGGAGTACAGAGAGACAAACATCTCCAGAGATAAAGTTCACCATTGATGAAGATGCCATTGTGTGGCCCAGATGGTTTAATGAGGTGAAGGAAACATTTATTTCATTTTATACCCATTAAAACTCTAATAATTGGTCAGTTATTATTCCCATAAATAGTCTAAAACCTAAAGGTATGTATAATGGAAAAAATGACCTGAAAATACATACAGAACATGGTAGTTTGGCGTTTTAAAGCAGCTTCTGGAACACTGAACCAAATTTGGGAAACTAAATTTTAACAAATTCCTCTCACCAAAAAAATTGTGTTTCATTTTGTACCTTCCAGCAGCAGGCAGGCAGTGGGCTCACCTCACAGGGCTGCAGCTTGTTTTCCAGAACAGTGCCAATCAGTTCCCAAGGAAAGAGAGATCTTACATTACTAATTAACTATTTTGGAGGGAATGGGGAATGAGATACATGCCTATGAGTGCATCGCCCCACACCCCACTAAATGGCATTCTCTGCCTCCCTGGTAATCGGGTCCTCACAAGGGGAGACCCCTCCCCTCCTTTCAGCTTTGGAAATGTTTGGAAGCAAGACTTCAATCATAGGCTGCAATTTGAAAGACACTTCCCTTGGAGTAAAGACTATTGAAGAAAATACATCTAAGTAGACCCATTTAGGATTGCTTGCATAGTCTTTCATGGCTCTCTCTTTTTCAGAGTCAAATGACAAACGTGTCCCTACTCTTCCGTTTCAAAAACAATCCTGCCTGCTCCAAGAGCAAAAGGAACACCTATGAGAAAAGCATAGGTTCTGTTTGGGGTGATGGTGGGGTCAGCTAATAATTCTGCCTGCCTGCATTTGGGTGATGGAGAAGATTAGCAGTGAGAACGCCTTGTTTTGTAGCAGAATACTGAGCATCCAAAGGAAGGATTTGAATTCATCCCTCATTGTGGGAACAAAACTACAAAAATCAAAGAAACAGGCAACAGCAGGATGCAAAGGTATAAGTTATTGGCACTATTCCTATTATTTAGTGGTAACGGTGGGAGGCTGCACAGGTTGCTGGCTGCCAGTCTCCCTTTCTGACTAAAATGATTAACCTAGAGTTGAATGAAAAGGGAGAAGGAGAAATCACAGGAAGACAAGAAGAAAGAAAATTTCCAACCAGATCAGTTCTTCCACGTGGAATACTGATCTGGGTGTGCATACGTGTGTGAGTGTGCACAGGTGCTACCTCTTGATCATTTGATGGTGGGTTAACAGTTTTAATCAGATAGCCAGAAAACTTGCTGGGCAAGTTGAAATTCATCCTGGTACTCCTCGGTCCTCTAGCTTTGGAGGAAATCTTTCATCGCCATGGTGGCCCTGGGGCACCATGGCACCTAAGCAAAGGACAGCAGCAGTAGCAGGCCACTGCCTGGGCATCAACGAGCTCCATGGACCTCCTCAGTATGGCTCTCCTTTAATCATTGTTTTTTCTTTCCAATTTTTACCCTGATCTGCATAGTATGAGTCTTTGCAGCAGCAAGGGGCTCAAAGGCTGAAGGAGATGCCTCCCTCCTCAAACAGATGTGTGCATGCCTACATGGATGTTGCTGGCCGTTCCGTCCATTATGCATAAAACCAAACAGTAAGGAATGGCAATGGTGAACCTACAATGATGGCATTGTACCATCTGATGCTCCCCGCCCTGGTGCAAAGCAAACCATTTGTGTTTTGATCCCTACGAGTCCAGTCAATGCCAATTCCATTGCCCAGGAAGCTCTGAAGAAAAAAAATGCACTCATGTGCACTAAGGGCTCAGTCTCTTTCCTTTGGATCCAATTGGTTGCATAACGAATGCAGACAGGCTTTCTGTTGAGGAAAACAAGAGACTGCCGAATAGCCCACCCCTGCCTCGCCTGCCTGTGTTACCTCTGCATTCCCCTACACCCCTCACCCCAAGCACAGAAACTTTTCAACGGGGAAAAGTGAGTGGGCTCATTACAGCCTAATTTCTTGCATGTGTTTTGCCATTCCGAAAGTTGCTTTTGCGAAGTGAATCATCGATTTCTGTGCGTATTTTCAGCTTTTTTTTCTGTTATGTATGTCCACATTTATTACCAACATTTCTGGGCACTATAGGAGATCATATAGTGTTAGTGGAATACCGGATCAGGTTCTGGGCAGTATAGGAGATCATATAGTGGAGTACCGGATCAGGTTCAAGGTTCTGGTATTGACCTATAAGGCCTTGTGTGGACTGGGGCCAGCGTACTCAAGGGACTGTCTCTCCCCGTATATTCCCCGGAGGACCCTCCAATCAGGAGAAAAACAACTGTTATCAGTCCCTGGCCCCAAGGAGGCCTGCCTTGCCTCACCTAGAGCCAGGGTTTTCTCAGTCCTGGCTCCTACCTGGTGGAACGCTCTGTCTACTGAGACCAGGGCCTGGCAGGATTTACTATCTTTCCGCCGTGCCTGTAAGACAGAGTTGTTCAGGAATATCTCCAGGAATATACAGAGGTTACTGGAGCATTGCAGATAATTTCAGAAGGAAATCAGTTTGTGTTTTGTAGATTACAGCAAAGCTTTCAAATCTGAAAAGCTATGGATAGTATTAAGATATATGGGTGTGCCACAACATGATGAAAGGACGCATCATGAGAGGACAATACTCACTGGGAAAGACAATAATGGTAGGAAAAGTTGGAGGCAGTAGGAAAAGAGGAAGACTCAGCATGAGATGGCGTCACTCAATAAAGCAAGCCATAGCCTTCATTTTGTTTTTGGTTTTTTTATTTTTGTTTTTTGTTTTAATTACTAGTACTACAAAAAGGAAAAAGTGGGAACAGGGAGAAGGGGAAGAAACAACACATAACAACACAAACACTAAATCTACAAGTAATGCATTCCCTTCATACTGCAATTATTTAACATTGGAACTTTGTAAAATGCTGTTAGATTGGTAGATCTTATAAAATACAAACTACAATCAGGATTAGGTCTTCTTCCCCCCTCTGGGTCTCGGTCGCAATTCTCTCTGAACAGCTACAGTCACTGTGCTCGTTCCCTCCTCCCCTCCCCCTTCAGGCTTGAAATCCTCTTCTTCTTGCTGAAAATCTTGGTGTTTACACACAAAGTCCCTTAGCTGATCTTCTGATGTCCATAGCCTTCATTTTGCAAGACTTGAATAAGGCTGTCAATGATAAGACTTTTTGGAGGGCCTTCATTCATCTTGTTGGAAGCAACTTGACAGCACGTAACACATACACACACACGGTGCTGCAGACTCTGTAACGGAATATTCCTGGAGATTTGAGGGTGGAGGTAAGGTGGGTTAGGGGAGGGGTGGAACCTCAGCAGGTTATAATGCCATACAGTCCACCCACCAAAGCTGCCGTTTTCTCCAGGGAAATTGATTTCTGCCATCCAACACTGATGTGTAATTCCAGGAGATCTCCTGGCCCCACCTGGAGGTTGGCAATCTTATGCATTCCCAAATCTCTTCTCCCCCCCAACTAGATGTCTGTGACCCCTCCTTTATGTCAACTTATAGCAGTACATGTGAACTGACCACATTCTTGTCTGCAGGCACATGGAGCATTTGCCTGTCCTTTCAACAACTTCTTGATACATAGCTCTTGAGCATCGGAGTTCCTTAAATGTGCACCTTAAGGATTGATATAAATTATGCAACAGCCAGTGTAACTTTAGAATTGCTATCACTCAATAAAAAGGGCATTGCCTCAGACACAGATAGTCCAGGCCAATCAATGAAAAGAGGACTCATCAAATGCAATTGAAGATCCTCATAAGAGGGACAACATATGCACTAAAGAATCAGTTGGACCAGAGGACACAAACAGGTGCTTTCTGAGTAAGGTAGCTTAATATAACTACCTGGCATTTAACCTGGCAAGAAAAAACTCATAGAAAGCATGGAATTGCCAAAAAATAAGAATACAATGGCAAATGTATTGGGGAAGGAACATCAAAAAAACTGAGATGGGCAAACATGATGAGCTTGAACTCCCATGCTGGCACAATCAATCTCTTTATTTTTTTTTTATTTTGGTATGAATGTGAGCAAAACAGAGAACAAGACCTAAGTGAGTTGTCCCGCCCACCCCCCAACAGGCCTTAATGGGGGAATAGAAATGAGTTCTTAAGGACTCACTTAAAAGTATTTACATCTGCTACTTACTGGCTCATAAAATGCACAATCTGTACATTAATCCTTAAACATTCTTCCCTTTTCTAGCTCTGGCATAAGAACACCAATTCTGCTTTTGCCCTTTACCCTGACATAGTAGAACACAAAACTATGTACATCAAAGTAGCTGTGAATCAACAATGCTGTCCTAAAAGAAGGTCAGGTTCACAGGATGATAACATCTGACTTGGGACTAGAGACTCCGTTGAGTTGCTTCCTGTATACAAAGTGCACACAAATACAAAAAGCCCCTAACATGTTTTGCTTGCTATTCCTTGTCTTTATTGTTTAGACCCTGCCTCCTTCTAGGTGCACTGAGAGCTGTCCACCTGGATACACCAAGGTGATTAAGGAAGGAGAACCAATTTGCTGCTATGATTGTTCTCCATGTGCGGAAGGGACAGTCTCTGGTCAGGAAGGTAAGTCACATACCAGAGCCCCAGTTGGAAGGAGGGGGCAGGGGCAAAAATAATGCTTCCATCGTAGCCTCAGCTTGTCCCCTTTGGCTCATTCGGAACCACGTACAAAGTGCCTTATGTCAAGTCAGATTTTCAGATAATTTTGCCCATACTTTCCCTCTGATGGGCATTCATTGTCCAGAATCTGAGGGCTGTAGCAGCACTCTTATCTGAGGTTGTTTTGGGTAAGTGATGCTAAGTATTAAATCCAGAATGTTCTGGAATGAAGGAGTGGAATCTGTTATGTATTGGGCTAGCTTTGAGGAAAACAGGGCGCCTCAGGTAGCCAATCCTATTGAGAATTAGGGTTATCAGCAACCAATCGTTTCCCCTGAATATGAGCCAATTGTGGTCGTGTAAACATGTTACCTTTTGTTTAGTGCATGCAAATGAAGGATCCTAGTGCCTGTGTTCTTATTGGGGAGTTATGGAAATGGGGTGGAGTTGGAGGTGTATATATCTGGCTCCCGAGGGAGCCACGTTGTTCTTTTTTGTGCAAATAAAGTTACTATCATGAACTGAAGTCACTGCCTGGCTGACATCACTTGAGCACTAAGCTCAATATTCAATAGAATATGACTCTGAAAATTTCCCATCTCCACCCCTATTATTCTTTGTTAGTTCCTGGCCTCTCCCCAGTGCTATCTTGTCATGCTTTTCTGTCATGTTAACACTTCCAAATATATGTTCTCGATGGATATAAAAGAGCAAAAATTATCATGGATGAAAAGTAGATGTGGTGATACTGAAGTCGATATGTTCTTTTCAGATCTAAGTAATTGTGATAAATGTCCAGAAGATCAGCATCCAAACAAGGTCCGAGATCGATGTATCCCCAAGCATATAACCTTCCTGTCCTATCAAGAACCTTTGGGGATCATCCTAAATTTCCTCACTCTGTTCTTTAGTCTAATCACGAGTTTTATTTTGGGAATCTTCATTAAATACTTAGAAACTCCAGTGGTCCGAGCCAATAATCTCACCATCTCCCTCGTCCTCCTCATCTCTCTCCTGCTTTTGTTTCTCTCCTCTTTTCTCTTCATTGGTCAGCCACAAGACGTGACCTGCCTCCTCCGACAAACTGCCTTCAGCATCATCTTCTCTGTTGCCGTCTCTTCTGTGTTGGCAAAAACTGTCACTGTGGTGGTGGCCTTTGTGGCCTCCAAGCCAGGCAGCAGGATCAGGAAATGGCTGGGGAAGAGCTTGGCCAACTTCATTGTGTACTCTTGTTCCAGTATCCAAGTGGGCATCTGCACTCTCTGGCTGGGCATCTCTCCCCCCTTCTTGTATTCTGACATGCACTCCCAGCCCGGACAGATCATACTGCAATGCAATGAAGGTTCTGTTGCTCTGTTTTATGCTGCTCTGGGCTACATGGGCTTTCTGGCCACAGTCTGCTTCACTGTGGCTTTCCTAGCCAGGAAGCTGCCTGGGGCATTCAATGAAGCCAAGCTGATCACCTTCAGCATGCTGGTCTTCTGCAGTGTCTGGGTGTCCTTTGTGCCCACCTACCTGAGCACGAAGGGGAAATACATGGTGGCGGTGCAGGTTTTCTCTATCTTGGCCTCCAGTCTGGGCTTACTGGGCTGCATTTTTCTTCCCAAGTGCTACATCATTATCCTGAGGCCTCATCTGAATACAAAAGAACACCTGATGATGAAAAGCCGAGGTGGGATCTAATTTGGATTACATTATATCTAATATTTGAAATCTGTTTCCACCCCATTATGAATCCAACCTACTTGTCTTGGGACCTAAATATGACACAAAGTAATAAAGATAAACACAATTTATGCAGGTTCAACAAGTTTCTTTATTAACCGTTAAATTGCTGATCTCCATCAAACACTTATACCTAAACTGAGTATTTTGAGGGTGGGCTGCACTAGGCATCCTCCTTGGGTGCCCACCTGGCAAGTCCACCCTGGCTTGAAACCTGGCTGGCAGCTTCCTCCTGCCATGTTTATCATAGTCTGCACAGCCTCCTGTGTCAAGAGGTGCCCAGCTTCACCCGTATCCCCTGATGAGGCTTCAAGTTGATAACATTCTGGTTATTGTAGAAGGCTTTCACGACCGGAGAACGATGGTTGTTGTGGGTTTTCCGGGCTGTATTGCCGTGGTCTTGGCATTGTAGTTCCTGACGTTTCGCCAGCAGCTGTGGCTGGCATCTTCAGAGGTGTAGCACCAAAAGACAGAGATCTCTCAGTGTCACTGTGATGGGTCACTGTGACACTGAGAGATCTCTGTCTTTTGGTGCTACACCTCTGAAGATGCCAGCCACAGCTGCTGGCGAAACGTCAGGAACTACAATGCCAAGACCACGGCAATACAGCCCGGAAAACTCACAACAACCATTCTGGTTATTATAGAGGTGATATAATGGGGTGGCATTTGAGCTGCTTATTGGCTGTTCTAAATGTTGGTTATTTGCATATTCCTGAACATTCTTTTCTGTTTAAAAAAAATAGTAGTTGTCTCTCTGCCTATTAACTGAAAACATGTATTTCTGGCCTGTGCATGTATGCAACAAGTCCTATAGTATCTGCAAGATACTGATCAGTTGGGGGGAAGTGGTGGGGCCCCTAATGAGTGCATCCCAGAAAGCTTTGCCATGCTGTGCTACTTCAAGAGGGAGCTGGCACATCTGAAGGAAAGAAAAAGGGAAGCACCCACACTGACAGCAGCCATGGAACAGGGACTGGACATGCTTCATCTACCTCTCAAGGTCAATCAACCCCCAGAGAGAAGCACTGGCAAAGGCAGCAGCAGCACTGGGCCACACTAGAGGAAGAATGGGGGATTCCATCCCAAGGGGGTTTCCAAGTAATTGTCCAAGACATTAACCAGGCTGATTGATAGCAGTGGGAATTGCATCATTCAATATGGTGCAAAAGGAACCTTTGCCATCCTTTACTGTACATACGTAGCAATGATGAAGGCAGAGCTAGCCACTGCCACTGCACCCAGGCAGGCTGTGCACTTCGTATCAGATATCTGAAGTGCACCAAGTGCACAGCATGCTTTGTATCTTTGATGGTGCACTGGTCACAGCCAGAGAAGGCAACAAGAATAGCAGGAACAGCAGTGGAAGGGTGGAGGGCAGACAGGTTGCCCCCCCACCAGGGTCCAAGTCTCTTCTCCTCCATGTTGAGGTGCATGATGAGAAGCACATTTCAGTGCACATTTTGGCTGCGGTGAACAAAATGTTCCAACAGTGTATAGGCAGCCAGGGACAGAGGTTCTCATGGGCTTCGCTATGGTATTTACCATAGAGTATGGGGGATGCCTAGAGGGTTTGCAGTCAGCAGTCAGCAATGCTTCCTACCAATCATCTGCTAAGGAGCACAGGCATGGATTCCCTGGCAGGAACCAGAAATAAGGACAAAAGGAGGCAAAAGTTGCTTTCTCCAAGGAGTCATATGAGAGTCCCAGGGCTGTAGTCTACAAGTGTGATCACAGGCAGGCAAATTCCAGTACCTAAGGAGGCATCAGGAAGAAACAATTTTAAGCTCAGTTTGTGACAGGTCTGTTGAAAGCCTGACAAAATGTCCACATTGAAGATATAGCCTGTAAGCCAGGGTTTGATAAAGCTTGATGTATCCAGATTGTTCCAGGCTGTTAGATGCTAAGCTAGGGGTGCAAATTCTGGGACGAGAAATCCTTGGAGATTTGGGGTGGGGCCTGGTGAGGGCAGGGTTAGAGGAGGGACCTCATCAGGTAACAATGCCATTGACGCCACCCTCTCAAGCAGCCATTTTCTCCAGGAGAATTGATCTCTGTTGTCTGGAGATGTGTTGTAATCCCAGAAGATCTCCAGCCTCCCCTTGGAGGTTGGCAACTCTAGCTAAGGTCCAGTCGGATGAGGCCTGAAGCCAGAATGGAGACTGAAGGCCAGGCTCCAGATTGTCCTTGCCTTCTGTATTGCAGCTGGCCCTGTAGCACAAGTTTTATGGCTCTGGGGTCTCAAGCCTAGTTGGTAGAAGGGCCAGTCTGAGTTCAACCTGGGTGTCTTACAAGCATGTTGTGGAAATGACCATGGAAATCCAAATGGAACAGCTATGTTCCAGATTTCATGAAAGGCTGGCATGACCCCACGGATCTGGCCTGATAGTAGACAGCCACAGCTATGAGATTCACACAAAAAAGTTTTTTCCAGCTATGCACCTGTGTGGGGTCAAGGATGCTGCAGAAGTGGCAATTCCCCTTGTAATGCAGAAAATCATAATAATTTGCTCTTCATCTCACTAATGCTCGAGGGATTTCCCACAGCACCACCTTTGAAGACAGTAATGTATACAGCAGACTTCAGAAGAGCAAGAGAGAGAAGCTTCTTGGACTGAGCTTGAAAAGGCTTGTGCACAAATAACTCCTGAGGAACCTGGGCAGGTGGGAGAGAAGATTCGGCATCATCTCACTGCATCAGAAGCCACCGGTGGGCTCCGTCTGCACTGACAGAAGTCCCTGCATCCTCGGGGTTTGGCTTCTTCTGGTTAACTGGATGTGTGGTTGAGAGCTGTCACAGGGGAACCATGCTCAAGCTGGCACTGCTACTGTTGCTGCTCTCTGAGCAGCTGCCTCTTGTATCCTGCAGGGTAGTGAAGGCAAAGTGCCCGTTCACTTTGATCAGTGAAGGAAGGGGTCCGCTGAATTATTATCGGCTGGGGGACCTTGTCATCAGCGAGATCACATCTTCAACAAACAACTTCATTATACCCTATGTTTTCTCAGAGCCTCCCTCATCTAGATTTGAGCCGTAAGTAACACTGTGTCAATGGATTCAATGCTGATCATTCAGATTCTGTTTCCAAACCCTCTTTACCATGGCCAGTCCTTATTTTGTCCACTAAACCACTGTTATAATGCAGCAGATGAAGGTTTCGTGGGATTCAGCACAGCTCTTCTTATGCTCTTACGTTTCTGTTTTCTGTTTTGGGGAGATCTGTGAATGTATGAAGATTAATGCCCGATTTATATGACCAGCTTGTCATTTAACTTGCTGCAAGTGGTGAGATCATTCTCAATGTTTTAGTACATGATACTATCAAAAGCTGTTTTCTGAAGATAAAATGGAGAAATATAAGAACATAAGATTCATGCTGGATCAGACCAAACTGATTGTCTGGGAGATACACAAACATGGCATGGACAGCAAAGCCTTCCCCTATTGTGGTCCCCCAGCAGGTAGCATTTGGAGGCAGACTGCCAAGAATGCTGCTGTTAGGTCTTTGGAGGAAGGGAAGGAGAAAAAGAAGTAATAGATGTATAGAAGCTGAGGCAGGACTGGCTACTCCAGAAAAACAATACGGCATCAAGTAGGCAGAAAAGAGCCTGCAGCATGCCCAGGCTTTAATTGTTGTTGAGAATAAAGATGTTGCATAGATTATCACCTGTAATTTTTTTGGGAGGGTGTTTGATTTCAGATTCTCCTGGGAAGAGACCTCCTGGAAAGGATCAAGGGAGGGGTTGTAACCACTGGCTGCACTCTGGCTAAAGCCCAATGTAGGATGCTGGTACTTTCTGATAATAGAGTGAAGGACCAGAGTCTCCACCAAAAGCTTCAACAGCGGCAACTGTTTTCAAAAGTTCTTTATTTTACCTACGTAGATGCAAATTACCTCGCACTACCTTTTAAATATAGCAAGTGCCAGAAAAGTTAATGTGGTTTGCAACAATGACCCAGGCTAGTTCACAGACTCTCTTAAGATGTGTTGCTATAACTACTTCCTCCTTTGAAGGCTGTGCACTCCTCTGCTCCAGCATTAGGAGTGCCTTATGCCCCCACTTTTAAAGGCAAATGGCAATATGCTTTGCAGCTAAACCATCTCTGCCACCACTGCATTAGATTCAGCTACCGTTGATTAGACTGTGGATGTAAACTAACAATGAATGAAATTCTGAGGGGAACGGCCTGAGATTTCTATTGCCTGAAAAGGTCCTTAATGGAAAGGAAAGCAGGGTTTGGATATGTGAATATTGAATATCAGAAGAAAGGTGACCAAATACATTCCTTTGCAGTGTAGAATGGATGCGGTACTGTAAGCTCCTGCCCTTCCTGTTTGCCACCGAGGAAATCAATAAAGACCCCAGTCTCCTACCCAACATCACTCTGGGGTACAACGTCTATGAGAACTATTTCAATGCAAGGATGACTTATGAGGCAGAGATAGACCTGCTGTCTGGTGGACAGAATAATGTTCCGAACTACAGCTGTGGAGGACGGAACAATCTGTTGGCTGTTCTTGAGGGGGCCGACTCAGAAACCTCTAGCCAGATTGCAGACATGTTAAGCATCTACAAAATGCCTCAGGTATGAAATTTATGGGGAGGGGGGGCTGAGACATTCTGAAGCAGAGTTATACCCTTCTATGCTAATGAGCTTCAATGGATTCAGAAATGTGTGTGGTAAAACAGACCCAGTAGCACTTGTTTTTACCAGGTCTCAAGCAGCTGGAGGCAATAGATAACTGGGGCAAGCAGGGAGAATGAAGAAGGTGAGCAAGTTCTTGCCACCAATCACACCAGTCCCATCTGGGGCTCGGACAACAGTTTCTGGCGGAAGCTCCTGCCCACCTCACACAGGGGAAAGGCCACTTGGGGAGATGGAGGGGGGACAGTGATTCTGAGGGTCCATCCTGGAGTTTTGTCCAAGGTCCCAGAATCACTAAGACTGGGAGCTCTATCCCAACAGGCTTCTGCACAACTAGGTTAAGTTTTCACTCCTATCAACTGACCATTAGCTAGAGGAGTTTTTGTCTGGAGACCTATGACCATATTGAAAATCATTTCTGCACATGCAGATTGGAAGGAAGGAAACTCACAACTGAGAAATTATGATAAGTAACCAACCTCTCCTGCATTTTCTTTGAACCCTCGGTAACCATAAGATATTTTTACAGTTTTTATGGATGCAGGGGCCAAATAAACACCATTTTCAAAAAAAGTAAATGTTTAGTTATATAAAGAGTCATCGGTTACAAATATACTGTTTGACAACCTCTGAACAAAAGAAATATGTACCATTTTTACTGAAAAGGAAGATTTCTCTTTTTTCCAGGGCTGTTTTCACACTTCCTTCTTGTCACGTCATGCTATCGTCCGTGTCTCGTCATTTGCTGGTTTTTCTTTTTTTTTTTGAAAAGTTTTTTATTGGGTTAGAACATTATTATTTTTACATTACAATCAATTTTCCCCTAATTTTTCGTTTCTAACCCCCTCCCTTTCCCCCCCTTTTGTTGACTTCCAACAGCTTTCCCACCCTCTGTCCCTTTTCCCTTACTTCTATTAAATTCCTCTGTCTAAAACAGATATACATTCTCCATTATATTAAGCAGTACATCTTTAACTCCTTTACTTGTTATACACCCAAACTATACGTCTTTAGATAAACAATTTATCCCATTTTCCAGTTTTGAATATTTCTATATAAACCTATATATCATAAACCATAAAAATTTCCCACATTTAAATCAAACAATTTGATTTGTTCTCTATATATTACTCATTTCATCTTTTTATGGTAATTCTATATAACTCCTCGCATAATCAATCAATTTAATTCTTCTATACATTCAGTTTGGTGCATATAAATCTTATCAAAAAAGGAAAATATTGTTAATTACTCAATCCTCATGTTTAAACCTTATCATTAATTATTCTCTATCAATATTCTATCAGTTAACCTATACATATCTATATATATCTCAATCAATTAGTCTAACTGCTTATAAATTCACATTTCTCTTCCTCCCCCGGTAAAGTCACCCCTCTCTTTTATACTTTTATTATACTTCAGTAGTTCTCAAACTGCCACAGTTTTCCTCCCACCTCCCATTTCTTCTCCAAATATTGTTTCAGCTTCTCCCAGTCTGTGTTAAACTGCCCTGAGTCCAGATCTCTCAGTTTTCTTGTCATCTTGTCCATTTCAGCCATATACAGCAATTTGTAGATCCAATCTTCAATAGTTGGCACTTCTTGTACTTTCCATTTCTGCGCATACAAAAGTCTAGCTGCTGCAGTCATATAGAAAATCAACGTCCTATGATGGGCTGGAATTCCCTCCATTCCCAAGTTTAGCAGCAGGAGTTCTGGGTTCTTATTTATTTGAAACTGTAAAATTTCACTCATTTCTCTTATTATTTCCCCCCAGAACTGCCTAGCTACCTCGCACGACCACCACATATGATAGAGGGAGCCCTCATGTTTCTTACATTTCCAGCATTTATTAGAAGTATTCAAGTTCCCTAGCGCAATCTTCTTTGGTGTCATGTACCAACGATAGATCATTTTGAAAATGTTCTCTTTAATATTAATACATGTCGTTGTCTTCATTGTAGTTTTCCACAAGTATTCCCATGCCTCCATTGTTATTTCTTTATTGAAATTTATAGCCCATTTCACCATCTGTGTTTTAACTATCTCATCCTCAGTATACCATTTCAACAGTACTTGGTATACCTTGGATATTCTTTTCTTGTCTTCTTTAAGAAGAGTCTGCTCTAGTTCCGAGTTCTCTGTTCGTATGCCCCCTTTTGCAGAGTCCGAATTGTATAAGTCTCTAATCTGTCTATACTGGAACCAATCATAGTTAGGTGATAGTTCCTCTTGCGTCTTTATTCTAAGTTTAGATACTTCAATTTTAGTTATTTCTTTGTACGTTAAACATTGTTGTTCATTATCAACAGCTCTCGGATCTATCACCTCGTATGGAACCACCCACAAGGGGGTTCCTTCTTGTAGGTAAGTTCTGTACTTCTTCCAGATTGTATATAAACTTCTCCTTACAAAATGATGCAGGAACATCGAGTTGACCTTTACTTTGTCATGCCATAGGTATGCGTGCCATCCAAAGATTTTTTTATATCCCTCTAGGGCTAATAGTTTCTTATTCTTTAATGTCATCCACTCTTTTAACCAAACTAGGCAGATTGCATCATGGTAAAGTCTCAGGTTGGGCAGTTGCATTCCGCCTCTTTCCTTTGCATCTTGTAGAACTTTTACTTTCACTCGAGGCTTCTTGCCTGCCCAAACAAAATCTGATATTTTCCTCTGCCATTTTTCAAATTGTTTAGAGTCTCTGATGATTGGTATTGTCTGTAGCAAAAACATTACTCTTGGTAACACATTCATCTTAACTGCTGCAATCCTGCCCAACCATGACAAATTCAATCTATTCCATTTGATCAAGTCTCTCTCTATCTGAGTCCATAATTTTTCATAATTATTCTTGAACAAATCTATATTTTTTGCAGTCAGCTCAACTCCCAAATATTTCACCTTACTAGTTACTTCACAGTCCGTTGTTTCCATTAACAATTGTTGTTTCTGCTTAGTCATATTTTTACATAGTATCTTTGACTTCTTTTTGTTAATGAAGAAACCTGCCAAGTCACCAAACTCCTTGATCTTATCTATCACTTTTGGCATGTTCTCCAATGGATCTTCTACAATTAACATTATGTCATCTGCAAATGCTCTAACCTTGTATGAATAGTCCTTTATTTTTATTCCTCGTATTTCCTCGTCTTGTCGTATTTGTATCATCAGAATCTCCAATATTAAAATGAACAACAATGGAGATAACGGGCAACCTTGTCTTGTTCCTTTACTAATCGTCAATTTCTTGGTCAGTTCATCATTCACTACAATTGCTGAAGTCTGGTCTCTATATATTTCTTTAATTGCTCTGATGAATCTTTCTCCCAATTGTAGCTTTTCCATAGTGGCAAACAAAAAATCCCAGTTTAAATTGTCAAACGCTTTTTCAGCGTCTACAAAGAAGAAACCAACCTCTTTATCACAACGCTTGTCATAGTATTCAATAGCATTAATCACTGTCCTTAAATTGTCTCTTATTTGTCTGTCCGGCAAAAAGCCTGCTTGTTCTTCCTCTATAACTTCCGAGAGCCACCCCTTCAGTCTCTCCGCCAATATCTTCGCAAAAATTTTATAATCATTGTTAAGTAATGATATAGGCCTGTAATTTTTCACGCTAGTCAGATCTTGGCCCTCTTTTGGGATCAATGATATATTCGCTTCGCTCCAAGTGTCTGGAATTCTTTGATCCCTAAAAACTCCGTTCATCACCTCTTTTAGGAATGGTGCCAGTTCGTTGGCCATTGTCTTATAAAATTTAGCCGTAAGTCCATCTGGCCCTGGCGCCTTTCCTAGATTTGCGGATTGTATTGCCTTACTTATTTCCTCGTCAGTTACTTCACTGTTCAACTTATTTCTCCAAGCTTCCGAGATCTCTGGAAGTTTGGTTTTCTCCAAATATGATGCTATTGATTCTTTGGTTACTTCTTTTTTATTATACAGCTTAGCATAAAATTTATAAAAGGCTCTACTAATGGTAGTTTGTCATTTGCTGGTTTTTCCATACCTCTTCGTAATCCTCCCGTGCATATTCTGCAACATCCTATCCATTCTTCCGCTTCAAAGTATCCCGCTTCTTCCTATTTCAGACGGGTTTCTTGCATCTTTCCCCCCATATATGTGAACACAATTAATGCATGTTTCTCCTGTGCGGCAATAAAAGGGTTTTCCATCCACTCCCACTAGAATTTACTTTTAGTTTCATTCCCCCGAAGTTGATCACGCAGCCCAATCACACCGCCCTCTGTTCCCATTTTAAAGATCACGTGATTTTGAGTTTGAAAGATCACGTGAGTTTGAGAGATCACATGATTTGGAGTTTGAAAGATCACGTGATTAATCACATTACATGCCTTCTGGGGGGCAAAGTGCTCTTTTACAGGACAGTGAGGAAACTGGATGGTGGGAGACAGGTGTGTTTTCCAGAGGAGTATGGAATGATTTGGGAGAAACAGCATTAGGAAAGGCGGGGACAAAGCAGGAAATTAAGGTCGTGTGAAAATGGCCCAGGTGTGCCATCAAGAGAAAGAGGGGAGGCATTTTATATTTGCATACAAATTTTATTTATGTATTTATTTAGTCATTTATAGTTTGTCTTTCTCACTGAGACTCAAAGCAGATTACATAGTGTGAGATTAGTACAGTCAATATAAAGGACATTTCAATAAACAATGCTATAGGTTATATACATGCAAATTTACAAAGACATAACATCAGCAAATATCCAATACAGAGCTGAAAAAGGAAAAAAAGCCCCTTAGTTGTGCATTGTTTGCAAAAAGCCAGGAGAATGGGGGCTGACCTGAGCTCCTCAGGCAGCCTGTTCCGTAGGGTGGGGCTACTACAGAGAATGAAGGTATACGAGCAGCTACTGATTTCACCCATGTGCTGGCACCTGCAGGAGACCCTGTTCATGTGAGCGAAGCTGCCATGGAGGAACATAGGGAGGGAGGCGGTTCTATAGGTATACTGGACCATGGCCCTGAAAAGCTTTTTATGTGATAGCCAATATGTTGAACTGAGCTTGGTAACTGATAGATAACCAATGGAGTGACTGCAGAATTGGAATACTATTCATGCTCCTACTTACTCCTGATAACAGACAAGTCGCAGCTTTTTGCACCACCTGGAGTCTCCTAGTTAACTTAGATGGGAGACTTATGTGTAGTGCATTAAAGTAGTCAAGTCTTGATGTTACCATTGCATGGATCCAGGTAGCCAGATCCATCATGTCGAGGTAGGAAGCCATCTTCCAGGCTAGCGTAAGATTGTGGAAAGGATTTTTTGCAGCTGACTTAACTTGTTTTTCTAGGAGTAGTGCAGGATCCAATATAATTCCTAGGCTCTTAGCCAGGTCTGCAAGAGTCAGACGAACTGCATGAAAAGTGGGGAGTGGAATGTCCTTCAAGATCTCTACCCCTCCAACAGGCATCACTTCTGTTAGGCAGCAACCCAAGATTTCTACCACATCCTCTAGTCATTTGGATAATGAGAAACAGAATGGGGTATCATCTGCATATTGATGGCATCCCACTCCCTAGCTGTGAATGGGTTCTCCTGAAGGCTTTAAATAAAGGTTGTATAACATGGATAACAAATTGTTTGGCATATAAACACTTTTAGGGGAAGTAATGAACATCCACACCTAGACTAGTAATCGAGCTTTAAAACTAGCTACAGTTATTGGGGGGGGGGATGTTAGGTGGCCTTTGAGTTTCTTCATTCCTTTTTGTCCTTATTTCAATGAATATATTATTGGGGGGGGCATATCTGTTCTAGAGATCCATGCGCTGCTTCCATCAGAGGGGCCATTCTCTCCAGGAGAGTTGGCTGTGGCCAGCAGGACAGGAAGCTTTGCTAGGGGACGGGGGTCACGTACTGGCGTTGCAGCCCTTGAGATCAGCCGAATTATTGGTAGTCTTTCCTTTCTGGCAAACAGCGGTGTTGTGGTCCTCAATATTGCCTGGCTTGCCTGGTGCCTGGAGAAGGCATCCTTGGACAGAAATGACCTAAACCAGAGATCCCCAATATGCAGCCCCCGAGGTCTTCCTGTGCAGCCCTCCAACCTGCTTCTTTGCTGCTATGACCCTCAAAGCATTTCCCCAGAGACCCACACTATTTTTCCTGCCTCAAGAGGCATCACCTACTGCTGTTCTTCCTGTCCCTTTCTTGTGCAAAACACAATAGCAACATTGTTTCTTCATAGATCCTTCTGTCAGCCCCCCCCCCCAGCTCTTATCCTCAAAATTAGCCATTTGGACATTCTGGGTACTTTGCTACTTGTTCCACTCAGCTTTTTCATTCCAGTCTCCGTGCATTATCATATCGAAGGCTATGTATGTGTGTTATGGAGATAAAGCAACTGAGTGAATGGGTGCAGGAGATGTCTTTTGCAAAAAAAGTGGGGAAAGGACAGTAAAGGGGCTAGTATTTTTGCAAAAAAAAAAAGGACACAAAGTGTTTTATATACTGAACATTTCTAGAGGCTCCGCCCACCAAGGCCTCAGTTATGAGAACAAAGACCAAAGCTCTCTCAAATCCAATACAAATCAAGTGTATAATCAATATATAAGGTGCTCCATGCTGTACATAAATATAATTTCAAAAGGTAATAGTCAATACAATATATCAAAGATATCAAAAAATATTCTATCTAGCCAATCAATCATGTAATCCTGTAACTTTCAAATAAGTCCAGCAATCAATACAAAGTGCAGTCCATGTAAATTTCAATAAATGCCCCTTATTGCACTTGCCCATTGTTTTCCCTCTACTTGAAGGCTGCTGGCTTAATTAAAGAAGAGCTCCATGGCTTGAAATTTCATCATGCAGTCCAACAGTCTCCATGGGGAAATGATGTTTCCAGGCTCACCCGACAAACTGCTAGCTTGGTTTGTTTCACACACGCACATGCACACGCACACGCACAAGGTTTGTCAAGGGCAAAGGGCTACAAATGCAATTAAAATTGACTTCATTATGAACTAGTATGATGAATTTGGTCGAATATATCCTATGTCTAAATATTACTCACAATAATAAATCGGCATGTTTCAAACACCAGACATTTTCCTTTTGCTTTCCAATGAACGCTGTTTCCGCAAAATGGAGATGTCAACCAGCAATACATATACTCTCAAATTTAAAGGGACCATACAAATTATATCATATCCCATTCACTGATTAAAATCGAGTTGTATTTCTCAGGACCTGAAGATAAAACAAGAAAGATCCCAATCTTGATTTAAGCCCCCTAGTGTTAAAGATTTCAGTTGAAAGATCCACCACATTTCACTCCTCAGTAGCCTTCAAGGTGTTATTCTCCCCTCTCTATCTCACACCACCTCCAGCACTGTAAATTTTAGATCCTTTTCTGTATGTTTGCGAAGTAGGAAATGGGCAATGAGAGGTGCCTCCTCTATTCTTCTCCAGATCTTAGACTAATGCTCCTGAATTTTAATTCTAATCGCCCTGTTGGTGCTTCCTATGTAGATCAGATCACATGGGCATTTAATGAGATATACATCATCAGGCGTGCTGCATGTGGAGAACCTCTGTTATCTCCCTTAAGTGTAATGGTACTCCCAGTGATCGCTAAATTGCAAACACTGCAATGACCACACTTGTGGTGCCACGTCTGAAATGAACTTTACAGAGAAAAGTAAGACATTGTCAGATAACTTTATACTGAGAGGATACCCATCTCAGGTAGTTTATAGTGCCAGGCAGAGAGCAGTTAGAGTGAACAGGAGAAAACTACTCACTGACAGAGACAAGCGGAATCCCAAATCCACTGGTCAGTTGATTTCACGTGTCTGTCCTCCAAAAATTTCATATATCATTAGACAACATTGGCACTATGTTTCACATCTACCCAGTTGTGTTGATCCTCCTAGAACAGGCTATAGAAAAACCAGAAGTCTACGAGATAGATTGGTACACAAGGACATGAGAATTTATGAGACCCCAAGGGAGTCCCCTACAGGACACCACAAGTGTGGATCTAAAATTTACAGAGGGGCTTTTATCTCCAAGTGAGTTGGCAATTGCCAGCAGAACAGGAAGTCTTGCAGGGGGGGGGGTCCACATACTGGTGTTGTAGCTCTTGAGATCAGCCAAATGAATGGTGGTCTTCCCTTCCCGGAAAACAGCTGGGTTGTGGTCTTTAATATTGCTTGGCTCGCCTGGTGCTTGGAGAAGACATCTTTGGAAAGAAATGACCTAAACCAGGAATCCCCAGCCAGCAGCCCCTGAGCTCTTCCTGTGTAATTGAAACTCTGCAATTGCTGCTCTGCTAAACATTCTTTAAGAAGATGTGTGCAAAAGAAAGTGTTGTTTCAAAGAAACAAAAAAATGCAGATGGATACTTAGCTTGAATATCAGAATCTCTGCTTGGTTGATCTTTTGGTCTCTTGTTTTTCTTTTGGAACAACCCCGTTAAGTTAAAGTCGCTAAGTAACTGGGATTTTATCAACGAGAGACACATCCAAGGGACCCACCCTAGTGGGTCCCTTGGGTCCTACGAAATAGTTTGCTTTAGGGAATTTCATAAAGAGTTCTTCACGAAGGCAGTATAATTCTGCCCAGTTAGAAGAGAGCACTTGACTGAGCTAACTGGGGGATATAGATAAATATAAATACAAAGAACAGACCATTCATATTTAAAAGAATTGGTAAGGCCAAAGATGACTGAGAGACAATTTCTGAAACCTTAGTGTCGATGGCTCTAGTCACTAAGCACGCCAGCCTGTCCTAGTCCCTACAGTAGCTGAGTGTGTGATGATCATATATCCAGAAAAGTAGAAAAGATGCTGCTCCCAGGTTTCCTGAAGAAGGATCGCCTGGAATTGCTTTATTCTATGTACAACCTTTAATTCCAACGAGCAACCCTTCCAGCCTGCTAGGTTCCAGGAGAGGATCTTCACAACCCCATTCTCATTTGTGTTAGTCAGTTATCTAGGGGTGGTGGTGGGTCAACTAAATTAGAAAGACAAGTGAAGGTGCTTGTGAGGATGGCAGAGGACTGTCCATGGAGTCCTACTCTCTGCTTCCTTTCATTTAGCCAATTTTAAATCCATAAGAGGACCTGTCCCTTTATCCAACGATTGCTACACTTACTCAGGAGTTCTTGGTGAGGAACCTTGTCAAAATCCCTTTGAAAGTCCAAATACGTAATATCTGTGGGGGTCATCACCATTATCTACACGCTTATTTGCTTTTTTATGGAACGCCAAAAGATTTATGAGGCAGAACTTTCCTTTAAAGAAGCCATGCTGATTTTCCCTCAGCAATCTTTATTCTTCTATGTGCCCAAACATTTTAGTTTTGATTACAGTTTTTATTGCCCTGTCTTGGGTACCTGAGGCAAGACTGATCTTGCCAGATCTTGGAAGTTAAGCAGGGTGGACCTTGGTTAGTAATTGGATGGGAGTCTCCAATGATGACCAGAGTTGTGGAAGCATGCACTCGCAATCACCTGTGTTAGTCTCCTGCCATGAGGACCCCACTAGAGGTCACCCCACTAGGGGTCACCCCACTAGGGGTCACAAGGGTTCAGCTATGATTTGATTTCACACTCCTTCACCACAGTTTCTATTAATTTGCCTGGGGCAGTTGCTAACTGGCCTGTAATTTCTTGGATCTCCTCTGCACTCCTTTTAAAAAATCAGTGTAACATTTGCTGCTCTACAGTCTTCCAGTACAGTGGCTGGTTTTACTGACAAATTCATTATAGGTGAAAAAACATGAGTTTTCTTTTGACTACCCCAATCTCTTCCTTTCCCTGCTAGATCAGTTATAGCTTTGATAATCATGTCCATAAAGATGAAACTCAGACCCCTTTTTACTACCGGATGAACCCCAAACAAGAATCATATTTCATGGGGATTGCCAGGATGCTCCTGAATTTTAGATGGACGTGGATTGGTCTCCTTGCTGCAGACAATCCTGAAGGAGAAAGATTCCTGAGGACCTTGACCCCTGTGGTCGTCAGGAGTGGGATTTGCATTGCCTTCACAGAAAACATTCCAGAACTGCATACAGACAAGGTGGAGGCCAATTTCCGCACATATTTATTTTTCATGCAAAGAAAATGTAATGTCTTTGTTTTCCATGGAGACACCCAGTCCATAGTTGCTGTTGCTTTGATGATTAACCATGATGAGCAAAAAAGAACATCCTCTTTGGGGAAAGTTTGGATCACAGTAGTCTTCCATGATCTCAGTTTGATATGGTTTTTCCAATTATTTGGTACCCAGCACATCCATGGTTCTTTTTCCTTTTTGATCCGGACAAACATCAAGAACAAATATGACAAGTTGGAAATATTTTTCTTTACTTTCCATGCAATAGTAGCGGAAGCCTTTCATTGTTTATATTCTAATCACGGGTGGTCTGAGAAAAGCTGGGGAAGATGCAGAGAGAAAGGGGAAGTGAAAACCCCATCTCGGGATGAGCTTCAAAGGATCCTGTCTGAAGATAGCTATAGCATCTACAACTCGATCCAATTGGTGGCACAAGCCTTGAATGCTGCCTCCTTATCCAGATCTAAGCAGGTTTTGAACAGAGCCCAGCTGGGAGTTCAGAAAGTGCAGCCATGGCAGGTATTTGTTTTCTCTAAAATCATAGGAATATTAGAGTAGCTATTCTGGGTCATACTGTTACCCAAATGGATGATCTCCTTGGGGGGAATTAGAATGCAAGGAGAGTCAGCAAGAGAGGGTAACTGTGGGATCGTCCACCAATATATACAGGGATCTTTCCTCTAGAGAACTCTTCAATAAATAGGTGGAATGATTAACCAAAAGAGATTTTATTCATAAAATAATAAAGATCATTTGCACCAGAATACACACAGCACACAGTCAGAGCTAACTAGAAGACAGGGAGGAAAATGAGAGATAGAAACACAAGGGGCCTGCTGGCTGGTTCTGAAAATTGAGCCACCTTGTCCTGTTTGTTGGACCAGAACAAAACTGTTAATTGGCTTGTGGCATGACCATCAGCTGCAGCCAAGAATCCTTAGATTGCCATTGGAGATTTGCTATCAGGATAGGAATAAATTGTTGACACGGTATCTTTTGTCCCCGGTCCTGTTATGTTATTATCAGCTATATATACGAAATAATTGTACGATCATGATATATCAATTGGAGTGATGAATTGAGTATATGTTGTGTTATATTGAAATTAACTGGGAAATTGGAAATTATGCCTGGTAGCTGAGCGTGGGGAGAGGTATTGGGGATAATTAGAACCAAATGTGGGTTCAGATAGTATATTTCAGATTGTTATACTGCTGTGTATTAGTTGATGAAGTGGAGAGTGGGGAAGTCCATGAGTGTGACAGTGGAGACCGGGGCAGGGCTGGGAATCCCAGTGCTCTGGGGTCAAGGGAGGTATGGTGGTGGGATGTGGGGCTGGAAAGGAAGGCCACAGAGACGTGGTAGGGCTCAGTGTTCTTCCAACCTGCACCCCATCCCGAGGCATACTGATTGTGGGGCTAGGAGGATGGAATGTCTCCCTCCGGCACTGTTGCTGTGTAATGCCAGGTCCATAAATAACAAGAGCAAGACACTGCAAGATTATATTGCAGCAAAAAAATTGGGCCTGGTATGCATGACTGAGAACTGGGTGAAGGATAGTGAAACGGTCACCTTGAAAGAACTAGCCCCACTCCCCGGGTTCTTGGTCCTTCTCCAGTCCTGGGCGGATGGTTGCGGGGAGGGGTGGTGATTCTCATTTGGGAGTCTTTCTACTTCAGGCCACTCCCTGCACCAAAGATTACTGGCATTGATTGTGTTGGCCTCATGTGGGATACTGAGGAGAGCTTGGCTATCTGTCTGGTGTGCCGACCACCTAGCACACCAACAGCTCCCCTGTCAAGCCTGTTGGAGGTGGTGGCAAGCTGGGCCTTGGAGCATCCCATGTTATTGGTCCTGGGTGACTTCAACATCTACATTGATGATGCCACCTCTGCACAGGCTTTGGACCTGGTGTCATCCATGGCAGCACTGGGACTCTCCCAAGTTGTTTCAGTTCCTATGCATCAAGCAGGCCACTCACTAGATTCCATCTTTGGGATAGGGATACAGGTGGACCTTGATGCCGTTGAAGCTGTGTCGTGGTTGGACCACTTTGTCCTGAAGGCTCGTTTGGGAGCACCCCCCCCCCCAACATAGGCGGCGAATTAATTTATGCTCGCCTACGGAGACTAAAGGATCCAATGAGTTTCCAGAATGCTCTGCGGGATCCGATGCCCCCTGGTGGTTCATTGGATGAGCTGTTGGGGAACTGGTTTGCCATCTCTCTGAAGCTATCGACGAAATCGCCCCCTGTCGCCCTCTCCTTTCCCATGTCAGATGGGCTCCCTGGTATACAGAGGAGCCACATCAGATGAAGCAGGAACTGAGACAGCTTGAGTGAGTGCAGTGACAGAATCCAGGTGAAGGGACAAAATCATCTCATAGAGTGTTTATGAAAGCCTATGAAGTGGCTGTGAAGGCCACCTCTCAGGGTGACTGCCAAATTAATTTGGCTATTAGTTGTGAGGATTTTGGGAGCTTTTTTGCAGATAAACGTTTGTCTCTCCACCATGTCCTGCCAGCCACAGTTGACACAGTAAGGGCACTGGAGGCCCCTTGGCTGTCTTCTGTCCCTAATTTAGATCACTTCAGTCTGGTCTCTCAGGAGGAAGTTGACAGGATCCTGCAGCAGGTGAGACCCACTACGTGCTCCCTAGACCCCTGCCCGTCATGACTGGTAAAGGCCAATGCGGATGGGTTAGGAGCTCAATTGGAGGTCATTATTAATCAATCACTGAATTCCGGGGTTTTCCCTGGAGCACTGAAGGAAGCCGTGGTGAGGCTTCTCCTGAAAAAAACATCTTTGGACCCCACCAATCCATCCAATTACTGATTATTCTCGAACCTCCTGTTTTTGGGGAAGGTGATTGAGCGGGCAGTGGCAGAACAGCTGCAGGCCTTCCTGAAGGATTCTTCTGTCCTGAACCCATTCCAGTCTGGCTTCTGTCTAGGGCACGGGACGGAGACAGTACTGGTCACCCTCATGGATGAGCTTCACAGACTTCTGGACCGAGGGAGTTTGGTGCTGCTGATTTTGTTGGACTTTTTAGCATTGTTTGGCATGGTCAGCTATGAAATTTTGACCCACCACCTCGCAGAGGTGGGGATCCGAGGGGTTGCCTTGCAGTGGCTTGTCTCTTTTTTCTATGGTCAGGGACAGAGGGTGGCACTTGAGGCAAGCTTATCCAAGTGCCAGTCTTTGGCGTGTAGCATCCCACAAGGGGCAATACTCTCCCCCTTACTATTCAATCTGTATATGCACCCCCTTGCCCAGCTACTGCAAAGTTACAGACTGGGTTGTCACCAATATGCAGATGACACCCAGTTGTATCTGTTGATGGGCGGGTGGCCTGACTCTGCCCCTGATGCCCTAGTGAGACCCATGGAGGTTGTGACTGGATGGATAAAGCAGAGCCGGCTGAAGCTGAACCTGGTAAAGGTAGAAGTTCTGTATTTGGGAATCTGGCTCCTTATGTCCTTTTGGTGGGCCTGTAAGACAGAGTTGTTCTACCAGGCATATAGCTGAGGCCAGTCTTAAACCTTCTTAGACCTTCTGATTGCTTAGGTGCCTCCCTACTGGTCTCCCGCCAGGGAGGCGACAAAGTCATCCCCCATAAGTGCTGTCACCGGGATATGATCAACTATGGTCCCCACCCACTCCTCTTGGTTTGTTATGTTTTAGATTGGGGAAATTTGAGGGGGCCACAATCTGATACGATGTTTTAGGTATTATGTATTTATGTTTTTAGTATTTTAAATCTTATTTACATATGTTAATATATCTTAAATGCTCATTGGGTATTTTATTGTACCCCACCCTGAGCCTGTTCACAGGGAGGGAGGGCTAAATATCAAATAAATAAATAAATAAATAAATAAATAAATAAATAAATAAATAAATAAATAAATAAATAAATAAATAAATAAATAAATAAATAAATAAATAAGGGTTTGGGCAATATTTGCCAATCTAGAAGGGAAAGGATGTCCGTTGGAGACAAAAGCATGCACAGTCAAGTATGGCAGAGGACAGCCCAATTATTCAGGGGAATGTACCCTGGGCCAGCATGGCATCTTCTGCTTGAAAACAGTAACTTAATGGCCTTCTCCAAGGTGAGACAATAAATCTGAGAAAGGTTTGATTAAATTTCCTGGGTGTTACTTGTCAGACTGTGGCTAGATAAGGTACTCTCTGCAAGATTCCCTTTAGAAGCAAGAATAAGTCCAATGTCTAGCAAAGGAAGTTTTATTGCAGAAAAGGTCCATTATAGTCCACTGTCCTGAATAGGAGACTCAGGATGGTACATGATCATTGTTACCAATGAAGAGCAAGCATAGGATACAGAGTAACAATACCCATCTGGAACAGCCTCCCCCCACAGTTCTCAAAACAACATCTTTCAGTCCTGGGAAGCTGCTCTCCTTCAAGGCCAATGCCTGGTGGAACGGTGTTAGACAAAACAGTCTCCTCTGGTGGGAATGCTGCCTGGGAACTGGTGCACCTGAGGAGAAAACACTTAGAGACTAAAAGCATTAGAAAATGGAGTCAGTATAGTTAAGATATATACTGGACCTGACATTTCTGCCCCCCTTAAAACAAATCCCCCCCTGGTTTATATGGGTAGCGAGTATGAAAAGCTTTGGTTAATCTAGGAGCATGAACATGTGCAGAGTTCACCCATTCATCGTAACCAGAATCAAAGTCCTTCCACCTAATGAGGTAAAAAAGCTGATTTCTCTTGATTTTAGAGTCTAAGATTTGTTGCACCTCATAGTGTATTTGGTCGTCTATTAAAGTTGGAATGGGTGGAGCTTTGATATGCCATTTGTTGTCGGTGGGAGCTTTCTTCAAAAGGCTGACATGGAACGTATCATGCACATGGCGAAGGTTCTTGGGCAATGTTACAGCAACAGTCACTTTATTTATTACCTTGCGCACAGGAAAAGGTCCTAAGAATTTCAGAGCGAGTTTGCGGCTTGTCTGAGCTAGCTTTAGGTTCTTTGTGGAAATGTACACATGGTCCCCTGGTTGTAATTCCCATTCGGCCACACGATGGCGGTCTGCGTACTTTTTGTAATCCAGTTTGGCTTTTTCAAGGTGTCTTTTAATGATAGTCCATTGCTGCACTGCCTCCCCCCACCATGAGGACACATCTGGCAATTTAGAGGAATGGAGAGGGGGTGCGTCCAACGGGAAGGGATTGAAGTGAGTTCCATATACAATCTTGAAGGGGGCTTCTCCCGTTGAAGCGTGTACACTGTTGTTATAGGAGAATTCTGCTAGAGGGAGAAGGTCCACCCAATTATCTTGTTGGAAATTGATGTAGCAACGAAGGAACTGTTCTAATATTTGGTTTGTTTTTTCGGATTGCCCGTCGGTTTGTGGGTGGTGGCTTGAACTGATACCTTGTTCAATATTCAACATTTTCATAAGCTCCCGCCAGAAGTTGGCAACGAACTGTCCGCCGCGATCCGAAATCACCTTGGGCCACGACGTTGAGAAGGTCTCGGATGAGCGGTATAGGATAGGCGTTGTTGGTGGACACTGCATTTAGTCCTCGGAAATCCGTGCACAGCCTGAGTCCCCCATCCTTCTTTTTCACGAAGAGAACTGGAGCGGCGTGGGAGCTAGAGGCTGGGCGGATGAACCCTCTTTGGAGGTTGGTGTCGATGAATTTCCGGAGCTCTTCACGTTCATGGAGACTCATGGGATAGAGTCGTCCTTTAGGCAATGAGGCTCCGGGTAGAATTTCCACCGCACAGTCCGTTCGTCGGTGCGGGGGTAGAGTGTCAGCTTCCTCCTCCGAGAAAGCATTTAGAAAAGGCCAGTACGGTTCGGGTATTTGGTTGACTTCTTCTTGGGTGAGGAGGGCCTTTTCTTTGTAAGTTGGGTCTTCGCCCCAGTTTTGATTCCAACGGTGACTTTTACAGTTGGCATGGTTGAAGGTAATACATCCTTGAGCCCAGTCTATGTAGGGATTGTGATCACATAGCCATTTGCTGCCCAGAATTAACGGGTACTTGGCAGTAGAGCTGGTGACAAAGGACCTCTTCTCCCAATGTTGTCCCATGCCTGTGATCACCGGGATGGTTTCAGTTGTGACCGGATTCATGTTGGTACCATCCATTTGTTCAAAAATTACTGGATTCTGTAAATCCCGAGTTGGTAAGACCAGTCCATTGACTAGAGCTGGGGCTATGATGTCTCTTGAGCAACCCGAGTCAATAAGAGCTTGCACCCGAATGTGCATTTTTCTCTCTGGGTTGATTAGAGTCACTGGCATGAATAAAATGGACCCAGGTGGCCGGTTCCGTGCAGGGACGGGCTTGGGGCGGATGTGTCGTTTGGGCCCTTTTACGACAGATCCATCTCGTTTCCCGACTGGGGACTTTCTGGGTTGACTTCTGTAGATGGGGAAGCGGGATCGTATTCCATAACTTCTTCCGCTTCCAGCCCTCTTTCTGAGGCTGGCCTTTGGGAAGCGCCGCGGCCTCTGTTTGCTCGTGGAGCTGGAGTCGGGCGTTGGAGCGTAGGGAACGGAGCAAGGGTTGGACGCCGTAATTGAAGCGGAGGTCTTTGCACAGGTCGGTAGGGGCATTGTGCTGCAAAGTGACCAGCCTGTCCACATTGCAAACACAGCCCTTGTTGCCATCTAGCATCTCTCGCTCCACGAGTGGCGTAGCCCGCTCCCCGAGCTCCCTTCTGTAGGGTCAATGGTCTCCTTTGTCCCGTTTGTTGTTGTTGCTCAACCAAACGGACTTCTAAAATGCGATTCTCCACTTCGCAAACAAGTTGAACCCAACCTAACAGCGTAGGGGGATTGTCTTGCATGAGGGCTCTGTCCAAAAGTCTCGGATTAAGTCCTTGTTTGAACAGAATAATTTTTGTGGACTCCTCACACCTGGGGCACTTGGCAGCCAATTGTCGGAATTTCGTGATATAGTCTCTCGCTGACATGCTGCCCTGCTTAATGGCCTGCAATTCTGTTCGGGCCCTGGTTTCCTCTAAGGGGTCTTCATATTGTGCTCTAATAGCATCTACCAACCCCTGGAGAGTATCAAGTTCTGGGGCCCCAATATTATATAGTCCTACGTACCAGTCTGCTGCTTTCCCTTGTAAGCGGGAGCCGAGATGTTCAATTTGGCTGGCCTCGCTGCCGAAGAGGTGTCCCCACCGGTTGAAGAATTGTAAGACTTGCACTAGGAAAAAGCCCAGTTTGGAGGGATCCCCATCAAAAGTGGCGTCCAGTTTCACCCAACCCATTGGGAGGTCTTGCCTCGGCTGGGCTGGCGGTGGTGCTCTCGGCTGGGCGGGTGGCGGCAGTCTGGGTCTGGCGGGTGGCAATGCCGGAGGTGTTGGCCGTAGCGGTTGAGGTGCTGGCAGTTGAGGTTGGTGCGGCGGAGTAGTGATCGGCCGCTGAGGGGTGGGTTGGTGGGGTCGTAGTGGTGTAGGCCCCATCGGTTGGTTCGGAGGAGGTCTTAAAGGCTGTTCCAGTGGCAAACGTATCGGCTGCAGCGGCGGGGTTAGTTGTGGTCGAAGCGGAAGGGGCCGCAGCGGCGAAGGCCGAATGGGTGGAAGGCCGCGCGGGCTTGCCCCTCCCGGCGTTGCTGTTTTGGGAAGCGTCGGCTGGTCTTTAGGCGCTGGTAGACCAGGGGCTCCCTCCCCGGATGGAGCCGCGGGTGCCCCCGCTTGGTCCGGCCGGACCGTTATAGGGGAAGTATGTGGGGGTATCACCGGTGTATCACTTGGCTTTTCCTCCCCTTCCGTAGGCCTCTCGACAGGGGTCTCGTCTGGCGGTGCCTCCGCTCCCGTGATCGGAGGTTCGATGGGAGCTTCATCAGATGGCACACTCGGGTGATCCCTTCTCGGTGGAATTTCCCGCTGAATGGGAAGTTCCTTGGGTTGTTCTCCCGATTCGCCAGGATAGGTGCCCCCCTCGCCGGTAGGTGACGACCGCTGCTGAACTTCCTCCATCGGATAGGAGATGACACTTTGAAGGGTAGCTATCTGGATTGCCATCTCTTCAGGAGACAGTCTTTCTCCTGCCCCCATTGAGGAAATTAAATGAATGGCATGAGCCAAACTTTCTTCCATATCCATCAGCTTAGCTTCTAATTGTTGTATTCGACTTGGCCCTGGTTGTTCGCCCAGGGAACCTTCATTCGCTGTACTCACCGGGGAGAAAGGGCCCCACGGAGGAGGGTCTCCTCGGACTATTCGCGACCTCGCGGCTAGAATCCCCTTGGCCATACCCGTCACGGCCGAGATGCTGGTATCTACCGCATAGGTGCGACCTTGTATCTGCTCCCAATTTTGTTCAGGGACTTCCGTTGGCTCTTTCCACGGAGCAAGTTCGGAATAATCCCAACTCAGGGCTCCACGGCGAGACGTGTCCCCCTCCATCTGCTCAAACGTCCGGTTCCAATATCGCCATGGTTGGCTGCTATCTAGTTCCGGAACGGTTTCCAGGCTTCGGCGCCCGTCCATCGAGACTCGTGGATGGAGTCCACCTGCCCGGCGCTCTCTGGTTTCTCGGGGTCTGGCTCCCCACTCCGACGGGGTGGGTACCGAAATCAAGGGGAGAGCGGTTGCTTTCGGCCTTGCCCCGAGGTTGCTTTCAGTCTCGTTCCGAGTACTGAAGTCGATGAGAGGCAGGGTGGAAGTGGATGCTCCGGTTCCGTTCCCGGTTGCTCCCAGCTCCTGGGAGTCTTGGGTTTGCACCGGTTGATTGTCGGGAGACGCATACGGATCAAACAAAGGATCCCTGTCCGGGACAACCTTGGATTCCGCTGGGCCCGACTCAGACATGATTGGTAACAAAATGTCAGACTGTGGCTAGATAAGGTACTCTCTGCAAGATTCCCTTTAGAAGCAAGAATAAGTCCAATGTCTAGCAAAGGAAGTTTTATTGCAGAAAAGGTCCATTATAGTCCACTGTCCTGAATAGGAGACTCAGGATGGTACATGATCATTGTTACCAATGAAGAGCAAGCATAGGATACAGAGTAACAATACCCATCTGGAACAGCCTCCCCCCACAGTTCTCAAAACAACATCTTTCAGTCCTGGGAAGCTGCTCTCCTTCAAGGCCAATGCCTGGTGGAACGGTGTTAGACAAAACAGTCTCCTCTGGTGGGAATGCTGCCTGGGAACTGGTGCACCTGAGGAGAAAACACTTAGAGACTAAAAGCATTAGAAAATGGAGTCAGTATAGTTAAGATATATACTGGACCTGACATTACTAAAGGTAAAATAGGTGCCTGATGACCCGCAATTGCTAGATGGCGGAGGGGTGTGTGTGCTTATGAGATCCTTGAATATCCCAGATTGGGAAAGTGAATTAAGGAAGATCGGCAGAGCGATACTGTGATTAATTCAGAAACACCTGGAAGGTCCTATTGTCTTAGAATCTTTGCACATCTCAAGGCAGGGCTGGGTCTGAATGCTAGTGTTGCCTTGTAGCTCACATGTTAATAATCTTCCAACTGGAGTTAGGAAGCCATTTCCTGCATTGCCAGGCAACATTTTTGTGCTTTTAAAACTCATGAGGAGAGGGGCTTTGTGTCAGAGAAATTCTGGAAATACTCTATTGTTACACTATTTCATCGAACTAGATTGTTCAATTTCTACCTGTAAATCTCTCACTCACTTTCTAATCACTATTTATGCTGCCACATTATGCTGCTGCAGCTTGAAAGTCATTAAGAGTTGCAGTCTGCTAGTTTTTCTACACACACACAAAGCTACATGTGATTCCTCTACTCTCAGCCTTGAGAGGGTGAGTTCCAAAGAATGTCATGATAACTACCAGAGCCACTGTTACTGTTTATACCTGCTAAAAGCCTTGAAGGCCAACCTCTTCAGTTTTATCATGGGTTTGTGGGTGCCAGCTTGACTGCTCTCATTTCTAAATGTAAACTTTCATCTGTCAAGCCATCATTCTCTGAAGATCATGTACTTCTGATTTGACTTGTTGTAGAACTATATGAGATTGTTTGTACTGTAAACAATTTGTTACATGTTGACTGAAAGGTATAAAATACAGGTGCTGATCTTTCACAGTATGCATTTAGAATCTACGTGATTGAATCAAAGGCTTATTACTAAATAAACTTTTCTCTCCATGATTCCTAAGTTTATCCCTTGAGTTGGTTTCTCAGACTAGAACTGAATTGGGGAGATCTACAATTGGCTAAGGATGTTGGTTTAATTCCCCCTTCCCTTCCTTACTAGCGTGAAGGCAAGTTCTGCTACTGATATCCACAATATTCTACCAAGTCTGGTATCCTTTTTCCAACAGTGGCCAGTCAGATACCAATGGGAAGCCCACATGCAGGGCACACAGGCAACCCCCCTCACCTGCTGAGTACATCCCAGCTTCTGATACTCAGAAGCATTCAGTGTCTGGACCTGGAGGCCACCTTCAGCTGTTATGACTAGGAGAGAACAGCCATCATCAGCCTTTAAATCTATCCAAACTTTTTTTTCTCAGGCTATGGCCATCATCCCATCTTGTGGCAGTTTGAAGTCATACTTCTTTTGTTCTGCCTTGAACCTATCGTCCATCAGATTTATGTTTTTAGTTGGTTAATTTCTAGACCAACGTTAAATTAATAAGTTTCCAAAGTAGTTTACTGCACAATAAAAGAACAAAAAGCCAAGTTCTAGTGAAATGGACGAAGGAGATTTTTTTTGTCTATTTGTTTTCTATACACCATGCATAATTTTCTAGACTTGTATCATGTCACTTGTTTCTCCAACTAAAATGTGGTGACTAGACTAGCACATGATATTGTAAATCTGACTGCAGCTGAGCATTAGTATATAAGAGCATTAGTAGACTGGCAGATTTATTCTCAGTCACTTTTCTAATGATCCTGTCATGGGCTGGGCCAGCCCAAGCAGAGTAGTCCATGTCTGGTCCAAAGTCAGAGCACGAGTTCAAAGCCAGGAGTGAGTCCAAAGTCTGAAAGTCAAGTGAAGAGGTCTGTAGGTCGATTACTGGTCAGTTTGAGGGCTACACAGAAACAGAGTCATGGCACGGTCCACAGGTTACAGAGCAAAGGAAGGGCAAGGCAAAATTCAGCGGCGTGGTCAGAACAGGAATAGGACTCCAATGTGTTGCTTCCACACCTCTTGGTCTTCTGTGGCTGGGTTTTATAGAGAGGCTGGGCTTGCAGCCAGCGGTTTGGGAGCTACCCTGTGGTCACTTCTCATCACTATCAACAAGCAGCTGGCATCTGTCCAGGAGGCGTGCGCTTTGCCGCCTCTCCTGCAGCTCCACACATTGCCTTTGTCTGTGGCATTCTCTGGATGAGGCTGGAGGTTTGGATGCCCTTGGCTGCATTTCACCAGTGGTGTTGAAGCTGGAGAGTGTCGGTGCTTCTGGCTCAGCTGCTGGCTGTGGACTCTGTTGAGTCAGGGCTGGCTAGGCTGGCTACTGGAGCCTCCTCTCCTCACTATCACTGAGCCCCATGACAGATCCCTAGCATGAAATTCCCCTTTTTTATTGCACACTGAACTGAAATTTTCTGCGAGATATATACCACAACTCCAAATTCTTTTTCTTGGTCTTATTGTGGTGGATTCCGGTCAGCCCTGATTCAGATATAGATGTGCACTTAAGAAGTCGTAAGCGTCTAGTTAGCAATCCGATACCAAATCATTTAACTCCTGGCAAGAGATACACCACAGATCAAGTTTTAGGTTTGTTATCAGGTATGAAAATGTAATTCTGACCTCAAGTCATAGTTGACATAAGGAGACCCCTGTGTAAGCTGTGTAAATGTTTTAAATGTTTTAATTGTTTATTCATGGTGTTTTTATTGTTTTAAATTGTATATTGTAAATTGTTGGTTGCAACACCGCCCTGAGCCCATCTGATGGGGAGGGCAGTCTAGAAATGTAATGTAATAAATAAATAAATAAGTGGTCGGCCTGGCCTCCATCATTTTATTAGCAGCTTTATTTATGGCTGCTTGTAATATTAAAAATGTTCAGGCCTCTGCAGTAAAATGGCTGCTGTTTGGCCACCAGAGGACCTCTAATAGTTGCTATGTCCCGCCCTCGAGAATGCAGGCATGCATGGAATGCCGCACAGGAATGCAGTGTGATTGAGAGATGATTGGATTTACTATCTTCCTGGCCCCATTGGTGCCCAGCGCAACAAAGGTCTCGAAGCGTAAGTCCCACTTAGCACATTCCTTTCCCTTCTCCCGTGATGAAATCTCCTGCCCATGATTGAGGAGCTAATCAAATGACATTCATAAGTATATGCAGCTGTTCCTGGGAAAGAGCAGTTCCTCCCTTAAAAGTACTTAATTTTAGCTCTGGTGGACTTTATCAGCAAGCCATTCCTTTGTGCAAGCACTGGAACATGCTTTGCATTTGCTTTCATGCACCCCGGCAGCCATCGACCAGAGCCATCACACCTTTTGTCCAACCCAGGAACTAACAGGAGTCTTTGTCCTAACAGCTAGGTGTGCTATTCCACCTCAGGGCACATTTTACCTATAAAGGTAGACCCTGGCCTCATTCAAATCGTACAAGCTTTCTGGTTTCTCCCTTAGGGTCACTTCCCTAGGCCTCTTGCTCTTTTGTCTGAGGATGCTGGCGTTCAAAACTACTCTCTTCCTCCATGGACTGGACTACCCTCTCCAGGATAGGTAGATATATTTAGTCCCTCTCTCTATTCCCAATTTCTGGCTACATTTCCTAGGACTGTGTGTGTGTGTGTTTAATTATTTCCCCCAGTAATCTGGGTGTATGTGCATGAAGGCTTGTTCTTTAATAAAAGTCATTGTTCGATATTAAGAACCAGCCTCATTTTCCTATTTTGGAAGGGACCTGGTATACACTGGTGATAGATCCCAGTTACCGCCTCTCATATAGCTGTCTTCCTTGCTGGCTAATTCCCTCACAAATCATATTCATTGCAAGGAGACCACTTCCGGTAACCCCTGGTGAGGTTTTCATGGCAAGAGACTAACAGAGGTGGTTTGACATTGCCTACATCTGCAAACCTGGTCTTCATTGGAGGTCTCCCATCCAATTACTGACCCAGGCTGACCCTGCTTAGCTTCTGAGATCTGATGAGATTTAATAACATCACAGAATCTCTGCTTCCATTAAAGAGAGGAATTATGCACCTGGACCTTAGTATATTGTATATATTGATATGCGGCTCTTCTGATCTACACATGGCCATACAACTTTGTAATTTTATTTTTTCATGCCCCTCTCCAAGGTTGTTCTTGTTCAGGCCTGTAGATTCTCTTTTTAGCCTGTCTAGATATGGGGCAGGGATAGCCCTGTTTCCGTGGCAATGGCTTCTTCTATGATGTTCTTAGTCATATCCAGCATCATTTCTCCTATAGTTCTGGTTATATCCATGACAGTCTGTCATAATCAGCTCAGATCCCCTCAAAAAGTTGGATTTTTTTTTGCCCTGCTGCATATTACTTTGACTGTGCTTCTGACATTTTTTACTTATTCACTTCATGTGGCAAATTTCACAGGCAGTGTGACTGAAAATCACTGTCAATTGTTTTATTCAAAATACAGCCTCTGAATAGTTTTTACATAGAAGTGAACTCCTGTATATTTCCAAGGTGAATCCACCTGTGAGGTTCTTGATGCAGGCAAACCTCCTGTGTACCTCAGGATTAATCCTCCATAGTTGAGGATTAACTATCCTCAACTATCCTCCATAGTTAGGAAGTGTAGTCCTAAATGGACTGGGACCAACATACCTGAGGAACCGCCTCTTCCCATATATACCTCGGAGAGCTCTTAGATATTTTTATTATTTATTATTCACTTCATAGAGTGAATTTCACAGGCAGTGTGACTGAAAATCACTGTCAATTGTTCGATTCCAGATACAGCCTCTGAAAAGTTTTTACACAGAAGTGAACTCTTGATGCATGTGAACCTCCAGTTTGTTCTACGCAATCAGTGGTTCGACTGTCCCTTAGCCAATTCAGAGTCCTGTAAAAGAAGCAAGTCTACTATGTTTATTAAACATGGAGGAGCATTAGTTACACGGAGAGTAAAAGGATCACTCGTGCCCAATGCTCATCAAAGCTACAATAGCTGTGCAAGATGTTTTATACACTTTGGCTCATTACAATATTGGGGGTCCCATTGGCTTGAACATGATTGTGACCCCCATTGGTCTGTCCAGGTGTCCACCTCCCTGATCCAATTGTCCCTCATTGGAAGGATAATTCTGGGCAGCAACACAATTACAATATTTCCCAATTAGCATTGCTTATCACTTTAGTGCATTGTTTTATCCTTTCAAGGAACATCTCTTTAAGCTCTCGCATTTTCCTTTTCATAGAGTTCTCCTTATTTCCTGACTACTTGACAGTGTAACAATTTGTCAAGGGTGTCTAAGTATCGCTCCAGCAACCTTGTACCATGCAGGCAGAGATTGTTCTCTTTGGGGTATTATGGGAGAGGAGCAATCTCCCCTCTTCTGGGATGTGCAGAAAGCTACTTTCAGTATCTCGCATCTATTGCTTGGGACCTTGCACAGCCTTGGGAGATTCAGTTAATCTAATTAACTTGAAGCAGGCTCATTCCTCTTACTGAGGGGTTTTATTGCCCTCTCCTTCATCCAGTGTCAGAGGGCAGATGTTCAGATCCTCCCATTTGCATCTGGATTCTCTTGTCTATTCTCAATTATTCTATGGTTACATTTGGTATGAGCAATTTAGGAAAAGATTTCCCTTATCAGTCTCTAAGCATGGCATAATGCATAATAAGTACAGGTGCATCTTTCTAGCAACAAGCTTGCTTGGTAAGCATATCTAGTGCCTTGGGTTATTCTACCTGAGTCAGCTCTACCTCTGCACACCCTAGGGCTGTGCAACCCCAAAAGATTCGGGTTTTTTGCTTCTGGTTTATCCAGAGCAGGAAAAAAAAACTGGGTAAACCCAAAACCTGAAGCGGCAAGCTACTTTGGGTTTGGATTTTTAAGCTGATTTGGGTTTATTAGGGAAGATTCAGCCATTGTTTCCTATGGGAAATACTGCTCCTGGCTATTTGGGGGACGGTGGGGAGGTCATTTTCTTCCCTAACACACAAAATTTGTATGGGACCCTCTACCAACCCTTCTCTCACAGCTATCCAAGTTTCAGGAAGATTGGAATTCAGGGGGCATGTTATGCCCCCCCAGAAGGTCACCCCAGCTGCCACCTATCTCCATTGTTTCCTATGGGGAAAATCAGGGGGAAGGTTCCCAGGAGGCTGGGGGTGGCATTTTGCAAGCAAAATGCACCAAACCTGCAGGGTACCTTCTCCCAGCCCTCCTCCCATGGCTAATCATGTTTCAGGGAAAACTGCCTGTGAGGCACAGTTCAGATCTAGCCTTCATCATCAGCTGGTGCCTGCCTACACCATTCCTCCCAGCTCACACCCCTTCAGTGAGAACATCTAACAGCAGCAACATTTAACAGCATTTAACAAAATTTACCAGCATTTAAGATAATCAAACAACAGTTAAACTTTACAAACAGTATCTAACAGCATTTTGAAACATTTGACAACAGTAAACAATATCTTAGTTTGGCTGCTTCCCTGGGTTTTCTGTTGTGTTAGAGTTTAACTTTACACAACCTATCCTGTCTCTTCCCATCTTCCCATTCCAGTGGCAATGCCAATCAATATTTCTGGGGCCTCTATTCACATTTAACAGAACAAATTTGTACCCACAGGGACTGGGCCACTGCTGCTGCATTCTGTGCATGTGTGTGGTTGAGGGGCTGGCCAAATTGCAGGATTCATCCCTTCTGACACTGAGTTCCACCCACCTCCTGCTGGTGCTCTAACTAATGAAACCTGAAGTGCACATCCCTAGCCCCCAGTGCCTATTATGCATTCATGTGTCTCCAGTGTTAGTTTTCTGCTTAATGCATTAGCATACTACCATAGTACCTGAGAATAACATAAAATTGCATAGGAATAGTAAAGGCACATGAAATGTTTTAGTTCATTGATTCCATCTCCATCATGTGTACCTCAGGATTAATGCTCCATAGATGAGGAAGGCCAGAATTGTAGGTATTGAGGGAATGATTAGGGGTAAAGGCTCCTGACCTAATGGTCTTGGATTCCCTAATCATGAAAGCAAAGATTCAACAACAAATAAGCAGAAACAAGACAGCTATATGTGTAGGCATAAGGTTCATAAGTATCACAGTTATGTCATTAATATTAGAAAAGGCACTGAGGGATACCCAAATATAATGCATACCAGCTCTAACCTGTCCAAATATATGTTTTAGATGTATTGGCTCAGGTTACCTAACCTATTTCCAATAATGTTGGGAAGAATTTTTCCTGTCTCCCTACAGAATTGTGGTGCATTTCTGTTCCTCGTAGTGTTTCAGAGGAACTAATGTTTGGAATTTTTGGTCTAAAATAATAATGAATTAATTGCAGGCACATGCCTTTCCCTTTGTGGACTCAGAGCTAGAGAGTTACCTTAAAAAAAGAAAGAAGGAAATTCATAGAACCTAATAGACAGGTTGTTCTAACATGTTATAATATTTGCTGTTACACTCTCTGTGTGTTATAGGAAGGCGGTCATAGGATCTAGTACATAAACTTTAGGTTTATAATTGATGAAGATATGATAAGAAGTAGGCTGTCCTACCCTGATTAAATCCAGATTATATTATTGCAGCGCACTCTACATGGGACTGCTCTTGAAAAGAGTCTGTAAACATCAATTGGTACAGAATGCTGCAGCCAGGATATTGACTGGAGTGGGTCACAGGGACCCTATAAGTCCAATCATGGACTACCTACTCTGGCTCCCGATCTGTTTCCAGGCACAAATGAAGGGGCTGGTGTTGACCTTTAAAGCCCCACATGGTTTGGAACCAACATACTTGAAAGACCATCTGCTTCTTTATGAACCTAACTGGCCACTGCAGTAATTTCCCAAGGTGCTATTTCGGGTGCCACTTCTTTCTGAGACTAGATGTAGGGCAACTGAGGGGAGGGCCTCTCAGTCATGGCACCAAGCCCTGGAACGCTCTCCTCAGGGACACTCATCTGTCCCCTTCCATTGTCATCTTCTACCAGTAGGTGAAGACTGTTCTGTTTTGTTCAGCGTTTCCTCAGTAATGCCTCCTTCCAACCCGATGTTTTAAACGTTGTTATGTTTTGCATGTGTATTTTAGCTTTTGTTATAATTCTTTTAATGATGTGTTTTTGTTGGATTTAGCAGTTTTAAGGTGATTTTATTATATATTTCTTTAATTTGTTAGCCACCTTGGTGGCCCTTATGATGGCAGAGAGACGGGGTATTAATTTGGCAAAATAAAAATAAATGAATGATATACATTCCTGTTGCTATCACAACCATATGTAATTCATTCCAACCCAATTTAATCACACCGATTGTGACACAAAAGCACTAGGGAATCCAGCAAGCTCTATATACAATTGTCTTGTAGACAAAGCATACTTAACTAAATGCCAAAGGCAGATAATCAAATTGTGCTCCCTTCACACACAAAATAAAACCATAAGATAGCAATTCCCTTCCTCTTAATGATTTTCCTTATCTTTTGCATCTAATGCTCTGCTGGGTAACTAGTGGTCCCTATTTACACAATTCTCTTTAGAATGAAAACCCAAGCTTACATATCTGATTCTAACTTCACAGTGCAATTATGCAGATCACTGCAGTCTAAGCCAGTTGAAGTCAGGGGAATTAGAAAGATGTGTTTATACTGAGGATTGCTGAGGGTCTCCCAAAAGAAGCTGAAGGAGAAAGGGGAGACTCAGGAAAGGATCTCAGATCCCTTGTCAATGCAAACTGCCAGCACCCCAAAATACACCATGATCCATGATTCTATGATTCCTTGTCAATGCAAAAACAATAACAACAACAACACTATGAATCATATGGAGGCCATTAGCCCAGGCCATGAATCATGAGAGACCGGCTCTCCAATACACAAGGCTGAAATACATCGTGGCTTCTTGTATTTCTAAATATGTTTGCTTTGTACATCATTCTAGCTTGATCCTTTCCTGAGAAACTTCCGGTTTTACAGTAATTCCATGAAAGGAGTTTATTTTGATGAAAACGGGGACGTGGAAGTCGACTTTGATATTGTGAATTGGGTGGTGATGCCCAATCAGTCTATTGTTCAAGTTAAAGTTGGGAGTACAGAGAGACAAACATCTTCTTCAGAGATAAAGTTCTCCATTGATCGGGATGCCATTGTGTGGCCCAGATGGTTTAATGCGGTGAGGGAAATACTTTTTTCATTTTTGTAACTGGCAATCTTATTTGTAATCTTATTTCATTTTTGTCATCTTTGTAACAGGTACCTTTATCTTCCTTTAGTGTAATTTGTATTCCTGTTCCTTTTTTTTTGTATCCCTTTTATTGCTTGGAAAATAAAAAATATACATTAAAAAACAAATGAACTGGCACTAGCCCACGCAGAACAAACTAAACAATTATTCTGGAATCCTCAGAATTGAAACTGAAACAGAAATTTGCTCAATGTTCACCCCTACTCCAAACCTCCCAAGTACAACATGTTTCTCCGCAGAGAGAAAGAACACCTAAGTGGCAATATCATGATGACCATCACACAGAACAAGATCTAAGTGAGGCCTCTCCCAGACAGGCTTTAATGGGAGAAACAGGAAATAGGTATATATATCTGCCACTCACTGACTCATAAAATGCACAATCAGTAAATTACTCCTCAAACATTGTCTTCTTTCCTAGCTCTGGCTTAAGGATACCAGTCCTTTTTGGTCTTTGCCCAGACACAGCAGAGCAGCAAAAGTATGTATATCAAAGCAGAGTCCCATTCAGCTGTGAATCAAAAATGTTGTCCTAAAAGAAGGCCTGGTTCAAATAATGATAAAATCTAACTGGGGATTAGAGATCATATTGAGTTGTTTGTATACAAATTATCTGCACACCCACATGCACACACAAAATAAAGCTGATAACATGTTTTCTTGTCTCTCATTTTTTTTATTGCTTAGACCCTGCCTCATTCTAGGTGCACAGAGAGCTGTCTATCTGGATATTCCAAGGCGATTAAGGAAGGAGAACCTATTTGCTGCTATGACTGTGTTCCATGCGCGGAAGGGACAGTCTCCAGTCAGGAAGGTAAGTCACGTATCAGAGGCCCAGTTAGAGAGAGGAGGCAGGGGCAAAATTGAGGCTTCCATCCTAGTCTCAGGTTCTCCCCTTAGGTTCACCTTAACAATCACTCCACTGCAATCGAGACCGTGTACAAAGTGCTCTCTGCTAAGTCAGATGTTTTAATCTTTTTGCCCATACTTTTCCTACTTTGCCTGGCATTCAATGACCAGGGTCTGAGCTCTGAGGGCTATATTGGCACTCCTATCTGAGATTGTTTTGACTTATTATACTAGGAAGTAAACCCAAGATTTTCTGCAATAAAGGAGTGCAATCTCTCAAAATTTTCCACCGCCATTCATATTACACATTCTTCGTTCCTGATTTCTTCCCAAACCTTCTTTGTCTGGCTTTTCACTTCCATATATATATATTCTCAATGAATGTACTATAATGAATATACTATACCAGTTTGGAGTAGTGGTTAAGAGCACGGGACTCTAATCTGGAGAACCAGATTTGATTCCCCACTCCTCCACTTGAGGCCAGCTGGGTGATCTTGGGTCAGTCACAGCTTCCATGAGCTCTCTCAGCCCCACCCACCTCACAGGGTGTTTGTTGTTGTGGGGATAATAATAGCATACTTTGTAAACTGCTCTTAGTGGGTGTTAGGTCATCCTGAAGGGCGGTATATAAATTGAATGTTGTTGTTGAATGTAAAAGAGCAAAGATTATCATGCAGGAAAAGTAGATGTGGTGATACTAAAGTTAATATGCTCTTTTCAGATGCAAGTCAATGTGATAAATGTCCAGAGGATCAGCATCCAAACCAGGTCCGAGATCAGTGTGTTCCTAAGGAATTAACCTTCCTATCCTATGAAGAACCTTTGGGGATCATCCTAAATTTCCTTACTCTTTTCTTCACCCTAATTACGAGTATTGTTTTAGGCATCTTCATTAAATACTTAGAAACTCCAGTTGTCAAAGCCAATAATCGGGACCTCTCATATGTCCTCCTTATCTCCCTCCTGCTTTCCTTTTTGTCCTCCTTTCTCTTCATTTGTCAGCCCCAGAAGGTGACCTGCCTTCTCCGACAAACTGCCTTCAGCATCATCTTCTCCGTTGCCGTCTCTTCTGTGCTGGCAAAAACTGTCACTGTGGTGGTGGCTTTCATGGCCTCAAGGCCAGGTAGCAGGATGAGGAAATGGCTGGGGAAGAGCTTGGCCAACTCCATTGTCTTTTCTTCTTCCAGTATCCAAGTGGGCATCTGCACTCTTTGGCTGGCCATTTCTCCCCCATTCCCAGAGCTGGACATGCACTCTCAGCCCAGACAGATCATACTGCAATGCAATGAAGGGTCTGTTGCTCTGTTCTATGCTGCCCTGGGCTACATGGGCTTCCTGGCTGCCGTCTGCTTCACTGTGGCTTTCCTAGCCAGGAAGCTGCCTGGGGCATTCAACGAAGCCAAGCTGATCACCTTCAGCATGCTGGTCTTCTGCAGTGTCTGGGTGTCCTTTGTGCCCACCTACCTGAGCACAAAGGGGAAATACATGGTGGCAGTGCAGGTTTTCTCAATCTTGGCCTCCAGTCTGGGCTTACTGGGCTGCATCTTTCTTCCCAAATGCTACATCATTATCCTGAGGCCTCATCTGAATACAAAAGAACACTTGATGATGAAACATAAAGATAAGGTCTGATTTTGAGTTCATTCTTTTTACTGTTTGAACTCTGCATCCATATGAGCCCAATGCATTTGTCTTGGAAGTTCACTCCCCTAAGCAGGCATAGATGAAATCTTTCTTACTTTCACATATATTACAAAAGAAACTAGTAATGCACAATGATGGATAATGGATAATGACATATTTTGTTTTAATGCTTTATTTTTACCATTTTATCACAACCTGATTCCAAATAGAATAGACTACTGTAATGCACTATATATAGGTCTGTCCTTGGCATCATTTCAGAGACTCCAGTTGGCATAGAATGCTGCAGCTCGATTACTGTCAGGAGCTAGGCAGAGCGTATGTATTATTTCCATTCCCATTCAGCAGTTCTTCCATTGGCTACCTATTAGTTACTGGGCTCGATTCAAGGTAGTGGCTATCACATGCAAAGACCTTCAAGGCATATCTGTAGGAGCAACTCTCTCCCTATGTTCTTCTAGGGCAGCTTTGCTCAAGCGAACAAGGCCTTCTGCAGGTGCTATACTGCAAATGGGCAAAATCAATGACTACCATTATATGTGATTGCTCTGTGGTGGTCCCCACCTCATGGAACAGCCAGCCTGAAGAGGTGGAGGAAGGTCTCAAAGTGCTGGCTTTGTGCACAGTATGCAAAAGTGAATTATTCAGAATGGCTTTTCTACAAATGTAATCACGGGTGTTCCGAAAGGAAATGGCTCAGGGCCAAGCTACAAGTGACGAATGACACTTGAACAGCAAGTATATTTCTCCCTGTTCACTTGCCCTCCACTCAATCCACATGCCGTTCAAGTGTCATTCGTCATGTGTAGCTTGGCCCTCAGAGAAATGCTTTGATTAAGGAACAGAGGTGTGGATTATACTACTGTGTACCTACTGGGTAGCTTCTGCATCATTCAGTATGCCATGTCTCATTGCTTATGCTTTCTTTCAGAATTTAGTTCTGTATTTGGTTTTCTGTTTGTATTCAGGTTTCTGCAATCCATATTATATTATATTATATTATATTATATTATATTATATTATATTATATTATATTATATTATATTATATTATATTATATTATATTATATTATATTATATTATATTATATTAGTCTTTGATCATATAAGCCTCTGACACTTTGTAATTCCACTTGAATCTCAGTGAGAAAGGCAGAGTACAAATAAGCAAACGAAAACCCCAACAAACCAGCAAGCAAGCAAGCAAGCAAACAAACAAACAAAATAGATTTGTGTGTTTATAACCTACCATGTTCACTGCAATGCTTTGTTGGGCATTGTAGAATATCCTAATGAAATAGTAACATGGTACTGGGATTTTTCTGTTTGTATGAGATCATCTAGACAAGCTTTTCTATACATCCCACATATTCATTACCCATTATATAAAAAGAAGCACTGAACTGTGGATCATATCCTCGTGAGATAATTATTACCCTAATTGGGGGCGGGGGTGTCTCCTTGTGAATTTGGGGGATTTGCAGGCACGGAGACAAGATAGCGAGGGGAGTAACTGTAAGATCCTCCACCAATATTTACCAGGTCCCTTTCCTCAGAGGACTCTCAGAATGACCAAACTCCAAGCTAGTATATAACAGAAATGTTGTTTATTAAAAGAGTATCAAAAGCAATCATACAAGGTCTTTGGGTATGGACACACATTGAAAGATCTCCCTCTTCTCCCTCCCTTTTTACCCCCAAAACAGCTGATAACACTTGCCTTTTAATATATTATGAGAAAGCAGATGCAGGGGGGAAAGAAGAACTACCCTAAATCAGCAAAAAATCTCCAGCAGTTTTTTCGCAGCACAGCACAGATTGAGCTCCAAGAACACAGCAAGGCCGAGCTACTTAAAATGGCCGACGGAAAACTTTTGGAAGCAAATGCAGCAGCAAAACCCACTGATCACTCTTTAGAAGCACAGTTTGCAAAACTGGAACAAAATCTGCTCAAACAAATGACGCTGCTCATTCAGCCACTGACTACACAGCTAGCTGAAATCAAATTGGAACAGCTAAAGACAAATCAAACAGCCGAAAATGCTATGGAACTCAGCATCATGTCTCAAAGAGATGTGAGAGACATTTGCAGCAAACTAGAACACCAGGAGGAAAGAATTATTTACCTGGAGGTGTCAGCTTGTTATAAAAATCTCAAGCTTCGTGGAATTGCAGAGTCTGCTATGGAAAACAAGAATATAGGCAAAACACTAAATTCTTGACTATCTAAACTACTGGGCATTAAAGAAGGACCATCTCAATTTGTAACTAAAGCTTATCGCATTGGATCCGCAATCCAGCATAAAAAAAGGAGCACGCCGAGAGACATCATAATTGAGGTGCCAGATCCCATCATTAGAAAAAAAATAATCAGCAAAGCAAGATCAAAAGGCTCTTTAGTATTTAATGACACTCCAGTTCAATGTATACAATGATCTACCCACTGAAGTTCTCCAGAAAAGAAAAGAGCTAAAACCAACAGCAGAAGCCTTAAGAAGAGCCAACATCCAATACAAATGGTGGAACCACACAAAACTACTGGTCTTCCACAAAGGTCGTCGCCTCATCGCTTCAGATCTAGACTCTGCAGCCTTAATGCTGAATGAACTAAACTTAGAAGAACCGATGGAAACAAGCAAGCCTTCTCAAAAACGGAAATTTCCTCAGTCATCAGCTTCATCTCCCCAGAAGGGAAGTAAGATACCAATAAGGGACAATTGACTCAGAAAATTAACTGAAATAATAAGCTCATGGAAGCGCTATCATAACATTTTCTTGTTAAAAACTAATAGCGGGGTAAGAAAGGGAAGGGGGAAGTTCGGTCCTTTCAATGTAACTCCCATTATTTAAGCCCGGTAAGCTTTGGTGCATACCAAACTAGTGTGTGAATTAAACACACTAGCTAAAGGGGCTTAGGGGAATTTATCCTTCAACTTTGTGCAGTTTGTATTAATTAGCTGGGAGGGATTGTGGGAGGGGGAGACTTTGGAATTAATTTTTATTTCAGTGCTTATAGCACCTTCATAGCCAAGAACTCTGTGAGAGGGAAAAGCAGATTATATTAAGGGAAGGGGGAAGATCGCGATTAGAGGGAGGGTGTAATTTCTAAAACTTACTTATATAGTTACCTAAGATTTTGAGGGAAAAGTGTAGTGGGTTAGGGAGGAGGAGGGGAAAGAAGGGAAGGGAAAGAGATAGGGAGGGAAAAAGGGAAAAATAAACAGATTTAATTAATTTGATTAAGCTAACGACAAAAGGAAACAGTAAAGGAACAAGGGGGAAGAGAAAAGGGGAAGGCAGATAGAGAAATTGGACAAACCATTTTATAATTTATTTAAGCTACTTGGTGTGAAGCTTTAACACTATAAGTAGACACATACATACAAGCATATAAATATATACTTATCCTACTATTTTCATATATATTCTTTTATTTTCTACTAATATTTGAAGTGTGAATAAAACACTTCAGTAGCAGAACCTTCTCTCTTACTCTGTCATAAAATTAGAAATCCATTAAATAATTCAAGAGCATTATTTGCAAATTAATAATCAAATCAGAGGGAAATTGATTAGGGGAAACACAACACTACCATTTAGTTACAGCTGATTATATTAATAACAATTCATAAATTGGCATCCCCCCAATAAAAGAAAAAAATAAAACCTCTTAATCCTGATTGTATTAATTTATTCTGAGACAGCACTACTAACTAAAAAACAGTTAATAAACATAAATAATTAAGAAATCCATTGGTTTAATTAGTTAGAGCAAGTATGTCATCAAATATTAAATTTACATCTTATAATGTTCGTGGTTTGGGTAACCCCATCAAAAGAAAACGCATCCTTACAAATCTGGCTAAAACAAGATCAGATATCATATTTCTGCAAGAAACTCACCTCCATCCCACAAACAGTCAAAACCTAAAATCAAATTGGATTCATCTCCAATATCATGCAAAAGGCACCTCTAAGGCAAGAGGAGTGGCTATATTAATCTCTAAATCCATTACTTTCCAGCATCAAAACACTTTGAGTGATCCTAAAGGAAGATTTATTTTCGTAAAGGGCATAATAGGCACACAAACTTACACTCTAGCTTCAATATACACCCCAAATTCAGACCAAATACCCTTCCTAGAAGACAGTCTGAATAAATTAGCTAACTTTCAGGAAGGAGAATTGATCTTGGGGGGGGGGCTGAATTACATAATAAATCCTAATTTAGACCGTTCCAAACCCAAAAACAAAAAAAAATATAAGAAGGGGAAAAATACTAAATTAGCAGAAATTTTGGATAATAACTTTCTAACAGACACATGGAGACATTTACATGGAACTGAAAAGGATTTCACATACTACTCACCTAAATATGATGTTTATACTAGAATAGACTATATCCTAGTCTCAAATACAACAACAAACAGGTTACTTTCATCTGAAATAGGTAATATAGCAATATCAGACCATGCCTGGGTTAGCTGCGAACTAATGTCTTCCCAAGAATTATTGAGGCAAAGGCACTGGTTATTAAATAAGACACTCATAAACAACCAAAGTGCCATTAAAGAGATCAGTAACAACATTGAATTGGCTATAAAAGAAAACACAACAAATGATGTAAATCCATGCATCATTTGGGATACAATTAAAACTGTTACTAGAGGTCATATAATTTCCTTATCATCACAATTAAATAAGAAAAGAAATGCTATAAAACAAGAATTAATTGATAACATCAAATTGCTAGAACTCAAGCACAAAAAACTGGTAGTAAAAAGGCATATAAAAACTTATTGATTCAATGTAAATTGTTGGAATCTCTGGAAACCAACAGAATTTTGAAGAACCTTCAATATGTCAAGCAAAACTATTGGTTCAATAACCCCAAATCACTTAAGTTGTTATCCCATAAAATAAAAGAGAAAAAATCATCCAAAATCATTAAACAGATATATGACGCAAAAGGGAAATTACAATTTAAAACAAAAGAAATTCTCGATACTTTTGTACAATATTATAAACAACTCTATTCGTCTAAAACACCAAACGAAGAGAGAATCACACTCTTTTTAAAATTGCTTAAAAGCTTAAATAGATTGGAAGATAAACATCGCATAATATTAAACAGTCCTATCACACAACAAGAAATACTAGCAGTAATCAAATCTCTTAAAAACAATAAAACACCAGGTCCAGATGGCTACCCATCAGAATTCTATAAAAAGTTCGCTACACTACTCATTAATCTATTGATGCAAGCTTGTAATACAGTCCTAAACACTGGTCAAATACCCCCATCCTGGCTTACAGCATCAATTATAGTAATGCCCAAACCAGGCAAAGATATATCAAAAACCACCTCTTACAGACCTATCTCGTTATTAAATCAAGATTATAAAATCTTCACAGCTATCTTAACTAACAGGTTGAATTCATTCATTTCACACTACATACACCAAGATCAATCAGGCTTCATTCCACACAGGGACATAATCAACAACATTTATAAAACACTCAATTTAATTTCATACAGTCAAAAGAAACAATTAGAATCAATTATTTTATCTCTGGACATAGAGAAAGCATTTGATTCCATAGAAATACCGTATTTAAAACAAGTCTTACATCACGTGGGATTTGGTGAAACATTTTTAAAAATCATAAATTCTATATACTCACAAGAAACAGCCCAGATCATCATCAATAACCAAACATCCAATAAAATACTGATCCAAAGAGGCACAAGGCAAGGGTGCCCCCTTTCGCCAACTTTATTTGCGTTGGCTATAGAGCCACTAGCCATAGCTATTAGAGAAGACCCAAAAATTCAAGGGATTAACATAGGAAACAAGCAACATAAATTAAGTCTTTTTGCGGACGATATGATTGTTTATATTACAGATCCTATAACTTCTTTATACTCACTCCAAAACAAATTAACGGAATTCGGCTCAACTTCAGGTCTTACAGTTAATCAATTAAAATCACAGCTCTTTCCAATATTTGTCAACCCAAACACTATAACAAACATCAAACAAATCAGCCAATACCACTGGAATAATAAGCAAATGTCATATCTAGGAATAACCATTCCAAATGATCTTAAACACCTAATAGATCAAAATCATATTAAAGCAATCAACCAAATCAAAGCAGACTTACATAAATGGGGGGAAATTGCCCACTCATGGTTTGAACGTTACCATCTGGTTAAATCATTCGCCCTACCAAAATTACTCTTTTTCTTAAGAGCAATACCAGTGGCAATTCCACAAAAGACAATTAAATCATGGCAAAATATACTAAACCAATTTCTATGGGAGAAGAAACACCCAAGAATTGCCTTTAAAGTTCTTAAACTCAGAAAACAGCAAGGAGGCTTTAAATACCCTGACCTAGAACTTTACCAGACAGCCATCAGGCTGTCCAATACAATACAAATTTTAACTACAGCAAACAAAATTGATTGGATTACTATCTTGGAACCAGAAACTGAATACAGAAACATTCAAAATCTGTTTTGGAACAAAAAAAAAGGACCGGGCCCATAAAATAAATAACCCCTTCTTAGAGTCAATAATCAATGTTTGGGACCACACCAGACTCAAACTTCTGCCACAGGTTTCAAGATTTTCTTCCTTTATAAAACAACAATGGTTCCCGCCAGGGCAAACTAAAACCTTCAAAAACATATGGCTTCAGTCAAACGTCACCCGCATTATAGATATAACAACAAAACAAGGAATCATAAACAAACAGAGCCCCTGGGGATGGGTGGTATATAAATTGAAAAAATAAATAAAAAAATAAATAAAACAGAAATTGAACAGAAAAGAAAACATAAGATCCACTGGTTCACTTACTTTCAACTTTCCAGCATGCTACAACAACTGAAAATACAGGAAATATTCAAACAAAACCTGACCAAATTTGAACTTTTACTAGACACCAAATCATTTAAACAAAAAGGTTTAATCTCTAAAATTTACAACATCCTATTATCCCTTAACCAAATTGACACTTTAAAATGTCAAACAAACTGGCACTCAGATTGCAACATAGATTTAACACAAGAACAATGGGGGGAATTTGGACTTCAAATATATTAAACACCAAAATGATTACATCTCGAATTCAAAATTACAAAATAATTCACAGGTGGCATTTAACGCCAAGAAAACTTTCACTTATAACCAAAACAAACTCCCCACTTTGTTGGAAGGAGTGCGGTGAAATAGGAACGTTCAAACATTGCTGGTGGGGATGCCCTAAAATAGAATCTTTTTGGAATGAAATTTTAGATTATATTAAAGAAATAACAGGCTATAAAATTCCTTTAGACCCAAAGATCATTTTTTTAAATTTATGGGATACAATTGAAATCCCACAAATCAGAAAAGACCTCATTGGCAATCTCTTGGTTGTGGCAAAGAACTTGCTGGCTTTATATTAGAAATCCAAAATAATCCCCACAAAAGATAAATGGTTAGAAAAAAATTGGGATCACTGTGTACAAGAAAAAATATATGATAAATTATATCAAACTGAACATTACCCAAGGGAAACTGATTTTATGGCAAAATGGCAACCATTGATTGAATTTATTTCTACCACAGATCAGCATCCTCCCAAACATTTACTTTTTGTTACTCAAGATTGAAGTTATAGCTCCCAAAGAAGATCTAGTTATATGAACCTTAACAAAGCTGACTTATTGACTATTGTCTGTTATCCTTGTTTCTTGTTCAAAGCTATAACCAATCGTGATTAAGTATTTCTGTACATAATTGTATATAGTTAACTATTACTTTGTTGTTCTTTGTTAACTCTGTTCACTGATTTTAATATGTTAATAAAAATATTACTTAATTTTTTTTTTTAAAAAAAGCAATCGTACAAGAACATATACCACAAATGTACAGAGTTACCTAGGAAAAGCAGAGAGCAGGCTGGATAGAATTTCAGGTTATAGTTAGCAGTCCAAAAGAGGAGCAGTTTGGGAGTCCAGGGCTTTGCAACAAGAAGAGAGGGGTCCAGATGTGCAATCTGAGAGCAAGTGGGTTAAGTCCAGAACATACACTGATTTTTTAAAATTTTATTTAAAAAGAAAAATGTACAATGAAGAGTAGTACTGTATCAATAAGAATAATAAACCATGCACAAATGAACATAGAGAAGAATAATAAACAACAAGAGTAATAAACAGTGGCTAAAATAATTCCATGAAACCTCAGATTATTATTATTTTCAAAAAGTTTTTAAAGGGGGGTGTTAATATAGAAGTTTTGTAATCCAAAAACAGCACAGACCAGAAAGTGGAGCAATTTAAGGTCCGTTATGTAGTTTCATTTCTTTTTTAGGAAAACTGAAGAGCTGAAAATCGAAGAATGGGCAGGGTGGGGGGAAGCAAATAATGTCCAGATAATGTCCAAATGTTGACAGTGTTCCTAGATGTGTTTAAAATTATTTCTTTAACAATCTATTGACATGCTGAAATGAAATTATAAACAACCTTCGTACTTGCATCTTTTTCCTCCAATTACTCTTTTGTTGTTTATTATTCTTACCTATGTTAATTTGTGCATCGTTTAGCATTCTTATTGTTACTGTATTACTCTTCACTGTCTATTTTTCTGTTTCAATATTTTTTTTTAAAAAAACAGAACACATACTGTGTGAGGCAGTGAGTTGTCCAATTATACTATGGAACATACCCTGGGTGTGGATTGCATCTTCTTCCCCCAAAACAATAACTTAATGGCCATCTCCAGGGTGAGACAAAGAAGTGGGAAACCTTTGAATAAGCTTTCCTGGACATAACTAATGTTATCAGTGATGATTGCTGACTCATGATGACTGGATGTGAGTGGCTATCAGATCCCTGAATAGCCTTAAATAGGGAAGAGGATGACAGATTGGAAGGGTGTGTTGAGGTGATTAATTCAGCAACTCCTAGAAGACACTATTGTTTTAGGATTATCGCACATCCCCAGGAGTGAGGGGTGGTACCAAGAAGAGTAGCAAAAATTTGTTACAGGGTATGGGCTTTCATGAGTTATATCTCGCTTATTCAGGTATACTGGACTCTTGCTCTTTTCTACTGCTACAGATGGACTAAAATGGCTACCCATCTTGAGTTTTCCAAAAAGATGAGAAAGAAAAAGACTTATTTAGGAAAATGGAGGAGAACCTTATAACCAAGGATGAATATAAACAACCAGTGCTTGTAGGGAGAGTGTCAGAAAAGCTAAAGCTCAGTATGAACATAGGCTAGCAAAGAGATACTAAAAATAACAAAAAAGGGTTCTTTGCTTATGTTGAAAGTAAGAAAAAGAGCCAGGACATGGTAGGCCCATTGCAGGGACAGGAAAGTAAAATTGTAACAGGTGATGGAGACAGGACAGAATTGCCCAATGCCTACTTTTTCTCAGTCTTCTCCTGCGAGTGAAATGGTGCTCAACATGACAAAAACAGAACACATAATGAGGAAAGGGAGTTGCAGCTCAGGATTGGCATCAGGGTAGTACAGGGCAGGCTGTGCACTTCACATCTGATATCCGGAGAGCCCAAAGTACACAGAATTCTTTGTTATCCTTAATGGCTTATGGGTGGCAATTAAAGGAGGCTACAAGAATACCAGGAGCAGCTGTGGCAGAATAAAGGGGAGGGCAGAGGTGTTGCCCCCAGGCTACAAGTCTCTTCTCCGTACTGTGGAGCTTAAGGAGAAGCACACTTCAGTGCACATTTTGGCAGTTTGGAAAACAATGTTACAACAATGCATAGGCAGACAGGGACAGAGGTCACTATGGGCTTCACTATGGTATTTACCATAGAGTATGGGGGATTCCTAGAGAGTCTGGGGGCAGCAATCAGCAATGCTTTCCCCCAAACACCTACTAAGGAGCACAGACATGGCAAGGAGGTCACTATGGTCAGAAAGCAATGCTTTCTACCAACAATCTGCTAAGGAGCACAGGTATGGATTCCCTGGCAGGAACCAGAAATAAGGACAAAAGCAGGCAAAAGTTGCTTTCTCCAAGGAGTCATATGAGAGTCCCAGGGCTGTAGTCTACAAGTGTGATTACAGGCAGGCAAATTCCAGTACCTAAGGAGGCATCAGGAAGAACAATTTTAAGCTCAGTTTGTGACAGGTCTGTTGAAATCCTGACAAAATGTCCACATTGAAGATATAGCCTGTAAGCCAGGGTTTGATAAAGATTGATGTATCCAGATTGTTCCAGGCTGTTCGATGCTAAGCTAGGGGTGCAAATTCTGGGACGAGAAATCCTTGGAGATTTGGGGTGGGGCCTGGTGAGGGCAGGGTTAGAGGAGGGACCTCATCAGGTAACAATGCCATAGATGCCACCCTCTCAAGCAGCCATTTTCTCCAGGAGAATTGATCTCTGTTGTCTGGAGATGTGTTGTACAGCAGCTGGCCCTGTAGCACAAGTTGTGTGGCTCTGGGGTCTCAAGCCTAGTTGTTAGAAGGCCCAGTCTGAGTTCTTCCTAGGTGCCTTACATGCATGTTGTGGAAACGATCATGGAAATCCTAATGGAACAGCTGGGTTCCACATTCCATGCAAGTTCAGCATGACCCCACAGATCTGGCCTGTTAGAGTAGACAGACACAGCTATGAAACACACAAACAAGTTTTTTCCAGCTATGCGCCTGCGTGTGGTCAAGCATGCTGCAAAAGTGGCACTTTCCCTTGTAATGAAGAAAAATCATGATAATTCTCTTCTCACCAATGCTTGAGGGATTTCCTACAGCATCACCTTTGAAGACAGTAATGTAAACAGTTGACTTTAGAAGAGCAACAGACAGCAGCTTCTTGGACTGAGCTTGAAAAGACTCATGCACAAATAATTCCTGAGAACCTGGGCAGGTGGGAGAGAAGATTCGGCATCATCTCACTGTATCAGAAGCCACCGGTGGACTCCATCTGTACCAGCAAAAGTCCCTGTATCCTTGGTGTTAGATGAGGGCTTGGCTTCTTCTGGTTTAACTGGATGTGTGGTTGAGAGCTGTCACAGGGGCAACATGCTCAAGGTGGCACTGCTGCTGTTGTTGCTCTCTGAGCAGCTGCCTCTTGTATCCTGCAGTGTAGTGAAGGCAAAGTGCCCGTTCACTTTGATCAGTGAAGGAAGGGGTCCACTGAATTATTATCGACCAGGGGACTTTGTCATCAGTGGGATCACATCTTCAACAAACAACGTTGTTATGTCCTATGTTTTCTCAGAGCCTCCCTCACCTAGATTTGGTCCGTAAGTAACAATGTGTTCATGGAGTCAATGCTAATCATTCAGATTCTGTTTTCAAACCCTCTTTACCATGGCCAGTCCTTATTTTGTCCAATTGACCAGTGTCATCACGGAGCAAATGAAGCTTTGGTCTGATCCATCACAGCTCTTCTTATGCTCTTACGTTTCTGTTTTCTCTTTTGGGGAGATCTCAGAAAACGTCTGAGGGTACATCCTGGAGTTTTACCCAAGGTTCCAGAATCACTAAGACTGTGAGCTCTATTCTTCAGCCCAATTGGGATAACTTTTCATTGTGAGCAATTGACAGTTAGCTAGAGATGTTTTCGTCATGTATGAAGAGTAATGCCCGACCAGCTTGTCATTTAACTTGCTGCAACTGGTGAGCTCATTCTTAACTGTTAAGTATGATAAACCCATAATATTATCAAAAGCTGTTTTCTGTGGCTAAGGGTATTCTTTTTAGGGTCACCTAGATATGACAGGCCAGTGCAGATTCTCTTTTGTTTCCTGTAGAGTTGCCTGTTCAGTCTTAAGTATAACCAGATCTGTTGCAAAATTTAACATTCACTTAAACATTGGTAATACTTTAAAGGATAATTTCTTAACACATTGGCTTCAGATCAGACCCAGGCTAAAATCCCCAGGATGTCTCAGAGGTTGACCTTGGCCAGTCACTTTCTTTCAGCCTTCACTCAGTCATTATGAAAATAAAATAGAGAAATATAAGAACATAAGATTCATGCTGGATCAGAACAAACTGATCATCTGGCATGGAGAGCAAAGCCTTCCCCTATTGTGGTCCCCCAGCGGGTAGAATTTGGAAGCAGACTGCCAAGAATGCTGCTGTGAGGTCCTTGGAGGAAGGGAAGGAGAAAAAGAAGTGATAGATGTATAGGAGCTGGTGCAAGACTGGCTATTACAGAAAACCAATACGGCATCAAGTAGGCAGAAAAGAGCCTGCAGCATGCCCAGGTTCAGGCTGTAATTGGCTGATTCCGCACACGTTGGATAATGCACTTTCAATGCACATTATCAATCATTTAAGCAGTGCATTTTTTGTTCCACACACAAAAAAAATCCATTCCAAATGATCTATAAAGAGGATTGGAAGTGCATTATCCAACGTGTGCGGAATCACTCATTGTTGGTGAGAACAAAGATGTTGCATAGATTATCAGATGTGATTTTTTGGAGGGTGTTTGATTTTAGCTTCTCCTGGGAAGAAACCTCCTGTAAAGGATCAAGGGAGGGGTTGAATCTGCTGGCTGCACTGGGCTAAGGATGCTGTTACTTTCCTCTGCTGATAATGAAGGGCCAGAGTCTCCACCAAAAGCTTCACGAGTGGCAACTGTTTTCAATAGTTCTTTATTTTACCTAATTACAAGCTGAATGCAATCACCCTGCACCACACTTTAAATATAGTAAATGCCACAAAAGTTAATGTGGATTGCAACAATGCCCCAGGCTAGTTCATGGACTCTCTTATAATATGTTGCTATAACTGCTTTGAAGGCTGTGCGCTCCTCCACTCCAGCATTTGGAGTGCCTTATGTTCCCCCTTTCTGTTTAAAGGCAAATGGCAATATGCTTTGAGCTTAGTCATCTCTGCTGCTTCTTCATTAGATGCAACTACTGTTGTTTAGGCTGTGGATGTAAACTAGCATGAATGGAATCCTGAGGGGAACAGGCCCAGATTTCTATTGCTCGAAAAGGCCCTTAATGGAAAGGAAGCAGGGTTTGGTCATGTGAATGTTGAATATCAGAGGAAAGGTGACCAAATACATTCCTTTGCAGTGTGGAAGTGATGCGGTACTTTAACCTCCTGCCCTTCCTGTTTGCCACCGAGGAAATCAATAAAGACCCCAGTCTCCTACCCAACATCACTCTGGGGTACAACGTCTATGAGAACTATTTCAATGCAAGGATGACTTATGAGGCAGAGATAGGCCTGCTGTCTGGTGGACAGAATACTGTTCCAAACTACAGCTGTGGTGGACGGAAGAATCTCTTGGCTGTTCTTGAGGGGGCTGACACGAAAACCTCCAGCCAGATTGCAGACATGTTAAGCATCTACAAAACGCCTCAGGTATGAAGTTTATGGGGAGGGGGGGGGCTGAGTCACCCTAAAGTAGAGTTATAACCTTGTAAGCTAATGAACTTCAATGGATTTAGAAGTGTGTGTTGTAAAACAGACCCTAGAAGTACTTGTAATTACCATGTATCAAGCAGCTGTAAGAAATAGATAACTGAGGCAGCTAGATTGGGGTAGATTTGGTGGGAAAGGGAAGAGTTAGACCCCTAAAACTAAACTTCTCCTATTTTTATTTATTCAAAGATAATATTGAAACTCTGCAATTGCTGCTCTGCTAAAAATTCTGTAAGAAGATGTGTACAAAAGAAAGTGCTGTTTCAAAGAAACAAAAAATTGCAGATGAGTACTTAGCTTGAATTGCAGAATCCCTACTTGGCTGATCTTTTGGTCTCCAGTTTTTCTTTTGAAACATCCCATTAAGTTAAGTTTGGTAGGTGACTGAGATTTTATCAACGAGAGACATGTCTAAGAGACCCACCCTAACATTAAAGTCCCCTCTTAAGAAAAAGTTAGCTTTAGGGAATTTCATAAAGAGTTCTTCAAGAAGGCAGTATAATTCTGCCCAGGTAGAACAGAACACTTGACTTTAACTTTAATTGAATTTTTATACCGCCCATCTCCCGAAGGACTCAGGGTGGTGTACAGCAAAAATAAAACATACAAATATAAAACAATAAGAATATAAAATATAAACATATTAAATAATTTAACGCAGAACAGGACAACTCAATTAAAACACATTTAGGCCAGCCCCGCTTGTTGGAATAATAACGTCTTAAGGGCACGGTGAAAGGTGTGTAGGTCAGGGACCATACGTATCTCTGGGGGCAATTCATTCCAGAGGGCAGGTGCCCTGACAGAGAAGGTTCTCCCCTTGGGGGTCACCAGTCGACATTGTTTGACCGACGGCACCCTGAGGAGGCCCTCTCTGTGGGAGCGTACCGGCCTGAGCAAACCAGGGGATAGAAACATTTAAATACAAAGAACAGACCATTAATATTTAAAAGAACTGATAAGGCCAAAGATGACTGAGTATCAGTTTCTGAAACCTTGGTGTCAACGGCTCCAGTTACTAAGCATGCCAGCCCAGCCTGGGGGCATCTTCCCGTAGTCCCTACAGTAGCTGGGTGTGTAATGATCTTATATTCAGAAAAGTAGAACGGATGCTGCTCTCAGGTTTCCCGCAGAAGGATCACCTGGAATTCCCTTAGTCTATGTACTCTCTCTAAATCCAATGAGCGACCCTTCCAGCCCACCAGGTTCCAAGAGAGGACCTTCAGAATCAGAACCCCATTCTCATTTTCAATAGTTAGTTATCTAGGGGTGGTGGTGGGTCAACTAAATTAGAAAGACAAGGGAAGGCACTTTTGAGGTTGGCAGAGGACTGTCCATGGATTCCTACCCTCTGCTTCCTTTCATTTAGCCAATTTTAAATGCATAAGAGAACCTGTCCTCTAATCCAAAGATGGCTACACTTACTCCAGAGTCTTTGCTAAGAAACCTTGTCAAAATCCCTTTGAAAGTCCAAATATATATGGACTTCCTGTTTGGGATCCATGGAGGTCTAACGCAGCTCCACTTGCGGAGCTGACCGGACTGCCGTTTTAACCGGCCGGCGGGGTGAAAATAGCCCGCGGCCGACTGCTCTCAGGCGGGGAGCAGGCAAAGAACGCTCAAGACCCTAGGGTGAGCTAGATCTCGGACGAGGGGGGGCTTTACACAACGAGTCTCCCCCCGATCCTTGAGGTCCCACCTTGCGACGGGTCGGCTATAATCTCTGCGGCAGTTTTGGGGCCAATTCGGCTGGCATAAGACCTACATACCCAAGCATCGATTGGGGGAAGAAGCTGAGAGGAGAACTTAAAATCGAAACAGCGATTACAACCCGAGAAAAGTGAAGAGAAGGTAAAGATCATTATCTTCTGAGACGGGACAGATTGATAAAAACAGAGAGGAAAAAAAGTAGATTTTTAAACTGCAACAGACTAGTGAAAAGGAGGGGAAGACTCGGCAGGAATCGAATTTAAAAAGAGACTAAGTTTAAAGAAGTTATTAAAGAAATGGGACTATTGTTTTGAATACCTGTGGCTTTGGAGCTGTGAGAAAAAGACACCATCGCGAGATCTGCTGTGGGAAGACGGGAGACAGGAAGTGCGTAATAACAATAGAGTGGCTGGAGAGAAGCGGCCCTTGCTGGAGGGCAGGAAGTAGGGAATCGCCATTTTTGAAAGGGGAAGGGTCGCGGCTTCAGCGGAAGAGGAAGTAGGCCATCTTGGATTACAAAATCATAGAGAAACCATAGAGAAAAGACGCCCGACATTTTGGACTCTTTAAAACTTAATTTCTATAAGAAGACCGGGACATTTAAAATAGAAAAACGTTAAATTTTACGCCACGGAGTTAAGGAAGAGAGCGGATTCGTGGGAGCGAGCTAAAGCAAGCCCCACGATGTCAAAAAAAGAGTGGCAATCGGCAATAGAAAACCTGGATAAAAACCTGGACAAAAAACTTTTAGATATGATTAAAGAACTTAAGGACACGAAATTGGAGCTGATAAAAGAGGTTAAAGAGGTTACACAGACAGTAAAATCGGAGCTGTCAGAAGTGAAAAAAGGTATGGAAACAATACGAAATGAATTACAAGGAACGCAGCAAAGAGTTAAAACAGTAGAAGACGCGATGGAGAATTTAGCAGACACGCAACAAACAGAGATGAGATTGGTGAAGGGGAGAATGTCAGTTGCAGAAACTAAACATATGGAGAAGCAGCTACGTTTTCGTGGCTTGCCAGAAGTGGAAGGAAAGTCAGCGCAAGAACAGATGACTGAGGTGTTGGCTGAGTACCTGGGGAAGGAGGAGGAGGAAGTTGTGGCTATCCTAGATGTGGCATACCGTGTGAATTCGAGAATAGCAACCCAGAGGAAACTACCAAGAGATGTGATTGTGCAGTTTACAACACGAAATATGAAAGAGAGGATTGTGACAAAACAGTTTCAAGATCCATTGGAGATTGATGGCAAGACGATTATTATAATGAAGGAACTGCCCAGATCAGTGTTACTGGACCGGAAAAAATATAAAGTGCTAATTCAGATTTTGAAGGACATGAAAATCAGGTACAGATGGGAGTTACCGGAAGGAGTGTCCTTTGAGTTTGGAGGGGCCAAAAAACGCATCAGATCTGAGCGAGAGATGGAGCGATTTATTAAGGACAATGAAAAAGACTTACCAACAAGATCATGAGTATGGAGTGTAAAGTATTATCTTGGAATGTAAATGGACTAAACTCACCGAATAAGAGGAAAAATACTTTTCACTGGCTACTAAAACAAAAATGTGACATTGTTTGTTTGCAAGAGACCCATATCAGAAAGCAGGATGTAAAATATTTAAAATCTGGAAAATTGGGCAAAGAATATGTAGCGGCCTCCAACAAGAAAAAAAGAGGAGTGGTGTTGTACATAAAAGAGGAGCTACAGCCAAAATTTGTTATGAGAGATGTGGAAGCTAGATTTGTAGCAGTGGAATGTATTTGGAATTTAAAGAGAGTGTTGGTAGTCGGACTTTATGCACCTAACGGTGCAAAAGAAAGCTTCTTTGAGGATTTAAGGAAGCATTTAGACGATCTTGCATACGACCAGATAATTCTTGCTGGAGACTTCAATGGAGTGACAGACTTGGAACTAGACAAAAAGACTACAACGGCACAAAAGAAAAGAGGACTATTACCAAAGCTTTTTTTTGAGTTGATTCAACAAGAGACTCTTGAAGATGTATGGAGGAGAGAATATCCTAAAAGCAGACAGTTTACCTTTTATTCTGCAAGGCATTCTACATTATCAAGAATTGATATGATCTGGGCCTCAAAAGACTTAGCATTATGGACTAAGGAGGTAGAAATAATGCCTATGGTAGGCTCAGATCACAACCCAATTATGTGGAAATTTGGAAAAAAGAGAAAAGGGAAAGCATGGAGAATAAATGAGGATTTGTTACAGGAAAGAGAGAATATGGAAATACTGAGAAGAGAGACAAAGTTTTTTATACAATACAACGTGAATAAAGAAGTACCAACCAATAAAGTTTGGGATGCTTACAAGGCGGTTGTAAGGGGCATACTAATAGACTTAAATGGTAGAGCAAGAAAGAAGAAAGAGGAGAAAAGACAAGAGATTGAGGAGAAAATAAAAGCCAAAGAAATACAGCTAAAAAAGAGACCAGGGAAAAAGAAGGTATACCAGGAAATTAAAATACTTCAAGAACAGCTAACAGCAATGAGCAATAAAGAATTGGAGTGGAATCTCAAAAGACTGAATCAAAAAGCGTTTGAGGGTGCTAATAAACCTGGGAAGTACCTGGCATGGCAATTGAAGAAGAAAAGGGAAAAGAAGATAATAAATAAAATTTGCGAAGATAACAAAACGTATTTGGAGCAGGCTACCATTAGTAGAGCCTTTTATAAATTTTACGCTAAGCTGTATAATAAAAAAGAAGTAAACAAAGAATCAATAGCGTCATATTTGGAGAAAACCAAACTTCCAGAAATCTCGGAAGCTTGGAGAAATAAGTTGAATAGTGAAGTAACTGACGAGGAAATAAGTAAGGCAATACAATCTGCAAATCTAGGAAAGGCGCCAGGGCCAGATGGACTTACGGCTAAATTCTATAAGACAATGGCTAATGAACTGGCACCATTCCTAAAAGAGGTGATGAATGGGGTTTTAAGGGATCAAAGGATTCCAGAAACTTGGAGTGAAGCAAATATATCATTGATCCCAAAAGAGGGCCAAGACCTGACTAATGTGAAAAATTATAGACCTATATCGCTACTCAACAATGACTACAAAATTTTTGCGAAGATATTGGCGGAGAGATTGAAGGGGTGGCTCTCGGAAGTCATAGAGGAGGAACAAGCAGGCTTTTTGCCAGACAGACAAATAAGAGACAACTTAAGGACAGTGATCAATGCTATTGAATATTATGACAAGCGTTGTGACAAAGAGGTTGGTTTCTTCTTTGTTGACGCTGAAAAAGCGTTTGACAATTTAAACTGGGACTTTATGTTTGCCACTATGGAAAAGCTACAATTGGGAGAAAGATTCATCAGAGCAATTAAGGAAATTTATAGAGACCAGACTGCAGCAATTGTGGTGAATGATGAATTGACCAAGAAATTGACGATAAGTAAAGGAACAAGACAAGGTTGCCCGTTATCTCCATTGTTGTTCATTTTAGTATTGGAGATTCTGATGATACAAATACGTCAAGATGATGAAATTCGTGGAATAAAAATAAAGGACTATTCATACAAGGTCAGAGCATTTGCGGATGACATAATGTTAATTGTAGAGGACCCATTGGAGAACATGCCAAGAGTGATAGATAAGATCAAGGAGTAGGGATGTGCGTTTCGGCATTCAGAATGCCGAAAGAATGCCGAAACAAAAGTGTTTCGGCATTCTTCAAGAATCCCGAAACGTTTCGGGGAATGCCGAAACGTTTCGGGATTGCCGAAAGAAAAACCCGAAACGTTTCGGGATTCTTTCGGCATTCTTTCGGCATTCGAGAATCGCCATTTTGATTTTGCTAGCCGTTTGCCTTAGCAAGCGGCTAGCAAAATCCTGCTGGAAGCAAAGGCTTCCTGCAGGCTCTTAGAAGAGGGGAGGGGGGGAGAAGGAGTGAATCACTCACTCCTTCTGTCACCCCCCACCCCTCTTGCAAAGGAGGATAGGGAATCCTGCTTTGCCTTGCAAATGCAAGGTGCAAGCATTGCATTGCACTTTGCATTTGCAAAGCAGCAGAGATTCCCGCCAAAACTAACAGGTAGGGGAGGGGGAGCAGGAGGAGGGTGGCTCTTGGAGTGTGGGTGGGGAAAGGCAGGGGACTGGGGACTTTAGGAGTCACCAATCCCACTGCTGCATTCTCATGCCAGCCAATAGATTTAAATCTTTGGCTGAGGCTGCAGCAGGGGATTTAAATTTGGAGCAAGACTGTCTGGAACACTTCTGTTGCTGCTGCTGCTGAGCTGTGACCGAGAGAGGAGAAGAAGAGAGACTGCACCTGGAGCCTGGAGGACATCTGCCTGGAGGATCAACTGTGCTGGACATCCTGAGAGGACACCTGGTAGGCCTTTTTAAAATTTTTGTAAATTTTTTTGATGCTGGGCAATGTGCTGCTGTGGCCTGCCTCTGCAAAAAGGTGTTGCAGTTTATTCTTGGCATGGCCTGGGGGACAGGTTGGGCAGACAATGTTTGATGGTGGGGTGGGGGTTTCAGCATTGGTTGTTGTGCTTGCCTTCTTAAAGCTTGATCCACTGTTTTAAGATTAAAACAAGAGTGTGCCAGCTTTGGGCCTACACAGGCCAGAAGCCTTTCTTCTGGCTGGCTCTCACAGTTGTGCTCCACAATCTGGAATGGTGTGGCTTGCTTTTCTGTGTCTGGTCCCCTGCTTGCAAGGATTCCCAACAGGCTCCGTCCTGATCAACTGTGCCAGCCTGTGGGCCACACACAGGTATGGCCTGGGGGACAGGTTGGGCAGACAATGTTTGATGGTGGGGGGGGGGGTTTCAGCATTGGTTGTTGTGCTTGCCTTCTTTAAGCTTGATCCACTGTTTTAAGATTAAAACAAGAGTGTGCCAGCTTTGGGCCTACACAGGCCAGAAGCCTTTCTTCTGGCTGGCTCTCACAGTTGTGCTTCACAATCTGGAATGGTGTGGCTTGCCTTTCTGTGTCTGGTCCCCTGCTTGCAAGGATTCCCAACAGGCTCCGTCCTGATCAACTGTGCCAGCCTGTGGGCCACACACAGGTATGGCCTGGGGGACAGGTTGGGCAGACAATGTTTGATGGTGGGGGGGGGGTTCAGCATTGGTTGTTGTGCTTGCCTTCTTTAAGCTTGATCCACTGTTTTAAGATTAAAACAAGAGTGTGCCAGCTTTGGGCCTACACAGGCCAGAAGCCTTTCTTCTGGCTGGCTCTCACAGTTGTGCTCCACAATCTGGAATGGTGTGGCTTGCTTTTCTGTGTCTGGTCCCCTGCTTGCAAGGATTCCCAACAGGCTCCGTCCTGATCAACTGTGCCAGCCTGTGGGCCACACACAGGTATGGCCTGGGGGACAGGTTGGGCAGACAATGTTTGATGGTGGGGGGGGGTTTCAGCATTGGTTGTTGTGCTTGCCTTCTTTAAGCTTGATCCACTGTTTTAAGATTAAAACAAGAGTGTGCCAGCTTTGGGCCTACACAGGCCAGAAGCCTTTCTTCTGGCTGGCTCTCACAGTTGTGCTCCACAATCTGGAATGGTGTGGCTTGCTTTTCTGTGTCTGGTCCCCTGCTTGCAAGGATTCCCAACAGGCTCCGTCCTGATCAACTGTGCCAGCCTGTGGGCCACACACAGGTATGGCCTGGGGGACAGGTTGGGCAGACAATGTTTGATGGTGGGGGGGGGTTTCAGCATTGGTTGTTGTGCTTGCCTTCTTTAAGCTTGATCCACTGTTTTAAGATTAAAACAAGAGTGTGCCAGCTTTGGGCCTACACAGGCCAGAAGCCTTTCTTCTGGCTGGCTCTCACAGTTGTGCTTCACAATCTGGAATGGTGTGGCTTGCCTTTCTGTGTCTGGTCCCCTGCTTGCAAGGATTCCCAACAGGCTCCGTCCTGATCAACTGTGCCAGCCTGTGGGCCACACACAGGTATGGCCTGGGGGACAGGTTGGGCAGACAATGTTTGATGGTGGGGGGGGGGTTCAGCATTGGTTGTTGTGCTTGCCTTCTTTAAGCTTGATCCACTGTTTTAAGATTAAAACAAGAGTGTGCCAGCTTTGGGCCTACACAGGCCAGAAGCCTTTCTTCTGGCTGGCTCTCACAGTTGTGCTCCACAATCTGGAATGGTGTGGCTTGCTTTTCTGTGTCTGGTCCCCTGCTTGCAAGGATTCCCAACAGGCTCCGTCCTGATCAACTGTGCCAGCCTGTGGGCCACACACAGGTATGGCCTGGGGGACAGGTTGGGCAGACAATGTTTGATGGTGGGGGGGGGTTTCAGCATTGGTTGTTGTGCTTGCCTTCTTTAAGCTTGATCCACTGTTTTAAGATTAAAACAAGAGTGTGCCAGCTTTGGGCCTACACAGGCCAGAAGCCTTTCTTCTGGCTGGCTCTCACAGTTGTGCTTCACAATCTGGAATGGTGTGGCTTGCCTTTCTGTGTCTGGTCCCCTGCTTGCAAGGATTCCCAACAGGCTCCGTCCTGATCAACTGTGCCAGCCTGTGGGCCACACACAGGTATGGCCTGGGGGACAGGTTGGGCAGACAATGTTTGATGGTGGTGGTGGGGGGGGTTCAGCATTGGTTGTTGTGCTTGCCTTCTTTAAGCTTGATCCACTGTTTTAAGATTAAAACAAGAGTGTGCCAGCTTTGGGCCTACACAGGCCAGAAGCCTTTCTTCTGGCTGGCTCTCACAGTTGTGCTTCACAATCTGGAATGGTGTGGCTTGCCTTTCTGTGTCTGGTCCCCTGCTTGCAAGGATTCCCAACAGGCTCCGTCCTGATCAACTGTGCCAGCCTGTGGGCCACACACAGGTATGGCCTGGGGGACAGGTTGGGCAGACAATGTTTGATGGTGGGGGGGGGTTCAGCATTGGTTGTTGTGCTTGCCTTCTTTAAGCTTGATCCACTGTTTTAAGATTAAAACAAGAGTGTGCCAGCTTTGGGCCTACACAGGCCAGAAGCCTTTCTTCTGGCTGGCTCTCACAGTTGTGCTCCACAATCTGGAATGGTGTGGCTTGCTTTTCTGTGTCTGGTCCCCCGCTTGCAAGGATTCCCAACAGGCTCCGTCCTGATCAACTGTGCCAGCCTGTGGGCCACACACAGGTATGGCCTGGGGGACAGGTTGGGCAGACAATGTTTGATGGTGGGGGGGGGGGTTCAGCATTGGTTGTTGTGCTTGCCTTCTTTAAGCTTGATCCACTGTTTTAAGATTAAAACAAGAGTGTGCCAGCTTTGGGCCTACACAGGCCAGAAGCCTTTCTTCTGGCTGGCTCTCACAGTTGTGCTTCACAATCTGGAATGGTGTGGCTTGCCTTTCTGTGTCTGGTCCCCTGCTTGCAAGGATTCCCAACAGGCTCCGTCCTGATCAACTGTGCCAGCCTGTGGGCCACACACAGGTATGGCCTGGGGGACAGGTTGGGCAGACAATGTTTGATGGTGGGGGGGGGGGGTTCAGCATTGGTTGTTGTGCTTGCCGTCTTTAAGCTTGATCCACTGTTTTAAGATTAAAACAAGAGTGTGCCAGCTTTGGGCCTACACAGGCCAGAAGCCTTTCTTCTGGCTGGCTCTCACAGTTGTGCTTCACAATCTGGAATGGTGTGGCTTGCCTTTCTGTGTCTGGTCCCCTGCTTGCAAGGATTCCCAACAGGCTCCGTCCTGATCAACTGTGCCAGCCTGTGGGCCACACACAGGTATGGCCTGGGGGACAGGTTGGGCAGACAATGTTTGATGGTGGGGGGGGGGTTCAGCATTGGTTGTTGTGCTTGCCTTCTTTAAGCTTGATCCACTGTTTTAAGATTAAAACAAGAGTGTGCCAGCTTTGGGCCTACACAGGCCAGAAGCCTTTCTTCTGGCTGGCTCTCACAGTTGTGCTCCACAATCTGGAATGGTGTGGCTTGCTTTTCTGTGTCTGGTCCCCCGCTTGCAAGGATTCCCAACAGGCTCCGTCCTGATCAACTGTGCCAGCCTGTGGGCCACACACAGGTATGGCCTGGGGGACAGGTTGGGCAGACAATGTTTGATGGTGGGGGGGGGGGGTTCAGCATTGGTTGTTGTGCTTGCCTTCTTTAAGCTTGATCCACTGTTTTAAGATTAAAACAAGAGTGTGCCAGCTTTGGGCCTACACAGGCCAGAAGCCTTTCTTCTGGCTGGCTCTCACAGTTGTGCTCCACAATCTGGAATGGTGTGGCTTGCTTTTCTGTGTCTGGTCCCCCGCTTGCAAGGATTCCCAACAGGCTCCGTCCTGATCAACTGTGCCAGCCTGTGGGCCACACACAGGTATGGCCTGGGGGACAGGTTGGGCAGACAATGTTTGATGGTGGGGGGGGGGGGTTCAGCATTGGTTGTTGTGCTTGCCTTCTTTAAGCTTGATCCACTGTTTTAAGATTAAAACAAGAGTGTGCCAGCTTTGGGCCTACACAGGCCAGAAGCCTTTCTTCTGGCTGGCTCTCACAGTTGTGCTTCACAATCTGGAATGGTGTGGCTTGCCTTTCTGTGTCTGGTCCCCTGCTTGCAAGGATTCCCAACAGGCTCCGTCCTGATCAACTGTGCCAGCCTGTGGGCCACACACAGGTATGGCCTGGGGGACAGGTTGGGCAGACAATGTTTGATGGTGGGGGGGGGGGGGTTCAGCATTGGTTGTTGTGCTTGCCTTCTTTAAGCTTGATCCACTGTTTTAAGATTAAAACAAGAGTGTGCCAGCTTTGGGCCTACACAGGCCAGAAGCCTTTCTTCTGGCTGGCTCTCACAGTTGTGCTTCACAATCTGGAATGGTGTGGCTTGCCTTTCTGTGTCTGGTCCCCTGCTTGCAAGGATTCCCAACAGGCTCCGTCCTGATCAACTGTGCCAGCCTGTGGGCCACACACAGGTATGGCCTGGGGGACAGGTTGGGCAGACAATGTTTGATGGTGGGGGGGGGGGTTCAGCATTGGTTGTTGTGCTTGCCTTCTTTAAGCTTGATCCACTGTTTTAAGATTAAAACAAGAGTGTGCCAGCTTTGGGCCTACACAGGCCAGAAGCCTTTCTTCTGGCTGGCTCTCACAGTTGTGCTCCACAATCTGGAATGGTGTGGCTTGCTTTTCTGTGTCTGGTCCCCCGCTTGCAAGGATTCCCAACAGGCTCCGTCCTGATCAACTGTGCCAGCCTGTGGGCCACACACAGGTATGGCCTGGGGGACAGGTTGGGCAGACAATGTTTGATGGTGGGGGGGGGGGGTTCAGCATTGGTTGTTGTGCTTGCCTTCTTTAAGCTTGATCCACTGTTTTAAGATTAAAACAAGAGTGTGCCAGCTTCGGGCCTACACAGGCCAGAAGCCTTTCTTCTGGCTGGCTCTCACAGTTGTGCTTCACAATCTGGAATGGTGTGGCTTGCTTTTCTGTGTCTGGTCCCCTGCTTGCAAGGATTCCCAACAGGCTCCGTCCTGATCAACTGTGCAAGCCTGTGGGCCACACACAGGTATGGCCTGGGGGACAGGTTGGGCAGACAATCTTTGATGGTGGGGGGGGGGGTTCAGCATTGGTTGTTGTGCTTGCCTTCTTTAAGCTTGATCCACTGTTTTAAGATTAAAACCAGAGTGTGCCAGCTTCGGGCCTACACAGGCCAGAAGCCTTTCTTCTGGCTGGCTCTCACAGTTGTGCTTCACAATCTGGAATGGTGTGGCTTGCTTTTCTGTGTCTGGTCCCCTGCTTGCAAGGATTCCCAACAGGCTCCGTCCTGATCAACTGTGCCAGCCTGTGGGCCACACACAGGTATGCTGCTTTGGCCAAGGTAACCCTTTTTGGTTGCTGGCCTGGCACTCACAGTTGTGCTCCACAATCTGGAATGGTGTGGCTTGCGTTTCTGTGTCTGGTCCCCTGCTTGCAAGGATTCCCAACAGGCTCCGTCCTGATCAACTGTGCCAGCCTGTGGGCCACACACAGGTATGCTGCTTTGGCCAAGGTAACCCTTTTTGGTTGCTGGCCTGGCACTCACAGTTGTGCTCCACAATCTGGAATGGTGTGGCTTGCGTTTCTGTGTCTGGTCCCCTGCTTGCAAGGATTCCCAACAGGCTCCGTCCTGATCAACTGTGCCAGCCTTCGGCCCACACACAGGCCTGCTGCTCCGGCTTTGGTAACCCTTCCCGTTTGCTGGCCTGGCACTCACTGTTTTGCTTCACATTCAGGTTGTTTATCGTTGGTGGACCTCTTCTGGACTGGACTGCACTTGGTTGACATCGGCCTGCAGATCTCTGCGTGGAGGATCAACATTGCTGGACATCTGCACTGGTGGACTGGTAGGGTTGTTGTTAAATTTGGTTTTTGAGCTTATGTCTGCTGCTGTGCCTACCTGCGAGCATATGCTTTGGCTCTGTCTTTATGGCTTGGGCCGGGGGGGGGCATTTTCTGGTTGGGCAAGAGGATATTGTTTGGGGGTTAGGGGGGCCAGCATTGATCGCAGTGCCTGCTTTCTTTCATGTTTCATTTTTCAAGTTTGAGTGTGGGGTGGGCATGAACTGCTGTTTCACAGGACTAAAAAATGAGTGTGCCAGCTTCTGGCCTGCACAGGCCAGAAGCTCTGCTGGGTGGATGTGTTTTGTTTTGCTGCTGGTTGGCCCTAGCCTTTAAGGGGGGGGGGCTGACTTGGCTTGTGCAACGGGGCCTTGAATTTTGGGGTTGCGTGTGCGGCGTGTGGTGTTGACTCTGCTAACATTTCCAATTTTCTTGACAGCATCGTGGAGGAGAGGAGGACCAGCTGCAAGACCGCCTGAACATCGCTGGACTGCAGGACTGGTGTTACTGTGAGCGAGTCCGGGTTCACATTTGGGTGGCCTTGGGGGTGGGTTCTTGCTAGCTTGGGAGGGGGGAGGCTCATCTTCAAAACACCACATCCACACCCCACACCGACATACCACAGATACATCGGTCCCGCTAAATAGTGTCTCTTAGGTAGGTAGGCCAGTTGGTAGGTGATCAGTGGATAATTGCCCTCAACATAATTGTTAGGGAAACCGAGCCTAGTTTTTTTTAAAAAACTAAATAGGGACTCAGCAGGGAAAGCATTAGTGAGTGAGTGTTAGGTTTGAATTCTATATATATATATATATATATATATAAATTTGTAATAGCTGTCAATAGGCTTCCCATTAGTGCCCCCATAACTAGGGTTCCACTGCCCATCTCTGGCACCCGTGGTGGTGCCAGGCCGGCCCGGGCATACTAGTGTGTGAGTGTTTAAGGCTTTGTCACCTGTTATTGGGGTTTAGGGCCAGCTCAATTCCAGAGGAATTCAGCTGATTGGCAGGCTCAGGTTCCCTGACATAAATAGGGTTGCTTAAAAAGGCACTTGATTGTTCATCTCCAAGTCACAGAGCCACTAGAAACACAGATTTATAGCAGGTTAGTTAGGTCTTGAAAACAAAGTTGACCTTTGTTTTCTAAATCTTTTCTGATTAGTTAGGGTTGAATTTGGGAGGGGAAAGTATGTCAGAGAGGAAAGCAGAGAGGGGACCCGGGGGAAAGGCTAGGGAGAAATCTAGAGGGGAGGAGGGGAGGGGGAGGGGGACTGCTGCGGCAGCCCCTCCATCTGAGCGGAGGAGGCCCTCCCCTGCGCTGCTGCCGTTCACCAGCCTGGCTTCTGGTGACAGGAAGAGGGTTCGCAAGACTCTCTTTCCTGAGGCAGCTGCTGGAGGGCCACCCCCAACCCGGGTGCGTGAGGCAGGGGCTGGCACTGGGCAGGGGCCTGCTGCTGAGGCTCCTCCTCCTCCAGTGGTTGCGAGCCAGCTGCTGGAGGAGGGGCAGCATGTGGTGTCTCCTGGGATGGGCGCGGAGCACATGACTTTCCCTGCGCTCCCGCTCACCCCAGGAACCCGGAGGATGTTGGAGGAACTGCCCGTGAGACCCCCCCTGGGGCGGTCCACCCCAGTTTCCTCTGAGGCCAGCAGCAGGCCTCTCGCGGCTGTGCAGGAGGAGAGGACGCGGGAGGAAGAGGCAGAGACTGTGGTGGAAGAGCCCACATCTCTGCCCCTTCAGCCTCGTCCATCCCCACCTGCCCGGCCGAGAGTGGGACACGGTGTGTCCGGCCAGAGCACCTCACAGGAGGTGCCGCAGGGTGGTCCCGAACGCGCTTCTCCTGGGAAGCGTGGGATGCCCTTTTCCTCCGAAATCTGGAAGCACTTCCAGACAACGGAGGATCCCCGAGCAGCCCTGTGCCTGCATTGTAGGCAGCGCGTCAGCCGTGGCAAAGATGTGTGGCATCTCTCCACGTCTGGGATGAGGTACCATATGAAGAGGCACCACCAGGCGGTGCTTCTTCGGGAGGAGGGTTCAAGTGGCGCCGCACGGCCGCCAGCTAGCCAGAAGGAGGCAGGCTCCTCTGGTGCTCTCCCCCTAAGGGTACCTGCAGGAAAGGGACGCCAAGCCTCTCTCCCGGAGATGCTTGGTATGCAGGGCGCTAGTGTGCCCAGAGAGGGGATCCGGAGGGCGAGCAGGCGCATCACGCGCCACATCGTCAACATGATAGCAGTGGATGGGCAACCGTATTCCATAGTTGAAGACTTCGGCTTCTCAGGGCTGCTCCAAGATTGCTTTCCCTGGTACGCCGTCCCTGCTCGCACGTCGTTGAGCAGATCGGTGGTGCCCTCGTTTTACAGGGCTGCCAGGGATCATGTGAAGGCACAGCTGTCCCGGGTTGCCGGGAGAACTGTGCACTTCACATCGGACATCTGGACCTGCCCAAGTGTGCAGCAAGCGTACCTCTCGCTTACTGCTCACTGGTGGGAACCCGAGTCGGTTCTGGGTGGGGGCCGGGGGGAGGTGCCTAGCACAGCTAGACAGGGAAGGATGCGAGACCGCCAGGCCGGCTACTGCAAGGCCTTGCTTCACGCCGAGGTGCTCGACGTGTCCCACACGGCGGAGAACATCGCTGCCACCTTAAGGAGACAGTTGGACGAGTGGATAGGCCAGGGACCCGCCACCGTGGGATGCATGGTGACGGACGGTGGCAAGAACATGAGGGCAGCGGCGCATCTAGTGAGCCGAGAGAGCGTCTACTGTGCCGCTCACAAGCTTCACCTAGTGGTGAGAGATGCGCTGGGGTTGGGCTCCTCGAAGGAACCCGTGGATACCTGGACCCGTGAACTCCAGTTACTTGTCCAGAAATGTCGGAGGCTCACGGGTCACTTCTCGCGCAGCGTGAAGGCCACGCACGAACTGCGCCAGACACAGGTCAGGACAGGTGTGCCAGAGCACGCTCTGATCACTGACGTCAGCACTCGCTGGAACTCCACCTGCGCCATGCTTGAGCGCTTGGTGGAGCAGAAGGCCGCACTCCACGCGTGGCTCTCCGAGAACCGCGGTGCGAGTCAGGTGGGTGAGTTCAGCCGGGAGGATTGGCTCACCATCACCCAGACAGTGGAGGTCCTGAAGCCCTTCAAGGACTTCACTGTGGCGGTCTCGTCAGACACGGTGACCCTCGGTCTGGTCATTCCCCTGGTGCACACGCTCCAGAGGAATCTGGCCACCCTTGCAGACCGGGTCGCGCCCCGTGCTGACCTTGTTCCAGCGGTGCGCGCATTAGTGAGAAGGCTGCAGCAGGGCATAGCTGCCAGGCTAACTCCTCTCACTAAGGAAGAGTCATACATGTTGGCGACCATGTGTGACCCGCGCATAAAGGGCACTTTCGCCGAGCGGGACGGGAACCTCACCCAAGCCAGAGACGGGCTCTGCTCTTGGGTGAGGCGCAGGCAGGCCAAGAGGGGACGCCTGTCGACAGGGGGGACGCAAGAGGGGCCCTGCCGTGCGGGTCCCTCTGACGCCCCCTCTGCGCAGGCCCCCCCCGAGGCCACCACCGGAGTGCCGATGGAGATGGAGATGCTCCGGTGGGCCCTCGTCCCCTCTGGGGTCGTGAGGACCGTGAGAGAGGATCCGGCGGAGGCGATGGTCAGGGACTACCTCGCGGAGCCCTGCGAGTCGCTCTCCACCGATCCGCTCAGCTACTGGGCCAGGAAGGAGTCGGTCTGGCCGGACCTCTCCCTCGAGGCGCAGCGGCTGCTCTCATGCCCTCCGACGAGCGTGGAGAGCGAGCGCGTCTTTTCACATGCGGGCGACATTGTCGGCCCACATCGCACTCGCCTTCTCCCATGGAGAGTCGAGCAGTTGACCTTCCTGAAGGTCAACTCTCGCCTCTTCGATTTCTCAGGACTGGACTTCCAGAGTGACTGAGGTGAGCCCAACTTGTGGCCTGCATCCTCTATGAGTCCAATCCTTTGGAATCGCGCTCTCCCCTGTATAAAACCCTGTATATACAGTTAAAACCGGCCAGTAGAGGGAGGGTGGTTAGGAACCAGTGGCAAAGGGAAAACACCCAGCAATTTGAAAGCCCCCCCCAGGGTATTCAAAACATCTCCCATCACTGAGACATACCCTGTGGGACCAAATTTATTATGAAAAATAATGCCCCAGAAACATGGATTGCTACTGGAGGGAGAAACAGGTTAGATAGGGATTGCTTAGGTGTTTTTATCAGATGAAATCCTTGTAAAAAAAAATTGAAGAAGAATTGTTGTACTGTTTTTTAAAAGTTGATTGAATGTTCATGTAAAAAAAAGAAAAAAAACCAAAAAAAATGTTGTGATTATGTTTTTTAAAAGTTGATTGAATGTTCATGTTTAAAAAAAAGAAAAAAACCAAAAAAAATGTTGTGATTATGTTTTTTAAAAGTTGATTGAATGTTCATGTTTAAAAAAAAAAAATTGTTGATGTTAATGTTGGGTTTGCATGGTTGGGGGATGCGGGAAGAGTGGTGGATGGGCACCGGCCAATGATGATCTCTCGCAGATGTTCCCAGGTAAATTCTGAGGCTGGTGTGGGGGTGGGGGGAGACCTCTGCAGAACTGCTCCAGAAATACCATTGTCCAGTGCCTTGGAAGTGCCCAGTTCAGCTTTGTGTGTCTGAACTGAAAGCACAGCCACAGGAAATGACATAGGTTCTGCTGGACCCTGTTGCAGTGGTTCCCCCCCATTAAGTCGTTTTATGGAGGGAGAGTTGTATTAGGCTGGTAGTTATGATCATCTTCTGTTTCCATGCCCTGTTGTGCCCGCTTACTATGTAACCTGTTGTAATGTTCAAAACTTTACTGTTTGTCCATTTCAAAAGAAAAATTGTTTTTAAGATTCTCTGATGTGTAGTTAATTGTGTTGTGTTGTGCTGTGAGGGACAATAAGTGTAATATGTTGTGATTTGTTGACCACTTGTAATTTGAAAATGAGAAAATAAAGGTTTTTTAAACTTAATGATTGTGTGTCTGTGTTCCCTTCTTTGATGGGAGGTTGGTTCCCAGCATAGGGAACAATGGGGCAGGCTGGCCAGCCTGTTCCTGGGGTACTGGGTGTGGGGCAGCTGAGGGTGGTTTTGGTTCTGAGAGGGGCTGAGTGGAGGATTTGGGTCTGTGTGTGGCAGCTGGGGTGGGGGAACTGGGTTTGTGTGGGGCTGTAAGGAGTGGACTATGGGGGATGAGAGCACTGGTCGTCCTTTGTGCCCAAGTAGGCCCCTGCTACTGTCCTGGTGTGGGCTTCCATGCCTCTATCAGTTGCTGGCCCTCCTTTGCCATCTTTTTCAGAAATTTTCCTAGGGCTGCCAAACTCCTGGTTGGGCTTGAGTTCAGGTTAGAGAGAGTAGTTCCCTACAGAGAAACTGGCTGCTTCCAAGGGCAATCTCTTTAGAGGGCAAATGCGGACCATGGATTCTGGGGGAGATCCCTACTCAGATTTTCCTTTCCACAAGTCCCACCCCCAAATTGCCAGTAACTTCCAAGGCCAGAGTTTGCCACCCCAGAGAGATCCCGTTCCCACCCTCTTAGCCTTGGCATGAAAGTTGTAGCCCCCATGGAACACTTCCAGGTTCCTGATTCCAAGCCCAGTTACACCACTGTAAGACAATCCAGACCTCCATCAAAAATGGATTTTAAGTAGCAGTGGGATTGGGCTGCATTTCAGTCATTCACATATCTGGTTGTGTTCCCAAACATTTAGCTTATGTTTTTTTAAATCAGCGTATGGCACTTAAAGACACTTTTAAATGGTTCTAAAAACATATTTTTATTATGAAGTATTTAATGTGGCATTGATCAAGGGCAGGCCTTTTGGCCAAATGAGCAGTATCAGTACAGTAAAATTTAGACAAAGCTCATAGGAAGAAAACGCATTCACACTGTAAAGTGGGAAGAAAGTTTTAATTTACATGTACCATGGACTCCGAAAAAGACATGTAAGTGGCATCCAGACCAAATCAGGCCTGCTTTCTCCCTTGAAGATATCAATTGATGATAGTGCTTATGTCACATCATGAGAAGACAAGGTTCACTAGAAAAGACAATAATGCTAAGAAAAATTGAAGGCAGTAGGGAAAAGAAGAATACCCTAGATGTGGTAGATTGACTTCGGTTTGCAATACATGGACAAGGTTTTTGGGATACTGTGGAGCTCAATATAATTCTAAAGTACACCACAAGTGATTTGAATGCATAAAACATACAGACACATACACATAAAATGTATATACCCCCTCCCCACCAAATTAAAGGTTTATCTTATGCCCCGGTTTTCTCCCCCATGGGAACCTAGAGTGGTTTACACATTGCTGTTCTCCCTTGATTTGTTTCACCCTCATCACAACCAGGCTAACAATAGACAGCTGCTCCATGCCTCACATTGGAGTGACTACATCCACCGATGGCCTTCTTAGTTGTATGAAGGGGTGGAGGGGGGGGGGAGGAAGGAAACAACGCACTCCTGCCCACTCTATCTGGGGCCTAGGTGACCAAATTGCTTGGCCTTGGCAAGGAGCCAGTGGTGGGGCGGCACTGGTTCTGGGGCCCCGTCCAGAACATTTGTCCAGGGCCCCAAAATCACCTAGACTGCCTCTGGAAAACACAACACAATTGTTTACTTAGGCTGAGCCAAGAACATCCATCAAGCCTACAAGGCACAGAATCAGAGTCTGCCAGATTCTAGACCAACTCTCTAGCCATTGCACTACAGTGGATATCTAAAAATTGTTCATACCCCCACCAGCAACTTGAACATTTTTCTCCAAAAGGCACACAACTTGGCTGGGTCTCAAAAAGGACGATGATGCATGGGCCTGTCAATGCATACTGGTACTAAGGCTCTGGCCGGGGGGAGGGGGGCATTGTGCCAATGCCACCCTGGCTTTGGAAGGGGACAGTAAAATAGAAGAAATAATCTAGGTTCAGTGCCTCCCCCCCTTCTCTGTCTCTCTCTCTCTCTATAATGTGAGTGAAAACATTACTATACCATCACTGAAGCCTACAGGATACTTAGGGTCTGTTCACACACGCATGATCATTTCATGGCAATGCTCTGGCATGATGATGTCTGTTCTAGGAAGTGATGTGATCATCACACAAGGCTGGGGAGCACGCACAATTCACAGCAGGCAGATTTGGGCCACAAGGGATCCTGCTTTGGCCTGTAGGGCCCAAATCAGCCCACTGCAAAGCACAGGAATACTCTCAGGGCAGCCAGATGACATCAGTGACATCACGGCAGCAGCCCCTGGAGCGTACCTTGAAGGCTCATTCCCTGACTTTCCCCCTTCGGGGTGATAGGTGAGAGTGGGGGATCCCCCACCAAGGGGAAACGGATCCCTAATTGTGTCTGAGGTTGTGGAAATCAAATGGGTCATTACCTCCATATTGCTTCTGTCTTTGAGGGACTTACATGAACATTATATTTAACTCCAGATTTCTTGATTGTAAAGGAATGCATGTGGTGGGGGGTGGTGGGAAGGGTGGGAGAAGGGCCCCTGAGGGTAAGGGTGGCATTTGGCATGCAAAATGCCACCCCTGGCAAGACAAGCCTCCCCCAGCTGTCAGTGGTAGAGATGAGAGCAGAGCACCTACTTGGGGAGGCCATGAAATGCCCCCCCACCAAGTGGGAGCAGGCTGAGCCTTGGTGGGGGGGTGGGAGGAAGGGTGGGAGAAGGGCCCCAGAGGGTTGGGGGGGATTTTGTTGCAGTGGTTCCCCCCCATTAAGTCATGTTATGGAGGGAGAGTTGTATTAGGCTGGTAGTTATTATGATCATCTAGTGTGGGCTTCTGTTTCCATGCCCTGTTGTGCCCGCTTACTATGTAACCTGTGGAAATGTTCAAAACTTTACTGTTTGTCCATTTCAAAAGAAAAATTGTTTTTAAGATTCTCTGATGTGTAGTTAATTGTGTTGTGTTGTGCTGTGGGGGACAATAAGTGTAATATGTTGTGATTTGTTGACCACTTGTAATTTGAAAATGAGAAAATAAAGGTTTTTTAAACTTAATGATTGTGTGTCTGTGTTCCCTTCTTTGATGGGAGGTTGGTTCCCAGCATAGGGAACAATGGGGCAGGCTGGCCAGCCTTCTCTGCAGGTGGTGTGGGGGTCAGGGGGGTGGTTGTCTGTGTGCCAGGGCAGGTGCTCTTTCCCAGGGACGATTTGGCACTGCCACCATTGTGGCACCCCTTGTCTGTGCAGAACTGCCCTGGGAAAGAGAGTTTAGGGGTTCCCAAAAGGGGAGGGCAGGCCAGCCTGTTCCTGGGGTTATGGTGGGTGTGGGGCAGGTGGGGGTTGATTTGGGTCTGTGAGGGGCTACTGGGGGGATTTGGGTCTGTGTGTGGCAGCTGGGGGGGAATTGGGTTTGTGTGGGGCTGTGAGGGGTGGACTTTGGGGGCTGAGGGGACCTACTTGGGGAGGCCATGAAATGGCCCCCCCAAGTGGGAGCAGGCTGAGCCTTGGTGGGGGGTGGGAGGAGGGGTGGGAGAAGGGCCCCAGAGGGTTGGGGGGCATTTTGCATGCAAAATGCCACCCCTGGCAACACAAGCCTCCCCCAGCTGTCAGTGGTAGAGATTAGAGCACCTACTTGGGGAGGCCATGAAATGGCCCCCCCAAGTGGGAGCAGGCTGAGCCTTGGTGGGGGGTGGGAGGAGGGGTGGGAGAAGGGCCCCTGAGGGTAGGGGGGCATTTTGCATGCAAAATGCCACCCCTGGCAAAGGAAGCCTGCCTCTTCATTTTTTCCCCATAGGAAATAATGAAGAAAGATTAGCAGCAGCATGCTAATAATATGCTGCTCCTTTGCTTTCTTATGGGGAGGATGGGGGGACCTGCTTTGGGGGGCCATAACATGGCCCCCAAAGTCCAATCGGTCTGAAACTTGGGTGGTTGTTAGAGAAGGGTTAGAGGAAGGTCCCCACCAATTTTGGGCTTATTAGGTGGGAAAATGCCTCCTTCAGGCGTCCTGAAAGACGGAGGCATTTTCCCCCAAAAAAACCCCGAAAGAATGCCGAAAGAATGCCGAAAGAATCCCGAATCCCGAATCCCGAAAGAGATTCTTGTTTCGGCTTTCGGCTTTAACGGTGGAGAATCTTGTTTCGGGTAATCCCGAAACAAGAAAGCCGAAAGTTTTTTCCTTGCACACCCCTACCTAGCACAATTTTCTTTGGTGTCAAATACCAACGATAGATCATTTTATAAACATTTTCCTTAATATTAGCGCATGTCGTAATCTTCATCGTCTTTTTCCACAAGTGCTCCCACGCCCCCATTGTTATCTCTTTGTTAAAATTTATTGCCCACTTCACCATTTGAACTTTAACTATCTCATCTTCTGTTAGCCATTTTAACAACACTTTGTAAGTCTTAGAGATTTCCTTTTTATCCTCTCGCAGAATTACCTCCTCTAGTTCCGAATTCTCCATTCTTACCCCTCCCTTCACACAGTCCGAGTTATAAAGATCTCTAATCTGTCCATATTGAAACCAATTATAACTTGGAGACAACTCATCTTGCGTTTTAATTCTTAATTTAGAAAATTCTATTCTTGTTCTCTCCTTATACGTTAAGCGTTGTTGTTCATTATCGACAGCTCTCGGATCTATTACTTCAAATGGACCCAGGAAGGGATTCCATCCTGTAGGTAATTTCTGTACTTCTTCCAAATTGTAAAGAGGCTTCTCCGAATATAATGGTGTAGAAACATAGAGTCAGCTTTTACTTTATCATACCATAAGTATGCGTGCCATCCAAATATTTTTTTGTATCCCTCTAGGGCCAGTAGTTTGCGGTTTTTCAGCGTCATCCAGTCTTTCAACCACACCAGACAAATTGCATCATGGTAGAGTCTTAAATTGGGCAGCTGCATTCCACCTCTCTCTTTTGAATCCTGCAATACTTTCATTTTCACTCGAGGCTTCTTGCCTGCCCATACAAAGTCCAATATTTTCCTCTGCCATTTTTCAAACTGCTTGGAATCCCGAATAATTGGTATTGTTTGTAACAGAAACATCACTCTCGGCAACACATTCATCTTGACTATTGCAATTCTTCCCAACCATGACAAATTCAATCTGTTCCATTTAATCAGATCTTGCTCTATCTGAGTCCACAATTTCTCATAGTTGTTCTTAAATAAATCTATATTCTTTGCAGTCAGTTCGATTCCCAAATATTTCACCTTATTTGTTACTTCACAGTCTGTTATTTCCATTAATTGCTGTTGTTTTTGTTTGGTCATATTTTTACATAATATCTTTGACTTCTTTTTGTTTACATAAAATCCCGCCAAGTCTCCGAATTCCTTAATTTTCTCTATCACCTTTGGCATATTCTCAATTGGGTCCTCTACCATTAACATTATATCGTCCGCAAATGCTCTGACCTTATAGGAAAAGTCTTTTATTTTTATTCCACGGATTGCATCATCTTCTCGAATCTGTATCATCAATATTTCCAAAACCAAAATAAACAACAGTGGGGACAACGGGCAACCTTGTCTTGTACCTTTACCTATGCTCAGTTTCTTAGTCACCTCGTCATTCACCACAATTGCTGCACTCTGGTCCTTATAAATTTCTTTCACTGCTCTTATGAATCTTTCCCCCATTTGTAGCTGTTCCATGGTGGCAAACATAAAGTCCCAGTTCAAATTGTCAAATGCTTTTTCAGCGTCTACGAAGAAGAAACCAACCTCCTTATCACAACGTTTATCATAATATTCAATAGCATTTATCACTGTCCTTAAATTATCTTATTTTGTCTATTTGGTAAAAAACCAGCTTGTTCCTCCGCAATAACTTCGGACAACCATCCTTTTACTCTTTCCGCCAGTATCTTCGCAAAGATTTTATAGTCATTATTCAGTAACGAAATAGGTCTATAGTTTTTAACATTGGTCAAGTCCTGTCCCTCTTTAGGGATCAATGATATATTGGCCTCACTCCAAGTATCTGGAGTCCTTTGGTCCTTCAGTACTCCATTGATCACTTCCTTTAAAAATGGCACCAGTTCATTAGCCATTACCTTATAAAATTTAGCTGTAAGTCCATCAGGGCCTGGCGCCTTTCCCAAATTTGTTGACTGTATTGCATTCCTTAACTCTTCTTCCGTTACTTCACTATTCAATTTATTCCTCCATCCTTCCGAAATTACTGGGAGCTTCATTTTGCCCAGATATCTCACTATTGAGTCTTTGTTCACTTCTTTTTTATTATATAACTTTGCATAAAATTTATAGAAGGCTCTACTAATAGTGGTCTGTTCCAGGTGAACTTTATTGTCATCACATATTTTATTTATTATCCGCTTCTCCTTTCTCTTCTTTAGTTGCCACGCCAAATATTTCCCAGGTTTATTTGCCCCTTCAAACGTCTTTTGGTTCATTCTCTTAAGATTCCATTCCAGCTCCTTATTGTTCATTGCCATCAACTGCTCTTGAAGGATTTTAATGTCCTGATATATCTTCTTTTTCCCTGGTCTTTTCTTTAATTGTATCTCTTTGGCTTTTATTTTCTCCATAATCTCCTGTCTCTTCTCTTCTCTTTTTTTCCTGGCTCTTCCATTTAAATCCATTAGTATGCCTCTAATCACTGCCTTGTACGTATCCCATACCTTGTTGGTTAGTACTTCTCTGTTCATATTATGCTGTATGAAGAATTTAGTCTCCCTTCTCAGCGTCTCCATATTTTCTCCCTCTTGTAACAAGTCCTCATTTATTCTCCATCCTCTCCTTTTGGTTCTTTTCCCAAACCTCCACATAATTGGATTATGATCTGAGCCTACCATAGGCATTATTTCCACCTCCTTAGTCCAAAGCGCTAAGTCCTTTGAGGCCCAGATCATATCAATTCGTGACAGCGTTGAATGTCTCACCGAGAAAAACGTGTATTGTCTACTTTTAGGATTCTGTCTTCTCCATACATCTTCTAAGGTTTCCTGTTGCATTAATGTGAAAAAAGTCTTTGGTAATAGTCCTCTTTTCTTTTGTACAGTTACTGATTTCTTATCCTGCTCCAAGTTAGTAACTCCATTGAAATCTCCATCAAGAATTATCTGGTCATAAGAAAGTTCATCCAATTGCTTCCTCAAATCCTCGAAAAAGCTTTCTTTTGCTCCATTAGCTGCATAAACTCCAATCACCAACACTTTCTTTAAATTTCATATACATTCCACTGCTAAAAATCTGGCTTCCACATCTCTCACCACTAATTTTGGCTGTAGCTCCTCTTTTATATACAAAACCACTCCCCTTTTTTCTTTTTTGAGGCCACTACAAAGTCATTACCCAATTTATTCAAGGTATTTTACATCCTGCTTTCTGATATGGGTCTCTTGTAAACACACAATATCACATTTTTGTTTTAATAGCCAGTGGAAAATGTTTTTTCTCTTATTGGGTGAATTAAGTCCATTTACATTCCAAGATAGAACTTGACACTCCATATTCATAGCCTTCTTGTTGGTAAGTCCTTTTCATTGTCCCTAATGAACTTTTCCATTTCTAATTCAGATCTAATGCGCTTTTTCACTCCCCCAAATTCAAAGGACATTCCTTCAGGCAATTCCCATCTGTACCTTATTTTCATGTCCTTCAGAATCTGGACTAGAGCTTTGTATTTTTTCCGATCTAGCAACACCGATCTAGGTAACTCCTTCATGATGATAACCGTCTTGCCATCGACCTCCAATGGATCTTGAAATTGCTTACTCACAATCATTTCTCTTACATTTCTAGTCGTAAACTGCACAATCACGTCTCTTGGTAGTTTCCTCTGGGTCGCAAATCTTGAATTTATTCTATACACCACATCTAGGATAGCCACAGTTTCCTCCTCCTCCTTCCCCAGGTATTCAGCTAATACCTCAGTAATCTGTTCTTGGGCCGTCTTTCCTTCCACTTCCAGCAAGCTGTGAAACCCCAGCTGCTTCTCCATATGTTTACTCTCCGCAACTGCCATTCTGCCCCTCATCACCCTCATTTCAATTCGTTGCGTGTCTGCTAGGGTCTCCACCACATTTTCTACTACATTAACTCTTTGCTGTGTCGCTTGCTAGTCATTTTGTATTGTTTCCATACCCTTCTTCACTTCTGCCAGTTCATTTTTAAGTGTCTCTTTAAACTCTTTCGCCAACTCTGGTATCATTTCCTTAAGCTCCTTAATCCCTTCTGAAAGTTTTTTGTCCAAGTTCTCTATCACCGCCTGCCACTCTTTTTCGACATCGTGGGGCTTGCTTTAGCTCGCTCCGATGAGTCCGCTCGCTTCCTTAGCTCCGTGGCGTTTGGTTTAGTCTTCTTTTATTTTAAATGTCCCGGTCTTTTCCCAAAAAAGTCATTTAAAGAGTCCAAAATGTCAGGCGTCTTTTCTCTATGGTTCCTCTATGGTTATTCCCCTTTATTTGTAATCCAATATGGCTTACTTCCTCTTCCGCTGAAGCCGCAGAAGACGGTGATTCCCTTCTTCCTGTAGTCCAGAAAGAGCCGCTTCTCTCCAGCAACTCTATCACTATTACGTATTTCCTGTTTCCCAGCCTCCCACAGCAGTTCTCGTGATGGTAAAACTTTCTCACAGCCCGATATCTCCTTGTAGCCACAGGTATGTAAAACAATAGTCCAATTTCTTTAATAACTCCGTTTTCCTTAGTCCTTTTTTTAATATAGTTCTTGCCGGAACTTCCCCTCCTTATAATCAATCTGTTGCAGTTTAAAAGTCTACTTTAATGCTTCATTACTTTAAGTAATCTGTCCCGTTTCAAGAGATAGTGATCTTTACCTTCTTAAGCACTTTTCGCGGGTTGTAATCGCTGTTTCAATCCCAATTCCCATCAATTCTTCTTATCCCTGTTGAAGCTTGGGCATGTAGGTCTTATGCCAACCGCATTGGCTCCAGGGCTGCCGCAGAGATTTTAGCCGACCTGTCTTCGGGTGGGACCTCAACGGACGGGAGAGAGTCTGTTGCGCAGGACCCCCCTCGCCCGAGATCAATGCGTCCTGAGGTTCTTGAGCATTCTATGCCTGTTCTCCGCCTGAGAACAGTTCGTGCCCCTCCAGCCACCAAAACAGCAGCCCGGACAGCTCAGCACTTGGAGCTGCGTTAGACCTTCATGGATCCCAAACCGGAAGTCACAACATTAGTACCATTTGTAATGTATTTGAAAGTAAGAAAGGTTTGATCTAATGTCAGCTTATGGGAGTTAACTCCTAAGACGACTGGATTTGTAATGAGGTGGACACAGATTTCAAACATTAGAAAGAATGTACTCAAAATCTGATCCCATCTTTATCTTTCATCATCAGGTGTTCTTTTGTATTCAGATGAGGCCTCAGGAGAATGATGTAGCATTTGGGAAGAAAGATGCAGCCCAGTAAGCCCAGACTGGAGGCCAAGATTGAGAAAACCTGCACCGCCACCATGTATTTCCCCTTCGTGCTCAGGTAGGTGGGCACAAAGGACACCCAGACACTGCAGAAGACCAGCATGCTGAAGGTGATCAGCTTGGCTTCATTGAATGCCCCAGGCAGCTTTCTGGCTAGGAAAGCCACAGTGAAGCAGATGGCGGCCAGGGAGCCCATGTAGCCCAGGGCAGCATAGAACAGAGCAACTGACCCTTCATTGCATTGTAGTACGATCTGTCCGGGCTGGGAGTTCATGTCTGAGTCTAGAAAAGGGGGAGAGATCCCCAGCCAGAGAATGCAGATGCTCACTTGGATATTGGAAGAGGAAAGGACAATGAAGATGGCCAAGCTCTTCCCCAGCCAGTTCCTCATCCTGCTGCCTGGCCTTGAGGCCATGAAGGCCACCACCACAGTGACAGTTTTTGCCAACACAGAGGAGACGGCAACAGAGAAGATGATGCTGAAGGCAGTTTGTCGGAGGAGGCAGGTCACCTTCTGGGGCTGACCAATGAAGAGAAAAGAGGACAAAAAGGAAAGCAGGAGGGTGATGAGGAGAACGTAGGAAAGGTCCCGATTGTTGGCTTTGACAACTGGAGTTTCTAAGTATTTAATGAAGATTCCCAAAACAAACATGGTAATCAAGGTGAAGAAAAGAGTAAGGAAACTTAGGATGATCCCCAAAGGTTCTTGATAGGACAGGAAGGTTAATTCCTTAGGAACACATTGATCTTGGACCTTGTTTGGATGCTGATCTTCTGGACATTTATCACAATGACTTGCATCTGAAAAGAGCACATTAACTTTAGTATCACCACATCTACTTTTCATCCATGATAATCTTTGCTCTTTTATATTCTCTGAGAATATATGATTGGAAGCGTGTAGTTAACGTGCCAGAAAAAATAGGACAAGATAGGGTTGGAAAGAAACAGAAACTAACAAAGCATAATAGGGATGGAGGTGGGAAACAAGGGAGGATTAAGACTTGATTTGATCTAGTAGGAGTGACTGCTAAAGTGAGCCAAAAAGGACAAACTGAGGCATTATTGGTGGATGAAGCATTATTTTTGTCCTTTCAGACTGGGGCTCTGGTATGTGACTTACCTTCCTGAGTGGAGACTGTCCCTTCCACACACAGAGAACAGTCATAGCAGCAAATAGGTTCTCCTTCCTTAATCACCTTGGTGTATCCAGGTGGACAGTTCTCAGTGCACCTAGAAAGAGGCAGGGTCTAAGACAAGGAACATCAAGCAAAACATGTTAGAGGCTTTGCTTATTGTATTTCTGTGCACTTGAATACAGAAAAGTTTTTGCGTGCAAAAACAGCTGTACCAGAGCTTCATTTCCCTACCTCTTGAAAAGCAGTCGTGATGGGCCAAAACTGATGAAAACCAAAAAAACAAACAGATCAGATCAGAGGATCTGTGCTTTCCCCATAAGTTTTCATTTTCCTCTGGTAGGGTTGTTTTTCAGAGTAAGGACACATTTGCTATTTGACTCAGAAAAAGAAAGAGCCCTGAATGACTATGGAAGCAATTGTAAACAGGTCTACTCAGATGTAAGTCCCCTTTTATTCATAAGTCTTTATTCCAAGTGAAATATCTTTCAAATTGCAGCCTGTGATTTAAGTCTCCCTTCCAAACATTTCCAAAGCTGAAAACAGGGGAAGGGAGAGGTCGCCCCTTGCAAGGACTGGATTGGCAGGGAGGCAGAGAATATCATTTCCTGGGGTGGGAGATGGGAAGATGCACTCATATGCATATGTCTCATTCCCCCTTCCTGCCAATCTCTCTCTCTCTCTCCCCTTGGGATCTGATCCGAGCTGTTCAGGAAAACAAGCTGCTGCCCTGCTAAGCAAGCCCAGTGCCTGCCTGCTGCTTGAAGGTATGAAACACACAAACTCTCTAGCGAGAGGGACTTGTTACAATTTAGTTTCCTGGATTTGGTTCAGCATTCCAGAAGATGTTTTAACAACTCAAACCAGTGAGTTCTTTGTGTATTTTCAGCTTGATTTTTCTGTTATGCACACCTCTAGTTTTTAGACTGTAAACTGATTTTATGGGAATAACTACTGACAAGTTATTAGAGTTTTTAAAGGGTATAAAATGAAATAAGTGTTTTCCCCACCTCATTAAACCATCTGGGCCACACAATGGCATCCTGATTCATGGTGAACTTTATCTCTGGAGAAGATGTTTGTCTCTCTATACTCCCAACTTGAACTCTAACAATAGACCGATTGGGCATCACCACCCAGTTCACTATATCAAAGTCGACTTCCATGTCCCCATTTTCATCAAAATAAACTCCTTTCATGGAATTACTGTAAAACCAGAAGTTTCTCAGGAAAGGATGAAGCTAGAATGACATCAAAAGCAGAAATATTAAGAAATCACAAGACACCACAGCGTCTTTTTACTGAAGGTTTAAGGACAGTGTCCAACTGATGGTGGTGTAATTCAAAAGATGGATCTCTTAAGCATATGCTTTAGTCATGTTTAGTAATTCAGCCCTTTTGGGAAGAAGTTGTTAGTCATATTAACTTTATATTAGAAAACCCATTTATTTTTGAGGATTTTAATGTTCCCTCTAAGCTGTGTAGTGTTGTTAGCCAAAAATCTACTTCATGAGCTGAGATAACAACTTGCATTAAAGTTGTGAGCGTGCCTTCTTTTTAAAATATATATATATATTTCAGTCTACAAACATACAAACAAACTTCAAACTAATTTGTATTGTCTCTCACTTAAAAACAACAGTCATTCATACATGGTTGTTTGTATGGGTGACTAAGTTGTGGTATAAATGCTGCAGAGGTTCAAGTCACTGTCCTGTGGTTAGACTGAACAGAGCCTTGCCCACCCCAACTGGCAAAGGAGAACCATGGTGTAGCATTGCACCAGTGCTAATCTATTTTTGTGCCAGCATTACCCTGGAACATCTCCAAAATTCACTGGCATGTCATACTAAGCTTTTCCTGCACTGCTTGGGGACTGCTTTGTTAATCCAAATATTGCAGCCTTGGGTTTTGTGCTCTGCTGTTTTCTCCTCAGACTTCTTCTCTTCTGGGACCCTTGATGGGTCCACTCGTGGCAGATGCTTGAGGAATCTGTGTATTATTTTGCCCAGTTTTCTTTTCTTTTTAGTGAGAAACACATCAGTTGCTCATTGAAGTGCTGATTTGCCAAGTAAAAGGCAGTGAGACCAGGAGTTCATTTTCAAAGCTATGAAAATGCCTTTCTTATATGTGCCAAAATAAATTGTGACTATACAGGAGGTTAAAACCTCCATGCTCTGATGTGTGTGTGCACAGTGACTTCTAGTGTACAGCACATTCAAAAGGAATTTTTAAGCCCCTGCTGTAGGTTTGAATTTTTTTACTGATGGGCCCGCCCATCACTGCAGCCTTCTCCAGCTCTTGGCACTGGGATGGAGGGACCTCATGGCAGGCACAGCAAAGAGGCTGCGTAGGTGCCTGCTTGCCACCTCCTCCTCCAGCTCTTGGCACCAGGATGGAGAGGCTGCTTGGTGGGCCGGTGAAGAGGTCACATGGGCACCCACCCTCCACCACAACTTCTTCCTCCAGCTCCTAGTGCCAGGATGGAGGGACCCCGAGGTGGACATGGCAGAGAGGCTGTGCAGGTGTTGGATCACCCCCACCACCTCCATCTGGCTCTGGAATGGACAGACTGCTCAGAGGACCTGGAGGGGAGGCCATTCAGCCAGCCACCCACCATCGCCTCCTTTTCCAGCTCCCAGCACCAGGACCTAGAGACCAGAGAGGGAATTCCTCCATGCCATAGCAAGAGACACACTAAGCCCTCAGGAAGGCAGGGCCCAGGGCAACCCTTTGTGCACGGGGCTTCTCTCATTGTGAGCTAAGTTATAAAAAAATTGTGTGCGATTGCCATAAGTGCACGTTAGTAGGAACAGTGATGTTAATACACTGTTAAACTACTTGCCTGTCTGTTGGAATCTAACTAATGGTCAACAGAAATGGATCCTCTGTGCCTTTACAGTTGCTAAAAGATTTATACTTCAACATTGGAAAGACATAAGCCCATCTCCTGTAACCACTGGACTGAAGACCTTATAAACTTATCAGCATTTGAACATATCGCATATAGAAAGCGACTTTGCCTCGACTTATTTTTAGATGTTTGGAAATATTTCATAGATACCTAGAGAGAGAGATGCCAATAGTGTTTGGTAGCCAGCTGGATGTACTGGAACCTTTCTGTCACAATCTGTCTAGATGTAAATAAATTTGGTTGGGATGGAAGAGACGTGGTTCTGGTAGCAACAAGGAAAGGATATATATTTATTTTACAAAATGTATACCGTCTTTTGCCCTCATAAGGGTCATCAAGATAAAAAAAAAACACATCAAAAAACAAACCAAAAATCTTAAAATCTTAAAAAGTTGTAAATCAAGCAAAACATCACATCATTAAAACAAGCTGAAATATACATACAAAACATAAAACAACAATTAAAACATTGGGTAGAAAGGAGGGATCACTGAAGGAATCAGTGATTCCTGGTGGAAGATGTCAATAGAAGGGGCAGAGAGTTCCAGGGTGTTGGTGCCATGACTGAGCAGCCCCCTCCCAGGTTGCTACACCCATAACCTCGGAAGATGTGATCACCTGAAGCAGGGCCTTGGAAGATGGCAGCAGTGTTCAGAAAGGTTCATAAGGGTGATCCTTTGGGTATAATGGTCACAAACTGAGTAGGGCTTAAAGGACAACACTGGCACTTTGAATAGTGCCTAGATCAAGAGCCAGTGCAGATGGTCCAAGGCTGGAGTAATATGGTCCCATTGACACACTCCACTCCATATTCTGGCTGCAGCATTCAACACCCATTGAATTTGCAAACACTCTTCAGCTGCAGCTCCATAGCTGCATTGCAGTAATATAAGCTATATGTAACAAGGGCGTATCACTCTGCCTCTATCTCACTTTATCATCATTTGTTATATCCTATGATCTATGACCAGAATCAATTGGCTTCGTAGGAGGAGGCTGGTTGCAATTTCCCAACATTCTCCGATTTCCCCACTACCATATGCCACCCCATTTATGATGATTAGCCCCCAACCCTACATGGCAGCCATTTTTTGAGGCAGTCATTCTCAGTTTCAAATTCAGAAATCCCCACAGGGTCAATAAGACTGGGAATGCCTGGATTAAACATATTCAATTGAGAGTCAAAACAGACGTGCCGAGTTTCCTAAGTTCAACTTGGGTTTCCTTACCTCAAGGTTTGACGGGAAGTGTAGGCGTCCTTGGAGGTGCATCGCTGCATTTCTCCTTCCCCTGCTTGAGTGGCCTGGAGCTATATAGCCCCACGTGCTCTGCCTCCCCCCATCACACTGAGTGTCACTTCATCTCCCCCCCTCACCTGGCCCAGCCCCCACAGACCAACACCGGGCTGCACCGGGAGAGTGGGAGGAAAGGCTCCAGGAGTATGTTGGATCTTCCTCTCACTTGCCCAGCCCCCACCAGAAGCCACGCAGACCAGAACTGCGGGGACTGGGCCAGACGAGGGAGGGGGGAGATGAAGTGACGCTCAGTGTGATGGGGGGAGGCAGAGCACGTGGGGCTACATAGCTCCGGGCCATGCAAGCAGGGGAAGGAGAAATGCAGTGATGCACCTGAAAATACGCCTACACTTCCTGTCAAACCTTGAGGTAAGGAAACCCAAGTTGAACTTTGGTAACTCGTCACGTCTGTTTCGGCTCTAAGTATTCCAAAAAACAGAAGAAAGGGAGCAAAAATGGAATTCTGTAACAGAATGAGACTGTCAGAGCAAGTGCATGTTATAACAAAAGGTCTATCAAGTTCTCTGAATTACCAGCTTTCGTTTTTTAAGTAAGTCTCTAGGCACAAGTCTAGAAATGGGAATAGCTTGTCTCCAAAATGAATTCATCACTCTTATAGATTGTCTCATTCCAAATTTTGGTTCCTCTGAAGCCCCGAGAACTACAGGAATACGCCATGATTCTATGGGGACACACAAAGAAATGCATCCCAACATTGTCAGAAACAAGTCAAATGCTGTGAGCGGAAACAGCTAAAACATATATAGATTAGCATTGGTGCAAATCCAAACTATTCAAAATGGCTTTTTACTCAAATGCGAGGACTGTATCATCGAGATGGGGTCTCAGATACTTCGCTAATGAGTTAGACTTCATCATTATATTGCCTTAAATATTATCTGCTGCTTTAAATATGTACTCCTATGTACCACCAGTGCTCCATGTTGTCTAATGTTAGTCCTAGAATTGATTATGTTCTGCTTCAGTATTTTTACTACTCCATACTGGATTCTTGCTAATACTTCTGTCTTTTAAACTTGTACCTATTTACCCACTGGCATGGTTTTTGGGAAAATGTCCTTGATACTGTACAATCTGCTCTGAGTCTCAGTGAGAAAAGCGGACCATAAATGGCATAAATTAAATAAATATATACTTGAGTATCCCCCAGTGTCTTTTCTGTTTTTATTACTGATATAACTCTCTGATTCTGATAGATTCCTTGTTTCAACTTGTCTTTATGGTTTTTTGCATGATGAGAAAACCCCAATATACTTAGGTCATAAGCCTTAACCTCTATTCATTCCCTCTACACCTACAATTTTGGCTTTCTTCACCTAAGGAGAATTGGTCCGGAGGTACATGGAAGGTAGACCTCCAAAGAAACCTCACAAACGGATTTGCCTTGGAAATATACAGAAGTGTACTTGTATGTACAAAGTCTCCAGAATCTGTATTTGGAATCACACTATTAACAGTAATTTTCAATGACACTGTCTGCAAGATTCAAAAGATAGAGTGAATAAGCAAAAAAAGTCAGACGCAAAGTGCAAAGTGGGACAAACAAACAAACAAAATTAAAACTTTTGCTGGCATCTGAGCTGATTCTGACAGACCGAGAAAAAAACTAGCAGAAACTACCAATAAAAATGGGGCACTCCATGCTAGGGATCATTAGAAAAGTGAGTGAAAACAAAATGGCTAGTATAATAAAGCTCATACAAGTCTCTTCTGCGGCCAGATTTGCTATGTTCTAGTCAGCACTTTTTACTTGGGAAAACAGGTGACATGATAGAGGTCTAGAAAATTATGCATGGTGCATAGAAAAGGAATACAAAAAAAATCTTCTCCCAAATTAATAGAATGTGGGATCATCCTATGAAATGACTTTCTTCGGGCTTTTTGTTTACTTTTTCATTTATTATGCTGCAGGAACATAATACTTATACAATGGGTAATAGCTCAAAGCACGCCAAAAGAAGATGTATTACTTCATGAAAGAGGTAGACGATTTCTGTCACAAACTTCCACAAGATGAGGTGACAGCCATTGCTTTAGATAAATTTAAATGAGGTTGGAAAGATATATGGAGGATCGGAGGACTATAGTCGGCTACTCCCCACAATATTCCTATGAACTTAGACAAAACAAATACCTGCCATGGCTGAACTTTCTGAAGTCCCAGCCGGTCACTCTTCAAAATCTGATTAGATCTCGACAAGTAGGCAGCATTCAAGGCTTGTGCCACCAATTGGATTAAGTTGTAGATGGAATAGCTGTCTTGAGACAGGATACTTTCAAGTTCACGCTGGGATGGAGTTTCCACTTCCTCTTTCTCTCTGCATCTTATCCAGCCTTTCACAGACCAACCATGATTAAAATGTGAACAATGAAATGCTTCCTCTCCTATTTTATTGATGGTAGAGAGAAATGATTTGAAATTGTCATATGTGGTCTTGATGCTTGTCCGGATCAAAAAGGAGAAAGAACCATGGATGTTCTTGCTATCAAAGTATTTTAAAAACCACCTCATGCTGAAATCATGCAAGACTGCTGTGATCCAAACTTTCCCCAAAGGGGATTTTGTGTCTTGTTCAGCAAGTTTAAACAACATTCCAACAGCAAATATGGAGAAGGAATCTCCATGTAAAACAAACACATTACATTTTCTCTGTTTGAGAAAATATAATGTGCGGAAACGCATGTTGTGTTTCAGTTCTGGGATGATGACTGTGAAGGCAATGCAAATCCCACTCCTGATTATCACAGGGCTCAAGGTCTTCAGGAATCTTTCTCCTCTAACATTGTCTGGAGCAAGGAGACCAACCCACATCCATCTGAAATGCAGGAGCATCTTGGTAATCCCCATGAAATATGATTCTTGTTTGGAGGCCAACTGGTAGAAAAAAGGGTGAGGAGTTTCATCTGTGAGAAAACGTTGATCAAAACTATAACTGATCTAGAAAGGAAAGGAGGAGATTGGTGTAGTCAAGACAAAACTCGCACACTTTTTCACCTGTAATGAAATTTCACTGAAATCAGCCACTGTACTGGAGGATTGGAGAATAGCAAGAGTTACACTGATTTTTAAAAGGGGCTCTAGAAGGGAACCAAGAAATTATAGTCCACTTAGCCTAATGTTTGTCATAGGCAAATTAATAGAAACCATAATCAAAGCAAAAATTATTAGACACATAAAGGAACAAAGCTGGCTGAGGGAAAATCAGCACGGCTTCTGCACAGGGAAGTCCTGCCTCACCAGTCTTTTGGAGTTCCTTAAGAAAGCAAACAAGCATGAAGATAGACATTATACTGTTGGACGTTCAAGAGGCTTTTAAAAAGATTCCTCACCAAAGACTCCTAAAAATTTATTGTAGGGTATGAGCTATTGTAAGGCACAGCTCGTGTTTTTGTTATTCTTAGAGTGTTACTTGTTTCTTGCTCTTTTCTTTTTTTTTGAAAATTTTTTATTGGGTTAGTATCAATTATTTTCACATTACAATCAATTTTCCCATTTCCCAATTTCTAACCCCCTCCCTTTCTCCCCTTTTTGTTGACTTCCAACAGTTTTCCAACCCTTTGTCCCTTTTCCCTTACTCCTTTTATATTCTTCTATCTAACACATATATATTCTCCCATTATTCTAAGCAATACTTCTTTAACTATTTTTAAAACTCTGTACCCTTACTTTGAGTCCCTTTTTCCATATTGGATAAACAATTTATCCCATTTTTCATAATTTCCATTTCAAATATTTCTATAGATCGTAAACCATATAAACCATACATTCATATAATTCAACCAATCTAACTTATGTTCTATATGCTACTCATTCTATCTTCTTCTTTCTGTTTTAGTTATATTTAATTACATTGGTATTTCTATTCCTCTTCAGTCTTAGATCTATATAGCTATCGTCATATGATATCAATCAATTTGGCTCATATATATCTTCCAATAAACATATTCAGATTGGTACATTATACAAATTTTACCAGAAAGAAAATATTGTTAGTTAATCAATCCTTATAGTTAATCCTTACGGTTAATTATTTTCTATCTACATTCTATTTGTTATTCTATATATATCGATCTAATAATATAGCTGCTTAGAAATTCACATTTACCTCTTCTCCCCCCCAGTAAAGTCACCCCCCTCTGCATTTTATTATATTTCAATAGTTCTCAAACGGCCACAGTTCTCCTCCCACCTCCCATTTCTTCACCAGATATTGTTTCAGCTTCTCCCAGTCTGTGTTGAACTGTCCTGGGTCAAGGTTCCTCAGTTTTCTTGTCATTTTGTCCATTTCTGCCATATACAGCAATTTGTAGATCCAGTCTTCGATAGTTGGCACTTCTTGTACTTTCCATTTTTGCGCATACAAAAGTCTGGCTGCTGCTGTCATATAAAATAACAATGTCCTGTGTTGAGCTGGAATGCCCTCCATTCCCAAGTTTAGTAGCAGGAGTTCTGGGTTCTTATTAATTTGAAATTGTAAAATCTCACTTATTACTTTTATTATTTCCCCCCAGTACTGCCTGGCTACCTCACACGTCCACCACATATGATAGAGGGAACCCTCATGTTTTTTGTGTTTCTTGCTCTTTTCTACTGCTACAGACAGACTAAGAGCAATTATGACAGCCAGTTTGGTGTAGTGGTTAAGAGTGTGGGACTCTAATCTGGAGAACCGGGTTTGATTCCCCACTCCTCCACTTGAAGCCAGCTGGGTGACCTTGGGTCAGACACCGCTCTTTGAAGCTCTCTCAGCTCCACTCACCTCACAGGGTGTTTTGTTGTGGGGATAATAACAGACTTTGTAATCCGCTCTGAAGGGGTGTTAAGTCATCCTGAACGGTGGTATATAAATTGAACATTGTTGTTGTTGTTGTTGTTAACATGGTTACCCATCCTGAAGGACTCCTAAGTAAAGTTTATTAATCATCAGATAAGAGGACAGGGAAATGGGCTCAGTTAAAGGAAGCAGAGAGTAGGAATACCTGAACATGCCTCTCAATGGAGGTAAGTAAATAATGGGGTCCCACAAGGATTGGCATTAATGCTATTTAATTTGTTCTAAACAATCTAGAAATGGGGGGAGGAGTGCAGTGACCAGCTGTGCAGATGGCACAAAATGATTCAGGATGGAGAAAATCAAGACCCTCCCCCACCCCCTTAGGTCCATGTTAAGGGGATCTGAACTTGTTAAGACTGAAAAGGAAAGAATGGGATGTAAAAGGAGAACTGTGGCAGTTTGAGAATTTTTAAAGAAAAATAAGGATAAGAGAGAGAGAGGGGATCTTACCATATAGGGGAAATGCAACTATAATCTAAGCTAATATAAGGGTTAGGGGAATTCTTTTTCAGAGTATATGAATAAGAGTATAGTTAAATAAATATATTAATGGGGTAAATTATATATACTATATGTAATATATTATGTTAGTGGATCAGATTGTATATTATATAATGACTGTGTAATACGGTGTTGGGTGCTGTGCCACATTGGTGGCATGGCACACAGTAGGGGTTTTATAATACATATTATATTGACAGTAGTATACTTGATAGAAAATATGCTTAAAAGAAATAGAGTATGTTCAAACTAAGATTTTTGTTATATATTATGCTATATTATACTGGTCTGCTATATTGAGGGGTATAAGATGTATACTATATTGATAGTATAACCGACATATGTATACTATATCGATAGAATATTTGATAGTATAACTGATAGATGTATACTATATTGATAGAATATTTGATATATAGGATAGAATATCTGAAAAAAATTAGAATGTGCTTAGAGTAAGGGTTTTCATTAAGTAATAAGAGAGGTTAAGGGTTGGAAAGCTGTTGGAAGTCGATAGGGAGGGGGGAGGAAAAGGGTGGGGGATAGGGTTAATTAGATATTGAGGGAATGTATGTATTAAATTTGAAAGATATACTCACCAATAATTTTTTTTTTAAAAAGACTGAAAAGGAAAGAGATCTTGAGAGTGCAGAGGATAGCTCAATGACAATGTCCACCCACTTCTGCAGCAACAGTAAAAGGCAAAGTCTCCTATGAGGATTAATAGCGAAGGGGTTTTTAAAAACGGGCAATATGATAATGCTTCTGTATAGATCTATGGCCTCATTTGGAATTCTGTGTGCAATTCTAGTCACTATGTTACACAAAGGACATTGCAGAGCTGGAAGAACTATAGAAGAAGGCAACCAAGTTGCTTAGGAAGTTGGAGCACCTTTCCTATGAGGAAAGACAGAAGATTCTGGGAATTTTCAGTTTAGAAAGAGATGATGAAAAGGGGAAATTTTATTTTATTTATTTATTAAATTTATTCCTTACCTTCTTGCCTTCCAAAGGCTGCTAACAAATTAAAACATATATAATAATATCACATCGTTTGAAACCTTAGGGGAGAAAACCATCAAAACAAAACCAGAACTGAAATATATGAGGGAACACTGACCAATAAAAACAACCATAGATGGAAGATGGCAACAGAAGAGGGCAGAAACGTTTTGGTGTCATGACTGAGAATTCCCTCTCCCACGTTGCCACCCACCTAATGTGAGAAAGCAGGGGCCCCTGAAGCAGAGCCTCTGAAGGTCACTGTATAAGGGTCAGGCAGGTTCATATGGGAGTAGGGAGTCCATCGTGTATGTTAGTCCCAAATCATTTCGGGTTTTGAAGGTCAACACCAGCATTTTGAACTGTGCCTGATAACAGATTGGAAGCCAGTCTAGATCAACCAAGACTGGTGTGACATGGTCCCTATGACCTACTCAGTCAACCTCCTGGGTGCAGCATTTTGCACTAATTGAAGTTTGCAAAAACTTTTCAAGAGCAACCCTGTTGTAGATGAGAGATATAAAGATGCCCTTTAATTACCCTCCCTTCAGATCCAGAGAAGACTCTTTCCCCGGAAGAAAGCCCTCAAAGTGCCAACCGAGCAGAGATGATGTTCCAACCAGTTGCTTCACCATAAATTGCCCTGGAAGGATGACTGTTTTCATAAACTATGCAGGGCAAGAAAGCCCTCTGACTATATGCCTTTTGTGTATTTCTGGTAAACCCACAAACCCACACATCCAGAAACTAGTATTAAAAAATGCTTCTGATGTTCTTCTCTCTTGTATTTTGTAGTATAATACAGATGGTTGCAGCAGGCCATGGACTGCACTCACACAATGCTCTTGGTTTCTGGATGTGTGAGTTTGTTTATTTACTATAAATATTGTACAATTGACCTTTGAGGAAGGTCTTGGGGATGAAAGGGGTATGATCTATTTTAGTGTTGGTCATTTGACATATCATTAACTGTATATGGAGAATGGTTTATCCTCTGGTTGGGGATCATGGTGGTCTGAAGCAGCTCAGGGTGCTGGGCTGTCCAAGCTGCTGTTTGTTTGGGATGGTGGGGTGCAAGATCACCCACGGCCCCCTGCTCTCAGGTGGAGAACAGGCAAGAACACTTGAGACCCCGAGAGTATGTAGATCTCGGCTGAGGGGGGGTTCTGCACAATGAACTCCCTCCCAGCCTTGAGGTTCCGCTCTAAGAAGCGTGGCAGAAATCTCTGCAGTGGCTTTGGAGTCATCGATTTGGCATAAGATCACCGTACCAAAGCTTCAGTAACTGATTTGGACTAATCTGAGCAGTCGAAACAGTGATTACAACCCATAAAAAGACTCGGCAAGGTAAAGATCGATATATCTCTTATGAAAATAAAAACTGAAGAGTTAAATTCAAGCGGAGAACTAAAGTGGAAGGTTTTTAAAGACTAATTAACTGTATTCCGGCAAAAGACGTGTTAGAAAAGAAGCTTTTATAAAAGAATTAGATCAGGAAAAAGATTATTATTTACATACCTGCAGTCTAAAGAGATAGTGAACTGTGGGAAACGAGAAAAATCATGAGAGAATAGCTGTGTTGAGAAGGAGAAGCAGGAAGTGCATCAAAAATGATAGAGTTGTGGGCTTGAAGCGGCCCTGAAAGATGAGACGGAAAAGGAAGTGTGCCATTTTGGAAGAGGGTAAGGGCACGGCCTCACCGCAAGTGGAAGTGTGCCATCTTTGAGAAGGGTAAGGGCAAAACTACGGACTAAAAACCATAGAGAAAAGTCGCCCGCCATTTTGAACAGCTAAAGTGTTAAACTGTGAAGAAATCGTGGAAAGTAAGTGTTTAAACTTTAGAAATAAAATACCTAAGCTACGGAGTCGCGAAAGAGAGCAGACTCATGGGAGCAAAGTAAATCAAGCCCCATGTTGTCAAAAAAGGACTGGCAGTCGGCGCTTGACAGCCTCAGTAAAAAAGTGGTGGAAGGTAATAAGGAAATTAAGGATATTATACAAGAGATGCTGAAGGATCTTAAAGAGACAATTAAATCTGAAGTGGCGGAGCTAACTAAAAGTATTGATGAGGTCAAGAAGGAGTTACAGACGACACAGCAGAAAGTTAATGAAGTGGAAGATAAGACAGACAAACTAACCACCTAATTTAAAACAGAAACCATGGGCTTAAACGAAAGAGTGGAGGTGATGGAATGTAAATACATGGAGAGACAACTTAGATTTTGAGGCGTCTCAGAGGAAGAGGGGAAATCAGCCCAAGAACAGATATCGGAAATATTTGCAGGATTCTTGAATTGAACGGCAGAGGAGATTACATGTTACCTGGATGTGGCGTACAGAATAAATTCAAGGTATGCAGCCCAAAAGAACCTACCAAGAGATATGATTGTGCAGTTCATCACAAGAAGAATGAAAGAAGATATTGTTAGCAGGCAATTCCAAAACCCACTTGTAATGGATGGAAAAAAGGTGAGAATAATTAAAGAGCTACCCAGAAGAATTTTGCTGGAGAGAAAGAAATACAGAGAATTGGTGCAAATCTTGAAGGAGTTAAATATAAGATACAGATGGGAGATTCCAGAGGGCCTGAGTTTTGAATTTCAAACAGTCAGGAAAACTATTAGATCGCAACATGAGATGGAGATGTTTCTATTGGACAATGAAAAAGACTTACCAAAAAGACCTAGAATTTGATCATGGAGTGCAAAGTGATATCTTGGAACGTAAATGGACTAAATTCACCCTCTAAACGTAAAACTATTTTTCATTCGCTATCTAAGCAGCATTGTAATATAATTTGTTTACAAGAAACCCATGTTAAGAAACAAGATATAAAATATTTAAAAAATATTAAATTGGGAAAAGAATTTGTTGCTGCATCGAAACAGAAAAAAGGGAGTTGTTTTGTATATCAAGGAGGAGTTGCAACCTAAAATGATATTTAGTGACTCAGAAGCTAGATATGTAGCGGTGGAAATTACTTGGAATTCCCAAAAAATACTAATGGTAGGAATTTATGCACCAAATGGAGCTAAAGAAATTTTTTTTTAAAGAGCTACAGAAACAATTAGGCGAAGTAACTTATTCACAAATAATCCCGGCAGGTGATTTTAATGGAATTGTGAACATACAGGATGATAAAAAAACAAAGGTTACCCCCCCAAAAAGAGGACTATTGCCAAAATCCTTCTTTGAAATACAAAACCAGGAGAATTTGGAAGATGTTTGGAGAAGAAGTAATCCCAAAGTAAAGCAATATACCTATTACTCGGCGAGACATTCATTGTTGTCAAGAATTGATATGATCTGGGCCTCTAAGGACTTGGTAATATGGTCTAAGGATGTGGAAATAATGCCTAAAATAGGATCAGATCATAATCCAGTTATGTGGAGATTTGGAAAGGGTATTAAAAAACAAAGATGGAGAATAAATGAAGACCTCCTGCAACAAGAGAGTAATATAGAGTTGTTACAGAAAGAGACCAGATTCTTTATACACTATAATTTAAACAAAACTGTTCCAACATACAAAGTGTGGGATACATATAAAGCTGTTATTAGAGGAGTGTTAATGGATCTAAATGCAAGAGATAAGAAGAAAAAAGAAGAAAAGAGGAAAGAAATTCAGGAAAAAAATAAAGGTTAAGGAGAGACAATTGAACAAAAGACCAGGGAAAAAGAAATTGCATCAAGAGATAAAGATCTTGCAAGAGCAATTAAAAACAATGGAGAATAAAGAATTGGAATGGGGATTGAAGAAACTAAACCAAAAAACATTTGAAGGCGCTAACTTACCCAGGAAGTATTTAGCATGGCAACTGAAAAAGAAAAGAGAAAAAAGGGTGATTACTAAAATTCAGGAAGAGGAAAAAATGTTAATGGACCAACCAGCCATAAGTAGAGCATTTTATAAATTTTATGCTAAATTGTATCAAAGTAAAGAGATAGATTTGGACATCATTGACCAATACTTGAGTAAAATCAATTTACCCAAGTTATCAGAGAAATGGAAAGAAAGATTGAATGCTGAAGTAACAGAGACGGAAATAAAAGAGGCAATATAGTCGACTAAATTAGGGAAGGTGCCAGGTCCGGATGGAATAACGGCGAAATTCTATAAAATAATGGCAAAGGAAGTGGTGCCTTTCCTGAAAGTAGTGATGAATGAGATTCTAAAAGGGCAAAAGATTCCTGAAACCTGGAACGAGGCTAATACATCATTGATTCCAAAAGAAGACCAGGATTTATGTAGTGTTAAAAATTATCGACCCATTTCGTTGCTAAATAATGATTATAAGATATTTGCAAAAGTATTGGCGGAGAGGCTGAAAGAATGGCTGGTTGAATTCATTGCAAAAGAGCAAGCAGGATTTCTGCCAAATAGATTAAAGACAATTTAAGAACTGTAATAAATGCTATAGAATATTACGATAGACACTGTGAGAAAGAAGTTGGTTTCTTTTTTGTTGATGCAGAGAAGGCCTTTGATAATTTAAATTGGAATTTTATGTTCACCACAATGGAAAAGCTACAAATGGGAAAAGCGTTCATTCAAGCGGTGAGAGCAATATACAAAGACCAATGTGCAGCAATTGTAGCAAATGATGAACTAACTAAAAAACTAGAAATAAGGAAAGGTACAAGACAAGGTTGTCCACTGTCTCCACTGTTGTTTATTATGATTCTGGAAATTTTATTGATGCAGATACGAGAAGATGATGCCATAAAAGGTATAAAAATTAAGGAATTTACATATAAAGTTAGAGCTTTTGCAGATGATGTAATGGTTATTGTAGAAGACCCAATTCAAAATATGCCGAGATTGTTGGACAAGATAAAAGAATTCGGTGATTTAGCCGGATTCTTTGCTAATAAAAGGAAATCAAAGATATTATGTAAGAATATGGTGAAACAAAAACAACGAGAATTAATGGAAATTACCAACTGTGAATTAACACATAAAGTAAAGTATCTAGGAATAGAACTTACTGCAAAAAATATTGATTTATTCAAGAACAACTATGAAAAGCTATGGCAACAAATAGGCAGAGATTTAATTAAATGGAATAAGTTAAATTTGTCATGGCTGGGAAGAATAGCTGCAATCAAGATGAATGTGTTATCACGGATTATGTTTTTGGTTGTTGTGGGTTTTCCGGGCTGTATTGCCGTGGTCTTGGCATTGTAGTTCCTGACGTTTCGCCAGCAGCTGTGGCTGGCATCTTCAGAGGTGTAGCGCCAAAAGACAGAGATGCCAGCCACAGCTGCTGGCGAAACGTCAGGAACTACAATGCCAAGACCACGGCAATACAGCCCGGAAAACCCACAACAACCATCGTTCTCCGGCCATAAAAGCCTTCGACAATACATCGATTATGTTTTTGTTGCAAACAACACCGATAATAAGAGACAATAAACAATTTGAAAAATGGCAAAGGAAAATTTCAGACTTCGTATGAGCAGGCAAGAAACCTAGAGAGAAAATGAAAGTTTTATGTGATGCCAAAGACAGAGGAGGACTGCAATTACCAAATATCAGACTATACCATGAAGCAGTGTGTTTGGTGTGGTTGAGAGATTGGATGTTGTTGGAAAACTGCAAGCTCTTAACTCTTGAAGGATATAAAAAATTATTTGGTTGGCATGGATATTTATGGCAGGATAAATTAAAAGCAGATTCTATGTTTCTGCATCATTATATTAGACGAAGTCTCTTCACAAGCTGGAAAAAATATAAAAAGTACTTGGGCGAAGGTATCCCCATGTGGGTGGTACTATTTGAAACTATTGATCCGAGAGCTATATATAACAAAGAACAGTGTTTGCCATATAAAGAGATACTGAAAATGGAGCAAAATATGATAAAGATTAAAACAGAAGATGAATTATCTTTTCACTATGTATGGTTCCAATACAGACAGATTAAAGATTTATATGTTTCGGATCGTCTAAAATGGGGGCTTAAATGGAAAAATTGAAAATTGGAAGAAAATATACTTCAAGAAGGCAAGAAAATGATATCTAAAATTTATAACATATTGCTAAAGTGGTACACAGAAGATGACACTGTTAAAGTCCAGATGGTGATGTGGGCCATTAATTGCAACAGAGATATAATGATGGAATCATGGGAATATTTGTGGAAAAATACATTGAAGATTTCAACCTGTACCAATATAAAAGAGAATGTATATAAGATGATATATAGGTGGTACTTAACGCCGCAGAAAATAGCATATGGGAATCCCAAAATGTCAGATAAATGCTGGAAGTGTAATAACCATGAAGGATCATTGTATCATATGTGGTGGACTTGCGAGGTAGCTAAACAGTTCTAGGGAGATATTTTAGAAGCTATTAATGAAATTTTACAATTTTCAATAAAAAAGAACCCAGAACTGTTGCTGTTGAACTTGAACATGGAAGAAATCCCTATGCAACACAGAACACTGCTATTTTATATGACAACAGCACCAAGAATTTTATATGCACAGAAGTGGAAAACACAAGAAGTGCCATCGATTGAAAACTGCATACAAAAATTGCTGTACATGGCAGAAATGGACAAAATGACGAGAAGGCTGAGAGATCAGAATCCAGAAGAATTTTTTAATGACTGGGGGAGACTAAAACAGAACTTAGAGAAAAAGTGGGACGTAAAGGGAAAATTATGGTTGTTAGAAAATTATTAATTTTGTAGAATGGAAGAGATATAGATCTTTGCTAGAGAAGAAGAAAGATAAAATATAATTGTTATCATTAGATGGAGGTTAAAGTATGTTGAAATTAGTAGATATTATCTAGAATAATAATATATTAGGATATGTAATAAAAGAATGGAGAGGTAGGTAATAGAATTTAACAAAGGGTTGGAAGACTGTTGGAAGTCTTAGATAAAGGGGGGGAGGGAAAGGGTGGGGGTATTAGAAATAAGAGTATTAATGGAAAATTTGTAATTGCAATTTATACTCACCCAATAAAAATTTCTTTAAAAAAAAAGAGAATGTAGCCTGAATAGCAGGCTATATGTAGCCTGCTATTCAGGCCTTATGTTTTTATGTTTTAAATTTAAAGTTTGTGTGGTTAATTTAAACTTTGTGAGGCCAGTTTGGTGTAGTGGTTAAGAGCACGTGACTCTAATCTGGAGAGCCAGGTTTGATTCCCCGCTCCTCCACGAAGCCAGCTGGGTGACCTTGGGCAAGTCACACTTCTCTGGAGCTCTCTCTGGAGCTCTCTCAGCCCCACCCACCTCACAGGGTGATTGTTGTGGGGTAATAATAACACTTTGTAAACCGCTCTTAGTGGGCATTAAGTTGTCCTGAAGGGCAGTATATAACTCGAATGTTATTATTATTACTGTCAGCACAGAATATGGGGAAACAGAATGGTCTCCAATTGGCAAGGGTGTCAGACAAAGATGCATATTAACTCCTTACCTGATCAACCTCTATGCAGAGTATATCATAAGGAAAGCTGGATTAGATCTAGAAGAAGGTGGAGTGAAAACTGGTGGGAGGAACATTAACAATTTGAGATATGCACATTCTCTGGAAAAGTCAATAATGCTAGGAAATGTGAAAGGCAGCAGGAAAAGAGGAAGACCTAAAATGGCTTGACTCAATAAAAGAAGCCACGTCCTCCAGTTTGCAGGATCTGAGTAGGTCTGTTAGCGACAGAACGTTTTGGAGGTCTTTCATTCATAGGGTCGCCATAGGTCAGAAATGACTTGATGGCACATAACACACACACAATTTAAACTTTGTGTACACTGATAATAAATACCTATTGTGAATATATTTTAATATTTTATTCTGTAGCATGACCCCTGTCTTTTTCCCTAAGAAGAAGGCTGTGTAAAAGTTTCCACCTGCCTAGATGTTCATCCATGCTCAGCACTCTGCACATACTCAGAGGTTCACCAGTGCCAAACTGCTGGTGAAATGATACAAAACTGAATTATTCAAAAGGCCTTTTTCCTTGGATAAGAGGGCTGTATTGTAGGGAAGGGGGTCTCAAAAGAGATGCTTCACTAACAAGTTAGGGAAACATAGACTTCAATGCTATGTTGCCTTATGCACTCTCTCTTGCTTTAAGTATGTGCTCATATGTACTATCTGTTACTTTCAGTATAGCCCTACTGGGATTGTCTAAGTTTTCTAAAGAATTCACTTCAAAAATTGTTCTCTTTGTGGTTTTTTTATGGGACCACTGCAGTGCCAGAAGCACATGTCATTTCCATTCAGTGCTTTGGATCCCCTGGAACATTTATACAGGCAGTGAGATCTCTAGGACTTTTTCTCCCCCCTCTTCGCCTTCAGCTCTAAAGGCCCTCCCTCCCCAAGGGCTGTTGCTGGGAGCACTGGGCTGGTCCAACACTCAGAAGCTCAAGCGAGGCAGCCTGGGGGAGGTGAGCGGCGTCAACATTCGTATCCAGGGGAAGCAAAGAAGAGCAGAGGAGTTTTCAAAGGCAGCCCTATGTAGAAAGCATTATAGTAATCTATAATGCATGGAGATGCATGGATCATTGTGATCAGTTGATGATTTTTTTTTCAGAAATGGCCACAGCTGACCCCCCCCCCTCAGCAAGACTTCCTGTCCTGCCAGCCGCTGCCATCACATCTGGAAAGAAAGACCCTCTGGGAGAAGCAGATCATTCCCCCCCCCCTTTTTAATTGATAACACACCTAAGGAAAAGACAAATCTTCCTGTTTAGTAAAATTGTACCTATTTATTTTCCTTTGTTACCGATATATTTGTTACCAATTACTCCCAATATAAGGAAAGATAAAAATTGCCTTTTCTGAAAAGTGGCATTTATTGGGCCCCTGCATCCATCTAAACCCTAAATATATCTTATGTTTACCAGTTTAATGTAGCAGTTAAGAGTAGCAGGACTCTAATCTGGAGATGCGGGTTTGATTCCCCACTCCTCCACTTGAAGCCAGTTGAGTGACTTTTGGGTCAGTCGCAGCTTCTAGGAGCTCTCTCAGCCCCACCCAACTCACAGGATGCTTGTTGTGAGGATAATAATAACACACTTTGTAGACCATGCTGAGTGTGGCATTATTGTCTTGAAGGGCAGTATATAAAGCAAATGTTGCTGTTACTAGGTTCAAGGAAAAGACATGAGAGGCTGGTTACCTATAATAATCTATCCAGAGTGAGTTTCCTAACTTCCAAGCTGGATATGGAGAAGGCAAAATGATTTTTAACATGGAGAAATAGAGGGTCTTGTCATAGGTCTCCAGACAAAAACACTTCTAGCTAATGACCAATTGGTGGCAGTGAAAAGTTAACCCATTTCTGTTCGGATAGAGTTCACAGCCACAGTCAGTGCCCCCCCTCCACTACCACCCCTGGGTGGCCTTCGCCCTGTTTGAGAGGGCAGGAGCTGCTGCCTAAAACCAGCTGTCTGAGCCCCAAATGCAGCTGGCATGATTGGTAGCAAGAACCTACTCTTCCTCTTCATCCCCCACCCACCCCTGTTGCTGATTGGCTCTAACTGCTTAAGACTGGGACAGATGAATACATTCCACATGCCAAAAACAAGGGCCTTTCGGGTCTGTTTTACCACATACACTTCTAAGTCCATTGAAGTTGATGAGCTGATAAGGGTGTAACATGGGTTAGGATGACATTGTTAAACACAGCTCCCCTCCCCATAAGACCCGTACCTGCAGCAATTTGTAGATGCTTAACAGGTCTGCAATCTGGCTGGAGGTTTCAGAGTCGGCCCCCTCAAGAACAGCCAAGAGATTATTCCTTCCTCCACAGCTGTAGTTTGGAACATCATTCTGCCCACCAGACAGCAGGTCTGTCACTGCCTCATAAGTCATTCTTGCATTGAAATAGTTCTCATAGACGTTGTACCCCAGAGTGATGTTGGGTAGGAGACTGGGGTCTTTATTGATTTCCTTAGTGGCAAACAGGAAGGGCAGGAGGTCAAAGTACTCCATCCCTCGTGCACTGCAAAGGAATGTATTTGGTCACCTTTCCTCTGATAATCAACATTCACATATCCAAACCCTGCTTTCTTTCCATTAAGGGCCTTTTCAGGCAATAGAAATCTCGGGCTTTCCCCTTTAGACTTAAATTTCTGCTAGTTCACATCCAGAGCCTGAAGTACCATAGCTGATCCTAACAGAGTAGTGGCAGAGACAGATTGGCTGCATTGCCAATGCCATTCCACTTTCAAAAACAAAACAGGGCACAGGGCATTCTTAAAGCTGGAGCAGAGCAGTGCGTAGCCTTGAAAGAAAGAAATTGTTGTAACAAGCCATGTTCACTTTTCTGGTGCTTGCTATGTTTAAATGATAGCATGGGGTGACGGCATTCAGCTTTTAAAAACAGTTGCCATTCTTGAAGCTTTCGGTGGAGAGTCTAGCCCTTCGCTCTATTAGCAAATTAAAGTAACAGCATCCTACACTGGGCCTTAGCCAGAGCGGAGCCAGCAGGTACAACAACTTCCTCGATCCTGTCCAGAGATCTCTTCCCAAGACAGGCTAAAACCAAACACTTTTATTATCACCAAGAACTATTGCCTGGGCTTGCTGCAGGCTCTTCTCTGCCCACTTGATGCTCTAGAGCTCTTCTGCAGTAGCCAGTCCTGCTCTGGCTCCTATCCATCTGCTAACTGCATTTTGTCCTTCCCTTCCTCCATGAAACTCACAGTCTCAGCAGCATTCTGTGACAGGTACCATTCAGCTGCCTCCGAATGCTACCTGCTAGGGGTCCAAAATAGAGGAAGGTTTTGCTCTCTGTGCCTTGTTTGTGTATCTTCCAGACAATTCGTTTGGTCCAATCCAGCATGGATCTTGTGACCTTATATTTCTCCATTTTATCTTCACAACACCCCAGTCAAATAAGGTCAACTGTTGTGACAGCAAAGGGATTTTAGCCTTGGTTGTTCTGAAGCAAATGTGTTAAGAAATAGTCCTGCCTTTCCAAAATTAACCAATATTCAAGTGAACGTTTCATTATACAGTGGAAATGGTTATACTTAGGACAGAACAGGCAGTTTTGCAGAGAACAGAAGGGAATGTGCATCGACACGTCATATCCAAATGATCCCGAAAGAATAATCCTATTCACAGAAAACAGCTTTTGATACAATAATGCATTATCATACTTAACAGCTGAGGATGAGCTCACCAGTTGCAGCACTAGCTGGGCATATAAATTGGGCATTACTGTTTATAAATTCACAGATCTCACCAAAGAACAAAAGCAATATAAGAAAATTAGAAGAGCCATGCTGTATCAGACCAGTTCAACAAAAGAGTGATAGAATTTTCCAAGGATCAATCCCAGAAACCAGGAACTGTCAGTGGCAAAGAGGGTATGAAATCATAATCTTGCTGAGTAGCACTAAATACATTGTTACTTACGCAGTAAAAATAGTAGAGGGAGGTTTGGAGAAAATATATGGACTAAAGATGGTGTTTGCTGTAGATGTGATCCCACTGATGACAAAGTCCCCTGGCCTGTAATAATTCAGCTGGCTCCTTCGATCACTGATCAGAGTGAAGGGGCACTTTGCCTTCAGAGCCCTGCAGGAGAGATGTGCAAGCAGCTGAGAGAGCAGCAGCAGCAGCAGTGCCATCCTGGATGTGCCAGCTCAAGCCATGTCTCCTGTGTGACAGCTCTCAATCACACAGCCAGTTAAATGAAAGAAGCCAAACCCTCTTCTGCCACCAAGGATCCAAGGGCTATTACCAGTCCAGGCGGAGGCTATTGGTGGCTTCATATGCAATGGGATGGTGATGAGTCTTGTCTCCCCCCTCCCCAGGTTCTCAGGAATTATTTGTGAACGTGCCTTTTCAAGCACAGTTCAAAAAGTTGCTGTCTCTTGCTCTTCTATAGTCCACTGTTTACGTTATTTTTTTCAGAGGTTGATGCTGGGAGAAATCCCTCAAGCATTAGTGAGAGGAAGAGTAAATTACCATAATTTTCTTCATTTTAGTGGAAAGTGCCACCTTTGCAACATCTTTGACACTGCTTGACTCCATGTGCAGGTGCATGGCAGGAAAAACATGTTTGTGACACTCATAGCAGTGGCTCTCTACTCTTCAATGGGTCAGATAGATGGGGGTCAGACTAAGGCGGCCAGGTCCCCCGATGGGGGCGGGGATTCTCTGCACCCAGCCTCTGCCCCCCCAACCATTCACCTGACCAGTGGGGGGGGGGAACGGCCCAGGGAATGGGCCAGGGATGCAAAAAAACTTCTGGTTTTTTACACATGTGTAGCAGTGGGCATGATGTTGTTGCAAGCTGTCTTGGACCTCCAATGCAGGGGAAACAGTAGGGTAAACGCATGGGACTCCACATTAAATTGTGGGGTCATAGATGAAAAGCACTGGTCTGCCAGTGGAGATGAATGTTGGCCTTTCACTCCTCTATTCTTAATCTAGAGAATTGCCAGGGAAGGAAAGGGGGACTTCCTTGGCTTGTCTGGCATGAAGACAGCTGGATGCCTCACACAGTAGCACCTTCACTGAATGTAAGGATGGCAGGAAAACGGAGCCCAACTCCTGCTTCTCCAGGAATATTCTTAGCATGTTGTGTTACATGTGGAAGGAATGTCCATGGCTGACAGAGCGCATAAGGGGGAGGGTCAAACACTGAACTATGGGTACTGCGCTTGCTGCCAAGCAACATATGAGCTGGGCCAAATCAAAGTGCTGCTTCTGCCAGCACTCCTCTGTCTTAGCCACTCGTGGAGACTCAGACCGCTGATGTACTGAGAAGGACAAGTAGAGCTTCCAACCCAAGGCTGGCAAATGGCAGGAGACTTCCATGGGGCTGGGCTATTTAGCAACTTTGTGGCAGCCGTTCCGGGACAACCAATAGAGTTTTAATGATAGCATTTGGGGTGAATGCTAAAGCAGGGTGATATGGCATCACCAGCAACACTGATTCCTCCCCCCATTTCTCCCTGGATTTTTCATCACTGCCCAGCTGAGCAGCCATGAGGAGAGCTGGCAGAGAGTGGGAGCTCTCCTGCCAAAATGGGAGGCCTGGCCTCCCCCAGGACAAGTTAGGAAATCATCTGGACTAGAACTTGGACTTGCGAAGTATATCAGGAACTCTTCTCAACGGTAGTTGTGAAACAAGGGTCACATTACTCATTAAAGAAGGGTGGTGAATTGTTCTTATTCACTTAATTTTTATATCAAAACTTTTTAGGCCATCCTTCTACTCAACTTCGGGTTCCCAAGGAGGCAAACAAGATAAACATTAATACACATACACATAAATTAAAACAGACACTTGAACAGACACATGAAGAAAGTCAGTAAAAATCAGTGAGAAAATACCAAACAAAAGGGGAAAGTGTTCATCTAATGGTGGAAAACAATGATAGAAGGCGACAGTCAGCTATCCCTGACAAGGAAATTTCATAATTTTGGTTTCACAAAAGGCTCTTTCTCAGGTTGACACCCATGTTAAAGAATTATATTAGTACTAGAAACATAGCCCATTGTGAAAATAAATACAACGGGCTCTAGAAAGCTGGGGCTGGGGAGGGCTGGAGGGGAGGGGGCAGTCTGGGAAGGGATGGCAGGCAGGTCCGGGGGGTCTGGAAAGGGAGGCAGGTAGGGGATTCTGGGAAGGGCTGGCTGGAAGGTAAGGGGTCTGGGGATAGATGGCAGGTGTGGGGGTCTGGTAAGGGCTGCGAGGAAGGAGAGGGTCTGGGAAGGGCTGAGAGGAAGGAGGGGGTCTGGGAAGGGCTAGCACTTAGGCAGGGCAAGAGGATCTGGGGAGGACTGAGACACAGGAGGGTCTCAGAAGGGCTGGCAGGTAGGGGGCAAGGGAGGTCTGGGGATGGCTGAGATGCAGGAGGGGTCTGTGAAGGGCTGGCAGGTAAGGGAAAAGGGTGTTCTGGGAAGGGCTGAGAGGCAGGAGGGGTCTGGAGAGGACTGGCAGGTGGGGGCAAGGGGGGTCTGGGGAGGGATGGCAGGTGGAGGGGCAAGGAGGTCTGGGGAGGAATAGCAGGTGGAGGGGGAAAGGGGGGTCAGGGGAAAGCTGAGATGCAGGAGGTGTCTGGGGAGGATTGACAGGTAGGGGGCAAGAGGTGTCTGGGGAGGGATGGCAGGTGGAGGGGCAAGGGGGTCTGAGGAGTGCAGGCAGGTGGAGAAGCAAGGGGGTCTGGGGAGAGCTGAGATGAAGGAGGGGTCTGGAAGGGCTGGCAGGTGGAAGGGCAAAGGGGGTCTGGGGAGGGCGGAAACACAGAAGGGATCTGGGAAGGGCTGGCAGGTGGAGGGGAAGGGGGTTCTGGGGAGGGCCGAGATGCAGGAGGGGTCTGGGGAGGGCTGGCAGGTGGAGGGGCAAGGGGGTCTGGGGAGAGCTCAGAGGCAGGAGCTGTCTGGGGAGGATTGGCAGGTAGGGGGCAAGGGTGGTCTGGGGAGGGCTGAGAGGCAGGAGGGGTCTGAGAAGGGCTGGCAGGTGGAGGGGCAAGGGGGGTCTGAGGAAGGCTGAGATGCAGGCGGGGTTCAGAGGGCTGCAGGCGCTTCACCTCTGCCCTGTCGCCCCGGCTCCACCAAGCACGGCCCAGCCCAGCTCAGCAGGGCTCAGAGGGCAGCGGGCACTTTGCCCTCGCCCCAGCTCCACTGAGTGCATCATGGCCCGGCTCCAGCAGGGCTCAAAGGGCAGCAGGTACTTTGCCCTCACCCCAGCTCCGCTGAGTGCGGCGTGGTCCGCCTCTGGCAGAGCTCAGAGGGCAGCGGGCGATTCACCTTCACCCCGTCGCCCTGGCTCCACCAAGAGCGGCACTGTCCAGCTCCAGCAGGGCTCAGAGGGTGGCGGGCGCTTTGCCCTGGCCCCATTGCTGTATCTCCACCAAGCGTGGTGTGGCCCAGCTCTGGCAGGGCTCAGAGAGTGGCAGGTGCTTCTCCCGTCCCCTGTCGGCCCGGCGGGGCTCAGAGGACAGCGGGCGCTTCACCCCAACTCCACCACAGTTTGTAGGCATGCCACTCTTCATTCACCGCCCTCCTCTTCCAGCTGGACTACGTAGCCTGGCGGCAGATGACTGGGCAGTCTCACCTGGCCATCCACCAGCAGCAGTGCTCTCCCAAGGTGGTGTTTGACAGCACACTTTTTATCCTGGTGCACCCGCACAGGCACACTGAGATAAACATGAGTCGTCTGAAACCCGTGAAGACAATTGTTATAGGATCATTCTATCCTGTAGGGTTGTATATGTGCCATACTACACCTAGTGTTGGTGGACCCATATCTTTAAAAATGGTTCTACCCCATTCACAAATACAGTAAGCAGTATGGTTCAGTACAAAAGGACATTACAGGTGGGTAATTCAGAATCCTTTCTCTGCTTTGCCTCTATGATTAATGTAATTTCTTTTCCCTTAGCTAATGAAATGAAATGTATGAGCTGAGGAAGGATCCCTCTTCAAAAATGTATACATATCTTCCAAGAGATGGCTTACAGGGTCTTATGGAATCATGGTTAAAGTCCACAAGGACTGCCCTTTTTTCTCTGGTGCCCCCTAACTTCCTGAGTGGACACAGTCCCCTACACTCTTGGAGCACAATCAAAGCAACAGAGAGACTCTTCTTCCTCTATCACCTTGGCGTATCCAGGATGGCAGCTTTCAGTGCACCTGGAACGAGGCACGGTCTAAACATAAATACAGGGAGTATCAGGCAAACTGTGTTAGGTGCATGTGATTATTCTGTAGAAACAACTTTGTGATTTCTAGTCCCAAGTGCAAGTGTGCCAGGCCCTCTTTTAGGACAGTATCTTTGACTCACATCTACATGGATGGGACAATGCTTTAATATATCTGCTTTGCTGCTCTACAGTAGCAGGACAGGGAGGAGATTAAAGTGTTAAGGGCAACCCTCACTCCCAGCCTCTGCCCCTCCCATATGGTCAGTGGGGGGAGGTGAGGGAAGGGAACCGCCCCCCTTGCACACTCCAGCGCTCTCCAGAGCACTTTTGCATCGTGCCAGGAATGACATCATTTGCAATGCAGAAGTGCTCTGGGGCATGCGCCAGAGGTAGGTCTCCAGAACAGGGTGCCCTACACCCTCCCTGTCACACGTTTTCATGGCTGGGAGACCTGGCAACCGTAGTTAAGAGCCTAATGACAGGTTTATGAAAGAAATGAGAAGCAGACCCCTTCTTTATACGGGTGAGTAGATGTCAGTAGCACCCTGAATTCCACAACTCACAGAGCAATGACGGGGAGGGAACTCTCTGGGGTTTAATATGAACAATTTTTTAGCTTTTAGCTATTCTGGCACCTCTTCATTGGTCAGCCCCAAAAGGTGACCTGCCTTCAAACAAACTGTCTTCAACATCATCTTCTCGTTGCTCCTCTGGTTGTGATCAGTGCACCATCAAAGATGTTGTGTATTTGGTGCACTCCAGATATGAGACATGATGTGCACAGCCAGCCCTGGTACAGTGGCAGTGGCCAGCTCTGCCTGCATCATTGCCGTGCATGCACAGTACAGGGATGGCAACACATTCCTGCTGTATTTGCTGCTTGATGGGATGTAGTACCCAGGCACACAGACTTCCACCAGCTGCCTAAATCGTACCTGGGCACCATGTTGAATGAGGCAACTCCCACTGCAATCAACTGACCAGTCAGCCTGGTTAATTCTTGAATAAAGAATAAGCCATGACAAGATAGCAAAGATAAATCTTTATACTACTTTCAGTCAACAATCATTTGTACAGAAGTATATCAATGGACCTTAATTTAGGAGAAAATGTATCAAGTGGTACACCTACAAGTGAAAATTATATATGGAAGGCAAAGCATCAAAAAAGTCAATATCACTTTAACACAACCATAGTTGTGTGCCGCCATGTAAACATGTATAATATAACAATATTCTTACAAAGAAAGTGCCAATGCCTATTCCTATTCCTAACAAACGTAGAATACAGTACCACAAGTATTTCTAAGAGTCAATCCAAAATTATTTCTCAGACGGAGCAGACAATTCCAGTCTGAATATAATTTATCAAGTCTATATCAACATTTGTAATACATCTTTTTATAGAAGATTCTTCTGTAGGGATCCAGTAGTAAGAGTTGGAAAGTTGTTGATAAAAACTGCCACAGGAAGCCAGCAAATAAACCCATTTCAAAATAATTTCTTCATCTAGGCAGTTATTAAAAGTATAAATAGATCCTTAAAAAAATCAAAAAAATACATTTAATAATAGTTATTACATAATATAAAATTCATTTAAATACAGGTAAATTTACACAAATATTCTCACAACTACAGCAAGCAAGTAATATATTATAGGTACAAACAGCAGCCATCCTCCATTTCAGCAAGTGTCGCAAGTTGCTTACTTCTCCATTTTAAAGGTATATATGTTGTAATTCTTTTTTTTTAAATAAAATTTGTATTGGATTAGAATCAATTAATTTCACATTACAATCAATTCCCCCATTTCCCAATTTGTAACCCCCTCCCTTTCCCCCCCTTTTTGTAGACTTCCAACAGTTTTCCAACCCTTTGTCCCTTTTCCCTTACTCCTTTTAGATTCTTCTATCTAACAAACATATATTTTCCCTTTATTCTAAGCAATAATTCTTTAACTATTTTTAATACTCTGTACCCTATCTTTAAATCCCTTCTTCCATATTAGACAAACAATTTGTCCCATTTTTCATAATTTCAAATATTTCTATAAACCATAAACTATATAAACCATACATTCATATAAGTCAACCAATTTAACTTATACTCTATATGTTACTTTTTCTGCATATCTTGTCTTCATTCTGCTTTAATTATATTTAATTATATTATTATTTTACTCTACTTTGATTATACATCTATATAACTATCATCAAAAATTGTCAATCAATTTGACCCATATATATCTTCAGGTAGACTTATTCAATTTAGTACATTATAGAATTTTTACCAAAAGTAATATTAGTTAGTCAGTCCTTGTAGTTTATTATTTTCTATCAATATTCTATGTATTATTCTATATATAATAATCTAACAAAATAACTGCTTAGAACTTCTCATTTACCTCTCCACCCCCCGGTAAAGTCACCCCCCTCTGCATTTTATTATGTTTCAATAGTTCTCAAACTGCCACAGTTCTCCTCCCACCTCCCATTTCTTCACTAGATATTGTTTCAGCTTCTCCCAGTCTGTGTTGAACTGTCCTGGGTCAAGGTTTCTCAATTTTCTTGTCATTTTGTCCATTTCCGCCATATACAGCAATTTATAAATCCAATCCTCAATGGTTGGCACTTCTTGTACTTTCCATTTTTGCGCATACAAAAGTCTAGCCGCTGCTGTCATGTAAAATAACAATGACCTGTGTTGAGCTGGAATATCCTCCATTCCCAAGTTCAGTAGCAGGAGTTCTGGGTTCTTATTAATTTGAAATTGTAGAATCTCACTTATTACTCTTATTATTTCCCCCCAGTACTGCCTAGCTACCTCACACGTCCACCACATATGATACAGGGAGCCCTCATGTTTTTTACATTTCCAGCATTTGTTAGAAGTGTTCAAATTCCCTAGCGCAATCTTCTTTGGTGTCATGTACCAACGATAAATCATTTTGTAAATGTTCTCTTTGATATTAGTACACGTCGTAGTCTTCATTGTAATCTTCCACAAGTATTCCCATGCCTCCATTGTTATTTCTTTGTTGAAATTTATGGCCCACTTCACCATTTGTACTTTAACTGTTTCATCTTCCGTATACCATTTCAACAGTACTTGGTATACCTTAGAAATTTCCTTCTTGTCCTCTTTTAAAAGTGTCTGCTCTAGTTCCGAATTCTCTGTTCTTATGCCTCCCTTTGCAGAATCCGAATTGTAGAGATCTCTGATCTGTCTGTACTGAAACCAGTCATAATTTGGTGATAACTCGTCCTGTGTCTTTATTTTAAGTTTAGAAGATTCTATTCGGGTTATCTCCTTATACGTTAAACACTGTTGCTCAGTATCGACAGCTCTCGGATCTATTACCTCATATGGAACCACCCATAGGGGGGTTCCTTCTTGTAGATAGTCTCTGTACTTCTTCCAAGTTGCGTATTGGCTTCTCCGTATATAATGATGTAAGAACATAGAGTTCGCTTTTACTTTGTCATACCATAGGTATGCATGCCATCCAAATATTTTTTTGTATCCCTCTAGGGCCAATAATTTCTTATTCTTCAGCATCATCCAGTCTTTCAACCACACTAGGCAGATTGCATCGTAGTAAAGTCTTAGATTGGGCAGTTGCATTCTGCCTCTTTCCTTTACATCTTGTAAAACCTTCATTTTCACTCGAGGCTTCTTGATAGTTTCCTCTGCCATTTTTCAAACTGCTTAGAGTCTCGGATAATTGGTATTGTCTGTAGCAAAAACATTACTCTTGGTAACACATTCATCTTAACTGCTGCAATCCTTCCCAACCATGACAAATTCAGTCTATTCCATTTAATCAGATCTTGCTCTATCTGAGTCCATAATTTTTCATAGTTATTTTTGAATAGATCTATGTTCTTTGCAGTCAGCTCAGTTCCCAAATATTTCACCTTACTTGTTACTTCACAGTCTGTTATTTCCATTAGCAATTGTTGTTTTTGCTTAGTCATATTTTTACATAATATCTTTGACTTCTTTTTTTTAATATAGAAACCTGCCAAGTCTCCAAACTCCTTAATCTTGTCTATCACTTTTGGCATGTTCTCCGTTGGGTCCTCTACAATTAACATTATATCGTCCGCAAATGCTCTGACCTTGTAAGAAAAGTCCTTTATTTTTATTCCCCGAATTTCTTCATCTTGTCGTATTTGTATCATCAGGATCTCCAATACCAAAATAAATAACAGCGGAGACAACGGGCAACCTTGTCTTGTTCCTTTGCTTATAGTCAATTTCTTAGTCGCCTCGTCGTTCACCACGATTGCTGCATTCTGGTCTCTATAAATTTCTTTAATTGCTCTTATGAATCTTTCTCCCATTTGTAGCTTTTCCATAGTGGCAAACATAAAGTCCCAGTTTAGATTGTCGAACGCTTTTTCAGCATCAACAAAGAAGAAACCAACCTCTTTATCACAACGCTTATCATAGTATTCAATAGCATTGATCACTGTCCTTAAATTGTCTCTGATTTGTCTATCTGGCAAGAAGCCTGCTTGTTCCTCCTCAATAACTTCCGAAAGCCACCCCTTCACTCTCTCCGCCAGTATCTTCGCAAAGATTTTATAGTCGTTATTAAGTAACGATATAGGTCTGTAATTTTTCACATTAGTCAGATCTTGGCCCTCTTTGGGGATCAATGATATGTTAGCTTCATTCCAGGTGTCTGGAATCCGTTGATCCTTTAAGACTCCATTGATCACCTCTTTTAGGAATGGTGCCAGTTCGTTGGCCATTACCTTATAAAATTTAGCTGTAAGTCCATCTGGCCCTGGCGCCTTTCCCAGGTTTGCTGACTGTATTGCCTTTCTTATTTCCTCATCCGTTACTTCATTGTTCAATCTATCTCTCCAAGCTTCCGAAATTACTGGGAGCTTCATTTTCTCCAAGTATGTCGCTATTGATTCTTTGTTCACCTCTTTCTTGTTATACAATTTAGCATAGAATTTATAGAAGGCTCTACTAATGGCTGTCTGTTCCAAATACGTTTTGTTATCTTCACAAATTTTATTTATTGTTTTCTTTTCCTTTCTCTTTTTCAGTTGCCATGCCAGATATTTCCCAGGTTTGTTTGCACCTTCAAACGCTTTTTGGTTCAATCTTTTAAGATTCCACTCCAATTCTTTGTTATCCATTGCTGTCAGCTGTTCTTGAAGAATTTTAATGTCCTGATAAATTTTCTTTTTCCCTGGTCTCTTCTTTAACTGTATTTCTTTGGCTTTTATTTTCTCCGTGATTTCCTGTCTCTTCTCCTCTTTCTTTTTTCTGGCTCTACCATTTAAGTCCATTAGTATGCCCCTAATTACCGCCTTGTAGGTGTCCCAAACCTTGTTGGTTGGTACTTCTTTATTCACGTTGTATTGTATGAAGAACTTTGTCTCTCTTCTCAGCATCTCCATATTCTCTCCCTCTTGTAACAAATCCTCATTTATTCTCCATCCTTTCCTTTTTCTCCTTCTCCCCAGTTTCCACATAATTGGATTATGATCCGAGCCTACCATTGGCATTATTTCCACCTCCTTAGTCCATAACGCTAAGTCTTTTGAGGCCCAGATCAATTCTCGATAGTGTAGAATGCCTTGCGGAGAAGAACGTAAATTGTCTACTTTTAGGGTTTTGTCTTCTCCATACATCTTCTAAAGTTTCCTGTTGTGTCAATTCAAAAAAGAGCTTTGGTAACAGTCCTCTTTTCTTTTGTGCCGTTGGTGATTTTTTATCTAATTCCAAATTTGTCACTCCATTGAAGTGTTGTAATTCTTAAAGAGCCAGTGATCCAGAGGAGTTAGCCGTGTTAGTCTGTAGTAGGAAAATAAAAAAGAGTCCAGTAGCACCTTTAAGACTAACCAATTTTATTGTAGCATAAGCTTTCTGTAGCATAAGCTTCTGACAAAGAGAACGTGATTCTCGAAAGCTTATGCTACAATAAAATTGGTTAGTCTTAAAGGTGCTACTGGACTCTTTTTTATTTTAAAGAGCCAGTGATACTAAACTACACACCCTCATAAATACAATGATAAATTTTGGACAATTGCTTGGAAACCCCCTTGGGATTGAACCCCTCTTCATTCTCCAGTGTGGCCCAGTGCTGCTGCCGCCTTTGCCAGTGCTTCTTTCCGGGAGTTCATAGAATCATAGAGTTGGAAGGGACCATACAGACCATCTAGTCCAACCCCCTGCCCAGTGCAGGATCAGCCTAAAGCATCTCTGACAAGTATTCATCCAGCCTCTTCTTAAAAACTGCCAGGGAGGGGCAGCTCACCACCTCCCTAGGCAGCTGATTCCACTTTTGAACTACTCTGACCGTGAAATGAAAAAGTTTTTCCTAATATCCAGCCGGTACCTTTGTGCATGTAGTTTAAGCCCCTTGCCCTCCTCCAAATGACAGCCTTTCAAATATTTAAAGAGAGCAATCATGTCTCCCCTCAACCTCCTCTTCTCCAAGCTAAACATTCCCAAGGCCCTCAGCCTTTCCTCGTGGGGCTCAGTCTCCAGACCCCTGATCATTCTTGTCACTCTCCTCTGCACCCTCTCGATTTTGTCCACGTCCTTTTTGAAGTGAGGCCTCCAGAACTGCACACAATACTCCAGGTGTGGCCTGACCAAGGCAGTATAGAGAGGGGCTATGACCTCCTGCGATTTCGACGCTATGGCCCCTTTGATACAACCCAGGATTGAATTAGCCTTTTTTGCCACCGCATCACACTGACTGCTCATATTTAGTTTACAGTCCACTCTTACCCCAAGATCCCTTTCACATATACTACTGCCCAGAAGTGTATCCCCCATCCAGTATTTGTGCTTCCCATTTTTGTGGCCCAGATGTAATACTGTGCACTTGATTTTGTTGAATTGCATCCTATTCACAGCTGCCCACTTCTCCAGAGTATTCAGGTCTTGTTGAATTGTACTTCTATCTTCTTGGGTGTTTGCTACCCCTCCCAATTTGGTATCATCAGCAAATTTAATGAGCAGCCCTTCCACTCCTTCATCCAGATCATTGGTGGTGTGCATAACAAAAGAACAAGCCAAAGATACATATAGTTGATAGACCTTGAGAACTAGATGAAGCATGTCCAGTCCCTGTCCCATGGCTGCTGTCAGTGCTGGTGCTGCCCTTATTCTTCCATTCCCTCTTGAAGCAGCACAGCATGGTGCGGCTTTCTGGGATGCACTGATTAGGGGCCCAACCATTGTTCCCCAGCTGAACTGTATCTTGCAGATTTGACTCTCTGCTCACCAGCCATCCCCAGTGAGTTAACAATGCCTCCAAACATGAGACTTGAGGGGTGCCCTGACCTGCCTCATTGGTGGAGTAGCAACATGTACAACAGTACTGGCAGGAGTAAGAAAAGCAGTCTGCCTCTCAGCATCAACCTTTTTTGCCTCTGAGGAGTGGTTGCCAATTGTCCTAAGGGGTCCCTGGGAACTGCTAGGAGGAGGCATTTCTTCTTCCATTTTTTCAAAGTTGTACAATTCCTCCTCAACATCACCACACACACCCCTCCAAAAAATTCAAGGGCCACTGTATCTGAATGAGAAGAGGGGCTGACATTGGCGGTGTGCATCACGAAAGAACAAGCCAGAGATATATATAGAATCCCCCAGTTCGGCTCATTAAAGTAGCGTCTCTGGAACACTCAGCTAAATCCAAGAAACAAGGCTGGAACTACTCCCCCTGCACCAAAAAGATTGTGTATGTCATTTTGCAGAGGCAGCACACACATAACAGGCAATAAGAGGGAGAGGGCAACCATCCACCAGCATCTTGCTTTCCTTAATGGCAAGTCTCTCTGTGCTCATCATACAACTTTTTTGCTCCAAAGGAGAGAGACTGAGCCCTTAGCATGAACTCCATTAGCAGGATGTGTGTGTGTGTGTGTGTGTGGAGTGCATGAGTGCATTTTTCTTCAGTGCTTCCTGGGCAATGACCTTGGCATTGAGTGGCTTATAGAGATCAAAGGTTTGCTTTGTAGCTATAGGAGTGGGAGCAGCATATGGCATGGTGCCATCAGTGCCAGAGTTGCCATCTCCATCCCATCCTGTTCAGTTTAACTCCCAGTGCAAGGAAAGGAGGGGCAACATCCAACATGGTTGCACACACGTGGATTTGAGGAGGGATATGTCTCTTTCAGCCTCTGAGCCCCTGGCTGCCACAAAGGCTTATCTTATGCAGATTTGGGTGAAAATTGGAAATAAAAAGCAATTAAGAGAGAGACTCACCAAGAAGATGCCAGACATGTGAAGCTTGTTCATGCATGTTCAGAGGCCATCTACTGCTCATGTCCTTTGCTTAGGTGCCATGGTGCCAGGCCACTTATTGTGACTTAAGAAGTCCACCAAAGATGGTGGGTCAAGGAGCACTAGGAGAAATTTAATCATGCCCAGAAAGTCTTCTGGCTTTGGGGGCTTTTCTGATTAAAATTGTTAACCCGACATTAAATGATGGGGAGGGAACAGGTGTGTGAATTGCACACTTCTACATGCCCCCCTCCCCGATATATGGAGAATTTCTCACTGACGTCACTAGAACGAAGTGGGGGTTGTTCACAATGTGATAAATATGATTGGAAAGAAAGGGGAGTATTTCTTATTTTCAGTGTCCTTTCTGCAGTTGACTGTACAAATGGGACGAAAGGGGGAATTCCTTTGTTTGTTCAGAGTTTGCAATAAAAGCTGTTTGTTACTTCTACACTTCTCTCCAGTTATTCCTGGAACACCGGGGGGGTGGGGAGAGATGTTGTGGTGATTGCCTTGCAATGAAGGGCAAGCTGTTGCCCACCACCATCCACCCAAGAATTGCTATGGCTAGCCTAAACTGTGGGTTACTATCCTCCTATCAAGCATTCTGGTTAACTGTTGATGGGGGGAAGGATGTAATGGTATTTTCCTTGTACCAGACTGCAACCTATTTAGCCCCCTTCTCACCAAAAGTTTGCCATTTTGCTTCAAAGTACTGCAAGCCTACTTCCAAGCAGGACACTCCATAAACTATCAGGGATTCCATTTGCTTTAACTGAACTTGCTCCAATCTACTGTAGCAAAACTCCACTGACCAATTTATAAAATGAGGACTATGGATGCCCATTCCCCAACACTGTATGAGTTCAAATGATTTTTGAAACAGGCACTGACAGTGAATGTGTGGGCAGGAAATGAAAATGGTGACAAACCGTGTCTCTGCCCAGGGGCCAGGGAAAGGGGGAAAGCCAATCAATAATCGATATTTGATTGATTGACAGGGGACCTATATAGTTAAGATAGCAGGGGAGGTCTGTGTATACCATCAAAACAAAGAGGACGCCAAGTCCAATACAGACCCAAATATACTTCCAAATGGCTCAGTTTCATATAAACAAATTTTTACTCAATCAATGTACACTTAGAGAATCCAGATTGTAACTACCTTAACTGGGTAGCCCCTAGACACTACTACCTTAACTGGGTAGCCCCTAGACACTACTACCTTAACTGGGTAGCCCCTAGGCAAGGAAGATGGGAAAGGCTTTTTTGTCTAGGGCTACCCAGTTAAGGTACTAGAGCAGGCTAAACACAGAGCTATGGCAACCTCTAGGGATTCTCTCCTAACCACACAAAGTAGACAGTATGCATCAGGCATCACGTGGTCTATTGAATACTCTCCTTTGGCCTCTGATATTGTTAAGATAATTAAATGTAATTGGCTTGTGGTGAGTAGAATACCAGGTTGTAAGAAGCTCCCAGTGGTGGGATTTAGGAGGACAAAGAATTTAAAAGATTCCATAGTGCACTCTGACTTCAAAGAATCGACCCCACAAAAACAATTGCCTGTAGGACATTTCCCGTGTGGGTGCTGTAGTGTATGTCCCTTGTCGATAAGAACACAGAGAGTGATAATTCAGTTACCAAAAAGAATCTCTATACAAGAGACTTTTCCACGTGTGCTACACCATTTGTAATTTATGTCATTAAATGCCCTGTATGTAGGGAGCACCACGCGTCTACTGAGACTTTGGATACAGGGACACCAATCTTGAATTAGAACTAGGAATTTGACAGCTCCTCTTACACAACACTTTGTGGAACATCATTTAAATGAGCGGGACATCAGCTCCACGGAGCAAAGTGATGGGTGGTGGGTCTGGCAGTGAGCTAAATACCCGACTGCCGGACCTTGGAGAAGACCGCAGCCCCCAGGCCCCGCCCTCTCACTCCTCCGACCTGGGCAGCCGTGATTGGCCGCCCGGGGTTTGAACTAATTGGCCGCGGGCCCGCCCGAGGCATGCCGGGCGATCCCGCGGCCATGGCCGCCGCATCTTCCCGGCCTTCCTCCCCCCCCCCGGTGGCAACTGCGACCTTGGGTAAGTCTGGAGTCGCCGTTTCTCAGTGGTGAAGGTACTGGATTATAAACACATAGCCAATGCCCATCAAACACTTCTTCGGTGGGAAACAGAATGGATTTTTAGATTAAATATGATAGCCCCTAATGGACTGAATCAGGAAATGGATTTTTCACCCTTCTTGTAATGTGTATGGGTCCCTTTAAGGGAGTGAGAACTCCTTAATTAACTCCTCGGCATTAAGTACATATTGAATACTGGCAACAATTTAGATTTAGAGGAGAAGCAAAAAGACTTGGAATTGGAATGTTCAGCTTGTTAAAAACAAGTGTCTGCATTGCAATCCTTTTGATTCTATGTGAAATTCCATGAGAGAAATGTATGTATCAATGGCATTAAAGGTATAATAGTAATGAATGATAACAAAATTATTGTACAACCACAAAGTAATTTATTGTATTTCATAGATATGAGATAAAGGCTGTGAAAAAGCAGGTCTCAGCGAAACGGGGAAAAAACCAAAGCCGGCAAGCCTGTTGTCAATCTCCCGTCGGGAGTGTCCTCACCACCAGTCCTTGACATTTGCACTCATCATTCCATGCATGCCTTAATCTCCCAGGTGGGACTCAGCAACATTCTGCCCAGCTGGATGGAATTCGCCTCTGATGCAGATCCAGGCTGCATTAATCCAGGAGTTCTGTGGTTTTATATCACAGGCAGCAATTAAACAGCTATTAAACATGGCGGAGGTTGGAACTGACCACAACTACACTGATGTGCCTTTATCGTAAGAGTTCCAGGAAAACCATGGTGATTGTATAAGGTGGTACAACTAGGTTGATTCTGGCATATGTGTAACAGCCTGCCTTTTTTTCTAATCATCCCCTTCCAGATCATGGAAGGCTTCCTGGGGCTCGCTTTTCAAACTGTATTGGCATGGTAGATGGAACACACAGTCCCATCCGGCAGTCGAAGAGAAGACGTGACCAATACAGCAATAGAAAGTACAGCTCTATTCTTCCCCAGTGCACAGAAGTCCACAAAGGCCAATTTAGAGATGCAGAGGTAGGCTTGAGTAGTAGAAACCAAAATGCATTTGTTTTTGCCAGTTCTACAATCTGCACTACATTTGCTTGTGCTCAATCCTACTTTAGCCCTGGAGAAGGTTATCGTTCTGCCACTGATAATGTTCATTGCTGCCTACCCTCTGAAGAAATACCACATGAAGCCATGAATCAGGACATGTTGGGAGAGACACTTTGACTATGCTCTCGTAGGGCATGGGACATAGTAGAATGTGCCTTCAGATCCTTGAAGAGTTTCTGGAGCCACCTCTCCTCCAGACTGTTTTTGAGGAGAATGTCATTAGTATAATAACAGCCTGTGTTATCTTGCACAAATGTGCGAGATAAAGGGACATGCTGGTCTGCAGGACTGCCAACTGCCAAAGCCACTGCTGGTGCCCAGCACAGAATAATATGTGAGGGATAGGTCAAAGAAGTGTGGGACTTGCTTTCCAGATATATGGAGAGAATCACTCACTGATGTCACTGGAACGAATTGGGAGGGTTTTCACAATGCGATATACATGATGGGAAAGAAAGGGAAGAATTTTCCATTTTTAGTATTCTTTTTGCAGTATGTGTGGGATGAAAGGGGGGACATCCTTTGTTTGTTCAGAGTTTGCAATAATAGCTGTTTGTTACTACTGTACTTCTCTCCAGTTATTCCTGGAACATGTGGGAGAGGGATGATGTCATGATGTTTGCCTTGCTATGAAGGGCAAGTAATAGCCCACCACCACCCATCCAAGAATTGCTATGGCTAGCCTAAACTGTGGATTACAATCCTCCTATGAAACATTCTGGTAAACTGTTGATGGGGGGAAGATGTAACGGTGTTTTATTTCCACCAGTTCTGGGAAGCTGCAAGTTCCCAGTCATGGGAGTGGCTTTCAGAGCTCTTACAAGACAAAGGGGGAGCCTGCGCCCTCTTCTTATAGCTTGGTACACAAGAGGAACACAAGTAGCCACAAATGTAGCAAAGATTGATGGGAATTCGTCATAGCACAGTGGATGCAAACAGGAGCTCATTTAGGTGATCTCAAACAAACAATTAGGAAGTATTGTATAATTTTTTAAATTAAGACATGCTTCAAGGCCCAACAAAGAAATACAATAACCATATTAGGTGATATTCATACAAATCTATGAGAAATCAAGCTGTGATCAAGGATAAGCATATAACATGAAAACAAAATGGCCTATAGGTATCTGATGTTATTAGACATTTTCCATTACTATGCAACATTAGTTCCTTTAAAAAAAAATTTTTTTATTGGATTAGAAATCAAATTATTATTCATTACAATCAATTCCCTTTAAATATTCCAATTCTAACCCCCTTCCCCCCCTTTTGTTGACTTCCAACAGTTTTCCAACCCCTTATCTATTTTTCCCCTTACTCATTTCAAACTTACTTTATTCTATTAAACATACACTTTCGTTCTCTTCTAAGCTTATCTATTATAACACAGTGCTATCTCTATTCCCTTTCCCACTTAACTTATCAAATTAAGTATTACATTCCTAACGTATATTCTTTAATAATGTAACATTTTATCTGATTTTCATTCTCTATTCTCTAACTTGATCATTCTAGTCTCGTCGATATGGGACAATCAATTTGTCCCCTGTTCTGCATAACTCTAAGTACTTCTATAAACATTGTATACATTCAATATAAGTCAATCAATTTAACTTATACTCTATATGTTACTATTTACTTCCTTCCACCTTTCTTATATTCATTCTATTTTGATTATATAGTTTACCTATTATACAATTATCTGCCAGAAACATACTTAGTTAACTTATATCCTTATAATTCTTAGAATAACACCTCTATTGTTTAATACTGTATATAATAATCTAATAAAACAATTGCTTAGAATTTCTTATTTAACTTCCCTCCCCCCGGTAAAGTCACTTCTCTCTTCTTTTATTGTATTTCAGTAATTTTCAAACTGCCACAGTTCTCCCACCTCCCATTTTTCACCAAATATTGCTTCAGCTTCTCCCAAACCATATTAAACTGTCCTGGATCGAGATCTCTCAGTTTCCTTGTCATTTTGTCCATTTCTGCCATGTACAGCAATTTGTAAATCCAGTCCTCCATAGTTGGCACTTCTTGTACTTTCCACTTTTGTGCATACAAAAGTCTAGCCGCTGCTGTCATGTAAAATAACAATGTCCTATGTTGTGCTGGAATATCTTCCATTCCCAAGTTCAGTAGCAGCAGTTCTGGGTTCTTATTAATTTGAAATTGTAAAATCTCACTTATTACTTCTATTATTTCCCCCCAGTACTGCCTAGCTACCTCACAAGTCCACCACATGTGATACAAAGATCCTTCATGCTTTTTACATTTCCAGCATTTATTAGACGTGTTAGAATTCCCTAGCACAATTTTCTTTGGTGTCAAATACCAACGATAGATCATTTTATAAACATTTTCCTTAATATTAGCGCATGTCGTAATCTTCATCGTCTTTTTCCACAAGTGCTCCCACGCCCCCATTGTTATCTCTTTGTTAAAATTTATTGCCCACTTCACCATTTGAACTTTAACTATCTCATCTTCTGTTAGCCATTTTAACAACACTTTGTAAGTCTTAGAGATTTCCTTTTTATCCTCTCGCAGAATTACCTCCTCTAGTTCCGAATTCTCCATTCTTACCCCTCCCTTCACACAGTCCGAGTTATAAAGATCTCTAATCTGTCCATATTGAAACCAATTATAACTTGGAGACAACTCATCTTGCGTTTTAATTCTTAATTTAGAAAATTCTATTCTTGTTCTCTCCTTATACGTTAAGCGTTGTTGTTCATTATCGACAGCTCTCGGATCTATTACTTCAAATGGAACCACCCAGGAAGGGATTCCATCCTGTAGGTAATTTCTGTACTTCTTCCAAATTGTAAAGAGGCTTCTCCGAATATAATGGTGTAGAAACATAGAGTCAGCTTTTACTTTATCATACCATAAGTATGCGTGCCATCCAAATATTTTTTTGTATCCCTCTAGGGCCAGTAGTTTGCGGTTTTTCAGCGTCATCCAGTCTTTCAACCACACCAGACAAATTGCATCATGGTAGAGTCTTAAATTGGGCAGCTGCATTCCACCTCTCTCTTTTGAATCCTGCAATACTTTCATTTTCACTCGAGGCTTCTTGCCTGCCCATACAAAGTCCAATATTTTCCTCTGCCATTTTTCAAACTGCTTGGAATCCCGAATAATTGGTATTGTTTGTAACAGAAACATCACTCTCGGCAACACATTCATCTTGACTATTGCAATTCTTCCCAACCATGACAAATTCAATCTGTTCCATTTAATCAGATCTTGCTCTATCTGAGTCCACAATTTCTCATAGTTGTTCTTAAATAAATCTATATTCTTTGCAGTCAGTTCGATTCCCAAATATTTCACCTTATTTGTTACTTCACAGTCTGTTATTTCCATTAATTGCTGTTGTTTTTGTTTGGTCATATTTTTACATAATATCTTTGACTTCTTTTTGTTTACATAAAATCCCGCCAAGTCTCCGAATTCCTTAATTTTCTCTATCACCTTTGGCATATTCTCAATTGGGTCCTCTACCATTAACATTATATCGTCCGCAAATGCTCTGACCTTATAGGAAAAGTCTTTTATTTTTATTCCACGGATTGCATCATCTTCTCGAATCTGTATCATCAATATTTCCAAAACCAAAATAAACAACAGTGGGGACAACGGGCAACCTTGTCTTGTACCTTTACCTATGCTCAGTTTCTTAGTCACCTCGTCATTCACCACAATTGCTGCACTCTGGTCCTTATAAATTTCTTTCACTGCTCTTATGAATCTTTCCCCCATTTGTAGCTGTTCCATGGTGGCAAACATAAAGTCCCAGTTCAAATTGTCAAATGCTTTTTCAGCGTCTACGAAGAAGAAACCAACCTCCTTATCACAACGTTTATCATAATATTCAATAGCATTTATCACTGTCCTTAAATTATCTTATTTTGTCTATTTGGTAAAAAACCAGCTTGTTCCTCCGCAATAACTTCGGACAACCATCCTTTTACTCTTTCCGCCAGTATCTTCGCAAAGATTTTATAGTCATTATTCAGTAACGAAATAGGTCTATAGTTTTTAACATTGGTCAAGTCCTGTCCCTCTTTAGGGATCAATGATATATTGGCCTCACTCCAAGTATCTGGAGTCCTTTGGTCCTTCAGTACTCCATTGATCACTTCCTTTAAAAATGGCACCAGTTCATTAGCCATTACCTTATAAAATTTAGCTGTAAGTCCATCAGGGCCTGGCGCCTTTCCCAAATTTGTTGACTGTATTGCATTCCTTAACTCTTCTTCCGTTACTTCACTATTCAATTTATTCCTCCATCCTTCCGAAATTACTGGGAGCTTCATTTTGCCCAGATATCTCACTATTGAGTCTTTGTTCACTTCTTTTTTATTATATAACTTTGCATAAAATTTATAGAAGGCTCTACTAATAGCGGTCTGTTCCAGGTGAACTTTATTGTCATCACATATTTTATTTATTATCCGCTTCTCCTTTCTCTTCTTTAGTTGCCACGCCAAATATTTCCCAGGTTTATTTGCCCCTTCAAACGTCTTTTGGTTCATTCTCTTAAGATTCCATTCCAGCTCCTTATTGTTCATTGCCATCAACTGCTCTTGAAGGATTTTAATGTCCTGATATATCTTCTTTTTCCCTGGTCTTTTCTTTAATTGTATCTCTTTGGCTTTTATTTTCTCCATAATCTCCTGTCTCTTCTCTTCTCTTTTTTTCCTGGCTCTTCCATTTAAATCCATTAGTATGCCTCTAATCACTGCCTTGTACGTATCCCATACCTTGTTGGTTAGTACTTCTCTGTTCATATTATGCTGTATGAAGAATTTAGTCTCCCTTCTCAGCGTCTCCATATTTTCTCCCTCTTGTAACAAGTCCTCATTTATTCTCCATCCTCTCCTTTTGGTTCTTTTCCCAAACCTCCACATAATTGGATTATGATCTGAGCCTACCATAGGCATTATTTCCACCTCCTTAGTCCAAAGCGCTAAGTCCTTTGAGGCCCAGATCATATCAATTCGTGACAGCGTTGAATGTCTCACCGAGAAAAACGTGTATTGTCTACTTTTAGGATTCTGTCTTCTCCATACATCTTCTAAGGTTTCCTGTTGCATTAATGTGAAAAAAGTCTTTGGTAATAGTCCTCTTTTCTTTTGTACAGTTACTGATTTCTTATCCTGCTCCAAGTTAGTAACTCCATTGAAATCTCCATCAAGAATTATCTGGTCATAAGAAAGTTCATCCAATTGCTTCCTCAAATCCTCGAAAAAGCTTTCTTTTGCTCCATTAGGTGCATAAACTCCAATCACCAACACTTTCTTTAAATTTCATATACATTCCACTGCTAAAAATCTGGCTTCCACATCTCTCACCACTAATTTTGGCTGTAGCTCCTCTTTTATATACAAAACCACTCCCCTTTTTTCTTTTTTGAGGCCACTACAAAGTCATTACCCAATTTATTCAAGGTATTTTACATCCTGCTTTCTGATATGGGTCTCTTGTAAACACACAATATCACATTTTTGTTTTAATAGCCAGTGGAAAATGTTTTTTCTCTTATTGGGTGAATTAAGTCCATTTACATTCCAAGATAGAACTTGACACTCCATATTCATAGCCTTCTTGTTGGTAAGTCCTTTTCATTGTCCCTAATGAACTTTTCCATTTCTAATTCAGATCTAATGCGCTTTTTCACTCCCCCAAATTCAAAGGACATTCCTTCAGGCAATTCCCATCTGTACCTTATTTTCATGTCCTTCAGAATCTGGACTAGAGCTTTGTATTTTTTCCGATCTAGCAACACCGATCTAGGTAACTCCTTCATGATGATAACCGTCTTGCCATCGACCTCCAATGGATCCTGAAATTGCTTACTCACAATCATTTCTCTTACATTTCTAGTCGTAAACTGCACAATCACGTCTCTTGGTAGTTTCCTCTGGGTCGCAAATCTTGAATTTATTCTGTACACCACATCTAGGATAGCCACAGTTTCCTCCTCCTCCTTCCCCAGGTATTCAGCTAATACCTCAGTAATCTGTTCTTGGGCCGTCTTTCCTTCCACTTCCAGCAAGCTGTGAAACCCCAGCTGCTTCTCCATATGTTTACTCTCCGCAACTGCCATTCTGCCCCTCATCGCCCTCATTTCAATTCGTTGCGTGTCTGCTAGGGTCTCCACCACATTTTCTACTACATTAACTCTTTGCTGTGTCGCTTGCTAGTCATTTTGTATTGTTTCCATACCCTTCTTCACTTCTGCCAGTTCATTTTTAAGTGTCTCTTTAAACTCTTTCGCCAACTCTGGTATCATTTCCTTAAGCTCCTTAATCCCTTCTGAAAGTTTTTTGTCCAAGTTCTCTATCACCGCCTGCCACTCTTTTTCGACATCGTGGGGCTTGCTTTAGCTCGCTCCGATGAGTCCGCTCGCTTCCTTAGCTCCGTGGCGTTTGGTTTAGTCTTCTTTTATTTTAAATGTCCCGGTCTTTTCCCAAAAAAGTCATTTAAAGAGTCCAAAATGTCAGGCGTCTTTTCTCTATGGTTCCTCTATGGTTATTCCCCTTTATTTGTAATCCAATATGGCTTACTTCCTCTTCCGCTGAAGCCGCGGAAGACGGTGATTCCCTTCTTCCTGTAGTCCAGAAAGAGCCGCTTCTCTCCAGCAACTCTATCACTATTACGTATTTCCTGTTTCCCAGCCTCCCACAGCAGTTCTCGTGATGGTAAAACTTTCTCACAGCCCGATATCTCCTTGTAGCCACAGGTATGTAAAACAATAGTCCAATTTCTTTAATAACTCCGTTTTCCTTAGTCCTTTTTTTAATATAGTTCTTGCCGGAACTTCCCCTCCTTATAATCAATCTGTTGCAGTTTAAAAGTCTACTTTAATGCTTCATTACTTTAAGTAATCTGTCCCGTTTCAAGAGATAGTGATCTTTACCTTCTTAAGCACTTTTCGCGGGTTGTAATCGCTGTTTCAATCCCAATTCCCATCAATTCTTCTTATCCCTGTTGAAGCTTGGGCATGTAGGTCTTATGCCAACCGCATTGGCTCCAGGGCTGCCGCAGAGATTTTAGCCGACCTGTCTTCGGGTGGGACCTCAACGGACGGGAGAGAGTCTGTTGCGCAGGACCCCCCTCGCCCGAGATCAATGCGTCCTGAGGTTCTTGAGCATTCTATGCCTGTTCTCCGCCTGAGAACAGTTCGTGCCCCTCCAGCCACCAAAACAGCAGCCCGGACAGCTCAGCACTTGGAGCTGCGTTAGACCTTCATGGATCCCAAACCGGAAGTCACAACATTAGTACCATTTGTAATGTATTTGAAAGTAAGAAAGGTTTGATCTAATGTCAGCTTATGGGAGTTAACTCCTAAGACGACTGGATTTGTAATGAGGTGGACACAGATTTCAAACATTAGAAAGAATGTACTCAAAATCTGATCCCATCTTTATCTTTCATCATCAGGTGTTCTTTTGTATTCAGACGAGGCCTCAGGAGAATGATGTAGCATTTGGGAAGAAAGATGCAGCCCAGTAAGCCCAGACTGGAGGCCAAGATTGAGAAAACCTGCACCGCCACCATGTATTTCCCCTTCGTGCTCAGGTAGGTGGGCACAAAGGACACCCAGACACTGCAGAAGACCAGCATGCTGAAGGTGATCAGCTTGGCTTCATTGAATGCCCCAGGCAGCTTTCTGGCTAGGAAAGCCACAGTGAAGCAGATGGCGGCCAGGGAGCCCATGTAGCCCAGGGCAGCATAGAACAGAGCAACTGACCCTTCATTGCATTGTAGTACGATCTGTCCGGGCTGGGAGTTCATGTCTGAGTCTAGAAAAGGGGGAGAGATCCCCAGCCAGAGAATGCAGATGCTCACTTGGATATTGGAAGAGGAAAGGACAATGAAGATGGCCAAGCTCTTCCCCAGCCAGTTCCTCATCCTGCTGCCTGGCCTTGAGGCCATGAAGGCCACCACCACAGTGACAGTTTTTGCCAACACAGAAGAGACGGCAACAGAGAAGATGATGCTGAAGGCAGTTTGTCGGAGGAGGCAGGTCACCTTCTGGGGCTGACCAATGAAGAGAAAAGAGGACAAAAAGGAAAGCAGGAGGGTGATGAGGAGAACGTAGGAAAGGTCCCGATTGTTGGCTTTGACAACTGGAGTTTCTAAGTATTTAATGAAGATTCCCAAAACAAACATGGTAATCAAGGTGAAGAAAAGAGTAAGGAAACTTAGGATGATCCCCAAAGGTTCTTGATAGGACAGGAAGGTTAATTCCTTAGGAACACATTGATCTTGGACCTTGTTTGGATGCTGATCTTCTGGACATTTATCACAATGACTTGCATCTGAAAAGAGCACATTAACTTTAGTATCACCACATCTACTTTTCATCCATGATAATCTTTGCTCTTTTATATTCTCTGAGAATATATGATTGGAAGCGTGTAGTTAACGTGCCAGAAAAAATAGGACAAGATAGGGTTGGAAAGAAACAGAAACTAACAAAGCATAATAGGGATGGAGGTGGGAAACAAGGGAGGATTAAGACTTGATTTGATCTAGTAGGAGTGACTGCTAAAGTGAGCCAAAAAGGACAAACTGAGGCATTATTGGTGGATGAAGCATTATTTTTGTCCTTTCAGACTGGGGCTCTGGTATGTGACTTACCTTCCTGAGTGGAGACTGTCCCTTCCACACACAGAGAACAGTCATAGCAGCAAATAGGTTCTCCTTCCTTAATCACCTTGGTGTATCCAGGTGGACAGTTCTCAGTGCACCTAGAAAGAGGCAGGGTCTAAGACAAGGAACATCAAGCAAAACATGTTAGAGGCTTTGCTTATTGTATTTCTGTGCACTTGAATACAGAAAAGTTTTTGCGTGCAAAAACAGCTGTACCAGAGCTTCATTTCCCTACCTCTTGAAAAGCACTCGTGATGGGCCAAAACTGATGAAAACCAAAAAAACAAACAGATCAGATCAGAGGATCTGTGCTTTCCCCATAAGTTTTCATTTTCCTCTGGTAGGGTTGTTTTTCAGAGTAAGGACACATTTGCTATTTGACTCAGAAAAAGAAAGAGCCCTGAATGACTATGGAAGCAATTGTAAACAGGTCTACTCAGATGTAAGTCCCCTTTTATTCATAAGTCTTTATTCCAAGTGAAATATCTTTCAAATTGCAGCCTGTGATTTAAGTCTCCCTTCCAAACATTTCCAAAGCTGAAAGCAGGGGAAGGGAGAGGTCGCCCCTTGCAAGGACTGGATTGGCAGGGAGGCAGAGAATATCATTTCCTGGGGTGGGAGATGGGAAGATGCACTCATATGCATATGTCTCATTCCCCCTTCCTGCCAATCTCTCTCTCTCTCTCCCCTTGGGATCTGATCCGAGCTGTTCAGGAAAACAAGCTGCTGCCCTGCTAAGCAAGCCCAGTGCCTGCCTGCTGCTTGAAGGTATGAAACACACAAACTCTCTAGCGAGAGGGACTTGTTACAATTTAGTTTCCTGGATTTGGTTCAGCATTCCAGAAGATGTTTTAACAACTCAAACCAGTGAGTTCTTTGTGTATTTTCAGCTTGATTTTTCTGTTATGCACACCTCTAGTTTTTAGACTGTAAACTGATTTTATGGGAATAACTACTGACAAGTTATTAGAGTTTTTAAAGGGTATAAAATGAAATAAGTGTTTTCCCCACCTCATTAAACCATCTGGGCCACACAATGGCATCCTGATTCATGGTGAACTTTATCTCTGGAGAAGATGTTTGTCTCTCTATACTCCCAACTTGAACTCTAACAATAGACCGATTGGGCATCACCACCCAGTTCACTATATCAAAGTCGACTTCCATGTCCCCATTTTCATCAAAATAAACTCCTTTCATGGAATTACTGTAAAACCAGAAGTTTCTCAGGAAAGGATGAAGCTAGAATGACATCAAAAGCAGAAATATTAAGAAATCACAAGACACCACAGCGTCTTTTTACTGAAGGTTTAAGGACAGTGTCCAACTGATGGTGGTGTAATTCAAAAGATGGATCTCTTAAGCATATGCTTTAGTCATGTTTAGTAATTCAGCCCTTTTGGGAAGAAGTTGTTAGTCATATTAACTTTATATTAGAAAACCCATTTATTTTTGAGGATTTTAATGTTCCCTCTAAGCTGTGTAGTGTTGTTAGCCAAAAATCTACTTCATGAGCTGAGATAACAACTTGCATTAAAGTTGTGAGCGTGCCTTCTTTTTAAAATATATATATATATTTCAGTCTACAAACATACAAACAAACTTCAAACTAATTTGTATTGTCTCTCACTTAAAAACAACAGTCATTCATACATGGTTGTTTGTATGGGTGACTAAGTTGTGGTATAAATGCTGCAGAGGTTCAAGTCACTGTCCTGTGGTTAGACTGAACAGAGCCTTGCCCACCCCAACTGGCAAAGGAGAACCATGGTGTAGCATTGCACCAGTGCTAATCTATTTTTGTGCCAGCATTACCCTGGAACATCTCCAAAATTCACTGGCATGTCATACTAAGCTTTTCCTGCACTGCTTTGGGACTGCTTTGTTAATCCAAATATTGCAGCCTTGGGTTTTGTGCTCTGCTGTTTTCTCCTCAGACTTCTTCTCTTCTGGGACCCTTGATGGGTCCACTCGTGGCAGATGCTTGAGGAATCTGTGTATTATTTTGCCCAGTTTTCTTTTCTTTTTAGTGAGAAACACATCAGTTGCTCATTGAAGTGCTGATTTGCCAAGTAAAAGGCAGTGAGACCAGGAGTTCATTTTCAAAGCTATGAAAATGCCTTTCTTATATGTGCCAAAATAAATTGTGACTATACAGGAGGTTAAAACCTCCATGCTCTGATGTGTGTGTGCACAGTGACTTCTAGTGTACAGCACATTCAAAAGGAATTTTTAAGCCCCTGCTGTAGGTTTGAATTTTTTTACTGATGGGCCCGCCCATCACTGCAGCCTTCTCCAGCTCTTGGCACTGGGATGGAGGGACCTCATGGCAGGCACAGCGAAGAGGCTGCGTAGGTGCCTGCTTGCCACCTCCTCCTCCAGCTCCTGGCACCAGGATGGAGAGGCTGCTTGGTGGGCCGGTGAAGAGGTCACATGGGCACCCACCCTCCACCACAACTTCTTCCTCCAGCTCCTAGTGCCAGGATGGAGGGACCCCGAGGTGGACATGGCAGAGAGGCTGTGCAGGTGTTGGATCACCCCCACCACCTCCATCTGGCTCTGGAATGGACAGACTGCTCAGAGGACCTGGAGGGGAGGCCATTCAGCCAGCCACCCACCATCGCCTCCTTTTCCAGCTCCCAGCACCAGGACCTAGAGACCAGAGAGGGAATTCCTCCATGCCATAGCAAGAGTCACACTAAGCCCTCAGGAAGGCAGGGCCCAGGGCAACCCTTTGTGCACGGGGCTTCTCTCATTGTGAGCTAAGTTATAAAAAAAATGTGTGCGATTGCCATAAGTGCACGTTAGTAGGAACAGTGATGTTAATACACTGTTAAACTACTTGCCTGTCTGTTGGAATCTAACTAATGGTCAACAGAAATGGATCCTCTGTGCCTTTACAGTTGCTAAAAGATTTATACTTCAACATTGGAAAGACATAAGCCGATCTCCTGTAACCACTGGACTGAAGACCTTATAAACTTATCAGCATTTGAACATATCGCATATAGAAAGCGACTTTGCCTCGACTTATTTTTAGATGTTTGGAAATCTTTCATAGATACCTAGAGAGAGAGATGCCAATAGTGTTTGGTAGCCAGCTGGATGTACTGGAACCTTTCTGTCACAATCTGTCTAGATGTAAATAAATTTGGTTGGGATGGAAGAGACGTGGTTCTGGTAGCAACAAGGAAAGGATATATATTTATTTTACAAAATGTATACCGTCTTTTGCCCTCATAAGGGTCATCAAGATAAAAAAAAACACATCAAAAAACAAACCAAAAATCTTAAAATCTTAAAAAGTTGTAAATCAAGCAAAACATCACATCATTAAAACAAGCTGAAATATACATACAAAACATAAAACAACAATTAAAACATTGGGTAGAAAGGAGGGATTACTGAAGGAATCAGTGATTCCTGGTGGAAGATGTCAATAGAAGGGGCAGAGAGTTCCAGGGTGTTGGTGCCATGACTGAGAAGCCCCCTCCCAGGTTGCTACACCCATAACCTCGGAAGATGTGATCACCTGAAGCAGGGCCTTGGAAGATGGCAGCAGTGTTCAGAAAGGTTCATAAGGGTGATCCTTTGGGTATATTGGTCACAAACTGAGTAGGGCTTAAAGGACAACACTGGCACTTTGAATAGTGCCTAGATCAAGAGCCAGTGCAGATGGTCCAAGGCTGGAGTTATATGGTCCCATTGACACACTCCACTCAATATTCTGGCTGCAGCATTCAACACCCATTGAATTTGCAAACACCCTTCAACTGCAGCTCCATAGTTGCATTGCAGTAATATAAGCTATATGTAACAAGGGCATATCACTCTGCCTCTATCTCACTTTATCATCATTTGTTATATCCTATGATCTATGACCAGAATCAATTGGCTTCATAGGAGGAGGCTGTTTGCAATTTCCCAACATTCTCCAATTTCCCCACTACCATATGCCACCCAATTTATGATGATTAGCCCCCAACCCTACATGGCAGCCATTTTTTGAGGCAGTCATTCTCAGTTTCAAATTCAGAAATCCCCACAGGGTCAATAAGACTGGGAATGCCTGGATTAAACATATTCAATTGAGAGCCAAAACAGACGTGACGAGTTTCCTAAGTTCAACTTGGGTTTCCTTACCTCAAGGTTTGACGGGAAGTGTAGGCGTCCTTGCAGGTGCATCACTGCATTTCTCCTTCCCCTGCTTGAGTGGCCTGGAGCTATATAGCCCCACGTGCTCTGCCCCCATCACACTGAGTGTCACTTCATCTCCACCCCTCACCTGGCCCAGCCCCCACAGACCAACACCGGGCTGCACCGAGAGAGCAGGAGGAAAGGCTCCAGGAGTATGTTGGATCTTCCTCTCACTTGCCCAGCCCCCACCAGAAGCCACGCAGACCAGAACAGCGGGGACTGGGCCAGACGAGGGAGGGGGGAGATGAAGTGACGCTCAGTGTGATGGGGGGAGGCAGAGCACGTGGGACTACATAGCTCCGGGCCATGCAAGCAGGGGAAGGAGAAATGCAGCGATGCACCTGAAAATACGCCTACACTTCCTGTCAAACCTTGAGGTAAGGAAACCCAAGTTGAAGTTCGGTAACTCGTCACGTCTGTTTCGGCTCTAAGTATTCCTAAAAACAGAAGAAAGGGAGCAAAAATGGAGTTCTGTAACAGAATGAGATTGTGAGAGCAAGTGCATGTTATAACAAAAGGTCTATCAGGTTCTCTGAATAACCAGCTTTCGTTTTTTAAGGTAAGTCTCTAGGCACAAGTCTAGAAATGGGAATAGTTTGTCTCCAAAATGAATTCATCACTATTATAGAGTGTCTCATTCCAAATTTTGGTTCCTCTGAAGCCCCGAGAACTACAGGAATACACCATGATTCTATGGGGACACACAAAGAAATGCATCCCAACATTGTCAGAAACAAGTCAAATGCTGTGAGCAGAAACAGCTAAAACATATATAGATTAGCATTGGTGCAAATCCGAACTATTCAAAATGGCTTTTTACTCAAATGAGAGGACGGTATCATCGAGATGGGGTCTCAGATACTTCGCTAATGAGTTAGACTTCATCATTATATTGCCTTACATATTATCTGCTGCTTTAAATATGTACTCCTATGTACCACCAGTGCTCCATGTTGTCTAATGTTAGTCCTAGAATTGATTATGTTCTGCTTCAGTATTTTTACTACTCCATACTGGATTCTTGCTAATACTTTGTCTTTTAAACTTGTACCTATTTACCCTCTGGCATGGTTTTTGGGAAAATGTCCTTGATACTGTACAATCTGCTCTGAGTCTCAGTGAGAAAAGCGGACCATAAATGACATAAATTAAATAAATATATACTTGAGTATCCCCCAGTGTCTTTTCTGTTTTTATTACTGATATAACTCTCTGATTCTGATAGATTCCTTGTTTCAGCTTGTCATTATGGTTTTTTGCATGATGAGAAAACCCCAATACACTTAGGTCATAAGCCTTGACCTCTATTCATTCCCTCTACACCTACAATTTTGGCTTTCTTCACCTAAGGAGAATTGGTCCGGAGGTACATGGAAGGTAGACATCCAAAGAAACCTCACAAACGGATTTGCCTTGGAAATATAGAGAAGTGTACTTGTATGTACAAAGTCTCCAGAATCTGTATTTGGAATCACACTATTAACAGTAATTTTCAATGACACTGTCTGCAAGATTCAAAAGATAGAGTGAATAAGCAAAAAAAGTCAGACGCAAGGTGCAAAGTGGGACAAACAAACAAAATTAAAACTTTTGCTGGCATCTGAGCTGATTCTGACAGACCGAGAAAAAAACTAGCAGAAACTACCAATAAAAATGGGGCACTCCATGCTAGGGATCATTAGAAAAGTGAGTGAAAACAAAATGGCTAGTATAATAAAGCTCATAGAAGTCTCTTCTGCGGCCAGATTTGCTATGTTCTAGTCAGCACTTTTTACTTGGGAAAACAGGTGACATGATAGAGGTCTAGAAAATTATGCATGGTGCATAGAAAAGGAATACAAAAAAAAATCTTCTCCCAAATTAATAGAATGTGGGATCATCCTATGAAATGACTTTCTTCGGGCTTTTTGTTTACTTTTTCGTTTATTATGCTGCAGGAACATAATAGTTATACAATGGGTAATAGCTCAAAGCACGCCAAAGGAAGATGTATTACTTCATGAGAGAGGTAGACGATTTCTGTCACAAACTTCCACAAGATGAGGTGACAGCCATTGCTTTAGATAAATTTAAATGAGGTTGGAAAGATATATGGAGGATAGGAGGACTATAGTCGGCTACTCCCCACAATATTCCTATGAACTTAGACAAAACAAATACCTGCCATGGCTGAGCTTTCCGAAGTCCCAGCCGGTCACTCTTCAAAATCTGATTAGATCTCGACAAGTAGGCAGCATTCAAGGCTTGTGCCACCAATTGGACGGAGTTGTAGATGGAATAGCTGTCTTGAGACAGGATACTTTCAAGCTCATCCTGAGATGGAGTTTCCACTTCCTCTTTCTCTCTGCATCTTATCCAGCCTTTCACAGACCAACCATGATTAAAATATGAACAATGAAATGCTTCCTCTCCTATTTTATTGATGGTAGAGAGAAATGATTTGAAATTGTCATATGTGGTCTTGATGCTTGTCCGGATCAAAAAGGAGAAAGAACCATGGATGTGGTGGGTATCAAAGTATTTGAAAAACCACCTCATGCTGAGATCATGCAGGACTGCTGTGATCCAAACTTTCCCCAAAGGGGATTTTGTGTCTTGTTCAACATATTTTATTATAAATCCAACACCCATTATGGAGAGGGAATCTCCATGGAAAACAGATACATTACATTTTCTCTGTATGAGAAATGAATATGTGCGCAAATTCATATTGTATAGTTTCAGTTCTGGGATGGTGTCTGTGAAGGCAATGCAAATCCCACTCCTGATGATCACAGGGGTCAAGGTCTTCAGGAATCTTTCTCCTCTAACATTGTCTGGAGCAAGGAGACCAACCCACGTCCATCTGAAATGCAGGAGCATCTTGATAATCCCCATGAAATATGATTCTTGTTTGGAGGCCAACTGGTAGAAAAAAGGGTGATGAGTTTCATCTGTGGGAAAACGATGATCAAAACTATAACTGATCTAGAAAGGAAAGGAGGAGATTGGTGTAGTCAAGACAAAACTCGCACACTTTTTCACCTGTAATGAAATTTCTCTGAAATCAGCCACTGTACCGGAGGATTGGAGAATAGCAAGTGTTACACTCATTTTTAAAAGGGGCTCTAGAAGGGAACCAAGAAATTACAGTCCAGTTAGCCTAATGTCTGTCATAGGCAAATTAATAGAAACCATAATCAAAGCAAAAATTATTAGACACATAAAGGAACAAAGCTGGCTGAGGGAAAATCAGCACGGCTTCTGCACAGGGAAGTCCTGCCTCACCAGTCTTTTGGAGTTCCTTAAGAAAGCAAACAAGCGTGAAGATAGACATTATACTGTTGGACGTTCAAGAGGCTTTTAAAAAGATTCCTCACCAAAGACTCCTAAAAAAATTATTGTAGGGTATGAGCTATTGTAAGACACAGTTCATGTTTTTGTTATTCTTAGAGTGTTACTGGTTTCTTGCTCTTTTCTACTGCTACAGACAGACTAAGAGCAATTATGACAGCCGGTTTGGTGTAGTGGTTAAGAGCGTGGGACTCTACTCTGGAGAACCGGGTTTGATTCCCCACTCCTCCACTTGAAGCCAGCTGGGTGACCTTGGGTCAGTCACAGCTCTTTGAAGCTCTCTCAGCCCCACTCACCTCACAGGGTGTTTTGTTGTGGGGATAATAACAGACTTTGTAATCCGCTCTGAATGGGTGTTAAGTCATCCTGAAGGGTGGTATATAAATTGAACATTGTTGTTGTTGTTGTTGTTGTTGTTGTTGTTATTAACATGGTTACCCATCCTGAAGGACTCCTAAGTAAAGTTTAGTAATCATCAGATAAGAGGACAGGAAAATGGGCTCAGTTAAAGGAAGCAGAGAGTAGGAATACCTGAACATGCTTCTCAATGGAGGTAAGTAAATAATGGGGTCCCACAAGGATTGGCATTAATGCTATTTAATTTGTTCTAAACAATCTAGAAATGGGGGGAGGAGTGCAGTGACCAGCTGTGCAGATGGCACAAAATGATTCAGGATGGAGAAAATCAAGACCCTCCCCCACCCCCTTAGGTCCGTGTAAAGGGGATCTGAACTTGTTAAGACTGAAAAGGAAAGAATGGGATGTAAAAGGAGAACTGTGGCAGTTTGAGAATTTTTAAAGAAAAATAAGGATAAGAGAGAGAGGGGGGATCTTACCATATAGGGGAAATGTAACTGTAATCTAAGCTACTATAAGGGTTAGGGGAATTCTTTTTCAGAGTATATGAATAAGAATATAGTTAAATAAATATATTAATGGGGTATATTATATATACTATATGTAATATATTATGTTAGTGGATCAGATTGTATATTATATAATGACTGTGTAATACGGTGTTGGGTGCTGTGCCACATTGGTGGCATGGCGCACAGTAGGGGTTTTATAATACATATTATATTGACAGTAGTATACTTGATAGAAAATATGCTTAAAAGAAATAGAATATGTTCAAACTAAGATTTTTGTTATATATTATACTATATTATACTGGTCTGCTATATTGAGGGGTATAAGATGTATACTATATTGATAGTATAACCGATATATGTATACTATATCGATAGAATATTTGATAGTATAACTGATAGATGTATACTATATTGATAGAATATTTGATATATAGGATAGAATATCTGAAAAAAAAATTAGAATGTGCTTAGAGTAAAGGTTTTCATTAAGTAATAAGAGAGGTTAAGGGTTGGAAAGCTGTTGGAAGTCGATAGGGAGGGGGGAGGAAAAGGGTGGGGGATAGGGTTAATTAGATATTGAGGGAATGTATGTATTAAATTTGAAAGATATACTCACCAATAAAAATTTAAAAAAAAAGACTGAAAAGGAAAGAGACCTTGAGAGCGCAGAGGATAGCTCAATGACAATGTCCACCCACTTCTGCAGCAACAGTAAAAGGCAAAGTCTCCTATGAGGATTAATAGCGAAGGGTTTTTTAAAAATGGGCAATATGATAATGCTTCTGTATAGATCTATGGCCTCATTTGGAATTCTGTGTGCAATTCTAGTCACTATGTTACACAAAGGACATTGCAGAGCTGGAAGAACGATAGAAGAAAGCAACCAAGTTGCTTAGGAAGTTGGAGCACCTTTCCTATGAGGAAAGACTGAAGATTCTGGGAATTTTCAGTTTAGAAAGAGATGATGAAAAGGGGAAATTATATTTTATTTATTTTTTAAATTTATTCCTTACCTTCTTGCCTTCCAAAGGCTGCTAACAAATTAAAACATATATAATAATATCACATCGTTTGAAACCTTAGGGGAGAAAACCATCAAAACAAAACCAGAACTAAAATATACGAGGGAACACTGACCAATAAAAACAACCATAGATGGAAGATGGCAACAGAAGAGGACAGAAAAGTTTTGGTGTCATGACTGAGAATTCCCTCTCCCATGTTGCCACCCACCTAATGTGAGAAAGCAGGGGCCCCTGAAGCAGAGCCTCTGAAGGTCACTGTAGAATGGTCAGGCAGGTTCAGATGGGAGCAGGGAGTCCATCGTGTATGTTGGTCCCAAATCATGTTGGGTTTTGAAGGTCAACACCAGCATTTTGAATTGTGCCTGATAACAGATTGGAAGCCAGTCTAGATCGACCAAGACTGGTGTGACATGGTCCCTACGACCTACTCAGTCAACATCCTGGGTGCAGCATTTTGCACTAATTGAAGTTTGCAAACACTTTTCAAGAGCAACCCTGTTGTGGATGAGAGATATAAAGATGCCCTTTAATTACCCTCCCTTCAGATCCGGAGAAGACTCTTTCCCCGGAAGAAAGCCCTCAAAGTGCCAACTGAGCAGAGATGATGTTCCAACCAGTTGCTTCACCATCAAATTGCCCTGGAAGGATGACTGTTTTCATAAACTATGCAGGGCAAGAAACCCCTCTGACTACGTGCCTTTTGTGTATTTCTGGTAAACACACAAACCCACACATCCAGAAACCAGTATTAAAAAATGCTTCTGATGTTCTTCTCTCTTGTATTTTGTAGTATAATACAGATGGTTGCAGCAGGCCATGGACTGCACTCACACAATGCTCTTAGTTTCTGGATGTGTGAGTTTGTTTATTTACTATAAATATTGTACAATTGACCATTGAGGAAGGTCTTGGGGATGAAAGGGGTATGATCTATTTTAGTGTTGGTCATTTGACATATCATCAACTGTATATGGAAAATGGTTTATCTTCCGGTTGGGGATCATGGTGGTCTGAAGCAGCTCAGGGAGCTGGGCTGTCCAAGCTGCTGTTTGTTTGGGCTGGTGGGGTGCAAGATCACCCATGGCCCCCTGCTCTCAGGCGGAGAACAGGCAAGAACACTCGAGACCCCGAGAGTGTGTAGATCTCGGCTGAGGGGGGGTTCTGCACAATGAACTCCCTCCCAGCCTTGAGGTTCCGCTCTAAGAAGGGTGGCAGAAATCTCTGCAGTGGCTTTGGAGTCATCGATTTGGCATAAGATCACCGTACCAAAGCTTCCGTAACTGATTTGGACTAATCTGAGCAGTCAAAACAGTGATTATAACCCATAAAAAGACTCGGCAAGGTAAAGATCGATATCTCTCTTACGAAATTAAAAATTGAACAGAAGAGTTAATTTCAAGCGGAGAACAAAAGTGGAAAGTTTTTAAAGACTAATTAACTGTATTCCGGCAAAAGACGTGTTAGAAAAGAAGCTTTTATAAAAGAATTAGATCGGGAAAAAGATTATTATTTACATACCTGTGGTCTAAAGAGATAGTGAACTGTGGGAAACGAGAAACATCGTGAGAGAATAGCTGTGTTGAGAAGGAGAAGCAGGAAGTGCATCAAAAATGATAGAGTTGTGGGCTTGAAGCGGCCCTGAAAGACGAGACGGAAAAGGAAGTGCGCCATTTTGGAAGAGGGTAAGGGCACGGCCTCACCGCAAGTGGAAGTGTGCCATCTTTGAGAAAGGTAAAGGCAAAACTACGGACTAAAAACCATAGAGAAAAGTCGCCCGCCATTTTGAACAGCTAAAGTGTTAAACTGTGAAGAAATCGTGGAAAGTAAGTGTTTAAACTTTAGAAATAAAATACCTAAGCTACGGAGTTGCGGAAGAGAGCAGACTCATGGGAGCAACGTAAATCAAGCCCCATGTTGTCAAAAAAGGACTGGCAGTCGGCGCTTGACAGCCTCAATAAAAAAGTGGTGGAAGGTAATAAGGAAATTAAGGATATTATACAAGAGATGCTGAAGGATCTTAAAGAGACAATTAAATCTGAAGTGGCGGAGCTAACTAAAAGTATTGATGAGGTCAAGAAGGAGTTACAGACGACACAGCAGAAAGTTAATGAAGTGGAAGATAAGACAGACAAACTAACCACCTAATTTAAAACAGAAACCACAGGCTTAAAGGAAAGAGTGGAGGTGATGGAATGTAAATACATGGAGAGACAACTTAGATTTTGAGGCGTCCCAGCGGAGGAGGGGAAATCAGCCCAAGAACAGATATCGGAAATACTTGCAGGATTCTTGAATAGAACGGTAGAGGAGATTACATGTTACCTGGATGTGGCGTAGAGAATAAATTCAAGGTATGCAGCCCAAAAGAACCTACCAAGAGATATGATTGTGCAGTTCATCACAAGAAGAATGAAAGAAGATATTGTTAGCAGGCAATTCCAAAACCCACTTGTAATGGATGGAAAAAAGGTGAGAATAATTAAAGAGCTACCCAGAAGAATTTTGCTGGAGAGAAAGAAATACAGAGAATTGGTGCAAATCTTGAAGGAGTTAAATATAAGATACAGATGGGAGATTCCAGAGGGCCTGAGTTTTGAATTTCAAACAGTCAGGAAAACTATTAGATCGCAACATGAGATGGAGATGTTTCTATTGGACAATGAAAAAGACTTAACAAAAAGACCTAGAATTTGATCATGGAGTGCAAAGTGATATCCTGGAACGTAAATGGACTAAATTCACCCTCTAAACGTAAAACTATTTTTCATTGGCTATCTAAGCAGCATTGTAATATAATTTGTTTACAAGAGACCCATGTTAAGAAACAAGATATAAAATATGTAAAAAATATTAAATTGGGAAAAGAATTTGTTGCTGCATCGAAACAGAAAAAAAGGGAGTTGTTTTGTATATCAAGGAGGAGTTGCAACCTAAAATGATATTTAGTGACTCAGAAGCTAGATATGTTGCGGTGGAAATTACTTGGAATTCCCAAAAAATACTAATGGTAGGAATTTATGCACCAAATGGAGCTAAAGACAATTTTTTTTAAAGAGTTACAGAAACAATTAGACGAAGTAACTTATTCACAAATAATCCTGGCAGGTGATTTTAATGGAATTGTGAACATACAGGATGATAAAAAAACAAAGGGTACCCCCCCAAAAAGAGGACTATTGCCAAAATCCTTCTTTGAAATACAAAACCAGGAGAATTTGGAAGATGTTTGGAGAAGAAGTAATCCCAAAGTAAAGCAATATACCTATTACTCGGCGAGACATTCATCGTTGTCAAGAATTGATATGATCTGGGCCTCTAAGGACTTGGTAATATGGTCTAAGGACGTGGAAATAATGCCTAAAATAGGATCAGATCATAATCCAGTTATGTGGAGATTTGGAAAGCGTATTAAAAAACAAAGATGGAAAATAAATGAAGACCTGCTGCAACAAGAGGGTAATATAGAGTTGTTACAGAAAGAGACCAGATTCTTTATACACTATAATTTAAACAAAACTGTTCCAACATACAAAGTGTGGGATACATATAAAGCTGTTATTAGAGGAGTGTTAATGGATCTAAATGCAAGCGATAAGAAGAAAAAAGAAGAAAAGAGGAAAAAAATTCAGGAGAAAAATAAAGGTTAAGGAGAGACAATTGAACAAAAGACCAGGGAAAAAGAAATTGCATCAAGAGATAAAGATCTTGCAAGAGCAATTAAAAGCAATGGAGAATAAAGAATTGGAATGGGGATTGAAGAAACTAAACCAAAAAACATTTGAAGGTGCTAACAAACCCGGGAAGTATTTAGCATGGCAACTGAAAAAGAAAAGAGAAAAAAGGGTGATAACTAAAATTTAGGAAAAGGAAAAAATGTTAATGGACCAACCAGCCATAAGTAGAGCATTTTATAAATTTTATGCTAAATTGTATCAAAGTAAAGAGATAGATTTGGACATCATTGACCAATACTTGAGTAAAATCAATGAAAATGGAGCAAAATATGATAAAGATTAAAACAGAAGAAGAATTATCTTTTCACTATGTATGGTTCCAATACAGACAGATTAAAGATTTATACGTTTCGGACCGTCTAAAATGGGGGCTTAAATGGAAAAATTCAAAATTGGAAGAAAATATACTTCAAGAAGGCAAGAAAATGATATCTAAAATTTATAAGGTATTGCTAAAGTGGTACACAGAAGATGACACTATTAAAGTCCAGATGGTGAAGTGGGCCATTAATTGCAACAGAGATATAATGATGGAATCATGGGAATATTTGTGGAAAAATACATTGAAGATTTCAACCTGTACCAATATTAAAGAGAATGTATATAAGATGATATATAGGTGGTACTTAACGCCGAAGAAAATAGCATATGGGAATCCCAAAATGTCAGATAAATGCTGGAAGTGTAATAACCATGAAGGATCATTGTATCATATGTGGTGGACTTGCGAGGTAGCTAAACAGTTCTGGGGAGATATTTTAGAAGCTATTAATGAAATTTTACAATTTTCAATAAAAAAGAACCCAGAACTGTTGCTGTTGAACTTGAACATGGAAGAAATCCCTATGCAACACAGAACACTGCTATTTTATATGACAACAGCGGCAAGAATTTTATATGCACAGAAGTGGAAAACACAAGAAGTGCCATCGATTGAAAACTGCATACAAAAATTGCTGTACATGGCAGAAATGGACAAAATGACGAGAAGGTTGAGAGATCAGAATCCAGAAGAATTTTTTAATGACTGGGGGAGACTAAAACAGTACTTAGAGAAAAAGTGGGACGTAAAGGGAAAATTATGGTTGTTAGAAAATTATTAATTTTGTAGAATGGAAGAGATAATAGATTTCTGCTAGAGAAGAAGAAAGATAAAATATAATTGTTATCATTAGATGGAGGTTAAGGTATGTTGAAATTAGTAGATATTATCTAGAATAATAATATATTAGGATATGTAATAAAAGAATGGAGAGGTAGGTAATAGAATTTAACAAAGGGTTGGAAAACTGTTGGAAGTCTTAGATAAAGGGGGGAGGGAAAGGGTGGGGATATTAGAAATAAGGGTATTAATGGAAAATTTGTAATTGCAATTTATACTCACCCAATAAAAATTTCTTTTAAAAAAAAGAGAATGGTTTATCTATTTTCAATCTATATATGTAGCCTGCTATTCAGGCCTTATGTTTTTATGTTTTAAATTTAAACTTTGTGAGGCCAGTTTGGTGTAGTGGTTAAGAGCACGTGACTCTAATCTGGAGAGCCGGGTTTGATTCCCCACTCCTCCACGAAGCCAGCTGGGTGACCTTGGGCAAGTCACAGTTCTCTGGAGCTCTCTCTGGAGCTCTCTCAGCCCCACCCACCTCACAGGGTGATTGTTGTGGGGTAATAATAACACTTTGTAAACTGCTCTTAGTGGGCATTAAGTTGTCCTGAAGGGCAGTATATAACTCGAATGTTATTATTATTACTGTCAGCACAGAATATGGGGAAACAGAATGGTCTCCAATTGGCAAGGGTGTCAGACAAAGATGCGTATTAACTCCTTACCTGATCAACCTCTATGCAGAGTATATCATAAGGAAAGCTGGATTAGATCTAGAAGAAGGTGGAGTGAAAACTGGTGGGAGGAACATTAACAATTTGAGATATGCACATTCTCTGGAAAAGTCAATAATGCTAGGAAATGTGAAAGGCAGCAGGAAAAGAGGAAGACCTAAAATGGCTTGACTCAATAAAAGAAGCCACGTCCTCCAGTCTGCAGGATCTGAGTAGGTCTGTTAGCGACAGAACGCTTTGGAGGTCTTTCATTCATAGGGTCGCCATAGGTCAGAAATGACTTGACGGCACATAACACACACACAATTTAAACTTTGTGTACACTGATAATAAATACCTATTGTGAATATATTTTAATATTGTATTCTGTAGCGTGAGCCCTGTCTTTTCCCCTAAGAAGAAGGCTGTGTAAAAGTTTCCACCTGCCTAGATGTTCATTCATGCTCAGCACTCTGCACATACTCAGAGGTTCACCAGTGCCAAACTGCTGGTGAAATGATACAAAACTGAATTATTCAAAAGGCCTTTTTCCTTGGATAAGAGGGCTGTATTGTAGGGAAGGGGGTCTCAAAAGAGATGCTTCACTAACAAGTTAGGGAAACATAGACTTCACTGCTATGTTGCCTTATGCACTCTCTCTTGCTTTAAGTATGTGCTCCTATGTACTATCTGTTACTTTAAGCATAGCCCTACTGGGTTTTTCTATGTTTTCTAAAGAATTCACTTCAAAAATTGTTTTCTTCGTGTTTTTTTTATGGGACCACTGCAGTGCCAGAAACGCATGTCATTTCCATTCAGTGCTTTGGATCCCCTGGAACATTTATACAGGCAGTGAGATCTCTTGGACTTTTTCTCTCCCCTCTTCCCCTTCAGCTCTAAAGGCCCTCCCTCCCCAAGGGCTGTTGCTGGGAGCACTGGGCTGGTCCAACACTCAGAAGCTCAAGCGAGGCAGCCTGGGGGAGGTGAGTGGCGTCAACATTCGTATCCAGGGGAAGCAAAGAAGAGCAGAGGAGTTTTCAAAGGCAGCCCTATGTAGAAAGCATTATAGTAATCTATAATGCATGGAGATGCATGGATCATTGTGATCAGTTGATGATTTTTTTTTCAGAAATGGCCACAGCTGACCCCCCCCCCCTCAGCAAGACTTCCTGTCCTGCCAGCCACTGCCATCACATCTGGAAAGAAAGACCCTCTGGGAGAAGCAGAGCACCCCCCCCCCTTTTTTTTTACTTGATAACACACCTAAGGAAAAGACAAATCTTCGTTTTTAGAAAAATAGTACCTATTTATTTTCCTTTGTTACCGATATATTTGTTACCAATTACTCCCAATATAAGGAAAGATAAAAATTGCCTTTTCTGAAAAGTGGCATTTATTGGGCCCCTGCATCCATCTAAACCCTAAATATATCTTATGATTACCAGTTTAATGTAGCAGTTAAGAGTAGCAGGACTCTAATCTGGAGATCCGGGTTTGATTCCCCACTCCTCCACTTGAAGCCAGTTGGGTGACTTTTGGGTCAGTCACAGCTTCTAGGAGCTCTCTCAGCCCCACCCACCTCACACGGTGCTTGTTGTGAGGATAATAATAACACACTTTGTAGACCATGCTGAGTGTGGCATTGTTGTCTTGAAGGGCAGTATATAAAGCAAATGTTGCTGTTACTAGGTTCAAGGAAAAGACATGAGAGGCTGGTTACCTATAATAATCTCTCCAGAGTGAGTTTCCTAACTTCCAAGCTGGATATGGAGAAGGCAAAATGATTTTTAACATGGAGAAATAGAGGGTCTTGTCATAGGTCTCCAGACAAAAACACTTCTAGCTAATGACCAATTGGTGGCAGTGAAAAGTTAACCCAGTTGTGTTGGGATAGAGTTCACAGCCTTGGTGATTTTGGGACCCTGATCAAAACTGTGAACACCCACAGTCAGTGCCCCCCCCCTCCACTACCACCCCTGGGTGGCCTTCGCCCTGTTAGAGAGGGCAGGAGCTGCTGCCCAAAACCAGCTGTCCGAGCCCCAAATGGAGCTGGCATGTTTGGCAGCAAGAACATACTCTTCCTCTTCATCCCCCACCCACCCCTATTGCTGACTGGCTCTAACTGCTTAAGACTGGGACAGCTGAATACATTCCACATGCCAAAAACAAGGGCCTTTGGGGTCTGTTTTACCACATACACTTCTAAGTCCATTGAAGTTGATGAGCAGAGAAGGGTGTAACATGGCTTAGGATGGCATTGTTAAACAGCTCCCCGCCCCATAAGACCCGTACCTGTGACAATTTGTAGATGCTTAACAGGTCTGCAATCTGGCTGGAGGTTTCAGAGTCGGCCCCCTCAAGAACAGCCAAGAGATTGTTCCTTCCTCCACAGCTGTAGTTTGGAACATTCTTCTGCCCACCAGACAGCAGGTCTATCTCTGCCTCATAAGTCATTCTTGCATTGAAATAGTTCTCATAGACGGTGTACCCCAGAGTGATGTTGGGTAGGAGACTGGGGTCTTTATTGATTTCCTTAGTGGCAAACAGGAAGGGCAGGAGGTCAAAGTACTCCATCCCTTGTACACTGCAAAGGAATGTATTTGGTCACCTTTCCTCTGATAATCAACATTCACATATCCAAACCCTGCTTTCTTTCCATTAAGGGCCTTTTCAGGCAATAGAAATCTCTGGCTTTCCCCTTTTGACTTAAATTTCTGCTAGTTCAGATCCAGAGCCTGAAGTACAATAGCTGATCCTAACAGAGTAGTGGCAGAGACAGATTGGCTGCATTGCCAATGCCTTTCCACTTTCAAAAACAAAACAGGGCACAGGGCATTCTTAAATCTGGAGCGGAGCAGTGCGTAGCCTTGAAAGAAAGAAATTGTTGTAACAGGCCACGTTCACTTTTCTGGTGCTTGCTCTGTTTAAATGACAGCATGGGGTGACGGCATTCAGCTTTTAAAAACAGTTGCCATTCTTGAAGCTTTCGGTGGAGAGTCTAGCCCTTCGCTCTATTAGCAAATTAAAGTAACAACATCCTACACTGGGCCTTAGCCAGAGCGGAGCCAGCAGGTACAACAACTTCCTTGATCCTGTCCAGAGATCTCTTCCCAAGAGAGGCTAAAACCAAACACTTTTATTATCACCAAGAATTATTGCCTGGGCTTGCTGCAGGCTCTTCTCTGCCCACTTGATGCTCGAGAGCTCTTCTGCAGTAGCCAGTCCTGCTCTGGCTCCTATCCATCTGCTAACTGCATTTTGTCCTTCCCTTCCTCCATGAAACTCACAATCTCAGCAGCATTCTGTGACAGGTACCATTCAGCTGCCTCCGAATGCTACCTGCTAGGGGTCCAAAATAGGGGAAGGTTTTGCTCTCTGTGCCTTGTTTGTGTATCTTCCAGACAATTCGTTTGGTCCAATCCAGCATGGATCTTATGACCTTATATTTCTCCATTTTATCTTCACAACACCCCAGTCAAATAAGGTCAACTGTTGTTGACAGCAAAGGGATTTTAGCCTTGGTTGTTCTGAAGCAAATGTGTTAAGAAATAGTCCTGCCTTTCCAAAATTAACCAATATTCAAGTGAACGTTTCATTATACAGTGGAAATGGTTATACTTAGGACAGAACAGGCAGTTTTGCAGAGAACAGAAGGGAATGTGCATCGACACGTCATATCCAAATGATCCCGAAAGAATAATCCTATTCACAGAAAACAGCTTTTGATGCAATAATGCATTATCATACTTAACAGCTGAGGATGAGCTCACCAGTTGCAGCACTAGCTGGGCATATAAATTGGGCATTACTGTTTATAAATTCACAGATCTCACCAAAGAACAAAAGCAATATAAGAAAATTAGAAGAGCCATGCTGTATCAGACCAGTTCAACAAAAGAGTGATACAATTTTCCAAGAATCAATCCCAGAAACCAGGAACTGTCAGTGGCAAAGAGGGTATGAAATCATAATCTTGCTGAGTAGCATTAAATACATTGTTACTTACGCAGTAAAAATAGTAGAGGGAGGCTTGGAGAAAATATATGGACTAAAGATGGTGTTTGCTGTAGATGTGATCCCGCTGATGACAAAGTCCCCTGGCCTGTAATAATTCAGCTGGCTCCTTCGATCACTGATCAGAGTGAAGGGGCACTTTGCCTTCAGAGCCCTGCAGGAGAGATGTGCAAGCAGCTGGGAGAGCAGCAACAGCAGCAGTGCCATCCTGGGTGTGCCAGATCAAGCCATGTCCCCTGTGTGACAGCTCTCAATCACACAGCCAGTTAAACGAAAGAAGCCAAACCCTCTTCTGCCACCAAGGATCCAAGGGCTATTACCAGTCCAGGCGGAGGCTATTGGTGGCTTCTTATGCAACGGGATGGTGATGAGTCTTGTCTCCCCCCTGCCCAGGTTCTCAGGAATTATTTGTGAACGTGCCTTTTCAAGCACAGTTCAAAAAGTTGCAGTCTCTTGCTCTTCTATAGTCCACTGCTTACGTTATTTTTTTTCAGAGGTTGATGCTGGGAGAAATCCCTCAAGCATTAGTGAGAGGAAGAGTAAATTACCATGATTTTCTTCATTTTAGTGGAAAGTGCCACCTTTGCAACATCTTTGACACTGCTTGACTCCATGTGCAGGTGCATGGCAGGAAAAACATGTTTGTGACACTCATAGCAGTGGCTCTCTACTCTTCAATGGGTCAGATAGATGGGGGTCAGACTAAGGCGGCCAGGTCCCCCGATGGGGGCGGGGATTCTCTGCACCCAGCCTCTGCCCCCCCCAACCACTCACCTGACCAGTGGGGGGGGGAATGGCCCAGGGAATGGGCCAGGGAAGCAAAAAAACTTCTGGTTTTTTACACATGTGTAGCAGTGGGCATGATGTTGTTGCAAGCTGTCTTGGACCTCCAATGCAGGGGAAACAGTAGGGTAAATGCATGGGACTCCACATTAAATTGTGGGGTCATAGATGAAAAGCACTGGTCTGCCAGTGGAGATGAATGTTGGCCTTTCACTCCTCTATTCTTAATCTAGAGAATTGCCATGGAAGGAAAGGGGGACTTCCGTGGCTTGTCTGGCATGAAGACAGCTGGATGCCTCACACAGTAGCACCTTTCCTGAAAGTAAGGATGGCAGGAAAACGGAGCCCAACTCCTGCTTCTCCAGGAATATTCTTAGCATGTTGTGTTACATGTGGAAGGAATGTCCATGGCTGACAGAGCGCATAAGGGGGAGGGTCAAACACTGAACTATGGGTACTGCGCTTGCTGCCAAGCAACATATGAGCTGGGCCAAATCAAAGTGCAGCTTCTGCCAGCACTTCTCTGTCTTAGCCACTCGTGGAGACTCAGATCGCTGATGTACTGAGAAGGACAAGTAGAGTTTCCAACCCAAGGCTGGCAAATGGCAGGAGACTTCCATGGAGCTGGGCTATTTAGCAACTTTGCGGCATCCGTTCCGGGACAACCCATAGAGTTTTAATGATAGCATTTGGGCTGAATGCTAAAGTAGGGTGATATGGCATCGCCAGCAACACTGATTCCTCCCCCCATTTCTCCCTGGATTTTTCATCACTGCCCAGATGAGCAGCCATGAGGAGAGCTGACAGGGAGTGGGAGCTCTCCTGCCAAAATGGGAGGCCTGGCCTCCCCCAGGACAAGTTAGGAAATCATCTGGACTAGAACTTGGGCTTGCGAAGTATATCAGGAACTCTTCTCAACGGTAGCTGTAAAACAAGGGTCACGTTACTCATTAAAGAAGGGTGGTGAATTGCTCTTATTCATTTTATTTTTAAATCAAAACATTTTAGGCCATCTTTCTAACCAACTTGAGGTTCCCAAGGAGGCAAACAAGATAAACATTAATACACACACACACAAATTAAGACAGACACATGAATGGGAAGAAAGTCTATAAGAATCAGTGAGAGAATACCAATCGAAAGGGAAAAGTGTTCATCTCCTAGTGGAGAACAATGATAGAAGGGGACGGTCAGCTATCCCTGACAAGGAAATTTCATAATTTTGGTTTCACAAAAGGCTTTCTCAGGTTCACGCCCATGTAAGAATTATATTAGTATCATTCTATCCTGTAGGGTTGTATATGTGGCCATACTACACCTAGTGTTGGCAGACCCATATCTTTAAACATGGTTCACAAATACAGTAGGCAGTAAGATTCAAAGTACAAAAGGACATTACAGGTGGGTCATTCAGAATCCTTTCTCTGCTTTCCTCTGTGGTTAATGTAATTTCTTTTTCCTCAGCTAATGAAATGAAACGTATGAGCTGAGGAAGGATCCCTCTTCAAAAATGCATACATATCTTCCAAGAGATGGCTTACAGGGTCTTATGGAATCATGGTTAAAGTCCACAAGGACTGCCCTTTTTTCTCTGGTGCCCCCTAACTTCCTGAGTGGACACAGTCCCCTTCACTCTTGGAGCACAATCAAAGCAACTGAGAGACTCTTCTTCCTCTATCACCTTGGCGTATCCAGGATGGCAGCTTTCAGTGCACCTGGAACGAGGCACGGTCTAAGCATAAAGACAGGGAGTGTCAGGCAAACTGTGTTAGGTGCATGTGGTTATTCTGTAGAAACAACTTCGTGATCTCTAGTCCCAGGTTTCTGCAAGTGTGCCAGGCCCTCTTTTAGGACAGTATCTTTGACTCACATCTACATGGATGGGACAATACTTTAATATATATGCTTTGTTGCTCTACAGTAGCAGGACAAGGAGGAGATTAAAGTGTTATGGGCAACCCTCACTCCCAGCCTCTGCCCCTCCCATATGGTCAGTGGGGGGAGGTGAGGGAAGGGGGCAAGACCCCCCCCCCACAGCACACTCCAGAGCTCTCCAGAGCACTTTCACATCCTTGAACCAGGAATTACATCATTTGCAATGCAGAAGTGCTCTGGAGCATACACAAGAGTAACATCTCCATTACAGGGTGCCCTACACCCTCCCCGTCACACGTTTTCATGGCTGGGAGACCTGGAAACCCAAGTTAAGGGCCTAATGACAGGTTTATGAAAGATAGGAGAAGCAGACCCCTTCTGTATACAGGTGAGTAGATGTCAGTAGCACCCTGAATTCCACAACTCACAGAGCCATGTGTGGGTACCAAACAAAATACTACTGTGGTTGTTGTGGATTTTCCGGGCTGTATAGCTGTGGTCTTGGCATTGTAGTTCCTGATGTTTTGCCAGCAGCTGTGACTGACATCTTCAGAGATGTAGCACCAAAAGACAGAGATCTCTCAGTGTCACAGTGTGGAGAAGATGTTGGCAGGTCATTTATATCTACTCAGGGAGGTAGGGTTGGGCTGAGTCATCCTATAAGAGTTTCCCAGAGTGTGGAATGCTAACAGAGGAAGGCTTCACTATATCCTGAGGAGGTTCTTTTGCATATGGATTGGTGCTTGATATGCTAATCTTCTCTGCAGAGCTATTGTAGAGTATAGAGTATTTTGTTAGCCTGGTGTTTTTCAGAACTGGAAACCATGCTCTATTCATTCTTAAAGTCTCTTCTTTCCTGTTGAAATTGTGCTTATGCTTATGAATTTCAATGGCTTCAACTCATAAGCATAAGCACATGTTCCCAAGTATACCCAGCCAAGATGGCAGCCCTAGTCCAAAGGAGCCCAAACATGACCAGCCTGCAGAGCAGAAGACACACAGCAGCTGTGGGGGGAGGGCTCCACTCCTGCTGCCTTCCTCCAAGCCCTTTTCCTGTGCCAAAACACTGCTGGGAGAGAGTGCTTTCCCGATTTTCATTGCAGAATTTGTCCAGAATACTCCACTTGGAGCAGCAGAATAGGCAGAATGTGTCTGTAATCTACCCTGAGCCTGCTGGGAATGTGGGAATGCAGCTAAAAGCTTGCATACAAACAAAGGATTATAAGGTGACAACCCAAGCAATTAACATAGCAGCTGAATAGTTTGCAAATAACTTGCAAAAAAAGACTAGCAATAACCGCTACGAGTTTGCATGCGAGGAGTGCCCGTTTCTGGTTTCCCCTTCTTCCTGGCAGTTACAGATAAAGATTCCAAGCTAAGTCACACATATTTCCAAAAGCACAATGGCCATTCGCTCAAGGGCTGATCCCTCGCTTGGGTTGTCACCTTATAATCCTTTGTTCATACCCAAGCTTTTAGCTGCATTGAAACTGATTTATATGCTGATGGGATTGTGAGCCCTTGTATTGTTGTACTGTTAAGAGTTCAGCGTTTGCACTTTGCAATCTATTTTGAATGTTTATGTGGAACTCGTTATATCCCTAATAATTGTGTACCTGCTGTACTATTCACTTTAATTATTTATTGACTGTATTAAATTTGTATATTAGTATTTCTGAAATTGCTCTAGGTAGTCGGTCACAGTTTCGTTTATTGTTTGCCTGTTACTCTGTGACTCTCCCTTTTTTGCTATGGAAATGTGGGAAGGGCAGGATATAAATCAAAAATAAATAAAATAACTCGCTCAACAGCAGTTTTAGCATGAGAAGACTGCTTGGAGGGAGGGAGGAGCCCTTCCCTCTCCCCCACCCCAGTACTGTTCTGAGCTGTTTGACCTCTTCTTAAAATAAGTAGTTTCCCACAGCTGCTGAAAGGCTGCAGCGATCAAGTGAAAACCTGTGCCAGCTCCTACAAAAAAGTAACATCTGGTTTGGCTCTCTCAGGGCCAAGCTACACATGACAAATGACACTTGAACGGCAAGTGGATTGAGTGGAGGGCAAGTGAACAGGGAGAAATACACTTGCTGTTCAAGTGTCATTCGTCATGTGTAGCTTGGCCCTCAGACACACAGCTGGGAAGCATGACTCAACCCAGAGAAAAAATGTTTTGTGTATTAAGCCTACAGATTCTTTAACTGGAGATACCGGTGGTGTATCAGAACTTTCTGCATTGAAAACATGCGCTCTGCCAATGACTCATGGAATGTGAGCAAGATCCTGCATCAGCCACCAAAGGGAACAGCGGTTTGAAACATGGCAAACTGTGACTGAGAGACAGTATGACTGGGTGTTTATTGTGGCAAACAAGAAGTGCAGAAGGAGGTGCAAGTATTTCATTTAATCAATACTGCAACAGAATATATGTGGGTACATTTCATCTACCATTCACTGGCAAGATGGCAAAATCCTGCTTCTTTTCCATTAAGGGCCTCTGCAGGCAATAGAAATCTCTTGGCTGTTCCCCTTAGCACTAAGCTCATGCTAGGTCAGTCAGAGCCTGAAGTACAATAGCTAATCCCAATATAGTAGCAGGGAAGACAGCTTTGCTGAAAGGTGAATTGCCATTTTGCATTTGTAATAATAAGGCTTACAATATAAGAAAGCAACAGGCCATAAATACAACAAATCTACCTGGCAGAAACAAACTAATCCATGGGAAGGAAATGGTATACAGCAAATGGTAAAAGCTCTGCCCCTGGTGTCAATAGTCTCTCTCTAGGCCTAGAACTGAGGAAAAATGCCTTTATCTACTAAGTCACTGTGTACGGCCACCTTCTTAAAGAATAGGAGTTAACTAAAGTTTCCTTCCCAAAATGTTTTTATGGATGACATTATTTGTTTAAGGAAGACATTCATTGCATGTATTTGCAAAATAGTATTTAGGTACCTCTTGGCAGACACCAAAATGCCTACAGAAAAGTGTGCTCGGTAACCAGATTAAATGCAGACCAAAGAGAGAGTCACGGTAAAGAATCCAGGAAAAAAGCAAAAGCCATGACCGACTAACTAATTGTAATAAAAATCAATGTCCAAGCAACATTGCAAAAGGTACTTTTATAAAGTTAAAGGCAAGTAAAAATAAGCTCTAAGTGGTAGTTAGCTGGCACAAATTGCTAACAGGTACCATGTGGGGGCGAGTCACAAACAACGCGTAGGAAGTAAGTGCTCGCACGCTCCACCCAATCACCTGAAATAACCACAGAGCAAACAGAAAAAGTCTACAGTAGCTGTTAGAGCTTACATATCAAAATTTCTGTAACAGCATTTAACATGGCATGAACCAGGTGCCTAACCAATAAATATTTGAAAATTCATTTAGATGTAACCGCAATGGGTTAGCTAGCAAGGAGTCTTGTTTCAGGCTTCCCCTTCTTCTTGGCAGTTACAGAACATCAAGGTAAGTCACAGCCACAAATCATGCACACTGACGGCTCGCTCAATGGCGGAAGAGGCCTGATTTCCCTCCGAGAAGGAAAGCTGCCAGATTGTCAGCTGCCAATTTGGTGTAGTGGTTAGGAGCAGCAGGACTCTAATCTACAGAACTGGGTTTTATCCCCCCTTCTTCCGTTCAAAACCAGCTGGGTGACCTTGGGTCAGTTATAGCTCTTTCAGAGCTCTCTCAGCCCCACCCACCTCACACGATGATTGTCATGAGGATAATAATAACAGACTTTGTAAACTGCTCTGAGTGGGTGTTAAAGAGTTATATAGAAATCAAACGTTATGTTACTATCATCTCACACTAAATGATTATCTTCTCAACAGTCACATTGTAAAACCATGTGCTGATCTGGGAAACTAAATCCAATCCTTTCCAGGAGACCTCTTCTCATAAACATAGTAGAAGCTAAAGTATAATGTTGTCCATCTTATCACCGTTAAAAATACATGTTATTCTCCACCAATCTTTTCAAGCTCAGCTTGAGAAGTTACTGCAGGGTGTTCCTAATTGTAGTGATTACATTATTGTCTTCAAAGCTGACAGGAGAAATCCCTCAAGCATTGATGAGAAGTATAAATCACCATGATTTTCATCATTATAATGAAACGCCGCTGTGTGCTAAATCTTTGCACGTGAACATTTTTTCGCTTGATTGTGGAATCATTTGTGTAGTATTGATGGAAACAAGATTGGCCCCTGAGGAAGTGGATGTGCTGTGAAACAAGCTGAATGATCAAGCCGGCAGCTTGTAGGGCCAGGGGAGCCCCCTGTGGGCTCTCCCTCCTTCCTTGAGATCCACCCGGTTGAAAGAAGACAAAGAACAAGTTTTGTCAATTTCAATTTTGTATCAACTCGTCTTTACTTACCTTCTGCCTTCTCATCAAGGGATAAGTTCCAGCTCTTGTCGGGTTGATTCTTTCCTTCCACCATAGACTGCATGTTGGAAGATTACTCAGCATTTACCCCACATAAGGGAGTATCCGGTGTTTGATGCCAAGAACAAATGCAAACTTGAAGATTACATTTTCTCTGTGGGACTACCTTAAAAGGACATGGTCAATATTTGTCTTTTGTATTTGTAACCTATGCATTTGAAATGTTTGTATAATCAGAAATAATTGTACGAGAGTACTTTGTTGCAGTGAGCACTTTAAATTGTTGGAATAATTTCTATAATAATTATAGTAAGTTATCTTAATCACTCGTGATATTTTCTATATTTACCTGGAGGTGCTGTTGGTTAGACAGACCTCCTGCTATGGCAGGAAGCTTGCCAGCTGCAGCACTTACTGGTGCCTCAGGCACCAGCAGGAGGAACTGGGGGACAGAAAGGCCTGACAAGTCAGCTAAAGCGAAGCATTTGAAAACGAGCCAGCAAGTTCAGAATGACAATGGCAGTTATGCAAAAATGAAAGGAATTGGGACATCTGTTGACATAGTGAGCCAAGAAGCATGTCTATGTCTTGCTGTTTGTATCTGTCATGTCACTACTGATGTAAAAGATCTATTTGACAGGTCCTTAGATGATGCAAGAGCAGAGAAACAACCTACGACACCTCACCAGATGTGTTATGATTGGACACTGGGGGGTGCTATGGGAGGATATAAGCCAGCAGTATCTTGTGCTGGAGTGGAGCTTGTTTCATTAGGTGCTTGGCGAAGCACTTTGACACTGAGAACAAGATTCTGTATATAAGTCACTGTAAATAAACTGTACATACACTTGAATGCTATAAGTGTGTGGAAGCCTTATTTATAGCTCAGCTACAGTTCAAACCACACTGCGCCAACAACATCTTGACTCAGGTTGTCTCCAAATCTCCTCCCCAGGTGCACTGGAAGATGCAGTTCACTGAGGAATTAGAAGAACATCCTGACTCATGTAATCCTTACTCCGCACCCCCTCATTTTTGCCTCGGGATCTATTGTTATCTGTGGCAGGCATAACTCAACTGAAAACTAATCTAGGGGTTTCAAAACTGACGACGAACTTCAGGATGATAGTAGGACTTGTGGTGCCAAACATGAAGGGAATGGCACCATCCTGGCACAGATTTCCTCACAAACAAACCTCAGGTATTTGCAATGGAAGCAAAGATTTACTCATGAGCAGGGCTTTTTTTCAGCAGGAATGCGGTGGAACGGAGTTCCGGAACCTCTTGAAAATGGTCACATGGCTGGTGGCCCCGCCCCCTGATCTCCAGACAGAGCGGAGTTGAGATTGCCCTCCGCGCCGCAGCAGCGCAGAGGGCAATCTAAACTCCCCTCTGTCTGGAGATCAGGGGGCGGGGCCACCAGCCATGTGATCATTTTCTCTGAGGGCAGCCCACTGAGTTCCACCACCTCTTTTCCCGGAAAAAAAGCCCTGCTCATGAGAAGCCAGAAAAGAGCCAGCAGTACAGACAGAGAAGGTGAAAAAAATCTCATATTTCACAAAACCAAAGGAGTTTAATAGCTTCCTTGTTGTGAGGATAAAATTGAAAGACAGGAAAACATTGTGTCCTATTGGGTCCTTTGGGGCCTACTGGGAAGAAAGACGGCACAGACAGAAAGGGTGGAAAATATCCCTCCATTCCATAAGAAAGGGAGTTTAAGAACTTCCCTGAGCTATCAAAGGCAGAGTGGTCCAGTGGTTAGAATGTCAGCTTAGGATCCAGGAGATCCAGGTTCAGACCCTCACTCAACCATGGATGGCTGCTGGCTGAGCTTCGGCAAGTCACATGCTCTCAGCCAGAAAACCTCACAGGGTTGTTGTGAAGATCAGTTGAGGCTGGTGAGCAGAGCCCGTGTGGTGTAGGGGTTAGAATGTCTAACTGGGATCTAAGAGACCCAATTAAGAGTCAAGAGAACAAATTGTTTGTGGAAAGATGTTTATTAAAGTTTAACAAGGTCTTAAAGGCGGGATGATGATCGTTATACAACAACATCAAATAAAGCAGGGGAAGACAGGGGAGCCCTGACACCTGCTTGAGGTGTTACTCCACGGGGAGCATTGCTGGTCACACATCTATGCAGTTCCCCCTCAACCAGCAAGAACCAAAGACCTTGAGACTTGCCTATCTTTTACAAAGTTGCTGCAGCCTAATTGCAAGCAAGCACCAGCACTTGTCTGTGAGACGGAATCTCTCACCAGCAGGCTGTTCGTCGCCTTCTGCATTATCTCTAACAATGCCCTGCTGGAGCAGAGGCTGATTAGACTGAAAGTCGTTAATGCCTGGAATAGAGTGAAAGAGGACAGATAGAGGGCATGGGTGGGGCTGTGATTCGCCATCTTCTTGCCCTCCAGTGGTCTTACACATGTTAATCCACTTTAGGCAGGAATGGGATCCAGACTTTTTCATCCACACAGGTGCCACCTTGGCTTTGCCAAAATATTGCTACAAAACAGGCTTGAGAAAGATTGCAGGGAAACCCAAGAGGGGCATGGAAATACTACAACACTGCAGAAAAGCAACAGGGGGAAAAACACTTTCCCAATAGTATCCAAGTCAGGGCATACCATGCTTATGGGTGGAGGGCACTCGGCCATAAGTGGAAGTGAAATTAGGCATTTTTGTTCCTGGAGTGTTGATAAGGAAGTCAGAAGATGTAAAGGAACTCCTTGGCTTGGCAGGGCATGACGGTGGTGAGGTGATGGTGAGGAGAAGACAAAAGGTCCAACTCTTCCCCATGAGCAAACTCTGCAGAGCTGTTGCACAGAGGAAGAGTGTGTCTGAAGAGAGGCAGGCATTCTGATTTTTAACACAAGACTGACTCACTAGCAGTCCTGGTTGCCAGTCAAGGCTCTAGTTGGGCCAAATTGCCATGCTTCCTCTGTGTGACTCAAGCAGCTTAGTCACTTGTTTGGAGACTCACAATGTAGATGTCTTGAGCCTGATAAATTAGGGAATCCTGTAGTCTAGAACACAGGTTCTTCAAGTATGCTAGAATTCTTCTGAAAAACTAGTTTTCAGAATGTGAGGCAGCACCCCCCCCCCCACACACACACAAAAGCACAAACAGATGCAATTCCTCTGCATTCTCGTCCTGTCTTTGTGCATACCTTTTCATTTAGGGTTCAGAAAACCTTACTAAAAATGAAATAGACAGCTTCCTCCCTTTCCAATCAATGTATTGATCAATGGTGCCAGAGGTCATAGCCAGCCAAGATTATGAGGAAATGTTTAGTATGCACCATTCCTCATATAATTCCACACAAAAAAGAGCTAGAGATTTCCTTTTTAAAACATGAAATAAATAGAAACTTAAAAATTAGTACATTGTTGCAATAGCTCATTGCAATGTTACTATGCTATCACAATCTTGCAGTTCCCTATTTTTTTAAAAAAAAAATGTCTGTAAAAGACTTCTAAGTTGTATGTGGTGGAAAATGGAGCCTGAGAAAATGGTGTTGATGTGAGCACAACCTGCAAAAGTGCACACCCTCCAGGCTACACGGTGGCCAAAGCCACTTTGACCACAGTTTTTCCAAAACCCAAAGCAGCTTTGAGAACATTGTCGCAAAGCAGGGGGAAGCACAGAAGTAGGATAAACAGAGGGTGACATCATGTCGAGGCTCCTGAAGAATGCCAAGGTGGAGCAAAACTTTCATGTGGAAATAGACCTGCTTTTGCAAACTAATAGTTAAAACAAGCCATGTTTTCATGTTATGAATCAAGCCTGCGTGCGTGGTAATGGAGACAGTTGTCCTATAGTATGCCACAAGGTAATTTAGATCAGATCAATTACCTTGATGTGATAGTAGTCAAACATTGGACAAGCACATTAGGTGTTAGACCCTACAGAAAAATTACGGATCATAATTCATACCTATGGTACGGATCTCATCATCCCAGACAGCTGAAGAACAATGTCCCTTACGGGCAGTTTCTGCATATTAAACGAAATTTGACCTAAGAACAGGATTACACCAGGGAGAGTCAGACATTAACTACACAATTTGAAGAAAGGGGGTATCCACAGAAAGTTATTGAAAGAGCTAGAATTAGTGCTTGTGGAGTGGATAGGACAGAGTTATTAAAAGCCCGACCTAGGAGAGAGGAGCAGTAGATTTTCTGGGGGATAGAGTACACAGACATGGCACCACGTATAAGTAGGACTATCAAGAAGTACTGGTATTTAGTGGCACACATACCAGGCTGTAACAACATGCCATTTGTAGGATATTGACGTACCAGAAATTTGAGAGATTTTTTGGTACATTCAGATATGATGGAAGAACGAATGGAAGCCATTCCCCCGAGGGGCCACTTTCACTGTGGCCATTGCACACTGGAAAGCCTGGAGACATTTGGAAGATGATTTGACATATTCGGTAGTGGAAATGGCCACTTATAGAGGGGGTAAACTGTCACATAGGGTCTTGTTACAGAAAGAATCCAGGTGGATTTTTGAGTTACAAACATTGAGTCCGAAGGGTTTGAATTTGGAATGGGACTTGTCTTGTTACTTGTAGAAATATCTCTTTAATATCAGATGACAGCCTGAGATTTAAATAGGACTGTTAAATGCTTTGCCCCTTTATGGAAGCAGTTCCTGTCAGAATGAGCTGTCTGGGTTTTTGAAATAGGATAACAAGACAGTTTTGAGTACTGGATTTCATTTATTGATTGTTTATACTATTGGAGATTGGAAGGTATTCTCATTTAATATTTTTCTTGGGGTCCAGCAATAATTGTTTGCCCTTGAGAAAGCACATATGTGTGAAACAAATATGGCCAACAGTCTGTAGGGCATTCTTATGAAGCAGAGAACAACGGGAAGGCGTTTGAAGAAATTTTCATGGCTTGAAGGGGGCTTTGTAGCCACCAAGACCGAGTAGGACAGTTGTGGATTGATTATATGAAGCCTTGGTGATTAACTTCAGTACACTCTACCTCATTACCAACTCTACAGAATCGCTATACAACCGTTTTTTGGGCCACTGGTATTTATTGGACTTGATTTAAACATATTTAAATGGACTGTATCCTTCATCGAGTATCCAGGAATTGATCCATCTATGTTACTTATCAGCTTTTGTATGTGTATTTAATGTATTCATGGAACGTATTTATTGTATTTGTTGATTAATTATGAATGTATCTTCCATGCATTTATCGCACACATGCACTTTGAATACCAATTGAATATTGATTGATTGTATGGTAAGAAAGATCCGTTACAGGGAGTTTTGTTTGGCATTACTGAAAAAGCAGACAAAACAGAAGAGGTGGGCGCTGCCAATCCATCCCCTCGTCAGAAAGCTTCTAAAATGTCTTTTAAAACCACACCCAGAAAGGGAGAAGAGGAACTATGAAGAAGCAACATTGAAATAGGAACTTTTGCTGGCACCAAGGCACATGCTGTTCTTAAAGCTGACTCAACAATATGTTCTTTTTAAAGTTTGTTCTATAGAGATATAGGGGTTTTACAATTGTGGCTCCCTCCCTCTGGAATGCTTTAACAGACTCTGGGATTTGGTGAAATTCTCTCTTTTTTTATTTAAAATTTTTATTGGATGGTTTATTATATCAATTCACACATACAACACATTATTTTATCTCCCTCATATAATAATATCCCCCACCCTTCCCCCTCCTTTTCCGTTGACTTCCGACAGTTTTCCATTCCCTTCATCTAATTTACATTACTACCTCTTAGTATATAATCCTTAACCATCCTAGACCCTATATAACATAATCATCTAATAACATATAATATATTCTAGCAATATGTACCATATATTTAATACTATATAATATCTAATATATTCCAGTAATAAATCATGTATTCTATTACCCAACATATACACTCTCTATAATAACATAATCTATAATAGTATAATCTATAATATTCCATATCCAAAATAATATATATCTACTACACTATGTCTATAACATTCAAAATTATTGTTATTTTCAATAGTACTTTAAGATATATTGTCTCATTTTTTCCTCTTACAACTTAAATTAGACATTTATTATAATGTCCTACAATCTACCATAATCTGGTGTATCATATAATCCTTACCCTATAGATCCTATCTTCCATTATAACCTATTATAACAAAATACATCACTATAACATGGTATATTATCACAAGCTATATTATTCTTTTCCCATATAATATTAAAATTTCTATCTCTATATTCAGTTAAAGTAAAAGAGCACTGTCCTCCCCTTAAAAAGTATCCAAAGACCACACCTTCCCTTTAATGTCCCACTTTTTTTCCATGTAGTTCTTAAATTTCTCCCAATTTATTATATATCCTTCCACAACTTCTTCTCGTAGTTTCCTCGTAAATTTGTCCATTTCTGCCAGGTTCAATGTCTTCAAGATCCAATCTTCCACCGATGGTATCTCCTTTGTCTTCCACAACTGTGCATATAATATCCTAGCCGTCGTAGTCATATAAAACACCATTATCCTGTCCATTTTATCAAATTCTTCAAGGTTCATACATAACAATAACAATTCTGGGTTTTTAACAAAATTTTCCTGCAATATATCTGACATAACGCCTACTATTTCCCCCCAGAACTGTTTAGCTTTTTCACACGTCCACCACATGTGGTAAAAAGAAGCTTCATGTTTCCCACATTTCCAACATTTATCTGACATCTGACTATTTCCCTTGACTAACTTTTTTGGCGTAAGATACCATCTATAAATCATTTTATAAACATTTTCTCTTATCGTGGTACATGTTGATATCTTTATAGTATTCTTCCACAATTTCTCCCAAGCTTCCATCAATATATCCTTATTGCAGTTTATTGCCCATTCTACCATTTGAATGTTTACTATCTCTTCTTTGGATTTGGTGAAATTCTCAAGGGCTTGTAAAGCAGAGAGGTTTCATCCAGGGCTAATATTGATATTGTTATTGACTTGACTGTACCACTGATTTATTTTGGACAACGAGCATGAGTATGACAGAGCGATGGTGCTATTCTTTATGATTTATGGGGTTTAATGTATTGCCAGCTGGCTGACCTTGGGTCAGTCACAGCTCTTCCAGAGCGCTCTCAGCCCCATCCACCTCACAAGTTGATTGTCGTGAGGATAATAACAACAATCTTTGTAAACCACTCTGAGTGGGTGTTTTTGTCTTGAAGGCCACATTGCCATGCAGGAGGGTGAGCTGCAGCAGTGGAAGAAGGAGCTCCATAGAGAGGTGTGCAGGTTCCTGGCCGAAAAGGCAACACAGAAGGAACAGGACAGGGGCGAGGGGGAGGAGGAGGAGGAGGTGAACGAGCCAGACTATGAGAGCCCTCCCAAAATGGGCCCCCTCAAAATGTGGTCCTCATTGGTGGGCTGGGCAGTTGGCAGCAGCAGGGTAGGCGCTTCTGTCATGGTGGAGAACTCAGTAGGGGCCATGGTGCAGGAGTACCTTGCCAAGCCCACTGAGATTCCCCATTCCAACCCCCTGCAGTATTGGGCACAGAAATCTGCCAATTGGCTGGACCACTCCATCGTGGCCACTCTCCTGCCCTCCCACCATTGTCCATTGTCCAGAGTGAGCGGGTGTTCTCCCACCTGGGAGACCTCCTCCATCCCAGCCACACATGTTTGCTCCCGGACCTGATGGACATGCTGTCCTTCATTAAGGTCAACCTCCACCTGCTTGGCTATCCCTCCCTGGACCTGGGCTTATCTGGGCTCTGAGCCACCCCAGTCTATCGGGGTCTTCAGTTCCAGGGCGAAGCTCCTCTCCTGCAGCTCAAAAGGGCCACCATCTGGTTCTGGGGCCAAGCCAACTGAGCACCTCGGCTGAGGGCTCACCATTGGTATGTGGCAGGGTAGGGCTCTACTCCTCCCATCTCAGGTCCACTGTCTGGCTTTGGGGGCAAGGTAAGCGGGCACCTCGGCTGAGGGCTCACCCTCTTTTTTCTTTTTGAGTTTATTCTTCTTCTCTTTTTCTTTTGTGCACCTGTCCTGCCTGCTTGGGTCAGGTCTCTCTGTGTGGGGCGGTAGGGCTCTACCCCCCCTGTCTTAGGGTCCCTGGCAGACTCTGGAGCTAAGTGGGCACCTCAGCTGAGGGCTTACATTTGTCAGACTATGGAATCCCAGTTATCTAGAGTTCATCTCCCCCCTTCTGCAAGAAGCACAAAGTGTCTTGGTTCCGAAAGGTTTATTGGAAGATCATACTCAGGATACAGGTGTCCACAATCCAAGGGCTTGAGGCCCTTGGCTGAACTACAGCTTTGTTGAGAATGACACACAAAATGAAAGTAACAATACTTCAAACTCCCATTCCAAGCCTCCCCCCTTGGTGCGTCTGCGAAGGCATGAAAAGCCGAGGACATCAAGGTCGTTGGCCGGAACGCGCTGATAATGATTCTTCGCTCCCATGGATATATGTGGCCTGGGTAACACCTGGGCCTAGAGGGAGGGAAAGCTAAACAACTACAGATTATGGCACACATTAAAATGGCATAGCTCTGGCTAGAGAACTGACAGGAATACCGACACTCTGACAACGTTGTTCTTTCTCTTTGATTTGATTACTCTCTCTTTGTTTTGTGCACCTGTCCTGCCTGCCCAGGTCAGGTTTCTGTGAGGGGGGTGGTAGGGCTCTACCCCCTACTGTCTCAGGGCCACTGTTAGGCTTTTGGGCCACTCTGTCTTCCTGGCCCAGCTCCACACCGTGGCCAGAAATCCTTAGTTCTCCTCGTGACCTAGCTCCCGGTTCCCAGTCTCAATCTCTCACTCTGGCAGCATTTTCAAACCCTTCCCAACAACCCCTGTGTGGCACGGTGCCGTTCCTGTGATGGCCTGATGCGTAGGGGCCAGGGGCTACTATCTCTTTATTTTGTGCCACAGTCCTGCCTGCTCAGGTTGGGTGTCTGTGTGCGGTGGGTTAGGGCTCCCAAACAACAAGGATTGATGTCTCCGTCCATTCTGGGTTTAACTTGCTCCTATCTATGGGACTTGGTTCCCCCCTCCCATTGAGGGGAAAGGGTTCCGTCCTTGCCACTACGGCTGGCAGGCGGGTGATGTCAGCTGCCACGTTTTTTGGTGCAGGGTGGAGGTGAATAATTTCTCTGTGTGTTCTGTGTTGTCCTCCCCTGGCAGCCCTAGAAGAAGCATTCCTTGAGGGCCCTGTTTTCCTGATGCCAATAAGCTGCACCTGCTCATGGTGGGGCGTGCACCATGAAGGGTTGTGGGACTTCCCCCCAAGGAGGAGGAAGCATCCTTCTCATCCGCCACAGCCGGCAGATGAGTGATGTCTGTGTCCACCACTGCTCAGCTTGAGGAATGGTGTTACACATGTCGCTGTGCAGGACCGTGGTAGGGTCCCCTATCATGGTACTTGGTGTATCCCTCAACCACTGACCGGGGGAAGGGGTTCTGTCCTTGCTGCCATGGCTGGCAGGTAGGTGATGTCTGTGGCTATCACATCCTATCCTACCTGCTGCAGGCTCAAAGTCTCAGAGCCACTGTCTGGTTCTGGGGCCAAGCTAAGTGGGCACCTCGAAGGGGGGCCTACACTCTTGTTCTTTCTTATTGAATTTATTACTCCTCTCTTTTTATTTTGTGCACCTTTCCTGCCTGGCCAGGTCAGGTGTTTGCGCATGGTAGGGTAAGGTGTCCTCCCCCCCATCTCAGGGCCACCACTGGCCTCTTGGGACAAGCTAAGTGGGCACCTTGCCCGAGGGCCCACAGGACCAACTTTTGTTTTCTGTTCTCATTACTCTTGTTTTGTGCCCCTCTCCTGCCTGCGAAGGGGAAGGCTTTCCTCATGGCCCCCATTTTCATGATGTTTTCTTCTGGGTCTTGTGGCAGTTTCCCACAATCTGTGAAAGGCAATGGCGGAAGGCCTCTATCGAGGCTTTCCTGTTGGTTAGGTGGGTTATGCCCTTCCCGCTGCTTCTCCCTAGAGGGGAAGGTGTTCACTTTCTTTCCTCCTCCCCCCAGCAAGGGGACTTCCAATCGGTTGACAAAGGCATCCTTGACTGCCGCCAGTGTCTGGCAAGTAGGTTTTGCTGCTGAACATAACACTTTGCAAGGTAACCCCTTCATGGTCCCCAAGAGTGGTACTTATAATAAGCTCCCCTCAAGGAGGGGGAGGCCTCCATCATTGTCACCACGGCCTGACCATGGGTTTTGTTGGCAGCTGCATCCCTTACAGCCCCCATACATGGGATTAGGTTCATCACTCACTCCCCCGGGATGTTTCAGGAGCTGCTCTTGTTCTGCCAAGAGAAAAAGCCCCTATCTCACCACCCAGACATCTTCCTAAGTGGGACAGGTGCTGCAAGAAAGAAGACTTAAGAGACAAAATAGAAAGGACTACTGTGTGCCTTCAGCCAAGGAACACATTATGCTAGGTCAAAGAATCTAGCAGTGAGCATGGGGCCCATGGGTTATGTTGGTGGCAGCCACTCCTCAGCATGAGGGAAGGTTTGCACATGAAGCTGTACAGGATGGTGGGAGGACTCCCTATCCATGGGACTTAGAATGGCCCTCCCCCACCGCCACAGCCAGCAGCAGTTCTGCTGCTGCATGCAACATTTAGGATCCCCCCCCCCAGCCTGATGCTGAATCCTGTCCCTCCTGGTTGGTTGGGAAAGGCATCCATCACTGCTGCCATGGCTGGACCATGGGTTTTGTTGGAGGCCACGTCTTCTATGGTGGTGGGGGGCCTGACGCTGTTTTGATCATGTTCAGTGCTGTTATACCAGTCACTCCTGCCGCCTGCCACAGCCAGACCATGGGTTTTGTCAGAGACTACATCTTCTAGGGTGACACTGTTTTGATCATGTTCAGTGAAGTTGTACCAGTCACTCCTGCTGCCCACCTTGGCTGGACCTTGGGTTTTGTTGGAGGCCTATTCCCCCTGGGGTGTTTCAGCAGCTGCTCTTGCTATGGCCACAGAAGAGTCCATCACAGCCAGACCATGGGTTATGTGAGAAGCTTCCGTTGATCTGTCCTTCCTTCTGTCCCTTCCATGCATGTCCCGGGGTGAGGGAGATGCCCCCCCCCCGGCATTTAGAATATCCTCCCCCAAAGGGGGAGGCATCCGTTGATCCATTCATCCAACCCTTCCCTTCCCTGGAAGGTGGGTTCAGTAGGTCCCTGTTCCTGCTGCCACATCTGGGAGGTGGGTTCTGATCTGTTTTGGTCCCTCCCTGGCAGGGGGCATGAGCATAGTTCAGCTTTGCTGCCCTGCAGTCTCCATGCGGAGGAAAAGGGAACTGTCTATTCCCCTTGTCGACTCAAGGCAGGGGCTCCATCGGTGCTGCCACATCTGGAAGGTGGGTTTTGGTGGTCCCTGTTAGTCTCTGTGTGGGGCCCTTATTTTGTGAACCTATCCGGCCTGGCCCAGGGTCCATCACTCATTCTTCTCAGCTGGGAGAAGGGGTTGCATCAGTGCCACCTGCTCTCCATGGCTGGACCATGGGTTTTGTCAGTGGCTGCATCCTTCATGGCTCCCATGTGTGAGAAGTAGCCAACGATCCCCCAGTATGGGACATGGTCCTCCACTCACTCCTGCTGCTTGTCACGGCTGGATCATGGTGGTGTTACTTTGTTGACCTGTCCCACCTGCCACGTCGGGAAGGCGGGTTATGTAAGTTCCTGTTGGTCTCTGTGTGGGGGCCTGATTTTGTGACCCTGTCCTGCCTGGAAAGATTCGGAGGGCTTCCATCAGCTCCACAACCAACAAATTATTCTGTTGCATTACTGTGCTGTCTTGGGACGGGGGAAGCACCCCTGCCCCATAAGTGGGATTAACACTTCTCTCTGCCCAAAAAGGGAAAGGCATCTGTCGATGCACCCACATCCAGGAGATGGGTACCATTCTTCCCTGACACGGGGACAGGTATAGTTCTGCGCTGGCAGAATTGCAGTGGGGTCTAAAAGCATCTTACATCATTCTCTCCTTCATTTCTCCTTTATTATAATAAATAATATATTTCCTCACAAGAACCCCATGGAGGATTGCCCTCTCCGGGCCCATGAGGAGGGGTTGCCCTCTGAAAAAACTCATGGTCCAGACATGCAGGTTGGCACAGTGGGGTGCCAAAAGCTGGTGACCAAATCCCCTGCCTCTGAGAAGGGAAGTGACCAGCTGCCTTCCCAAGCCTGCAAGGAGGGGGTGGCCACCAACAAAACCCATGTTCCAGATGTGAGGGTGGCCACCCATTGGGGCATGTGTGCGGGCACAGTGGGTGCCACCGGCTGTTGGCCAAACCCTGCCCCTGAGATGGGAGGCAGCCGACCACCTCCCCAACCTTGCGTGTAGGGGGCAGTTACTGACATTACCAACATCTGGGGGTCCATCACTTCAAATGAAGCCATAAGTCAATTGGCATTGATTGCTCCAGTTCTATGGAATAGGACTTTCCTGGAGGTGCTGGCGTTGGGGGTCTATAACTTGGAGATCTGTATTGAAATCTTCACCAAACTTGGAATGGGGTTGGAGGAGAGCCTGTTGAAGACTCCTTATGAGTTTGGCCTCTCTGAGTATGAAGAGGGCCATCCTGGGCCCCCATGGACCACGAACCAGTTTGTGAACCAGTTCAAGTTTATCAAAGTTTGCGGCTCGTGAAATTGAACAAACCATGAATCACGTGGTTCATTTTTTCCCCAGTTCATACCCATGTCTACTGTAGTCTACAAGAGTGGTCACAGGCAAGCAAAGTAAGAAAGAATTTTAAGCTGTTTGTGACAGGTCTGCTTAAAATCTTGAAAAAATGGTCACATTGAAGATATAGCCCATAAGCCAAGGTTTGATAAAACTTGATGTATCCTGATTGGTCCCAGCTGTTTGATGCTAAGCTAGGGTTGCAAATTCTGGGACAGAAAATCCTTGGACAGGAAATCCTTGGAGGTTTGAGGTGGAGCCTGGGGAGGGTGGGATTAGAGGAGGGACCTCATCAGGTAATAATGCCAAAGACACCACCCACTCAAGCAGCCATTTTCTCCAGGAGAAATGATCTCTGTTTTCTGGACATCAATTGTAATTCCAGAAGATCTCCAGCCTCCCCTTGGAGGTTGGCAACTCTAGCTCAGGTCCAGTCGGATGGAGCCAGAAGCCAGAATGGAGACTGAAGCTCAGGCTCCAGGTTGTCCTTACATTCTGTACTGACTCCGGCCCTGGAGAACTCTTCCTTGGTGATACTTGGGGGTCCTTTAGTGTCTGCTCTTGCCCGGGAGTTGGGCACCATGTGGGAATCCTTCCACTGCTTGGATTTATCCTTGGAAAAGAACAAGAAAGATTAAGCATTGCACAGAACTTATAAAAGACTCTTTTGGACTCCCAGTCTTTTGCCAGTTTCCTGGAAGAGGTAATTTGTATATTGTCATTGATTATGGAATATTGTCTGTAGGATGTGAACTAACTGTAATAATCATTATTTATTGTTATTTATTGTGAGCACTTTGCACTTTTGGAAGTTAGAAACTAAAATATATAAACTAATATATGTTTACTTATAGAGTCTGCATGGTGCACTTTAAAGTATTTGGTTCAAGTGTTTAACCGCAGTAGGCCTTGAATTTTCTCACTGGCCCTGTAGCACAAGTTGTATGGCTCTGGGGACTTGGGCCTGGCTGGTAGAAGGCCCAGTCTGAGTTCTTCCTGGGTGCCTTACATACATGTTGTGGAAACAATCATGGAAAGCCTAATGGAACAGCTGGGTTCCAGAATTCATGAAAGTTCATGATAATGACCCTATTAAAGAATAGAGAGCCACAGCTATGAGACTCAGAAACTTGTTTTTTTCAGACATGCAACTGCACGTAAGTAAGTAATTTATTATTACAGCACTTGGCCAGTACGTTAACCATAAAATTTAAGTGCACATTTTACAACCATTTGAAACTGCACGTGGCGTCACTTAATGTCAGGGATGTTGCAGAGGAGGCACATTCCCTTGTAATGAAGAAAATAATGATAATTTACTCTTCTCACCAATGCTTGAGGGATTTCCTGCAGCACCACCTTTGAAGACAGTAATGTTAACAGCAGACGTTAGGAGAGCAACAGGCAGCAGCTTCTTAGACTGAGCTTGAAAAGGCTCATGCACAAATAACTCCTGAGGACCTGGGCAGGTGAGAGAAGATTCAGCATCATCTCACTGCATCAGAAGCCACCGGTGGTCTCCATCTGCACTGGCAAAAGTCCCTGCATCCTTGGTGTAAAGAGGGTTTGGCTTCTTCTGATTAACTGGATGTGTGGTTGAGAGCTTTCACAGGGGAAACATGTTCAAGCTGGCACTGCTGTTGTTGCTGCTGTTTGAGCAGCTGCCTTTTGTATCCTGCAGGGTAGTGAAGGCAAAGTGCCCATTCACTTTGATCAGTGAAGGAAGGGGTCTGCTGAATTATTATCGGCCAGGGGACTTTGTCATCAGCGAGATCACATCTTCAACAGTCAGCATAGTTAAGCCCTACATTTTCTCAGAACCTCCCTTGAGTAGACTTGGTCCGTAAGTAACAATGTGTTCATGGAGTCCGTGCTAATCAATCAGATTGTGTTTTCAAACCCTCTTTCCCATGGCCAGTCCCTATTTTGTCCAATTGACCAGTGTCATAACGGAGCAGATGAAGCTTTGGTCTGATCCAGCACAGCTCTTCTAATGTTTCTTTTTTCTCTTTTGGGGAGATCTGTGAATGTAAGAACAGTAATGCCCAATTTATTTGATGAACTTGTCATTTAACTTTCTGCAAGTGGTGAGATCATTCTCAATGTTTTAGTACATGATACTATCTAAAGCTGTTTTCTGTGGTTAAGAGAATTCTTCTCAGGGTCACATGGATCTGACATGCTGGTGCAGATTCCCTTTTGTTCCCTGTACAGTTGCCTGTTTAGTCCAAAGAATAACCAGATCTGTTGCCAAATTTAACATTCACATAAACATTGGTAATTTTTTAAGGAAGGCCAATTTCTTAACACATTTGCTTCAGAACAGACCCAGGCTAAAATCCCCATGCTGTCTCAGAGGTTGACCTTCACCAGTCCCTTTCTTTCAGCCTTCACTTGGTCATTATGAAGGTAAAATGGAGAAATATAAGAACATATAAGATTCATGCTGGATCAGACCAAATGGATCATCAGGCATGGAGACAAAAGCCTTCCCCTATTGTGGTCCCCCAGCGGGTAGCATTTGGAGGCAGACTGCCAAGAATGCTGCTGTTATGTCTTTGGAGGAAGGGAAGGAGAAAAAGAAGTAATAGATGTATAGAAGCTGAGGCAGGACTGGCTACTCCAGAAAAACAATACGGCATTGAGTAGGCAGAAAAGAGCCTGCAGCATGCCCAGGCTGTAATTGTTGGTGAGAATAAAGATGTTGCATAGATTATCACCTGTAATTTTTTTGGGAGGGTGTTTGATTTCAGATTCTCCTGGGAAGAGACCTCCTGGAAAGGATCAAGGGAGGGGCTGTACCCACTGGCAGCACTCTGGCTAAAGCCAAGTGGACAACACAGTTACATTCTTCTGCTAATGGAGTGAAGGGCCAGAGACTCTGCCGAAAGCTTCAAGAGTGGCAACTGTTTTCAAAACTTCTTTATTTTACCTATGTTCAAGTAGAATGCAATCACCCTGCACTACACTTCAAATACGGCAAATGCCACAAAAGTTAATGTGGCTTGCAACAGTGCCCCAGCCAGTTCATGTTGTTATAACTACTTCGTTCTTTGAAGGCTTTGTACTCCTCCACTCCAGCATTAGGAGTGCCTTATGAGAAGACAAGATTCTCTGGAAAAGCCAATAATGCTAGGAAAAGAGGAAGACGTAAAACGAAATGGCTTGACTCAATAAAAGAAGCCATGTCCTCCAGTTTGCAGGATTTGAGCAAGTCTGTTAATAATGTTAGGACGTTTTGGAGATCTTTCATTCATAGGGTCGCCATAAGTCAGAGGCGACTTGACAGCACATGACACATGACATGACACATATGCCCCTCCTTTAAAGGTGGATGGCAATATGCTTTGCAGCGAAATCATCTGTGCCACTATTGCATTAGATTCAGCTACTGTTGTTCATGCTGTGGATGTGAACTAGCATGAATTGAATTCTGAAGGGAACAGCCTGAGATTCCTATTGCTTGAAATGGCCCTTGATGGAAAGGAAGCAGGGTTTGGACATGTGAATGTTGAATATCTGAGGAAAGGTAACCAAATACATTCTTTTGCAGTGTAGAAGGGATGCAGTATTTTCACCTCTCATCCTTTTTGTTCACCATTGAGGAAATCAATAAAGACCCCAGTCTCTTACCCAACATCACTCTGGGGTACAACATCTATGAGAACTATTTCAATGCAAGAATGACTTTTGATGCAGTGGTGGACCTGCTGTCTGGTGGACAGAAGAATGTTCCAAACTACAGCTGTGGAGGACAGAATAATCTCTTGGCTGTTCTTGAGGGGACTGACTCAGAAATATCCAGCCAGATTGCAGACATGTTTAGCATCTACAAAATGCCTCAGGTATGAAGTTTATGGCAAGGGGGGCTGAGTCATTCTAAAGCAGAATTATACCCTTCTAAGATAATGAACTTCAATGGATTTAGAAGTGTGTGAGGTAAAACAGACCCCAGAGGCACTTGTAATTACCATGTCTCAAGCAGCTGGAGGCAATAGATAACTGAGGCAAGTGGGGAGAATGAAGAAGGTGAGCAAGTTCTTGCCATCTATTGCACCAGCCCCAGCTGGACAGCTGGTTTCTGGCAGCAGCTCCTGCCCACCTCACACAGGGGAAAGGCCACCCAAGGAGATGGAGGGGGTCAGTAATTCTGAGGGTCCATCCTGGAGTTTTGCCCAAGGTCCCGGAATCACTAAGACTGGGAGCTCTATCCCAACAGGCTTCTGCACAACTGGGATAACTTTTCAGTGCCAGCAATTGGCCGTTAGCTAGAGAGTTTTTTTTCTGGAGACCCATGACCATATTGAAAATCATTTCTGCTATTGCACATCTAAAATGGAAGGAAGGAAACTCACTCTTGAGAATTTTTTATAGCTAAGAACCTCTCCTGCCTTTTCCTTGAACCTTGGTGACCATATTTTTAGAGCTTTTATGGATGCAGGGGCCAAATAAACACCATTGTTCAAAAAAAGGAAATGTTTATCTTCAGTCATATAAAGAGTCATTTGTTACAAATATACTGTAGGACAACCTCTGAATGAAGGAATAATAAATAGGTACCCTTTTATTGAAAAGGAAGATTTCTCTTGTTTCCCGGAATGCCATCAAGAAAAAGAGGGGAGGCATCTTACATTTGCATACACATTTATTTATTTAGTCATTTATACTTCGTGTTTCTCACCAAGACTCAAGGAGGATTACACAGTGTGAGATTAGTACAGTCAATATAAAGGACATTTCACTAAAGAATGCTGTAGGATACGTAAATGCAAATTTGCAAAGACATAAAATCAGCAAATATCCAATATAGAGCAGAAAAAATGCTGAAACAGAGCATAAGTAATTTTAAAACAATACAGAATACCCAGTAGGATCATACTTAAATCACCATACAGTACATAGTAGCACATACTTAAAAGTAATAGAGAGGACATAAGGCAACACATTACATAGTATAGATCCACAGGAGTTAGTCGTGTTAGTCTGTAGTAGCAAAATCAAAAAGAGTCCAGTAGCACCTTTAAGACTAACCAACTTTATTGTAGCATAAGGTTTCGAGAATCGCAGTTCTCTTTGTCAGATGCATGGAGGGCAAGAAGAAACTGGTCAGATATATAGGTGGAGAGGGGAGGGAGGAGTAGATGCAAACAGTAGCTTCTGATATGGAGATCAGTTTGCTTCTGTTAAGGAAGTCAGTTCCTTCTGATAATGAGATAACCATTCATAGTCTCTATTCAATCCCAGCCTGACTGAGTCAAATTTACATATGAATTCCAATTCAGCAGCTTCCCGTTGGATTTTGTTTTTGGAAGGTTTCTGTTGAACTACAGTGACCTTTGAGTCCTTGATGGAATCTACCTAGGTATGATGATGGGTGATGAGTTCGGCGGCCAGGCTTGACGGGCTGGGGGAGGCATTGGCGTGCCACCTCCCCTCTAGGGGGTGGAGGGTCTGGCCACTCACTGGTGGCACCACCCATGTGCCCGCCCGCCAGGCCTCCATTTGCTGCTCTACAGTGCTCTGGTACAGTGGCTGATTTTAGTGACAAATTCCATTATAGGTGAAAAAACTCATAAATTTTGTCTTGACAACAACCATCTCTTCTTTTCCCTGCTAGATCAGTTGTAGCTTTGATAATCATGCTTCGGAAGTTGAAACCGAGAACTCTTTTTTCTACCGGATGGCCCGCAAGCAAGAATCATATTTCATGGGAATTACCAAGATGCTCCTGCATTTCAGATGGACGTGGATTGGTCTCCTTGCTGAAGACAATGCTGCAGGAGAAAGATTCTTGAGGACCTTGATCCCTGTGATTGTCAGGAGTGGGATTTGCATTGCCTTCACAGAAAACATCCCAGAACTGCATACATACAATATGGAGGTCAATTACCATAGATATTTAGTTTTATTGCAGAGAAAATGTAATGTCTTTGTTTTCTATGGAGATTCCCAGTCGGTAGCTGCTGTTGCATTGTGGATTAACGATGTTGAAACAAATGCAAAATCCACCGTGGGGAAAATTTGGATCACAGCAGTCTTGCATGACCACAGTTTGATATGGTTTTTTCGTTTGTTTGGTACCCAGTACATCCATGGTTCTTTTTCCTTTTTGATACGGACAAACAGCAAGAGAAAATATGACAAATATGATTCACTTTTCTTTTTTTACTATAAAATAGTAAGGGAAAACTTTCATTGTTTATATTCTAATCATGGCTGGTCTGTGAAAAGCTGGATAAGATGCAGAGAGAATGTGGAAGTGAAAGCCCCATCTCAGGGTGAGCTTGAAAGTATCCTGTCTCAAGACAGCTATACCATCTACAACTCGATCCAGGTGGTGGCACGGGCCTTGAATGCTGCCTCCTTATCCAGATCTAAGCAGGTTTTGAACAGAGACAGCCTGGGACAGAAGGTGCAGCCATGGCAGGTATTTCATTTCTCTAAGATCATATGAATGTTAAAGTAGATCATACTGTTACCCAAATGAATGCTCTACTTGCAGATTGGAGGGAATTAGCATGCAAGGAGAGTCAGCGAGAGGGGGTAGCTGCAAGATCATCCACCGATGTATATGGGGATCATTCCTATGAGAATTCTTTAATAAATAGGCAAGATGTTCAACCTAAAAAGATTTTATTCATAAAGTAATCATTATCTCTTGCACCAGAATACACAGACACAGCACACAGTCAGAGCTAACTAGAATACAGGGAGAAAAACGGGAGATAGAAATACAAGGGTGGGGTGATATCTGCCAATCCAGGAGGCAGATGGTGTCCGTAGGAAAGCAGCTTTGTCATGACCAGTGCTTTATGGCATGAAGAAAGGCTCAGACAGTCTTTTGAGAATGGGTGTTGGAGACAAAGACATGCACAGTCAAGTATGGTGGAGGATATCCAATTATACAGGGGAATGTACCCTGGGCCAGCATAGTATCTTCTGCTTGAAAACAATAACTTAATGGCCTTCTCCAAGGTGAGTCAATAAATCTGAGAGTCTTGCTACAAGTGACATTTTACACGTGAAGGATAAAGGATCATTTTCGCAAGTCTTTCTGGGAACTGAAGTTCCTCTCCCCCACCCCTTTTCCTTCTGTTCCTTCCCCTCGCTGCCTGAAGAGACAGAGAGAGCCTAGGGCAACATCAGCTTTTGCAAATTGTCTTGCTGGGGGGGGGGATGCTCCAGAGAAAGCTGAGAAAGTTGCAGCTGCCTGCCCCAAAGATCATTGAGAGCAGGCTTGTGAATGGAGGAATGATTTGCAGAAGTTGCTGTTGCCGCAGGCTTTCTCTCGCAGTGAGGGGAAGGAAAAGGAAAAGGGGTGGGGGAGAGGAACTTCAGTTCCCAGAAAGACTTGCAAAAATGATCTTTTATCCTTCACGTGTAAAATGTCACTTGTAGCAAGGCTCTGAGAAAGGTTTGACTAAACTTTCCTGGGTGTTACTAAAGGTAGCAGGTCCCTTTAAACTCTCAGCTGGCAGTCGGCAGGGGGGATCCCCCCTACCACCTGCCAGCTGAAAGTTTAAAGGGACCTGCCATTTCCAAGTGGAAGGAAAAGTTTATATGGCCATTTCCCTGGGCCATTTAAACTGCCCCTTTAAATACGACCCAATGAACCAGCATACCAGTTCGTGGAAGTTTGTGGAAAAGAGCTTCCACAAACGCTGGTTTGTGAACCTCGAACTAGGCGGGTTCGTGGGTTTTTTTGGGTCGTATTTAGGTTCATGCCTATCTCTACTCCCAACTAGGGGTTGGAAGTAGAGATAGGCCCAATCTGATTTACGATTTCAACCCCCCCCCATTTTGGCGTTTGCGCCATCGTGATTCAGCTAATCGGTTCTGTCCATGGCAACCGATCCAGCAGTTGGGAGTTTGCTTGTTCGGGACTTGATCGGATGGGTCAGTTTCTGTTCGGAATTGCAGACACTCTGGCACCTGTAATTTATTCCTGGGGTAACGGAGTCAGGGGAATGAGCTGTGTTTGCCCTCCTTCTGTCGCCCTCGAAACACGAATGAAAGCCCAGCTTTCTTTGATTAGCAGGCTTCCTTCCAACCATGGAGTAGCAACCCAGGGGAGGGAGGGGGAAGGGGGTGGGCAAGCCGGCCGCTCCTTGTCCTGGGGAAAGGCAAAAGGCAGCGCAGGAGGCTGGGAGGCCGCCTGCGCCATTCGCCTTTCCCCAGGAGAAGGGGCGCGTGGGCAAGCCAGCCTCCCTTTGTCTTGCGGGGCAGGTGAACGGCGTGGGCAGCCTCTGAGCCACTCGCGCTGCCACCAGTTCCGCAGCCCACCTGGACAGCCGACTTGCTGCGTGGGTGGGGGCAACTCAGGAGCGCGTGCAAGAGCCTGACTACAGGTGCCCTGGGCGCTGGCCTCCCGGATTCCCGATTCCAGACCAGAAACGAGACTTGATCGGTTAGAATCGGTGACTTGCGTTCGGTGGCAGCCCAGATCCACGAACGGCTTAATCAGAATTTTTTTGGGATCGTGCCCATGTCTAGTTGGAAGCCATTTCCTACTTTGCCAGACAACATTTTTGTGCTTTAAAACACACAAGGTGAGGGGCTTATGGTATAATCATAAACATAAGCTCTGTGTCAGAGAAATTCTGAAACTACTGTATTGGCACGCTATTTCATTGAACTAGATTGTTCAATTTCGACCCATAAATCTCTCACAGATTTTCTTATCACTATTTATGTTGTCATATTAAGCTGCTACAGCCTGAAGGTCATTATGAGTTGCAGTCATCTATTTTCTCTACACACACACAAAGCTACATGTCTTTCTTCTATTCTCAGCCTTGAGAGGGTGAGTTCCAAAGAATGTCATGATAACTACCAGAGCCACTGTTACTCTTTGTACCTCCTCAAAGCATTGAAAGCCTGCCTCTTCCGTTTTATCATTGGTTGGCCAGTGCCAGGTACAGGTGCTGATTTTTCACAGTATGCATATAGTACTTAACTGATGGCATCAAAGGCTTATTGCTAAATACAACTTTAGCTTATTGCTAAATACAACTTTCTCTTCCATGATTCCCATGTGTTGAGTTGGTTTCTCAGTCTAGTAGTGAAGTGGGAAATTTACAATTGGCTAAGGATATTGTTTTAATTTCCCCTTCACTTCCCTATTAGCGTGAGGACAGGTTCTGCTAACAATACCAATATTCTATCAAGTCTTTTACCCTTTTCCCAACTGGCCAGTCAGATACCAATGGGAAGCCCACATGCTGGGCACACAACCACCCTCACCTACTGAGTACTTCCCAGCTTCTCATACTCAGAGGCATTCAGCATTTGAACATGGAAGCTACCTTTAGCTGTTATGACTAGGAGAGAACAACAACCCTGTCCAACCTTTAAATCTGTCCAAACTTTATTTTTGTTCTAAATCAATGGCCATCACCACATCTTGTGGCAGGTTGAAGTCATACTCCATCTTTTGGTCTGCCTTGAATCTTTCATTCATCAGATGTATGTTTTTAGGTGGTTAATTTCTAGACCAATAAACTAAAAAGTTCCCAAAGTCGTTCACAGCACAATAAAAGAATAAAGAGCCAGGTTCTGGTATAATGGGAATAGGAGAACTTTTTCTCTATTAGTTTTCTAAATATCATGCATAATCTGCTAGACCTGTATTATGTCACTTGTTTTTCCAACTAAAAAGTGGTGACTAGATCAGAACATGATATTGCAAATGATATTGCAAACCTGATTGCAGCTGAGACATGTTTAAGAGCATTAGTGTATGGGCAGATTTATTCTCAGTCACTTTCCTAATGATCCCTAGCACGGAATCTCCCTTTTTTATTGCACACTGATATTGCAAGATATATAGCACATCTCCAAGTTCTTTGTCTTGATCTTGCTCTGATTTTGGTCAGCCCTGATTCGCATATAGGTATGCACTTAAGAAGCCCTAAGTATCTAGTTAGCTATCCTAAATCAAATCATTTAACTCCTGGCAAGAGATAAACCACAGATCAAGTTCTAAGTTTGTTATTGGGTATAGTACATAAGGAATAACATCACAGAATCTCTGCTTCCATTAAAAAGAGAAATTAAGCATCTAGGCCTTAGTATATTTCATATAGTGATACAAGGCTCTTCTAAACCCCTTTCCAAGGTTGTTCTACTCCAAGCCTGTAAATTCCCTTTGTGGCCTGTCTAGAAATGGGGCAGGGCTAGTCCCATGGTATCCTCTATGTAGTGAATTTCACAGACAGTGTCACTGAAAATTACTGTCAATTGTTTTATTCCAAATACAGCTTTCGGAAAAGTTTTTACATATACGTGAACTGTATATCTCCAAGGTTAATGCAACTGTGAGGTTCTTGATGCAGGTCAACTTCCTGTGTACCTCAGGACTAATTGTACACAGATGAGGCGGGACAGAATTGTAGGTACAGAGGGAATGATTAGGGGTAAAGGCTCCTGACCTAAGAGTCTTGGATTCCCTTATCATGATAGCAAAGATACAACGACAAATAAGCAGAAACAAGAAGTCTGTATGTGTAGGCATGTGGTTCGTAATGATCAGAGTTATGTCATTAATATCAGGAAAGGCACTGCGAGTACCTAGATATAATGCATATCAGCCCTAACCTGTCCAAATATATGTTTTGGATGTTTCTGCACAGGTTACTTGACCTGTTTCCAATAATGTTAGGAAGCATTTTTTCCGTTTCCGTACAGAATTGTGTTGCATTTTTGTACGTTATGGTGTTTCAGAGGAACTAATATTTGGAATGTTCAGTCTAAAATGATAATGAATTTGGTTGTTGTGGGTTTTCCGGGCTGTATTGCCGTGGTCTTGGCATTGGAGTTCCTGACATTTCGCCAGCAGCTGTGGCTGGCATCTTCAGAGGTGTAGCACCAAAAGACAGAGATCTCTCAGTGTCTTTTGGTGCTACACCTCTGAAGATGCCAGCCACAGCTGCTGGCGAAACGTCAGGAACTCCAATGCCAAGACCACGGCAATACAGCCCGGAAAACTCACAACAATCATTGTTCTCCGGCCGTGAAAGCCTTCGACAATACATCGATAATGAATTTATTGCAGGCACATGTCTTCCCCCTTTCTGGACTTAGGGATAGAGAGTTACCTTTAAAAAAAAAAGAAATTCACAGAACCTGATAAACAGATAGTTATATAACATGTTATAATATTCGCTCTCACAGACTCTCTGGGTCATAGAAAGGGGATCATAGGCTCCAACACATTAACTTTAGGTTTATAACTGATGAAGATATGATAAGAAGTAGGCTGGCATACCCTGGTTAAATCCAGATTAGATTATTGCAGTGCACTGTACATGGAACTGCCCTTGAAAAGTGTCTACAAACATCAGTTGGTACAGAATGCTGCAGTCAGGATATTGACTAGAGTGGGTCACAGGGACCATATAAATCCAGTCATGGCCTATCTACCCTGGCTCCCAATCTGTTTCCAGCACAATTGAACGTGTTGGTGTTGACCTATAAAGCCCTACATGATTTGAAACCAACATACTTAAAAGTCCGCTATGAGCCCCGTGGCGCAGTGTGCTAAGCTGCAGTACTGCAGTCCAAGCTCTGCTCACGACCTGAGTTCAATCCTGGCGGAAGTCAGGTTCAGGTAGCTGGCTCAAGGTTGACTCAGCCTTCCATCCTTCTGAGGTCGGTAAAATGAGTACCCAGTTTCCAGGGGGTAAAGCGTAGATGACTGGGGAAGGCAATGGCAAACCACCCCGTAAAAAGTCTGCCAAGAAAATGTCATGATGTGACATTCCCCCATTGGTCAGTAATGACTCAGTGCTTGCACAGGGGACTACCTTTACCTTTACTTGAAAGACCACCTGCTTCTTGATGAACCTAACTGGCCACTGCAGTAATTTCCCAAGGCCCTGATTTTGGGTGCCTCTACTTTCTGAGACTAGGTGGAGGGCAAACCAGGAGAGGGCCTCTCAGTCATGTCACCAACCCCTGGAACTCTCCTCAGGAATACTCATTTGTCCCTTTCTGTTGCTATCTTCTACTAGTGGGAGAAGACTTTTGTTCAGCATTCCCTCAGAAATGCCTCCTTCCTGCCCAATGTTTTAATTGTTGTTTTTATGTTTTGCACATGGATTTTAACTTCTGTTTTAATTCTTTTAATGATGTGTTTTTGTTGGCTTTAGCAGTTCTTAAGATGTAATTTTATTATATATATATATATTAATTTGTTAGCCACCCTGGTGGCGCTTATAAGGGCAGAAATATGGGATATTATTATTGGAAAATAAAAATAAATAAATATACATTCCTGTTGCTATCACAACCATATCATTTCCATTCCAACCACATTTAAGCGCACGGATTGTGACACAAAAGCACCAGTGCATCCAGCAAGCTCTACACACAATTGTCTTGTAGACAAAGCTTACTTAACATAACTAAATGCCTAAGGCACAGGGCCGGCGTGCCCATGGAGGCCAGGTAGGCGGTGGCCTCGGGCGCGCGAGCATTGGAGGGGCGCCAGAGGGGTGTCGGGGGCAGAGGCACGCACAGCAAAGCTGGCATGACTGGGCTGCAGCTACTGCTGCAGCCAGCCAGCCAGCTCCGTGCTGCCGCCGCCACCACACACCCCAGCCAGGCGCAGCCTCTGGGTGCCACCCCAGCAGCGGCTTGTGGCTTGTGCACCCAGCTGGGGTGCGTGGCAGCAGCAGCGGCATGGAGCTGACTGGCTGGCTGCAGTAGCAGCTGCAGCCAGCCACGCCAGCTCTGCTGCATGCTCCTCTGCCCCAGCCAGGCGCAGAAGCCGTAAGCTGTTGCTGGGGCGGCGCACGGAGCAGCCTCCGCGTGCCGCCCAGCAGCAGCTTGCAGCTTCTGTGCTCAGCGCTCCGCGAGCTGCCCAGCCCCCCTGCGGCACGTGATGATGTCTGCGATGATGTCATCACACAGTCCGTGGCATGCACGCCCACAGACCGTGCGCACATGCCACCATGGACGCCAGAACCTCTGGCACCGGCCCTGCTAAGGCAGATAATCAAATTGTGCTCCCTCCACACATGCACACAATAAATCATTAACATAGTCATTTCCTGCCTCTTCATGATGCTCTAAATCTTCTTTCTGAAATGCTCTGCCAGGTAACCGGTGCTCCCTGCTTTCATAATTCTCTTTAGAATATAAACCCAAGCTTACATGTCTGGTTCTAAGTTCACAGTGCACTTAAGTCTTGGGATCAGAAAGATGAGTCTATGCTGTGGATTGCTGTGGAATCTCCCCAAAGAAGCTGAAGCAGAAAGATAACACTCAGGAAAGGATCTGAGATCCCTTGTGAATGTAAAATCAACATGGAGTCTTGTATTTCTAAATACTGTTCCTTTGTATATCATTCCAGCTTGATCCTTTCCTGAGAAACTTCTGGCTTTACAGTAATTCCATGAAAGGGGTTTATTTTGATGAAAATGGGGACATGACAGTCGACTTTGATATTATGAACTGGATGGTGATGCCCAATCAGTCTATTGTTCAAGTTAAAGTTGGGAGTGTGGAGAGACAAACATCTTCTCCAGAGATAAAGTTCACCATTGATCGGAATGCCATTGTGTGGCCCAAATGGTTTAATGAGGTGAGGGAAACACTTATTTCACCTATTTCCTTTGATACCCTTTAAAAACTCTAATAACTTTTCAGGTAGCATTCCCTGTTAAATCAGTTTATAGTCTAAGAACAAAAGAAATGAGAAATGCAGGGAAAATGCATGATGGAATACATATTTGGAGATTGTCAGGGCTTGTCACTGCCGCCACTGGGCAGGGCCCCAGCTGGGCCGGCCCTGACATCAGGGGGGCACCAGGAATACTGCAGGACCCTGCTCCGTGGAAGGAGGGGCGGTATACATCACCCAGACTCCCTCTCAGTCCACTCGCTGGCCTGCTCAACCTGGCCTGCTTACCCTCTGTGTCCTCCATCATCATCTCCTCCTTCCAGAACTCTCTTCCACTCTTGCATTGCTCTGCTCTCACTTCACACCATCACTCCTTACTCACACCCACCACCTCAGAGCTCTTCCTAGCCACCTTACATAGGGCTTCCTTTCCCCACCCCGCCCTCCTTCTAGGCTTGTTCCCTCTCCTGACTTGGCCCAGCTGTGCCTTCCCTCAGGTGTTTCCCTCCTACCACTAATCCCTTCTTGGCTTCCTTGCCTTGCTGGCAGGGTGGGGTTGAATGCGAGCCATCCCCAGCTGAAGTCTCCTTGGCCTGGCTCATGAGGAGCTGCCCCAGCCGGCTTCTGTGCTGCTGAGCATGCCTGGCCTTGCTCACGAGGAGCTGCCCTGGCCAGCTTCTGGGCTGCCTGTTCATTGATGCCGGGCAGGGCTACCCATCTCCTCCCCCAGAATGCCTGTGGCAGCTCCACCTGGAGGGGCTTGGCTCCTAGCACCTCCTGAGCCAGGCTGCTGTCCTCTAGCCAGGGTGTGGCTCTGGGCTGTAGTGGCTGCTTCTCCTCCTTGGAAGGTAATGGCTCTGTTTGGGCTGTTGCTGGGTCCCTATCTCCCCTGCCTTGGCCCTTTTCCTCTAGCCTGATTAGCCCCCTCTCTTCCCTCTGGGGGGTGGGACTGGCTGGCTTCTCCCTGCTCCCTCCACCCTTCTGAGGCTTTGGCCTTTTGCCCCTTCCCCCTGGAGTAGGCAAGTTCTGGCTCTGTTTGCCAGTCAGAACAGTTGAACTGCTGTATTCTGGCTGCCCCCTGCTGCTGCCTGGCAGCAAGTCCAGGGGCTGGGCTGCTGACCCCGGACAGAGATTGGCAGCCAACAGCAGTTATTGCTAATGGTGATCTGAGGGACTAGTCAATGCCATGGGCAACCTACCCCAAATCGAGATCTGGAAAAGGTCCCTCCTGCTAGCCACAGCCCACAGGACCTCACAAGGCCCATGAGTAACAGAAAGATCTTGTGGTGTCCATTTTCTTTATTACCCTCAATTCTAGGTGTCATTAGGAGAATCATTGAACTGGAAGGTCATGATCTTTGGGGTCATTGAATAAACATTGAGTCTTCATTCCAGATACTGACAAGACCCAGACCTTCTTAGCTTCACCAAGGTTGCTGTATAATGTGCATTCATAGCAAGATGTGAAATTGGTTGGTGGCCCAAAGAGTATCCATTTAACAGAATCAAAGGTGATGAATTGAGAATATGGGTTCCTGAAGAAGTGGGGCTGGAATCTTCAATGGCCAAAAATGCCTAGGGAAGCCATGCAGCACGTAGGCCTCACTAGTTCCTTCTATTCCTGTGTCCTCTTTTCTCCTGGCCCTAACCCATTTCCCCCTGGCATTTCCCTCTAACCCATTTCCCCCTGGTCTCCTCGTGGGGAGACTTACTGTCCTGGGGGTGAGGTGTGCTGATGATGTTTTGATGTCACTTCCTGTGCATCCATCACTGGGGAAACTCTAGTATTTTGAAAAAGTATAGGATTTTATCATAGGGTCTTTGTGTAATACTAAAGCAACTCTGGTCACTTTTTGATAGACACACAAGTGATGTTGCCCTGCTGATATTATGCCAGCACATCAAGCTTTTTCTTGTCCCAATTCTTGCCAAGTTATGAGGGGTCACAAACACCTAGCTGGAAAAAGAAATCAGGGTTTTTATTCTCTATGTGAAAGAGGGAGTTCTCCTGGAATTACAAATTTGCTCCAGATGACAGTGATCAATTCCCCAAGATGAAATGGCTGCTTTAGAGGGTGGGTTTTTTCTGGCATTCTAAAGCCTCCCTTGATGAGATCTCTCCCCTCCCCAAACACACCATCCCCTGGCTCCACCCCCAAATCTCCAGGAATTTTCCACCTCAGAATTGGCAACCCAGTGTGTGGGTTATGTGCTGTCAACATTCTTTCAACGTATGGTGACTCTATGAATGAATGCCTCCAAAATGTCTTATGAATGACAGTCTTGTTCAGGTCTCACATATTGAAGGCCATTGCTAGCTTTTATTTACTCAATACATCTAATTTTGGATCTTTCTCTTTTCATATTTCCTTCAACTTTTTCTAGCATTGTCGTCTTTTTGAGTAAAACTTACCTTCTCATGATGTGATCTCGGTATGATAGCCTCATTTTAGTCATTTAATCTTCTAATGATAATTCAGGCTTCTTTTGACCTAGAACCCACTTATGTCTTTATGGTCATCCATGCTATCCATAGAACTCTTTTTCAATATCATATTTCACATGAATCAATTTTCTTCCTCTCAGCTTTCTTCATTGTCCAACTTTCACATCAATACAGAGTAATGGGGAATACCCATAGCACAGTATGGATTTTTTTGATCTTAGTCCTCAGCAGCATATCTGTATATCTGTAGTTCAGCTCTGCCCATCATTGATTTTTTTTATGAGCCAAATTACATGATATGAATGCCACATAAATGATGTGAATGGACTTACACATATCTCCCTGTTGCTTTCCTGTACACTTGCCTGTGCACCCAGAATGCACTTGATCCCGTGTCTGTGCTGGCATGGGTTTCTTCTGAGGTCCTCCAAGATACAGGAATGGTATCCCATCATGCACCATCAGTTTGTGCATGCTTAAACTGGCCCCTGTAACCATCTCCTGTCCCCTATTGCCGTTTTGTGTGGAAAAAGGGAAGCAGAAGCAAAACAGAATCACCACTCTGCAATGGTGACTCGATTATATGGTCCGCAGACACTCACCAATGCGACTACCCATAAACCGCTTTTTTGCTGACACATACACAGAGCAGAGCCACGGACATGAGTTCACTGGGGGTCAAAGAGACACAGGAAAGTAAGGAAAAATAACAAATTTGGCCACTCACATAGACTCATGTAATTCATCTTGTCTAGTTCAGTTCTATATTTTCATTAAGATCTGTATTAATGATTTTAGTCAGAAAGGAAGACCTGCAGCAGGCAACCTGTCCAGTCTTCTACTTTTACTTATAAAAAATAGAGGAGAATGATAGCCAACCTTCTTCAATTTCCCTTCCTGTGAAGCAAAAGCCAACATCTAACCCTCCCTTACTGCGAGCTTTTATGCTCAGTGCAAAGACAGACTAGTAGCAGACAGTCTTAAACAGAGAGTTCTGTGCTGCTCCTCATCATGGAAACAAAACTACAAGGCCCAGGGAAACATGGCATAACAGCAGGACTTAAAGATAATAATTTACTGGTTTTATCACTAAAGTAGTTGTGCTCCTCTGTGCTGGTTGGCAATGAAACGCTCTGTTGCTTGCTTGCTATGCTGGCACTATGCCAGCGCTGCTTTGCCAGTAAGGTTCCGACCATTGTGTGCACTCACTGCTGGCCTTCTTTGGGGTCCATTGTTGTGTTTGCTTGCATCTGCTTGAGAAGAAAGTCATGGGATTGATGGGTTTGAGGATGATACTTTTTTTTTGTTAAGTGCAAATAGACCCTCATTTCCCCACCTCCCTCACTTGCAAAGAACAGTGTGTGGTATGCAGCTGCCCAGTTCTCACCTTCACACTCATTTTCTGCAGGCATTCTTTGGGGCTATAAACACAGAACCCCATTGTTCTGTGCTCTCAAACTCAATGGGTTGATGGTTTAGAGGGAGGATTGTGTTCTGCTCAATTTTGGTGCCGTTCTGTGTGAGAACAGCTGTCCCAGAGCCTCTTTTAATAACCCCACTTGAAAAGAACAGCATGTGCCTGCACATATGTGGCCAATTGCCTTGTGCATGAAATCAACCAAAACTCATAAAAATGAAATAAAAACCCCCCCAGATCACTTCCAAACTGGCACTGGCTTGGAACTGGCTTGAGATATAGTAAAATAGAGAGAGGAAATGTTTCCGAGAATGGCTGTAATAAACCTGAACATGACATTTAAAAGATATATGGTTATTGTATTCTAGACAATCTTTGTAATGGATACCTTTATCTTCCTTTAGAGTATTTTATATTCATGCTCCTTCTTTGTTTTGTATCCTTTTTATTGCTTAGAAAATAACTCTATATTAAAAAAAATAACAAGCTGACAGTGTTCCACACTGAACAATCTAGTAATGGAAGAGAATTATTCTGGAATCCCCAGAACTGAAACTGAAATTTGTTCAATGTACACCCTTACTCCAAACCTCCAAAATATGACATGTTTCTCTACAGAGGGAAAGAACACTAACTCTTACAGTGAGGAAACTGTGACTGTCACACAGAACAAGACCTAAGTGAGGTGTCTCCCAGACATGCTTTAATGGGGGAAACAGGAAATAGGAATATATATATCTGCCACTCACAGACTCATATAATGAACAATCAGTAAATTAATCTTTAAACATTGTCTTCTTTCCTAGCTCCACCTTAAGAACTCCAATCCTTCTTTTTGCTCTTTGCCCTGACATAGCAGAGCAGCAAAAGGATGTATATCAAAGCAGTGTTCCTTCCATAAAGCTGAGATTCAAAAATATTGTCCTAAAAGAAGGCCTGGTTCACATCATGAGACTGGGGGACTAGAGATCACATTGAGTTGTTTGTATACAAAACATGTGCATGACACAAAATAACGTCGAGAATACATTTTCTTGATACGCCTTGTTTTATTGCTTAGACCCTGCCTTATTCTAGGTGCACGGAGAGCTGTCCGTCTGGATATGCCAAGGCGATTAAGGAAGGAGAACCTATTTGCTGCTACGACTGTGTTCCATGCGCAGAAGGGACAGTCTCCACTCAGGAAGGTAAGTCACATATCAGAGTCCCAGTTGGAAGGAGGAAGAAGGGGCATATTTAAGGCTTCCTCCCTAACCTCAGCTTCTCCACTTTGGTTCACCTTACCAGTCACTCCACTGCAATTTGGATCATGTACAAAGTCCTGTCTGCTAAGTCAGATGTTTGGATTATTTTGCCCACACCTTTCCTACTTTAATTGGCATTCATTAACCAGAGTTTGAGCTCTGGGAGGTGTATTGGCACTCCTATCTGAGATTGTTTTGGTTAGTTATACTAGGAATTAAACCCAGGATTTTCTGCAATAAAGGAGTGCAATCTCAAAGTTTCCCACCTCCATCTGTGTTATATATTCTTATTTCTGGATTTCTTCCCAACCTTACCTTGTTCTGCTTTTAACTTCCACATATATATTCTCAATGAATGTAAAAGAGCAAAGATTATCATGCAGGAAAAGTAGATGTGGTGATACTAAAGTTAATATGCTCTTTTCAGATGCAAGTCATTGTGATAAATGTCCAGAGGATCAGCATCCAAACCAGGTCCGAGATCAGTGTGTTCCTAAGGGGATAACCTTCCTATCCTATGAAGAACCTTTGGGGATCATCCTAAATTCCCTTACTCTTTTCTTCACCCTAATTACGAGTACTGTTTTAGGAATCTTCATTAAATACTTAGAAACTCCAATTGTCAAAGCCAACAATCGGGACCTCTCCTACATCCTCCTCATCTCCCTCCTGCTTTCATTTCTCTCCTCTTTTCTCTTCATTGGTCAGCCCCAGAAGGTGACCTGCCTCCTCAGACAAACTGCCTTCAGCATCATCTTCTCCACTGCTGTCTCTTCTGTGTTGGCAAAAACTGTCACTGTGGTGGTGGCCTTCATGGCTTCCAAGCCTGACAGCAAGATGAGGAACTGGCTGGGGAAGAGCTTGGCCAACATCATTGTCCTTTCCTGTTCCACTATCCAAGTGGGCATCTGCACTCTCTGGCTGGGCATTGCTCACCCCTTCCCAGACTCAGACATGCACTCCCAGCCTGGGCAGATAATACTACAATGCAACGAAGGGTCAGTTGCTCTGTTTTATGCTGCCCTGGGCTATATGGGTTTCTTGTCCGCTATCTGCTTCACTGTGGCTTTCCTAGCCAGGAAGCTGCCTGGGGCATTCAATGAAGCCAAGCTGATCACCTTCAGCATGCTGGTCTTCTGCAGTGTCTGGGTGTCCTTTGTGCCCACCTACCTGAGCACTAAGGGGAAATACATGGTGGCGGTGCAGGTTTTCTCGATCTTGGCCTCCAGTCTGGGCTTACTGGGCTGCATCTTTCTTCCCAAATGCTACATTATTATCCTGAGGCCTCATCTCAACACAAAAGAACACCTGATGATGAAAAATGAGGTCTGATTTTGAGTACATTCCTTTTAATGTTTGAAGTCTGCGTCTGTATGAGCCCAACATACTTGACCTGAGAGTTCACTTCTCTAAGCTGGCATAGATGAAATCTTGTTTACTTTCACATATATTACAAAAGAAACTACTAATGCACTATGATAGACAATGCATAATGATACAAAATATCTTTAAGCCATTTTGTTTTACTTCTTTCTATTTATCCTTTTATTGCAACCTGATTCCAAAGAGAATAGACTACTGTCATGCACTCTGTATAGGTCTCATGGTGGCAGTGCAGGTTTTCTCTACTTTGGCCTCCATTCTGGGCTTAGTGGGCTGCATCTTTCTTCCTAAATGCTACACCATTATCCTGAGGCTTCATCTAAATAAGAAGATCTAATGTTGAAACATAAGGGTAGGATCTGATTTGAAGTGCATTATCTCTAATGTTTGAAATCTGTGTCCACCCCATTATGAATCCAATCCATTTTTATTCAGGAGTTTACTCCCCGTAAGCTGTCATTAGATCAAATCTTTCTTACTTTCAAATACATTACAGAAGAAACTAGTAATGCATAGTGTTGGGAAATGCCTAACGACATCAGATATCTATAAGCCATTTTGTTTTAATGTTTTAAGCTTATCTCTTTAACACAGCATTATTTCACATAGATTTGTATGAATATCATCTATTGGATTTCTTTGTCAAGCCTTGAAGAATGTCTTAAAGAGTTACACAATACTTGCTGTTTGTTTGTTTGTTTGTTTGTTTGTTTGTTTGTTTGTTTGTTTGTTTGTTTGTTTGTTTGTTTGTTTGTTTGTTTGTTTGTTTGTTTGTTTGTTTGTTTGTTTGTTTGTTTCTTTCTTTCTTTCTTTCTTTCTTTCTTTCTTTCTTTCTTTGGGATCATCTAGATGAGCTCCACCATACTCTAAAGAATTCCCACTAACCTTTGCAATATCTATGGCTACTTGACTACCTCTTGAGTACCGAGCTTTATGAAGAGAGTGCAGGCTCCCCCTCTCCCTTTGTGTTGAAAGAGCATTGAAAGTAACTTTACCTTTGTGATGGTGATCCTCCATGACTGGGAATTTGCAGCCTTCCAGAACTGCATCGTGGAATAGCAGTGGGGGACTGTCCGCTTCTGCAAGGGATCCCCTCCCAGGCCTCCAGGGAGTCCCTGAAGTTGTGCTTCACCCACTGGAATTTTGTCTGACATTGGACAGCCATGAGGGTGAAGCCAGCCTCAGAGAGCTCTCGGGTGGTGGCCCTGTGGGTATCCAACTTTCATTGATGGGTGCTTGTCATCAGCTTCCAGGCATGTCCCAACTCAAGAATGATTTTGGGAAGTAGGTATACCTTCTCATACTGCCAAAAGGTGCCCCTGTTTTTTGTTGGTGGCATTTTTCAGCTACTTTCCCGACGTAGCAACACAGAAGCATTCCTGCCTATATAGAAATTACCCCTGTCAATCAATCAAATATCAGTTATCGATTGGCTTCCCTCCCTTTTCCTGGCCCTTGGACAGAAGATGGTTTGTCACCATTTTCATTTCTTGCCCACACATCCATTGTCAGTGGCTGCTTCAAAAACCATTTGAACTGATACAATGTTGGGGAGTGGGCATCTGTAGTCCTTACTTTTCCATCCAATTTACAAATTGGTTCAGGGGAGATTTACTAGAGTAGATTGATGTAATTTCGCTTAATGCAAGTAGAATCTTTGGCAGTTTATGGAGTGTCTGGCTTGGAAGTAGATTTGCAGTGTCAGGTTCTATTGCAGGCGCCGTGGTGCTGTATGCCGGCGCACCTGACTTTGACTCCAGGCAGCCACCAGGGAAATTGCAGTACCTTGCTCTGTGGCAGGAGGGTGGTATACCTCCCTCCCTCCCTCCCTCCCCTGTCCCCCTCCCTCCTCCACTCCTAAACAACTCACCCTCTCCTGTGGGTGGACTTCCCTTATATCTCTTCACCCATTCCCAGCTCCACCTGCCAGCCACGCCCCCCCCCCAGCACTCCAGCCTCAGCCCTGGTTGTATTAAGTAGCCACACCTGGGGTTACTCTGCTGACTGCTCTGGGCAGCCACACCTGTGCCTCCTTTGCTGGCTGCCGAGCTTCCTTTGCTGATTGCCTCAGGCAGCCCCACCTGAGGTTGCTCTGTCCCCAGCCTCTCCTTTCCAGCCTTCTCTCGCCTCTCCCTTCCTGCCTGCTGGTTGAGGTGTGGCCTGGTGCTGTCTTTGCTGTCCTTCAGCTACTGCTGGTGATTTTGCTGTCTGGTTGTTTCTGATGCCTGTGCACTCTCCCTCCTAGTTTGGGTTCCTATTCTCCCACCAGAGGATGGGGCTGGCTGGCTTCCCCCTGCCCTGTTTGACTCTCTGGGGCTTGGGTGTTTCTTTCCTTTCCTCCGTTGCTGGGTGTGGTAAGGTCTTGGTGTCTGTCTGGGCAGCTGAGCAGTGGTCATCTGGCTGTCTCCCCTCCCCTTCTCCTGTTAAGTCTGGGGGCAGAGCCTCAGACCCTGGACATGCAGTACTTCCAAGCAAAATGGCAAATTTTTTATGAGAAGGGGGCTAAATAGATTGCAGTTGAGTGCAAGGGAAATACCATTACCCCCTCCCCCCATCAATGGTTTACCAGAGTGCTTGACAGGAGGATTGTAATCCACAGGTTAGGCTAGCCATAGCAATTCTTGGGTGGGTAGTGGTGGGCAATTGCTTGCCCTTCATAGCAAAGCAAACACCACAACATCTCCCCCCCACCCACAGTGTTCCAGGAATCACTGGAGAGAAGTGCAGAAGTAACAGCTTTTATAACAAACTCAGAACAAACAAAGGAAGTCTCTCCCTTTCGTCCCATCCATACAGTCAACTGCAGAAAGGACTCTCCATATATCTTGGAGGGGGTGCATCTACAAGCATGTAATGAACACACTTGCTACCTCCCCATCATTTAATGCTAGATTAACAGTTAATCAGAAAAGCCTCCAAAGCCAGAAGGCTTTCTGGACAAGATTAAATTTCTCCTGATGCTCCTCAACCCTCTGTCTTTGGGGGACACGAGCGGTCCAGCACCATGTCACCTAAACAAAGGAACTCAGCAGCAGATGGCCACTGAATGAGCATGAACCAGCTCCACATGTCTGGCACCTTCTCCGTGAGGGGGGGGGTGGACACCAAAGGGCATGGAAGCAGTATCTTACACAAAAATAACACAACTCACTTCACATTAAAGAATCACCCCAAAAAATTGCTGTCAAAAGCACTTTATTTCTGTAACTGCTTTAGGTTACACAGTAGGAAGGCACAACAGAGCAGGAAAACAGTGTACTACACAAAAATAACACAACTCACTTCACATCAGAGAATCACACAAACACAATTGCTGTCAAAAACGGTGAAGTGGGTTGTATTATTTTTTGTAGTACATTGCTATCATGCCCTGTTGTGCCCTCCTACTGTGTAACCTAAAGCTGTTCAAGAAATAAAGTGTTTTTGCCAGGAATTGTGTTTTTGTGATTCTCTGATGTTAAGTGAGTTGTGTTATTTTTGTGTAAGATAGTGCTGCCATGCCCTTTGGTGTTCCCCCCTGCTGTGTAACCTAAAGCTGTTCAAGAAATAAAGTGTTTTTGACAGGAATCGTGCTTTGTGATTCTCTGATGTTAAGTGAGTTGTGTTATTTTTCTGTGTGGGGGACTGCTGGTGTAATGTGTCATAATGCTTTGCCTACTTGTACTTTGGAAGGGAGAAAATAATTTTTTAAAAACTTTATTTTGTGTTGTTCTTGTTTTATTCTTTGTTGTGCAGTTGGTTCCCATCATAGGGAACAATGGGGCTGGCTGGCCAGCCATCTCTGTAGGTGGTGGGGGAATTTGAGGGAGGGTGTCTGTGGTTCAGGTGCTCTTTCACAGGGACCAGCTGGCACTCAGAAGTGTGCCCACCATTGTGGCACCCCTGGGCTGTGCAGAATTGCCCAGGGAAAGAGAGTTTAGAAGTTCCCAGCATAGGGAACAAAGGGAGAGGGCTGGCCTTTGCCAGCCTGTTCCTGGGGTTATGGGTGTGGGGCTGCTGGGGGTGGATTTGGGTCTGTGAGGGGCTAATGTGGGGATTTGGGTCTGTGTGTGGCAGCTGGGGGGGAATTGGGTTTGTGTGGGGCTGTAGGGGGTGGATTTTGGGGGATTTTTCATGGCCTCCCCAAGTAGGAGCAGTCTGAGCCTTGGTGGGGGGTGGGAGTAAGGGTGGGAGAAGGGCCCCAGAGGGCTGGGGGGCATTTTGCATGCAAAATGCCACCCCTGGCAAGACAAGCCTCCCCCAGCTGTCAGTGGTAGAGATGAGAGCACCTACTTGGGGAGGCCATGAAATGCCCCCCCCAAGTGGGAGCAGTCTGAGCCTTGGTGGGGGGTGGGAGAAGGGCCCCAGAGGGTTGGGGGGCATTTTGCATGCAAAATGCCACCCTGGCAAGACAAGCCTCCCCCAGCTGTCAGTGGTAGAGAATGAGATTAGAGCACCTACTTGGGGAGGCCATGAAATGGCCCCCCCAAGTGGGAGCAGGCTGAGCCTTGGTGGGGGGTGGGAGGAGGGGTGGGAGAAGGGCCCCTGAGGGCTGGGGGGCATTTTGCATGCAAAATGCCACCCCTGGCAAAGGAAGCCTGCTTCTTCATTTTTCCCCATAGGAAATAATGAAGAAGATGAGCAGCAGCATGCTAACAATATGCTGCTCCTTCGCTTTCTTATGGGAGGATAGGGGGACCTGCTTTGGTCCAATCGGTCTGAAACTTGGGGGGTTTGTAGAGAGGGGTTAGAGGAAGGTCCCCACCAATTTTGGGCTGATTCGGTGGGAAAATGCCTCCCCCAGACGTCCGGGAAGACGCCGGAGGCATTTTCCCATTGAAAAAGCCTAAAGCCGAAACGTTTCGGCTTTTTTTCTTTCGGCTAGCCGAAACTTTTCGGCTTAGCCCGAAACTTTTCGGCTAACCTGAAAGAAGCCGAAACACTTTTGTTTCGGCTTTCTTTCGGCTTTCAGAATGCCGAAATGCACATCCCTAGTTGCAAACTCTGGGACAGGAAATTCCTGGAGATTATGGATAGAGCCTGGGAGGGGCAAGGTTAGGGGAAGGAAGGGACCTCAGCTGGTAATAATGCCATAGATCCCCCTTTCACTCATTGCAGATGGTCGGTGGGCAGAGAGTCAAATCTGCAAGATACAGCTCAGCCAGGGAACAGTGGTTGGGCCATTTTCTCCGGGAAAATTCATCTCTGTTGTCTGGAGATCAGTTGTAATTCTAGAAGATCTCCAGCCTCCTGTTGGAGCTTGGCAACCCCAGCTAAGGCCCTCTCGGCTGAGGCCAGAAGCAAGAATGGAGACTGAAGCCCAGGCTCCAGATCGTCCTTGCCTTCTGTACTTCCTTCTGTATCACAAGTTGTATGGCTCTAGGCCTAGTTGGTTGAAGGCCCAATCAGAGTTCTTCCTGGGCACCTTATAGGAATGTTGAGGAAACTATCATGTAAATCCTAATAGAACAGCTTTGTTCCAGATTCCATAAAAGGTTAGCATGACCCCACGGATCTAATCTATTACAAAGTAGAGAGGCACAGCTATGAGACTCACAAACATGTTTTCCCAGCTATGCACTTGCACATGGAGTCACATAGCATCAAAGATTTTTCAGTGGTGGCACTTTCCCCTATAATCAAGAAAATCATGGTAATTTCCTCTCACCAATGCTCGAGGGATTTCTCCCAGCATCACCTTTGAGGACAATAGTGTAATCAGTGGACTTTAGAAGAGCAACAGACAGTCTTGGACTGAGCTTGAAAAGGCTGGTGCTCAAATAATTCCTGAGAACCTGGGCAGGTGGGAGAGAAGATCCAGCATCATCCTGTTAGATCAGTAGCCACTGGTAGACTCCATCTGAATTGGCAAACTTACCCATATCCTTGGTGTTAGAAGTGGGTTTGGCTTCTTCTGGTCAACTGGATGTGTGGTTTAGAGCTGTCACAGGGGAAGTGGCTTTAGCAGACATACCCAGGATGGCACTGCTGCTGTTGCTGCTCTTTGGGCAGCTGCCTCTTGTATCCTGCAGGATAGTGAAGGCAAAGTGCCCGTTCACTTTGATCAATGATAGAAGGACCCCGCTGAATTATTACAGGCCAGGGGACTTTGTCATCAGCGGGATCACATCTACAGCAAACACCATCTTTATGCCATATATTTTCTCCAAGCCTCCCTCTACTAGATTAATTACGTAAGTAACAATCTGTTGATGGATTTAATGCTACTCAGCCACAATGTACTTCCATGCTTCTCTTTAACATTGACGGTCACTATCTCTCTTTTGGAAAATCTTATCCCTGTTTTGTCCGTTTGGCCTCTGTGATACCTTTGGTCTGAACCAGCACAGCTCTTCTTGTGTTCTTATCTTTCTCTTTTGTCCTTTGTGGAGCTCCATGAATGTATGAAATGTAACGCTCAACTGTATGTCCAACCTGCCATTTAACATGCTGGAGGTGGTGAGCTTAACTTTTGAGTACGATAATACCATTATACTATCCAAAGCTAGATACTGTGGATAACATTAATCTTTTCAGGGTTATCTAGATATGACATGCTGATGCATAGTCCCTTTGGTTCACCGCAAAACTGCCTGTTCAGTCCTAAGTTTAACTACATGCATTGCATGATTAAACTTTCACTTAAAAACATTGTTAATCTTTCTAAAGGAAGAACAATTTCTTAACACATTCCCTTCAGAACTGACCGAGTCTAAAGTCCCCATGCTGTTACTGTGGTTAACCTTGCCCAGTGTCTTTAAGCTTTGACTGAATTGCTGTGAAGATAAAATGGAGAAATATAAAAACATAAGATTTGTGCTGGATCAAACCAACCACATGCTCTGGAAGATACACAAACAAGGCTTGGAGAGCAAAGCATTCCCCTATAGTAGCCCTCTAGCAGTTAGCATTCGGAGGAAGGTGCCATGAATGCTGCTGGGAGCTCCTTGGAGGAAGGGAAGGACAAAATGCAGTTAACCGATGGATAGGAACCAATGCAGGACTGGCTACTGCAGAAAAAACAATGCAGCATAGAGTAGGCAGAGAAGATCTTGCAGCATGCCAAGGCAGTAATTGTTGGCAAGAATAAAGATACTGCATAGATCATCACCTCAAAGAGGTTGGAGGGTGATTTATCTTCTCCTGGGTAGAAACGTCCAGGAAAGGATCAAGGGAGGCAGTGTACCTGCTGGTTGCACTCTGCCTAAGGCCCAATATAGGATGCTGTTAGTTTCCTCTGCTAATGGAGTAAAGGGCCAGACTCTCCACTGAAAGCTGCAAAAGTGGGAACCATTTTAAAAAGTTATTACTTATTTTACCTGTTAAAAAGCTGAATGCTAGCGTCCTCCTGCACCACGCTTTAAACATAGAAAACATGAGAAAAGTTAACTTGGCTTGCAACAATGCCTCAGACTAGGTCATGGACTCGCTTAAGATGTGTTGTTATCACTATTTCATTCTTTGAAGGCTATGCACTGCTCCACTCCAGGATTAAGAGTGCCGTGGGGGGGGGGGGGGGGTTGAAAGGGAAATGGCAATTCAACAAAACTGTCTCTGCCACTACTGTGTTATGATCAGCTATTGTACTTCAGCCTCTGGATCTGAACTAGCATGAATTTAAGTCTAAGGGGGAAAGCCAGAGATTTCTATTGCCCAAAAGGTCCTTAATGGAAAGAAAGCAGGGTTTGGACATGTGAATGTTGGATATGAGATGAAAGGTGACCAAATGCATTCCTTTGCAGTATACAAGGGATGAAGTACTTTAACTTCCTGCCCTTCCTGTTTGCCACTGAGGAAATCAATAAAGACCCCAGTCTCCTACCCAACATCACTCTGGGGTACAACATCTATGAGAACTATTTCAGTGCAAGAATGACTTATGATGCTGTGGTGGACCTGCTGTCTGGTGGACAGAAGAATGTCCCAAACTACAGTTGTGGAGGAAGGAATAATCTCTTGGCTGTTCTTGAGGGGCCCAACTCGGAAACCTCCAGCCAGATTTCAGCCATGTTAAGCATCTACAAACTGCCCCAGGTATTGGGCATATGGGGAGGGGAGCTTTGTCTAACAATGCCATCCTAAGCCATGTTGTACCCTTCCAAGGTCATCAGCTTCAATGGACTTAGAATAGTATATGGTAAAACAGCCCCCAGAGGAGCTTATTTTTAACCTTTGGAATATGGAATTTACTTAGGTGGAACAGGTCTCAAGCAGCCAAAGCAAATCGACCGGCGAGGGCGGGGGGGGGAGTGAAGAAGGAGGGCATGTTCTTGCCACCAATCACCCCAGTCCCATTTGGGGCTCAGGCAGCTGGTTTCAGGCAGCCCACCTCACACAGGGAGATGGCATTGAGAGCAGTAATTCCGGGGGTCCATCCTGAAGTTTTGCCCAGGATCCAAAAATCACTGCAAATTCTCTCCCAACCTTCTTCTGCACAACTTGGATAACTCTTCACTGCTACCAAATGGTCATTAGCTAGTGGTGTATTTATCTGGAGACCTATGAAGAAACTTCTGTTTCTCCATGTTAAAAATCGTTTCTCCTATGCCACATCCAACTTGGAAGGAAGGAAACTGAGGGCCAAGCTACAAGTGACGAATGACACTTGAACAGCAAGTGTATTTCTCCCTGTTCACTTGCCCACCACTCAATCCACTTGCCGTTCAAGTCTCATTCGTCACTTGTAGCTTGGCCCTCACTCCTGAGAGATCAGTATAGCTAAACAGCCTTTCCTGGCTTTTCCTTGAACCCTGGTAACCAGAAGGTATATTTAGGGTTTAGGTGAATGCAGGGGACCAAGAAACACCACTTTTCAGAAAAGGAAATATTTATCTTTAGCTATATAGCAAGTCTCTGGTTACAAATATAATGTTAACAAAGGAAAAGAAATAGTAAAGCCATTTATACTAAAAAGGAAGATTTGTCTTTTCCCAGGTGTGTCATCAAAAAAAGAGCGGGGTGGTGGTGGTTGTATATTAACATTTGCATACAAATTACATGACTAGTAATGAAAAGCTGTTTTATAACACTCCTAGTGGAGGTTGTGAGTATCCACACCTGGACGAGTAATCAGTCTTTTAAAGTAGCTACAGCTATTTAGAGGGGAGGGGGGAAGCAAGTTAGGGGGCTTTCCAATTTCTTCCTTCCTTCCCCTTTTTCAATGTATTCATTTGTGGGGTGGGGTGTGTGTTCTAGAGATTCATACGCCATTTCCCCCAGAGGGGCATTTCTCTTCAGGTGAGATGGCAGTGATTGGTAGGACAGGAAGTCTTGCTAGGGGGTCACATGCTGTCCTGCTGGCTCTGAGATCAGGCAAATGATTGGTGGTCTCTTCCTGGCAAACAGCTCTGTGGTGATTCTCAATATTGCCTGGCTCACCTGCTGCCTGGAGAAGGCATCCCTGGACCCAAATGACCTAAACAACTATTGCCCAGTGGCTAATATTCCACTGTTGGGCAAGGTGCTCAGGCAGGTGGAGACTATACAGCTTCAGGAAATCTTGGGAAAGACAGATGATCCTAAACCCATTTCTACCAGATTCAGATCAGATTTTGAGGTGGAAACAGTTCCAATAAATTTGCCTATGACAGATGTTAGGCTAACTGGCCTGTAATTTCTTGTTTCCCTTCTAGACCCTTTTTAAAAAATCAGTGTAACATTTGCTCCAGTCATTCAGTGCAGTGGCTGATTTTAGGGACAAATGCCATTATAAGTGAAAAGGTATATGAGTTTCGTCTTTACACCCATCTCTTCTTTTCCTTGCTAGATCAGTTATAGCCTTGATAATCATGTTCCTGGAGGTGAAACACAGCCCTCTTTTTTCTATCGGATGGCCCCTAAGCAAGAATCATATTTCATGGGGATTACCAAGATGCTCCTACATTTCAGATGGACCTGGATTGGTCTTCTTGCTCCAGACAATGCCAGCGGAGAAAGATTCCTGAGGACCTTCACCGCTGTGATCGTCAGGAGTGGGATTTGCATTGCCTTCTCAGAAAGCATCCCAGAATTGAATACATACAATGGTGTGGAGGTCAATTTCCGCACATATTTATTTTTCGTGCAGAGAAAATGTAACGTCTTTGTTTTCCATGGAGACTCCCACACCATGATTGCTGTTGGATTGTTGATGAAATTTGTTGAAAAAAACACAACATCCACTGTGGGGAAAGTTTGGATCACAGCAGTCTTGCATGATCTCTGCTTGAGGTGGTTTTTCAAAGTGTTTGATACCCAGCACATCCATGGTTCTTTCTCCTTTTTGATCCAGACAAACATCAAGACCAAATATGATGATTTGGATTCATTATTCTCTACCATCAATAAAACAGGACAGGAAGCATTTCATTGTTTATACTCTAATCACGGGTTGTCTGTGAAAGGCTGGATAAGATGCAGAGAGAAAGAGGAAGTGGAAACTCCATCTCAGCATGAACTTGAAAATATTCTGTCTCAAGACAGCTATTCCATATACAACTCAATCCAGGTGGTGGCACGAACCTTGAATGCTGCCTACCTATCCAGATCTAATCTGGTTTCGAACAGAGATGGACTGGGACTTCAGATGTTTCAGCCATGGCAGGTATTTTCTGTAAGATCTTAAGAATATTAGAGCAGCTAGTCTGGATCATATCAGTACTCTATCAAGCCTGGCATCCTTTCTCGAACAGTGGCCAGCCAGATATTAATGGGAAGCCCATATGCAGGACACACAACCACCCAAGCCTGCTGAGCACTTCCCAGCTTCTGATACTCAGAGGCATTCAGTGTCTGAACTTGGAAGCCACCTTTACCTATTGTGGCTAGGAGAGAACAATAGTCTTGTCCTCTATAAATCTGTCCATCCATTTTTAAAGGTATCCAAAGCAATGGCCTTCTCCAAATCTTGTGGCAATTTGAACTTATACTTCTTTTGGCAAGAGCCCTGTGGCACAGAGTGGCAAGCTGCAGTACTGCAGCCCAAGACCTGCTCATGACCTGAGTTCGATCCTGGCAGAAGCTGAAGGTTGACTCAGCCTTTCATCCTTCCAAAGTCGGTAAAATGAGTACCCAGGTTCCTGGGGGTAAAGTGTAGATGACGGGGGAAGGCAATGGCAAACTGTCCCGTAAAAAAGTCTGCCAAGAAAACATTGTGATGAGACATCCCCCCATGGGTCAGTAATGGTTCGATGCTTGCACAGGAGACCTTTAACCTCCTTTTTTTGATATGCCTTCAACCCATTATCCATCAGATTTAAGTATTTAGTCAGTTAGTTTCTAGACAAACTGTAAACTATAATGTTCCTGATGTTCACAGCACAAAAAAAGAAAAAATTAAAAAGCCAGAAAAAGTCATTTTATAGGAGGATCCCACATTCTAGTAATATGGGAGGAGAATTTTTTTCTGTATTCATTTTCTGTACACCATGCATAATTTTCTAGACCTCTATGTTGTCACCTGTTTTCCCAAGTAAAAAGTGCTGACTAGAACATAACAAACCTGGCTGCAGCAGAGACTCGTATGAGCCATTTTCTTCTCATTCACTGATCTCTAGCATGGAATCCCCCGTTTTTATTGCACAGAATTTTCTGCTAGATATAGGCCGTTTCCACACACATTGAATAATGCACTTTCAATGCACTTTAGTTATCCTTTAGAAGTGGATTTTGTGTTTCATACACGAAAACCCAGTTCCAAATGATCACTAAAAGAGCATTGAAAGTGCATTATCCAACGTGTGTGGAAGCAGCCATATTCTTTTTCTTAGTCTGTCACAATCAGCTCAAATCCCATTAAAATGTTTTGATTTTTTTTGTCTGCATCATTTTGTACTTTGTGTTTGACTTTTCTTGCTTATTCACTCCATCTGGTGAATTTTACAGACGGTATCATTGAAAAAAGATCCAGAGGAGTTAGCCATGTTAGTCTGTAGTAGCAAAATCAAAAAGAGTCCAGTAGCACCTTTAAGACTAACCAATTTTATTGTAGCATAAGATTTTGAGAATAAAGTTCTCTTCGTCAGATGCATGATACAAACTGGTCAAATACAGAAGAGGAGGGTGGAGAGGGGAGAGAAGGGGACATATATCAGAAGGGGACAGGATGCAATTAGCGGGGAGGCAACCAAAACATTCCTTTGCTAGTAAACATAAACATCTCCTTTTGGTGTGGAGTCAGTTTGCCGTGTTATTTTGCAGCAGTAAAAGCATCCAATTCCTATGTAGTATAAGCCTTCGATAACCACAGCTCTCCCTGCCAGATGCATCTGACAAAGAGAACTGTGGTCCCCGAAAGCCCACACCAGGCGCCACTGGGCTCCCCCAGACCACGCCGCTGTAAAGGAAATCTGTTACCTGTGATAATGTGATAACCATTCATAGTCTCTATTCAGTCCCAGCTTGACAGAGTCAAATTTGCATAGGAATTCCAATTCAGCAGCCTCCCGTTGGATTTTGTTTTTGAAAGGTTTCTGTTGAACCACAGAGACCTTTAAGTCTTTGGTGGAATGTCCTGGTAGATTGAAGTGTTCTCCCACTGGTTTTTGGACGTTTCCATTTCTAATGTCAGATTTGTGTCCATTTATTCTTTTGCGTAGAGGTTGGCTGGTTTGTCCAATGAACAGAGCAGAAGGACATTGTTGGCACATGAGGGCATATATCAGATTGGAGGATGAGCAGCTGTAAGAGCCAGAGACAGTGTAGTTGATGCCATTGGGTCCTGTAATTGTATTCCCTGGGTAGATATAGGGGCAGAGCTGGCATCTGGGTCTGTTGCAGGGCCTGGTACCTGTGCTGGTGACTCTGCTGGCCGATTCATGATTGTGTGTGAGAAGTCGTTTAAGGTTGGGGGGCTGTCTGTAGGCAAGGAAAGGTCTTCCACCCAGGGCTTCTGAGAGAGAGGTATCATTTTCCAGGATGGGTTGTAGCTCACTGATGATACGTTGGATGGGTTTGAGCTGGGAGCTATAGGTGACAACCAGTGGTGTTCTGTTGTTAGTTCCTTTAGGTTTGTCCTGGAGCAGACTGTTTCTGGGTACTAGTCCTGTTGATTTGTTTCTTCACTTCATTTGGTGGGTACTGTAGTCTCAAAAATGCTTGTTGTAAATCTCTTAAGTGTGAGTCTCGGTCGAGAGCATTGGAGCAGATACGGTTGTAACGTAAGGCTTGGCTGTAGACAATAGACCGAGTGGTATGTTTAGGGTGGTAGCTGGAGGCATGTAGATATGAGTATCGGTCTGTTGGTTTCCGGTACAAGGTGGTATTTATTCGTCCATTATGTAGTTGTACAGTGGTGTCCAGGAAGTGTACCTGTTGTGTAGAGTGGTCCAGGCTTAGGTTGATAGTAGGGTGAAAGTTATTGAAGTCCTGATGAAATCTCTCAAGGGCTTCCTTCCCATGGGTCCAAATGATGAAGATGTCATCCAGGAATCTTAAGTATAGTAGTGGTTCCAGTGGATGGGAGCTGAGGAAGCGTTGCTCCAAGTCCGCCATGAATATGTTAGCATATTGTGGTGCCATGCGTGTGCCCATGGCTGTTAATAGTTTGAGTCCCGATACAGAATTTGAAACATTCTTACATACAAGTGAATTGCTGTATATTTCCAAGTATATTTGCTTGTGGGGTTCCTGTGCGAGTCAACCTTCTGTGTACCTTGACTAATCCTCCTTAGCTGAAGTGCACCAGAACTGTAGATGTATAAGGAATGAATAGGGGTAAAGGTTCCTGACCTAAGTCTCTTGGGATTCCCTCCTCATGAACACAGATACAAACACAAGCAGAATCTATACATATAAGGATGAAATTCATAAAGATCAGAAAGCTGTGACATTAATAACACCAGAAAAGGCCTTGAGGGGTACCCAAATATAATGCATATCAGCAGTAACTTGTCCAAGTATATATTTTAGCTGATTCTGAACACAATATTTGACCTGTTTCCAATAATGTTGGGAAGCATTTCTTCCTATTTCCCTATAGAAGCATAGTGTATTCCTGTACTTCTTGGGGGTTTCAGAGGAACTAAAATTTGAAATGAATAAACTATAATAGTGATGAATTCATAGCAGAGATGTGACTTTCCCATTTCCAGGCTTGGAGCTAGAGACTTACCATAAAAAATGAAAGCTGGTAATTCAGGGAACCTGATAGACATATTGTTATAGCATGCACTTGCTCTCACAATCTCTCTGTTGCCCTTGAACACAGAGGTACAGAACTCTAATTTTTCCACATTTCTTCTAAGTTTTCATTAATTGTAAATATTTAATACTGAGGTCCCCAGTCTTGTTGACCCTTGGGCATTTTTAGAATTTTAAGAACAGAGAATGGCTGCCACCACAAAATGGCTGCCAGGTAGGGCTGGGGCCAATCATAAAATGGATGGCATGTGGTATTAGGGCAAATCAGAGAATGCTGGGAAATTGCAAGCCAACCAGCCTCCTCCTATGAAGCCAGGTGACGGTTATATCTATGAAGTCAATGCCCTGGTTACATCTAGCTTAGATTACTGACATGGGGCTGCAGTTGAAAAGCATTTACAAATTCAGTTGGTGCAGAACGTTGCAGCCAGGCTGTTGACTGAAGTGGGTCATAGGGACCATAATACTCCAGGTGGACGGCAACTTGAGAGGTGTCCTCTGGCTCATGGCACCCAAACCCTGGAACTCTCTCCCCGGGGAGAGTCATCTGTCCCCTTCTGTTGCCATCTTCCACCAGTAAGTGTGTTCAGCATTCCCTCAGAGATCTCTCCTTCATGCCCAATGTTTTTTTTAGCTTTCATATGTATGTTTTAGCTTGTATTTTAATTGTTTTAATGATGTGGGTTTTTGCTAGCTTTAACAATTTTTAAAATGTGATTTTATTATGTATGTTTTTAATTTGTTAGCTACCTTGGAGGCTAGTACGAGGCCAGAAAGACGGGGTATAAATTTTGTAAGATAAAAATAAACAAACAAATGATATAGTTCCTTCTTCCTACCAAAACACATCATTTCCATCCCAACCAAATTTACTTGTACCCATAGAGATTGTCACGCATACGTTCTAATACATCCAGCAGGCTCTACATACAATTGTTCTGTAGTCAGAGCTTGCTTGACATAATTAAATGCCTTAGGCAGAAAATCCAGTTTGTGATTCCTCAACACAAACCATAAAACTATCATTGGCAATTTGCTGTCTATTAGTGATGCTCCACAGCTTCTACCTGAAATGCTCTGCCAGGTAACAAGTGGTTCCAGCTTACACAATTGTCTTTAGAATCTAAACCAAGGTTACAGGTCTGTGTCTAACTTCAGAGTGCACTTAATGCAATATCATTCCAGCTGAAGCCAATGGGAAAGAGTGGAATTAGAAGGGTGTAACTATGCTGAGGATAGCTGAGAACGTCTTCCACAAAATGCTGAAGCAGAAAAAGGAGACACAAGAAAAGATGTCCAATCCCTTTTCAATGCAAAAAAAAACATGGTGAGTCCTTTGGAGGCCAATTAGCCTAGGGCATGAATCACAGGAGACCGGAACTCCAAATGAGTAAGTCTGAAATCTAACATGGCTTCTTGTATTTCTAAATACTTTTGCTTTGTATGTAATTCTAGCTTCATCATTTCCTGAGAAAATTCCAGTATTACAGTAATTCCATGGAAGGAGTGCATTTTGATGAAAATGAGGACATGGCCGTCAACTTTGATATTGTAAACTGGGTGGTGATGCCCAATCAGTCTACTGTTGGAGTTCAAGTTGGGAGTACAGAGAGACAAACATCTCCAGAGATAAAGTTCACCATTGATGAAGATGCCATTGTGTGGCCCAGATGGTTTAATGAGGTGAAGGAAACATTTATTTCATTTTATACCCATTAAAACTCTAATAATTGGTCAGTTATTATTCCCATAAATAGTCTAAAACCTAAAGGTATGTATAATGGAAAAAATGACCTGAAAATACATACAGAACATGGTAGTTTGGCGTTTTAAAGCAGCTTCTGGAACACTGAACCAAATTTGGGAAACTAAATTTTAACAAATTCCTCTCACCAAAAAAATTGTGTTTCATTTTGTACCTTCCAGCAGCAGGCAGGCAGTGGGCTCACCTCACAGGGCTGCAGCTTGTTTTCCAGAACAGTGCCAATCAGTTCCCAAGGAAAGAGAGATCTTACATTACTAATTAACTATTTTGGAGGGAATGGGGAATGAGATACATGCCTATGAGTGCATCGCCCCACACCCCACTAAATGGCATTCTCTGCCTCCCTGGTAATCGGGTCCTCACAAGGGGAGACCCCTCCCCTCCTTTCAGCTTTGGAAATGTTTGGAAGCAAGACTTCAATCATAGGCTGCAATTTGAAAGACACTTCCCTTGGAGTAAAGACTATTGAAGAAAATACATCTAAGTAGACCCATTTAGGATTGCTTGCATAGTCTTTCATGGCTCTCTCTTTTTCAGAGTCAAATGACAAACGTGTCCCTACTCTTCCGTTTCAAAAACAATCCTGCCTGCTCCAAGAGCAAAAGGAACACCTATGAGAAAAGCATAGGTTCTGTTTGGGGTGATGGTGGGGTCAGCTAATAATTCTGCCTGCCTGCATTTGGGTGATGGAGAAGATTAGCAGTGAGAACGCCTTGTTTTGTAGCAGAATACTGAGCATCCAAAGGAAGGATTTGAATTCATCCCTCATTGTGGGAACAAAACTACAAAAATCAAAGAAACAGGCAACAGCAGGATGCAAAGGTATAAGTTATTGGCACTATTCCTATTATTTAGTGGTAACGGTGGGAGGCTGCACAGGTTGCTGGCTGCCAGTCTCCCTTTCTGACTAAAATGATTAACCTAGAGTTGAATGAAAAGGGAGAAGGAGAAATCACAGGAAGACAAGAAGAAAGAAAATTTCCAACCAGATCAGTTCTTCCACGTGGAATACTGATCTGGGTGTGCATACGTGTGTGAGTGTGCACAGGTGCTACCTCTTGATCATTTGATGGTGGGTTAACAGTTTTAATCAGATAGCCAGAAAACTTGCTGGGCAAGTTGAAATTCATCCTGGTACTCCTCGGTCCTCTAGCTTTGGAGGAAATCTTTCATCGCCATGGTGGCCCTGGGGCACCATGGCACCTAAGCAAAGGACAGCAGCAGTAGCAGGCCACTGCCTGGGCATCAACGAGCTCCATGGACCTCCTCAGTATGGCTCTCCTTTAATCATTGTTTTTTCTTTCCAATTTTTACCCTGATCTGCATAGTATGAGTCTTTGCAGCAGCAAGGGGCTCAAAGGCTGAAGGAGATGCCTCCCTCCTCAAACAGATGTGTGCATGCCTACATGGATGTTGCTGGCCGTTCCGTCCATTATGCATAAAACCAAACAGTAAGGAATGGCAATGGTGAACCTACAATGATGGCATTGTACCATCTGATACTCCCCGCCCTGGTGCAAAGCAAACCATTTGTGTTTTGATCCCTACGAGTCCAGTCAATGCCAATTCCATTGCCCAGGAAGCTCTGAAGAAAAAAAATGCACTCATGTGCACTAAGGGCTCAGTCTCTTTCCTTTGGATCCAATTGGTTGCATAACGAATGCAGACAGGCTTTCTGTTGAGGAAAACAAGAGACTGCCGAATAGCCCACCCCTGCCTCGCCTGCCTGTGTTACCTCTGCATTCCCCTACACCCCTCACCCCAAGCACAGAAACTTTTCAACGGGGAAAAGTGAGTGGGCTCATTACAGCCTAATTTCTTGCATGTGTTTTGCCATTCCGAAAGTTGCTTTTGCGAAGTGAATCATCGATTTCTGTGCGTATTTTCAGCTTTTTTTTCTGTTATGTATGTCCACATTTATTACCAACATTTCTGGGCACTATAGGAGATCATATAGTGTTAGTGGAATACCGGATCAGGTTCTGGGCAGTATAGGAGATCATATAGTGGAGTACCGGATCAGGTTCAAGGTTCTGGTATTGACCTATAAGGCCTTGTGTGGACTGGGGCCAGCGTACTCAAGGGACTGTCTCTCCCCGTATATTCCCCGGAGGACCCTCCAATCAGGAGAAAAACAACTGTTATCAGTCCCTGGCCCCAAGGAGGCCTGCCTTGCCTCACCTAGAGCCAGGGTTTTCTCAGTCCTGGCTCCTACCTGGTGGAACGCTCTGTCTACTGAGACCAGGGCCTGGCAGGATTTACTATCTTTCCGCCGTGCCTGTAAGACAGAGTTGTTCAGGAATATCTCCAGGAATATACAGAGGTTACTGGAGCATTGCAGATAATTTCAGAAGGAAATCAGTTTGTGTTTTGTAGATTACAGCAAAGCTTTCAAATCTGAAAAGCTATGGATAGTATTAAGATATATGGGTGTGCCACAACATGATGAAAGGACGCATCATGAGAGGACAATACTCACTGGGAAAGACAATAATGGTAGGAAAAGTTGGAGGCAGTAGGAAAAGAGGAAGACTCAGCATGAGATGGCGTCACTCAATAAAGCAAGCCATAGCCTTCATTTTGTTTTTGGTTTTTTTATTTTTGTTTTTTGTTTTAATTACTAGTACTACAAAAAGGAAAAAGTGGGAACAGGGAGAAGGGGAAGAAACAACACATAACAACACAAACACTAAATCTACAAGTAATGCATTCCCTTCATACTGCAATTATTTAACATTGGAACTTTGTAAAATGCTGTTAGATTGGTAGATCTTATAAAATACAAACTACAATCAGGATTAGGTCTTCTTCCCCCCTCTGGGTCTCGGTCGCAATTCTCTCTGAACAGCTACAGTCACTGTGCTCGTTCCCTCCTCCCCTCCCCCTTCAGGCTTGAAATCCTCTTCTTCTTGCTGAAAATCTTGGTGTTTACACACAAAGTCCCTTAGCTGATCTTCTGATGTCCATAGCCTTCATTTTGCAAGACTTGAATAAGGCTGTCAATGATAAGACTTTTTGGAGGGCCTTCATTCATCTTGTTGGAAGCAACTTGACAGCACGTAACACATACACACACACGGTGCTGCAGTCTCTGTAACGGAATATTCCTGGAGATTTGAGGGTGGAGGTAAGGTGGGTTAGGGGAGGGGTGGAACCTCAGCAGGTTATAATGCCATACAGTCCACCCACCAAAGCTGCCGTTTTCTCCAGGGAAATTGATTTCTGCCATCCAACACTGATGTGTAATTCCAGGAGATCTCCTGGCCCCACCTGGAGGTTGGCAATCTTATGCATTCCCAAATCTCTTCTCCCCCCCAACTAGATGTCTGTGACCCCTCCTTTATGTCAACTTATAGCAGTACATGTGAACTGACCACATTCTTGTCTGCAGGCACATGGAGCATTTGCCTGTCCTTTCAACAACTTCTTGATACATAGCTCTTGAGCATCGGAGTTCCTTAAATGTGCACCTTAAGGATTGATATAAATTATGCAACAGCCAGTGTAACTTTAGAATTGCTATCACTCAATAAAAAGGGCATTGCCTCAGACACAGATAGTCCAGGCCAATCAATGAAAAGAGGACTCATCAAATGCAATTGAAGATCCTCATAAGAGGGACAACATATGCACTAAAGAATCAGTTGGACCAGAGGACACAAACAGGTGCTTTCTGAGTAAGGTAGCTTAATATAACTACCTGGCATTTAACCTGGCAAGAAAAAACTCATAGAAAGCATGGAATTGCCAAAAAATAAGAATACAATGGCAAATGTATTGGGGAAGGAACATCAAAAAAACTGAGATGGGCAAACATGATGAGCTTGAACTCCCATGCTGGCACAATCAATCTCTTTATTTTTTTTTTATTTTGGTATGAATGTGAGCAAAACAGAGAACAAGACCTAAGTGAGTTGTCCCGCCCACCCCCCAACAGGCCTTAATGGGGGAATAGAAATGAGTTCTTAAGGACTCACTTAAAAGTATTTACATCTGCTACTTACTGGCTCATAAAATGCACAATCTGTACATTAATCCTTAAACATTCTTCCCTTTTCTAGCTCTGGCATAAGAACACCAATTCTGCTTTTGCCCTTTACCCTGACATAGTAGAACACAAAACTATGTACATCAAAGTAGCTGTGAATCAACAATGCTGTCCTAAAAGAAGGTCAGGTTCACAGGATGATAACATCTGACTTGGGACTAGAGACTCCGTTGAGTTGCTTCCTGTATACAAAGTGCACACAAATACAAAAAGCCCCTAACATGTTTTGCTTGCTATTCCTTGTCTTTATTGTTTAGACCCTGCCTCCTTCTAGGTGCACTGAGAGCTGTCCACCTGGATACACCAAGGTGATTAAGGAAGGAGAACCAATTTGCTGCTATGATTGTTCTCCATGTGCGGAAGGGACAGTCTCTGGTCAGGAAGGTAAGTCACATACCAGAGCCCCAGTTGGAAGGAGGGGGCAGGGGCAAAAATAATGCTTCCATCGTAGCCTCAGCTTGTCCCCTTTGGCTCATTCGGAACCACGTACAAAGTGCCTTATGTCAAGTCAGATTTTCAGATAATTTTGCCCATACTTTCCCTCTGATGGGCATTCATTGTCCAGAATCTGAGGGCTGTAGCAGCACTCTTATCTGAGGTTGTTTTGGGTAAGTGATGCTAAGTATTAAATCCAGAATGTTCTGGAATGAAGGAGTGGAATCTGTTATGTATTGGGCTAGCTTTGAGGAAAACAGGGCGCCTCAGGTAGCCAATCCTATTGAGAATTAGGGTTATCAGCAACCAATCGTTTCCCCTGAATATGAGCCAATTGTGGTCGTGTAAACATGTTACCTTTTGTTTAGTGCATGCAAATGAAGGATCCTAGTGCCTGTGTTCTTATTGGGGAGTTATGGAAATGGGGTGGAGTTGGAGGTGTATATATCTGGCTCCCGAGGGAGCCACGTTGTTCTTTTTTGTGCAAATAAAGTTACTATCATGAACTGAAGTCACTGCCTGGCTGACATCACTTGAGCACTAAGCTCAATATTCAATAGAATATGACTCTGAAAATTTCCCATCTCCACCCCTATTATTCTTTGTTAGTTCCTGGCCTCTCCCCAGTGCTATCTTGTCATGCTTTTCTGTCATGTTAACACTTCCAAATATATGTTCTCGATGGATATAAAAGAGCAAAAATTATCATGGATGAAAAGTAGATGTGGTGATACTGAAGTCGATATGTTCTTTTCAGATCTAAGTAATTGTGATAAATGTCCAGAAGATCAGCATCCAAACAAGGTCCGAGATCGATGTATCCCCAAGCATATAACCTTCCTGTCCTATCAAGAACCTTTGGGGATCATCCTAAATTTCCTCACTCTGTTCTTTAGTCTAATCACGAGTTTTATTTTGGGAATCTTCATTAAATACTTAGAAACTCCAGTGGTCCGAGCCAATAATCTCACCATCTCCCTCGTCCTCCTCATCTCTCTCCTGCTTTTGTTTCTCTCCTCTTTTCTCTTCATTGGTCAGCCACAAGACGTGACCTGCCTCCTCCGACAAACTGCCTTCAGCATCATCTTCTCTGTTGCCGTCTCTTCTGTGTTGGCAAAAACTGTCACTGTGGTGGTGGCCTTTGTGGCCTCCAAGCCAGGCAGCAGGATCAGGAAATGGCTGGGGAAGAGCTTGGCCAACTTCATTGTGTACTCTTGTTCCAGTATCCAAGTGGGCATCTGCACTCTCTGGCTGGGCATCTCTCCCCCCTTCTTGTATTCTGACATGCACTCCCAGCCCGGACAGATCATACTGCAATGCAATGAAGGTTCTGTTGCTCTGTTTTATGCTGCTCTGGGCTACATGGGCTTTCTGGCCACAGTCTGCTTCACTGTGGCTTTCCTAGCCAGGAAGCTGCCTGGGGCATTCAATGAAGCCAAGCTGATCACCTTCAGCATGCTGGTCTTCTGCAGTGTCTGGGTGTCCTTTGTGCCCACCTACCTGAGCACGAAGGGGAAATACATGGTGGCGGTGCAGGTTTTCTCTATCTTGGCCTCCAGTCTGGGCTTACTGGGCTGCATTTTTCTTCCCAAGTGCTACATCATTATCCTGAGGCCTCATCTGAATACAAAAGAACACCTGATGATGAAAAGCCGAGGTGGGATCTAATTTGGATTACATTATATCTAATATTTGAAATCTGTTTCCACCCCATTATGAATCCAACCTACTTGTCTTGGGACCTAAATATGACACAAAGTAATAAAGATAAACACAATTTATGCAGGTTCAACAAGTTTCTTTATTAACCGTTAAATTGCTGATCTCCATCAAACACTTATACCTAAACTGAGTATTTTGAGGGTGGGCTGCACTAGGCATCCTCCTTGGGTGCCCACCTGGCAAGTCCACCCTGGCTTGAAACCTGGCTGGCAGCTTCCTCCTGCCATGTTTATCATAGTCTGCACAGCCTCCTGTGTCAAGAGGTGCCCAGCTTCACCCGTATCCCCTGATGAGGCTTCAAGTTGATAACATTCTGGTTATTGTAGAAGGCTTTCACGACCGGAGAACGATGGTTGTTGTGGGTTTTCCGGGCTGTATTGCCGTGGTCTTGGCATTGTAGTTCCTGACGTTTCGCCAGCAGCTGTGGCTGGCATCTTCAGAGGTGTAGCACCAAAAGACAGAGATCTCTCAGTGTCACTGTGATGGGTCACTGTGACACTGAGAGATCTCTGTCTTTTGGTGCTACACCTCTGAAGATGCCAGCCACAGCTGCTGGCGAAACGTCAGGAACTACAATGCCAAGACCACGGCAATACAGCCCGGAAAACTCACAACAACCATTCTGGTTATTATAGAGGTGATATAATGGGGTGGCATTTGAGCTGCTTATTGGCTGTTCTAAATGTTGGTTATTTGCATATTCCTGAACATTCTTTTCTGTTTAAAAAAAATAGTAGTTGTCTCTCTGCCTATTAACTGAAAACATGTATTTCTGGCCTGTGCATGTATGCAACAAGTCCTATAGTATCTGCAAGATACTGATCAGTTGGGGGGAAGTGGTGGGGCCCCTAATGAGTGCATCCCAGAAAGCTTTGCCATGCTGTGCTACTTCAAGAGGGAGCTGGCACATCTGAAGGAAAGAAAAAGGGAAGCACCCACACTGACAGCAGCCATGGAACAGGGACTGGACATGCTTCATCTACCTCTCAAGGTCAATCAACCCCCAGAGAGAAGCACTGGCAAAGGCAGCAGCAGCACTGGGCCACACTAGAGGAAGAATGGGGGATTCCATCCCAAGGGGGTTTCCAAGTAATTGTCCAAGACATTAACCAGGCTGATTGATAGCAGTGGGAATTGCATCATTCAATATGGTGCAAAAGGAACCTTTGCCATCCTTTACTGTACATACGTAGCAATGATGAAGGCAGAGCTAGCCACTGCCACTGCACCCAGGCAGGCTGTGCACTTCGTATCAGATATCTGAAGTGCACCAAGTGCACAGCATGCTTTGTATCTTTGATGGTGCACTGGTCACAGCCAGAGAAGGCAACAAGAATAGCAGGAACAGCAGTGGAAGGGTGGAGGGCAGACAGGTTGCCCCCCCACCAGGGTCCAAGTCTCTTCTCCTCCATGTTGAGGTGCATGATGAGAAGCACATTTCAGTGCACATTTTGGCTGCGGTGAACAAAATGTTCCAACAGTGTATAGGCAGCCAGGGACAGAGGTTCTCATGGGCTTCGCTATGGTATTTACCATAGAGTATGGGGGATGCCTAGAGGGTTTGCAGTCAGCAGTCAGCAATGCTTCCTACCAATCATCTGCTAAGGAGCACAGGCATGGATTCCCTGGCAGGAACCAGAAATAAGGACAAAAGGAGGCAAAAGTTGCTTTCTCCAAGGAGTCATATGAGAGTCCCAGGGCTGTAGTCTACAAGTGTGATCACAGGCAGGCAAATTCCAGTACCTAAGGAGGCATCAGGAAGAAACAATTTTAAGCTCAGTTTGTGACAGGTCTGTTGAAAGCCTGACAAAATGTCCACATTGAAGATATAGCCTGTAAGCCAGGGTTTGATAAAGCTTGATGTATCCAGATAGTTCCAGGCTGTTAGATGCTAAGCTAGGGGTGCAAATTCTGGGACGAGAAATCCTTGGAGATTTGGGGTGGGGCCTGGTGAGGGCAGGGTTAGAGGAGGGACCTCATCAGGTAACAATGCCATTGACGCCACCCTCTCAAGCAGCCATTTTCTCCAGGAGAATTGATCTCTGTTGTCTGGAGATGTGTTGTAATCCCAGAAGATCTCCAGCCTCCCCTTGGAGGTTGGCAACTCTAGCTAAGGTCCAGTCGGATGAGGCCTGAAGCCAGAATGGAGACTGAAGGCCAGGCTCCAGATTGTCCTTGCCTTCTGTATTGCAGCTGGCCCTGTAGCACAAGTTTTATGGCTCTGGGGTCTCAAGCCTAGTTGGTAGAAGGGCCAGTCTGAGTTCAACCTGGGTGTCTTACAAGCATGTTGTGGAAATGACCATGGAAATCCAAATGGAACAGCTATGTTCCAGATTTCATGAAAGGCTGGCATGACCCCACGGATCTGGCCTGATAGTAGACAGCCACAGCTATGAGATTCACACAAAAAAGTTTTTTCCAGCTATGCACCTGTGTGGGGTCAAGGATGCTGCAGAAGTGGCAATTCCCCTTGTAATGCAGAAAATCATAATAATTTGCTCTTCATCTCACTAATGCTCGAGGGATTTCCCACAGCACCACCTTTGAAGACAGTAATGTATACAGCAGACTTCAGAAGAGCAAGAGAGAGAAGCTTCTTGGACTGAGCTTGAAAAGGCTTGTGCACAAATAACTCCTGAGGAACCTGGGCAGGTGGGAGAGAAGATTCGGCATCATCTCACTGCATCAGAAGCCACCGGTGGGCTCCGTCTGCACTGACAGAAGTCCCTGCATCCTCGGGGTTTGGCTTCTTCTGGTTAACTGGATGTGTGGTTGAGAGCTGTCACAGGGGAACCATGCTCAAGCTGGCACTGCTACTGTTGCTGCTCTCTGAGCAGCTGCCTCTTGTATCCTGCAGGGTAGTGAAGGCAAAGTGCCCGTTCACTTTGATCAGTGAAGGAAGGGGTCCGCTGAATTATTATCGGCTGGGGGACCTTGTCATCAGCGAGATCACATCTTCAACAAACAACTTCATTATACCCTATGTTTTCTCAGAGCCTCCCTCATCTAGATTTGAGCCGTAAGTAACACTGTGTCAATGGATTCAATGCTGATCATTCAGATTCTGTTTCCAAACCCTCTTTACCATGGCCAGTCCTTATTTTGTCCACTAAACCACTGTTATAATGCAGCAGATGAAGGTTTCGTGGGATTCAGCACAGCTCTTCTTATGCTCTTACGTTTCTGTTTTCTGTTTTGGGGAGATCTGTGAATGTATGAAGATTAATGCCCGATTTATATGACCAGCTTGTCATTTAACTTGCTGCAAGTGGTGAGATCATTCTCAATGTTTTAGTACATGATACTATCAAAAGCTGTTTTCTGAAGATAAAATGGAGAAATATAAGAACATAAGATTCATGCTGGATCAGACCAAACTGATTGTCTGGGAGATACACAAACATGGCATGGACAGCAAAGCCTTCCCCTATTGTGGTCCCCCAGCAGGTAGCATTTGGAGGCAGACTGCCAAGAATGCTGCTGTTAGGTCTTTGGAGGAAGGGAAGGAGAAAAAGAAGTAATAGATGTATAGAAGCTGAGGCAGGACTGGCTACTCCAGAAAAACAATACGGCATCAAGTAGGCAGAAAAGAGCCTGCAGCATGCCCAGGCTTTAATTGTTGTTGAGAATAAAGATGTTGCATAGATTATCACCTGTAATTTTTTTGGGAGGGTGTTTGATTTCAGATTCTCCTGGGAAGAGACCTCCTGGAAAGGATCAAGGGAGGGGTTGTAACCACTGGCTGCACTCTGGCTAAAGCCCAATGTAGGATGCTGGTACTTTCTGATAATAGAGTGAAGGACCAGAGTCTCCACCAAAAGCTTCAACAGCGGCAACTGTTTTCAAAAGTTCTTTATTTTACCTACGTAGATGCAAATTACCTCGCACTACCTTTTAAATATAGCAAGTGCCAGAAAAGTTAATGTGGTTTGCAACAATGACCCAGGCTAGTTCACAGACTCTCTTAAGATGTGTTGCTATAACTACTTCCTCCTTTGAAGGCTGTGCACTCCTCTGCTCCAGCATTAGGAGTGCCTTATGCCCCCACTTTTAAAGGCAAATGGCAATATGCTTTGCAGCTAAACCATCTCTGCCACCACTGCATTAGATTCAGCTACCGTTGATTAGACTGTGGATGTAAACTAACAATGAATGAAATTCTGAGGGGAACGGCCTGAGATTTCTATTGCCTGAAAAGGTCCTTAATGGAAAGGAAAGCAGGGTTTGGATATGTGAATATTGAATATCAGAAGAAAGGTGACCAAATACATTCCTTTGCAGTGTAGAATGGATGCGGTACTGTAAGCTCCTGCCCTTCCTGTTTGCCACCGAGGAAATCAATAAAGACCCCAGTCTCCTACCCAACATCACTCTGGGGTACAACGTCTATGAGAACTATTTCAATGCAAGGATGACTTATGAGGCAGAGATAGACCTGCTGTCTGGTGGACAGAATAATGTTCCGAACTACAGCTGTGGAGGACGGAACAATCTGTTGGCTGTTCTTGAGGGGGCCGACTCAGAAACCTCTAGCCAGATTGCAGACATGTTAAGCATCTACAAAATGCCTCAGGTATGAAATTTATGGGGAGGGGGGGCTGAGACATTCTGAAGCAGAGTTATACCCTTCTATGCTAATGAGCTTCAATGGATTCAGAAATGTGTGTGGTAAAACAGACCCAGTAGCACTTGTTTTTACCAGGTCTCAAGCAGCTGGAGGCAATAGATAACTGGGGCAAGCAGGGAGAATGAAGAAGGTGAGCAAGTTCTTGCCACCAATCACACCAGTCCCATCTGGGGCTCGGACAACAGTTTCTGGCGGAAGCTCCTGCCCACCTCACACAGGGGAAAGGCCACTTGGGGAGATGGAGGGGGGACAGTGATTCTGAGGGTCCATCCTGGAGTTTTGTCCAAGGTCCCAGAATCACTAAGACTGGGAGCTCTATCCCAACAGGCTTCTGCACAACTAGGTTAAGTTTTCACTCCTATCAACTGACCATTAGCTAGAGGAGTTTTTGTCTGGAGACCTATGACCATATTGAAAATCATTTCTGCACATGCAGATTGGAAGGAAGGAAACTCACAACTGAGAAATTATTATAAGTAACCAACCTCTCCTGCATTTTCTTTGAACCCTCGGTGACCATAAGATATTTTTACAGTTTTTATGGATGCAGGGGCCAAATAAACACCATTTTCAAAAAAAGTAAATGTTTAGTTATATAAAGAGTCATCGGTTACAAATATACTGTTTGACAACCTCTGAACAAAAGAAATATGTACCATTTTTACTGAAAAGGAAGATTTCTCTTTTTTCCAGGGCTGTTTTCACACTTCCTTCTTGTCACGTCATGCTATCGTCCGTGTCTCGTCATTTGCTGGTTTTTCTTTTTTTTTTGAAAAGTTTTTTATTGGGTTAGAACATTATTATTTTTACATTACAATCAATTTTCCCCTAATTTTTCGTTTCTAACCCCCTCCCTTTCCCCCCCTTTTGTTGACTTCCAACAGCTTTCCCACCCTCTGTCCCTTTTCCCTTTCTTCTATTAAATTCCTCTGTCTAAAACAGATATACATTCTCCATTATATTAAGCAGTACATCTTTAACTCCTTTACTTGTTATACACCCAAACTATACGTCTTTAGATAAACAATTTATCCCATTTTCCAGTTTTGAATATTTCTATATAAACCTATATATCATAAACCATAAAAATTTCCCACATTTAAATCAAACAATTTGATTTGTTCTCTATATATTACTCATTTCATCTTTTTATGGTAATTCTATATAACTCCTCGCATAATCAATCAATTTAATTCTTCTATACATTCAGTTTGGTGCATATAAATCTTATCAAAAAAGGAAAATATTGTTAATTACTCAATCCTCATGTTTAAACCTTATCATTAATTATTCTCTATCAATATTCTATCAGTTAACCTATACATATCTATATATATCTCAATCAATTAGTCTAACTGCTTATAAATTCACATTTCTCTTCCTCCCCCGGTAAAGTCACCCCTCTCTTTTATACTTTTATTATACTTCAGTAGTTCTCAAACTGCCACAGTTTTCCTCCCACCTCCCATTTCTTCTCCAAATATTGTTTCAGCTTCTCCCAGTCTGTGTTAAACTGCCCTGAGTCCAGATCTCTCAGTTTTCTTGTCATCTTGTCCATTTCAGCCATATACAGCAATTTGTAGATCCAATCTTCAATAGTTGGCACTTCTTGTACTTTCCATTTCTGCGCATACAAAAGTCTAGCTGCTGCAGTCATATAGAAAATCAACGTCCTATGATGGGCTGGAATTCCCTCCATTCCCAAGTTTAGCAGCAGGAGTTCTGGGTTCTTATTTATTTGAAACTGTAAAATTTCACTCATTTCTCTTATTATTTCCCCCCAGAACTGCCTAGCTACCTCGCACGACCACCACATATGATAGAGGGAGCCCTCATGTTTCTTACATTTCCAGCATTTATTAGAAGTATTCAAGTTCCCTAGCGCAATCTTCTTTGGTGTCATGTACCAACGATAGATCATTTTGAAAATGTTCTCTTTAATATTAATACATGTCGTTGTCTTCATTGTAGTTTTCCACAAGTATTCCCATGCCTCCATTGTTATTTCTTTATTGAAATTTATAGCCCATTTCACCATCTGTGTTTTAACTATCTCATCCTCAGTATACCATTTCAACAGTACTTGGTATACCTTGGATATTCTTTTCTTGTCTTCTTTAAGAAGGGTCTGCTCTAGTTCCGAGTTCTCTGTTCGTATGCCCCCTTTTGCAGAGTCCGAATTGTATAAGTCTCTAATCTGTCTATACTGGAACCAATCATAGTTAGGTGATAGTTCCTCTTGCGTCTTTATTCTAAGTTTAGATACTTCAATTTTAGTTATTTCTTTGTACGTTAAACATTGTTGTTCATTATCAACAGCTCTCGGATCTATCACCTCGTATGGAACCACCCACAAGGGGGTTCCTTCTTGTAGGTAAGTTCTGTACTTCTTCCAGATTGTATATAAACTTCTCCTTACAAAATGATGCAGGAACATCGAGTTGACCTTTACTTTGTCATGCCATAGGTATGCGTGCCATCCAAAGATTTTTTTATATCCCTCTAGGGCTAATAGTTTCTTATTCTTTAATGTCATCCACTCTTTTAACCAAACTAGGCAGATTGCATCATGGTAAAGTCTCAGGTTGGGCAGTTGCATTCCGCCTCTTTCCTTTGCATCTTGTAGAACTTTTACTTTCACTCGAGGCTTCTTGCCTGCCCAAACAAAATCTGATATTTTCCTCTGCCATTTTTCAAATTGTTTAGAGTCTCTGATGATTGGTATTGTCTGTAGCAAAAACATTACTCTTGGTAACACATTCATCTTAACTGCTGCAATCCTGCCCAACCATGACAAATTCAATCTATTCCATTTGATCAAGTCTCTCTCTATCTGAGTCCATAATTTTTCATAATTATTCTTGAACAAATCTATATTTTTTGCAGTCAGCTCAACTCCCAAATATTTCACCTTACTAGTTACTTCACAGTCCGTTGTTTCCATTAACAATTGTTGTTTCTGCTTAGTCATATTTTTACATAGTATCTTTGACTTCTTTTTGTTAATGAAGAAACCTGCCAAGTCACCAAACTCCTTGATCTTATCTATCACTTTTGGCATGTTCTCCAATGGATCTTCTACAATTAACATTATGTCATCTGCAAATGCTCTAACCTTGTATGAATAGTCCTTTATTTTTATTCCTCGTATTTCCTCGTCTTGTCGTATTTGTATCATCAGAATCTCCAATATTAAAATGAACAACAATGGAGATAACGGGCAACCTTGTCTTGTTCCTTTACTAATCGTCAATTTCTTGGTCAGTTCATCATTCACTACAATTGCTGCAGTCTGGTCTCTATATATTTCTTTAATTGCTCTGATGAATCTTTCTCCCAATTGTAGCTTTTCCATAGTGGCAAACAAAAAATCCCAGTTTAAATTGTCAAACGCTTTTTCAGCGTCTACAAAGAAGAAACCAACCTCTTTATCACAACGCTTGTCATAGTATTCAATAGCATTAATCACTGTCCTTAAATTGTCTCTTATTTGTCTGTCCGGCAAAAAGCCTGCTTGTTCTTCCTCTATAACTTCCGAGAGCCACCCCTTCAGTCTCTCCGCCAATATCTTCGCAAAAATTTTATAATCATTGTTAAGTAATGATATAGGCCTGTAATTTTTCACGCTAGTCAGATCTTGGCCCTCTTTTGGGATCAATGATATATTCGCTTCGCTCCAAGTGTCTGGAATTCTTTGATCCCTAAAAACTCCGTTCATCACCTCTTTTAGGAATGGTGCCAGTTCGTTGGCCATTGTCTTATAAAATTTAGCCGTAAGTCCATCTGGCCCTGGCGCCTTTCCTAGATTTGCGGATTGTATTGCCTTACTTATTTCCTCGTCAGTTACTTCACTGTTCAACTTATTTCTCCAAGCTTCCGAGATCTCTGGAAGTTTGGTTTTCTCCAAATATGATGCTATTGATTCTTTGGTTACTTCTTTTTTATTATACAGCTTAGCATAAAATTTATAAAAGGCTCTACTAATGGTAGTTTGTCATTTGCTGGTTTTTCCATACCTCTTCGTAATCCTCCCGTGCATATTCTGCAACATCCTATCCATTCTTCCGCTTCAAAGTATCCCGCTTCTTCCTATTTCAGACGGGTTTCTTGCATCTTTCCCCCCATATATGTGAACACAATTAATGCATGTTTCTCCTGTGCGGCAATAAAAGGGTTTTCCATCCACTCCCAGTAGAATTTACTTTTAGTTTCATTCCCCCGAAGTTGATCACGCAGCCCAATCACACCGCCCTCTATTCCCATTTTAAAGATCACGTGATTTTGAGTTTGAAAGATCACGTGAGTTTGAGAGATCAAATGATTTGGAGTTTGAAAGATCACGTGATTAATCACATTACATGCCTTCTGGGGGGCAAAGTGCTCTTTTACAGGACAGTGAGGAAACTGGATGGTGGGAGACAGGTGTGTTTTCCAGAGGAGTATGGAATGATTTGGGAGAAACAGCATTAGGAAAGGCGGGGACAAAGCAGGAAATTAAGGTCGTGTGAAAATGGCCCAGGTGTGCCATCAAGAAAAAGAGGGGAGGCATTTTATATTTGCATACAAATTTTATTTATGTATTTATTTAGTCATTTATAGTTTGTCTTTCTCACTGAGACTCAAAGCAGATTACATAGTGTGAGATTAGTACAGTCAATATAAAGGACATTTCAATAAACAATGCTATAGGTTATATACATGCAAATTTACAAAGACATAACATCAGCAAATATCCAATACAGAGCTGAAAAAGGAAAAAAAGCCCCTTAGTTGTGCATTGTTTGCAAAAAGCCAGGAGAATGGGGGCTGACCTGAGCTCCTCAGGCAGCCTGTTCCGTAGGGTGGGGCTACTACAGAGAATGAAGGTATACGAGCAGCTACTGATTTCACCCATGTGCTGGCACCTGCAGGAGACCCTGTTCATGTGAGCGAAGCTGCCATGGAGGAACATAGGGAGGGAGGCGGTTCTATAGGTATACTGGACCATGGCCCTGAAAAGCTTTTTATGTGATAGCCAATATGTTGAACTGAGCTTGGTAACTGATAGGTAACCAATGGATTGACTGCAGAATGGGAATACTATTTATGCTCCTACTTACTCCTGATAACAGACAAGTCGCAGCATTTTGCACCACCTGGAGTCTCCTAGTTAACTTAGATGGGAGACCTATGTGTAGTGCATTAAAGTAGTCAAGTCTTGATGTTACCATTGCATGGATCCAGGTAGCCAGATCCATCATGTCGAGGTAGGAAGCCATCTTCCAGGCTAGCGTAAGATTGTGGAAAGGATTTTTTGCAGCTGACTTAACTTGTTTTTCTAGGAGTAGTGCAGGATCCAATATAATTCCTAGGCTCTTAGCCAGGTCTGCAAGAGTCAGACGAACTGCATGAAAAGTGGGGAGTGGAATGTCCTTCAAGATCTCTACCCCTCCAACAGGCATCACTTCTGTTAGGCAGCAACCCAAGATTTCTACCACATCCTCTAGTCATTTGGATAATGAGAAACAGAATGGGGTATCATCTGCATATTGATGGCATCCCACTCCCTAGCTGTGAATGGGTTCTCCTGAAGGCTTTAAATAAAGGTTGTATAACATGGGTAACAAATTGTTTGACATATAAACACTTTTAGAGGAAGTAATGAACATCCACACCTAGACTAGTAATCAAGCTTTAAAACTAGCTACAGTTATTGGGGGGGGATGTTAGGTGGCCTTTGAGTTTCTTCATTCCTTCTTGGCCTCTTTTCAATGAATATATTATTGGGGGGGGGCATATCTGTTCTGGAGATCCATGCACTGCTTCGACCAGAGGGGCGATTCTCTCCAGGAGAGTTGGCTGTGGCCAGCAGGACAGGAAGCTTTGCTAGGGGACGGGGGTCACGTACTGGCGTTGCAGCCCTTGAGATCAGCCAAATTATTGGTGGTCTTTCCTTTCTGGCAAACAGCAGTGTTGTGTGGTCCTTAATATTACCTGGCTTGCCTGGTGCCTGGAGAAGGCATCCTTGGACAGAAATGACCTAAACCAGGAATCCCCAATATGCAGCCTCCAAGCTCTTCCTGTGCAGCCCTCCAACCTGCTTGTTTTCTGCTATCACCCTCAAAGCATTTCCCCTCAGACCCACACTATTCTTCCTGCCTCAAGAGGCATCACCTACTGCTGTTCTTCCTGTCCCTTTCTTGTGCAGAACACAATAGCAACATCGTTTCTTCATAGATCCTTCTGTCAGCCCCTGCCCCCCCCCCCCAGCTCTTATACTCAAAATTAGCCATTTGGACATTCTGGGTACTTTGTTACTCGTTCCACTCAGCTTTTTCATTCCGGTCTCCGTGCATTATCATATTGAAGGCTATGTATGTGTGTAAGGGAGATAAAGCAACTGAGTGAATGGGTGCAGGAGATGTCTCTTGTAAAAAAGGTGGGGAAAGGACAGTAAAGGGGCTAGTATTTTTGCACACACAAAAAAGGATACAAAGTGTTTTATATACTGAACATTTCTAGAGGCTCCGCCCACCAAGGCCTCAGTTATGAGAACAAAGACCAAAGCTCTCTCAAATCCAATACAAATCAAGTGTATAATCAATATATAAGGTGCTCCATGCTGTACATAAATATAATTTCAAAAGGTAATAGTCAATACAATATATCAAAGATATCAAAAAATATTCTATCTAGTCAATCAATCATGTAATCCTGTAACTTTCAAATAAGTCCAGCAATCGATACGAAGTGCAGTCCATGTAAATTTCAGCAAATGCCCCTTATTGCTCTTGCCCGTTGTTTTCCCTCTACTTGAAGGCTGCAGGTTTAATTAAAGAAGAGCTCCGTGGCTTGAAATTTCATCATGCAGTCCAACAGTCTCCATGGGGAAATGATGTTTCCAGGCTCACCCGACAAACTGCTAGCTTGGTTTGTTTCACACACGCACATGCACACGCACACGCACAAGGTTTGTCAAGGGCAAAGGGCTACAAATGCCATTAAAATTCACTTCATTATGAACTAGTATGATGAATTTGGTCGAATATATCCTATGTCTAAATATTACTCACAATAATAAATCGGCATGTTTCAAACACCAGACATTTTCCTTTTGCTTTCCAATGAACACTGTTTCCGCAAAATGGAGATGTCAACCAGCAATACATATACTCTCAAATTTAAAGGGACCGTACAAATTATATCATATCCCATTCACTGATTAAAATCGAGTTGTATTTCTCAGGACCTGAAGATAAAACAAGAAAGATCCCAATCTTGATTTAAGCCCCCTAGTGTTAAAGATTTCAGTTGAAAGATCCACCACATTTCACTCCTCAGTAGCCGTCAAGGTGTTATTCTCCCCTCTCTATCTCACACCACCTCCAGCACTGTAAATTTTAGATCCTTTTCTGTATGTTTGCGAAGTAGGAAATGGGCAATGAGAGGTGCCTCCTCTATTCTTCTCCAGATCTTAGACTAATGCTCCTGAATTTTAATTCTAATCGCCCTGTTGGTGCTTCCTATGTAGATCAGATCACATGGGCATTTAATGAGATATACATCATCAGGCGTGCTGCATGTGGAGAACCTCTGTTATCTCCCTTAAGTGTAATGGTACTCCCAGTGATCGCTAAACTGCAAACACTGCAATGACCACACTTGTGGTGCCACGTCTGAAATGAACTTTACAGAGAAAAGTAAGACATTGTCAGATAACTTTATACTGAGAGGATACCCATCTCAGGTAGTTTATAGTGCCAGGCAGAGAGCGGTTAGAGTGAACAGGAGAAAACTACTCACTGACAGAGACAAGCGGAATCCCAAATCCACTGGTCAGTTGATTTCACGTGTCTGTCCTCCAAAAATTTCATATATCATTAGACAACATTGGCACTATGTTTCACATCTACCCAGTTGTGTTGATCCTCCTAGAACAGGCTATAGAAAAACCAGAAGTCTACGAGACAGATTGGTACACAAGGACATGAGAATTTATGAGACCCCAAGGGAGTCCCCTACAGGACACCACAAGTGTGGATCTAAAATTTACAGAGGGGCTTTTATCTCCAAGTGAGTTGGCAATTGCCAGCAGAACAGGAAGTCTTGCAGGGGGAGGGGTCACATACTGGTGTTGTAGCTCTTGAGATCAGCCAAATGAATGGTGGTCTTCCCTTCCTGGAAAACAGCTGGGTTGTGGTCTTTAATATTGCTTGGCTCGCCTGGTGCTTGGAGAAGGCATCTTTGGAAAGAAATGACCTAAACCAGGAATCCCCATCCAGCAGCCCCTGAGCTCTTCCTGTGTAATTGAAACTCTGCAATTGCTGCTCTGCTAAACATTCTTTAAGAAGATGTGTGCAAAAGAAAGTGCTGTTTCAAAGAAACGAAAAAATGCAGATGAATACTTAGCTTGAATATCAGAATCTCTGCTTGGTTGATCTTTTGGTCTCTTGTTTTTCTTTTGGAACAACCCCGTTAAGTTAAAGTCGCTAAGTAACTGGGATTTTATCAACGAGAGACACATCCAAGGGACCCACCCTAGTGGGTCCCTTGGGTCCTACGAAATAGTTTGCTTTAGGGAATTTCATAAAGAGTTCTTCACGAAGGCAGTATAATTCTGCCCAGTTAGAAGAGAGCACTTGACTGAGCTAACTGGGGGATATAGATAAATATAAATACAAAGAACAGACCATTCATATTTAAAAGAATTGGTAAGGCCAAAGATGACTGAGAGACAATTTCTGAAACCTTGGTGTCGATGGCTCTAGTCACTAAGCACGCCAGCCTGTCCTAGTCCCTACAGTAGCTGAGTGTGTGATGATCATATATCCAGAAAAGTAGAAAAGATGCTGCTCCCAGGTTTCCTGAAGAAGGATCGCCTGGAATTGCTTTATTCTATGTACAACCTTTAATTCCAACGAGCAACCCTTCCAGCCTGCTAGGTTCCAGGAGAGGATCTTCACAACCCCATTCTCATTTGTGTTAGTCAGTTATCTAGGGGTGGTGGTGGGTCAACTAAATTAGAAAGACAAGTGAAGGTGCTTGTGAGGATGGCAGAGGACTGTCCATGGAGTCCTACTCTCTGCTTCCTTTCATTTAGCCAATTTTAAATCCATAAGAGGACCTGTCCCCTTATCCAACGATTGCTACACTTACTCAGGAGTTCTTGGTGAGGAACCTTGTCAAAATCCCTTTGAAAGTCCAGATACGTAATATCTATGGGGGTCATCACCATTATCTACATGCTTATTTGCTTTTTTATGGAACGCCAAAAGATTTATGAGGCAGAACTTTCCTTTGCAGAAGCCATGCTGATTTTCCCTCAGCAATCTTTATTCTTCTATGTGCCCAAACATTTTAGTTTTGATTACAGTTTTTATTGCCCTGTCTTGAGTACCTGAGGCAAGACCGATTTTGCCAGATCTTGGAAGTTAAGCAGGGTGGACCTTGGTTAGTAATTGGATGGGAGTCTCCAATGATGACCAGAGTTGTGGAAGCATGCACTCGCAATCACCTGTTAGTCTCCTGCCATGAGGACCCCACTAGAGGTCACCTCACTAGGGGTCACCCCACTAGGGGTCACTAGGGTTCAGTTATGATTTGATTTCACACTCCTTCACCACAGTTTCTATTAATATGCCTGGGGCAGTTGCTAACTGGCCTGTAATTTCTTGGATCTCCTCTGCACTCCTTTTAAAAAATCAGTGTAACATTTGCTGCTCTATAGTCTTCCAGTACAGTGGCTGGGTTTACTGACAAATTCATTCTAGGTGAAAAAACATGGGTTTTCTCTTGACTACCCCAATCTTTTCCTTTTTCCTGCTAGATCAGTTATAGCTTTGATAACCATGTTCCCAAAGGTGAAACTCAGACCCCTTTTTACTATCGGATGAACCCCAAGCAAGAATCATATTTCATGGGAATTGCCAAGATGCTCCTGAATTTTAGATGGACGTGGATTGGTCTCCTTGCTGCAGACAATCCTGAAGGAGAAAGATTCCTGAGGACCTTGACCCCTGTGGTCGTCAGGAGTGGGATTTGCATTGCCTTCACAGAAAACATTCCAGAACTGCATACAGACAAGGTGGAGGCCAATTTCCGCACATATTTATTTTTCATGCAAAGAAAATGTAATGTCTTTGTTTTCCATGGAGACACCCAGTCCATAGTTGCTGTTGCTTTGATGATTAACCATGATGAGCAAAAAAGAACATCCTCTTTGGGGAAAGTTTGGATCACAGTAGTCTTCCATGATCTCAGTTTGATGTGTTTTTTCCAATTATTTGGTACCCAGCACATCCATGGTTCTTTTTCCTTTTTGATCCGGACAAACGTCAAGAACAAATATGACAAGTTGGAATTATTTTTCTTTACTTTCCATGCAATAGTAGCGGAAGCCTTTCATTGTTTATATTCTAATCACGGGTGGTCTGTGAAAAGCTGGGAAAGATGCAGAGAGAAAGGGGAAGTGAAAACCCCATCTCAGGATGAGCTTCAAAGGATCCTGTCTGAAGATAGCTATAGCATCTACAACTCGATCCAATTGGTGGCACAAGCCTTGAATGCTGCCTCCTTATCCAGATCTAATCAGGCTTTGAACAGAGCCCAGCTGGGAGTTCAGAAAGTGCAGCCATGGCAGGTATTTGTTTTCTCTAAAATCATAGGAATATTAGAGTAGCTATTCTGGGTCATACTGTTACCCAAATGGATGATCTCCTTGGGGGAATTAGAATGCAAGGAGAGTCAGCAAGAGAGGGTAACTGTGGGATCGTCCACCAATATATACAGGGATCTTTCCTCTAGAGAACTCTTCAATAAATAGGTGGAATGATTAACCAAAAGAGATTTTATTCATAAAATAATAAAGATCATTTGCACCAGAATACACACAGCACACAGTCAGAGCTAACTAGAAGACAGGGAGGAAAATGAGAGATAGAAACACAAGGGGCCTGCTGGCTGGTTCCGAAAATTGAGCCACCTTGTCCTGTTTGTTGGACCAGAACAAAACTGTTAATTGGCTTGTGGCATGACCATCAGCTGCAGCCAAGAATCCTTAGATTGCCATTGGAGATTTGCTATCAGGATAGGAATAAATTGTTGACACGGTATCTTTTGTCCCTGGTCCTGTTGTGTTATTATCAGCTATACATACGAAATAATTGTACGATCATGATATATCAATTGGAGTGATGAATTGAGTATATGTTGTGTTATATTGAAATTAACTGGGAAATTGGAAATTATGCCTGGTAGCTGAGCGTGGGGAGAGGTATTGGGGATAATTAGAACCAAATGTGGGTTCAGATAGTATATTTCAGATTGTTATACTGCTGTGTATTAGTTGATGAAGTGGAGAGTGGGGAAGTCTATGAGTGTGACAGTGGAGACCGGGGCAGGGCTGGGAATCCCAGTGCTCTGGGGTCAAGGGAGGTATGGTGGTGGGATGTGGGGCTGGAAAGGAAGGCCACAGAGATGTGGTAGGGCTCAGTGTTCTTCCAACCTGCACCCCATCCCAAGGCATACTGATTGTGGGGCTAGGAGGATGAAATGTCTCCCTCCGGCACTGTTGCTGTGTAATGCCAGGTCCATAAATAACAAGAGCAAGACACTGCAAGATTATATTGCAGCAAAAAAATTGGGCCTGGTATGCATGACTGAGAACTGGGTGAAGGATAGTGAAACAGTCACCTTGAAAGAACTAGCCCCACTCCCCGGGTTCTTGGTCCTTCTCCAGTCCTGGGCGGATGGTTGCGGGGAGGGGTGGTGATTCTCATTTGGGAGTCTTTCTACTTCAAGCCACTCCCTGCACCAAAGATTACAGGCATTGATTGTGTTGGCCTCATGTGGGATACTGAGGAGAGCTTGGCTATCTGTCTGGTGTGCCGACCGCCTAGCACACCAACAGCTACCCTGTCGAGCCTGTTGGAGGTGATGGCAAGCTGGGCCTTGGAGCATCCCATGTTATTGGTCCTGGGTGACTTCAACATCTACATTGATGATGCCACCTCTGCACAGGCTTCGGACCTGGTGTCATCCATGGCAGCACTGGGACTCTCCCAAGTTGTTTCAGTTCCTATGCATCAAGCAGGCCACTCACTAGATTCCATCTTTGGGATAGGGATACAGGTGGACCTTGATGCCGTTGAAGCTGTGCCGTGGTTGGACCACTTTGTCCTGAAGGCTCGTTTGGGAGCAACCCCCCCCCCAACATAGGCGGCGAATTAATTTATGCTCGCCTATGGAGACTAAAGGCTCCAATGAGTTTCCAGAATGCTCTGCGGGATCCGATGCCCCCTGGTGGTTCATTGGATGAGCTGTTGGGGAACTGGTTTGCCATCTCTCTGAAGATATCGACAAAATCGCCCCCTGTCGCCCTCTCCTTTCCCATGTCAGATGGGCTCCCTGGTATACAGAGGAGCCACATCAGATGAAGCAGGAACTGAGACAGCTTGAGTGAGTGCAGTGACAGAATCCAGGTGAAGGGACAAAATCATCTCATAGAGTGTTTATGAAAGCCTATGAAGTGGCTGTGAAGGCCACCTCTCAGGGTGACTGCCAAATTAATTTGGCTATTAGTTGTGAGGCTTTTGGGAGCTTTTTTGCAGATAAACTTTTGTCTCTCCACCATGTCCTGCCAGCCACAGTTGACACAGTAAGGGCACTGGAGGCCCCTTGGCTGTCTTCTGTCCCTAATTTAGATCACTTCAGTCTGGTCTCTCAGGAGGAAGTTGACAGGATCCTGCAGCAGGTGAGACCCACTACGTGCTCCCTAGACCCCTGCCCGTCATGGCTGGTAAAGGCCAATGCGGATGGGTTAGGAGCTCAATTGGAGGTCATTATTAATCAATCACTGAATTCCGGGGTTTTCCCTGGAGCACTGAAGGAAGCCGTGGTGAGGCTTCTCCTGAAAAAAACATCTTTGGACCCCACCAATCCATCCAATTACTGATTATTCTCGAACCTCCTGTTTTTGGGGAAGGTGATTGAGCGGGCAGTGGCAGAACAGCTGCAGGTCTTCTTGAAGGATTCTTCTGTCCTGAACCCATTCCAGTCTGGCTTCTGTCTAGGGCACGGGACGGAGACAGTACTGGTCACCCTCATGGATGAGCTTCACAGACTTCTGGACCGAGGGAGTTTGGTGCTGCTGATTTTGTTGGACTTTTCAGCATTGTTTGGCATGGTCAGCTATGAAATTTTGACCCACCACCTCGCAGAGGTGGGGATCCGAGGGGTTGCCTTGCAGTGGCTTGTCTCTTTTTTCTATGGTCAGGGACAGAGGGTGGCACTTGAGGCAAGCTTATCCAAGTGCCAGTCTTTGGTGTGTAGCATCCCACAAGGGGCAATACTCTCCCCCTTACTATTCAATCTGTATATGCACCCCCTTGCCCAGCTAGTGCAAAGTTACAGACTGGGTTGTCACCAATATGCAGATGACACCCAGTTGTATCTGTTGATGGGCGGGTGGCCTGACTCTGCCCCTGATGCCCTAGTGAGACCCATGGAGGTTGTGACTGGATGGATAAAGCAGAGCCGGCTGAAGCTGAACATGGTAAAGGTAGAATTTCTGTATTTGGGAATCTGGCTCCTTATGTCCTTTTGGTGGGCCTGTAAGACAGAGTTGTTCTACCAGGCATATAGCTGAGGCCAGTCTTAAACCTTCTTAGACCTTCTGATTGCTTAGGTGCCTCCCTACTGGTCTCCCGCCAGGGAGGCGACAAAGTCATCCCCCATAAGTGCTGTCACCGGAATATGATCAACTATGGTCCCCATCCACTCCTCTTGGTTTGTTATGTTTTAGATTGGGGAAATTTGAGGGGGCCACAATCTGATACGATGTTTTAGGTATTATGTATTTATGTTTTTAGTATTTTAAATCTTATTTACATATGTTAATATATCTTAAATGCTCATTGGGTATTTTATTGTACCACACCCTGAGCCTGTTCACAGGGAGGGAGGGCTAAATATCAAATAAATAAATAAATAAATAAATAAATAAATAAATAAATAAATAAATAAATAAATAAATAAATAAATAAATAAATAAATAAATAAATAAGGGTTTGGGCAATATTTGCCAATCTAGAAGGGAAAGGATGTCCGTTGGAGACAAAAGCATGCACAGTCAAGTATGGCAGAGGACAGCCCAATTATTCAGGGGAATGTACCCTGGGCCAGCATGGCATCTTCTGCTTGAAAACAGTAACTTAATGGCCTTCTCCAATGTGAGACAAGAAATCTGAGAAAGGTTTGATTAAATTTCCTGGGTGTTACTAAAGGTAAAATAGGTGCCTGATGACCCGCAATTGCTAGATGGCGGAGGGGTGTGTGTGCTTATGAGATCCTTGAATATCCCAGATTGGGAAAGTGAATTAAGGAAGATCAGCAGGGTGATACTGTGATTAATTCAGAAACACCTGGAAGGTCCTATTGTCTTAGAATCTTTGCACATCTCAAGGCAGGGCTGGGTCTGAATGCTAGTGTCGCCTTGTAGCTCACATGTTAATAATCTTTCAACTCCCAACTGGAGTTAGGAAGCCATTTCCTGCATTGCCAGGCAACATTTTTGTGCTTTTAAAACTCATGAGGAGAGGGGCTTTGTGTCAGAGAAATTCTGGAAATACTCTATTGTTACACTATTTCATCGAACTAGATTGTTCAATTTCTACCTGTAAATCTCTCACTCACTTTCTAATCACTATTTATGCTGCCACATTATGCTGCTGCAGCTTGAAAGTCATTAAGAGTTGCAGTCTGCTAGTTTTTCTACACACACACAAAGCTACATGTGATTCCTCTACTCTCAGCCTTGAGAGGGTGAGTTCCAAAGAATGTCATGATAACTACCAGAGCCAATGTTACTGTTTATACCTGCTAAAAGCCTTGAAGGCCAACCTCTTCAGTTTTATCATGGGTCTGTGGGTGCCAGCTTGACTGCTCTCATTTCTAAATGTAAACTTTCATCTGTCAAGCCATCATTCTCTGAAGATCATGTACTTCTGATTTGACTTGTTGTAGAACTATATGAGATTGTTTGTACTGTAAACAATTTGTTACATGTCGACTGAAAGGTATAAAATACAGGTGCTGATATTTCACAGTATGCATTTAGAATCTACGTGATTGAATCAAAGGCTTATTACTAAATAAACTTTTCTCTCCATGATTCCTAAGTTTATCCCTTGAGTTGGTTTCTCAGACTAGAACTGAATTGGGGAGATCTACAATTGGCTAAGGATGTTGGTTTAATTCCCCCTTCCCTTCCTTACTAGCGTGAAGGCAAGTTCTGCTAGTGCTATCCATAATATTCTACCAAGTCTGGTATCCTTTTTGCAACAGTGGCCAGTCAGATACCAATGGGAAGCCCACATGCAGGGCACACAGGCAACCCCCCTCACCTGCTGAGTACATCCCAGCTTCTGATACTCAGAAGCATTCAGTGGCCATTTCCACACACGTTAAATAATGCACTTTCAATGCACTTTCGTAATCCTTTAGAAGTGGATTTTTTGTTCCACACATAGAAAATCAGTTTCAAATGTTCAATAAAGAGTATTGAAAGTGGATTATCCAACGTGTGTGGAAGCAGCCAGTGTCTGGACCTGGAGGCCACCTTCAGCTGTTATGACTAGGAGAGAACAGCCATCATCAGCCTTTAAATCTATCCAAACTTTTTTTCTCAGGCTATGGCCATCATCCCATCTTGTGGCAGTTTGAAGTCATACTTCTTTTGTTCTGCCTTGAACCTATCGTCCATCAGATTTATGTTTTTAGTTGGTTAATTTCTAGACCAACGTTAAATTAATAAGTTTCCAAAGTAGTTTACTGCACAATAAAAGAACAAAAAGCCAAGCTCTAGTGAAATGGACGAAGGAGTTTTTTTTTTGTCTATTCGTTTTCTATACACCATGCATAATTTTCTAGACTTGTATCATGTCACTTCTTTCTCCAACTAAAATGTGGTGACTAGACTAGCACATGATATTGTAAATCTGACTGCAGCTGAGACATATATAAGAGCATTAGTAGACTGGCAGATTTATTCTCAGTCACTTTTCTAATGATCCTGTCATGGGCTGGGCCAGCCCAAGCAGAGTAGTCCATGTCTGGTCCAAAGTCAGAGCACGAGTTCAAAGCCAGGAGTGAGTCCAAAGTCTGAAAGTCAAGTGAGGAGGTCTGTAGGTCAATTACTGGTCAGTTTGAGGGCTACACAGAAACAGAGTCATGGCACGGTCCACAGGTTACAGAGCAAAGGAAGGGCAAGGCAAAGTTCAGCGGCATGGTCAGAACAGGAATAGGACTCCAATGTGTTGCTTCCACACCTCTTGGTATTCTGTGGCTGGGTTTTATAGAGGCTGGGCTTGCAGCCAGCGGCTTGGGAGGTACCCTGTGGTCACTTCTCATCACTATCAACAAGCAGCTGGCATCTGTCCAGGAGGCGTGCGCTTTGCCGCCTCTCCTGCAGCTCCACACATTGCCTTTGTCTGTGGCATTCTCTGGATGAGGCTGGAGGTTTGGATGTCCTTGGCTGCGTTTCACCAGTGGTGTTGAAGCTGGAGAGTGTCAGTGCTTCTGGCTCAGCTGCTGGCTGTGGACTCTGTTGAGTCAGGGCTGGCTAGGCTGGCTACTCGAGCCTCCTCTCCTCACTATCACTGAGCCCCATGACAGATCCCTAGCATGAAATTCCCCTTTTTTATTGCACACTGAACTGAAATTTTCTGCGAGATATATACCACAACCTCAAAATCTTTTTCTTGGTGGATTCCGGTCAGCCCTGATTCAGATATAGATGTGCACTTAAGAAGTCGTAAGCCTCTAGTTAGCAATCCTATACCAAATCATTTAATTCCTGGCAAGAGATACACCACAGATCAAGTTTTAGGTTTGTTATCAGGTATGAAAATGTAATTCTGACCTCAAGTCATACTTGACATAAGGAGACCCCTGTGTAAGCTGTGTAAATGTTTTAAATGTTTTAATTGTTTATTCATGGTGTTTTTATTGTTTTAAATTGTATATTGTAAATTGTTGGTTGCTACACTGCCCTGAGCCCATCTGATGGGGAGGGTGGTCTAGAAATGTAATGTAATAAATAAATAAATAAATAAGTGGTCGGCCTGGCCTCCACCATTTTATTAGCAGCTTTATTTATGGCTGCTTGTAATATTAAAAATGTTCAGGCCTCTGGAGTAAAATGGCTGCTGTTTGGCCACCAGAGGACCTCTAATAGTTGCTATGTCCCACCCTCGAGAATGCAGGCATGCATGGAATGCTGCACAGGAATGCAGAGTGATTGAGAGAGGATTGGATTTACTATCTTCCTGGCCCCATTGGTGCCCAGCGCAACAAAGGTCTCGAAGCATAAGTCCCACTTAGCACATTCCTTTCCCTTCTCCCGTGATGAAATCTCCTGCCCATGATTGAGGAGCTAATCAAATGACATTCATAAGTATATGCAGTTGTTCCTGGGAAAGAGCAGTTCCTCCCTTAAAAGTACTTAATTTTAGCTCTGGTGGACTTTATCAGCAAGCCATTCCTTTGTGCAAGCACTGGAACATGCTTTGCATTTGCTTTCATGCACCCCGGCAGCCATCGACCAGAGCCATCAAACCTTTTGTCCAACCCAGGAACTAACAGGAGTCTTTGTCCTAACAGCTAGGTGTGCTATTCCACCTCAGGGCACATTTTACCTATAAAGGTAGACCCTGGCCTCATTCAAATTGTGCAAGCTTTCTGGTTTCTCCCTTAGGGTCACTTCCCTAGGCCTCTTGCTCTTTTGTCTGAGGATGCTGGCGTTCAAAGCTACTCTCTTCCTCCATGGACTGGACTACCCTCTCCAGGATAGGTAGATATATTTAGTCCCTCTCTCTATTCCCAATTTCTGGCTACATTTCCTAGGACTGTGTGTGTGTGTGTTTAATTATTTCCCCCAGTAATCTGGGTGTATGTGCATGAAGGCTTGTTCTTTAATAAAAGTTATTTTTCGATATTAAGAACCAGCCTCATTTTCCTATTTTGGAAGGGACCTGGTATACACTGGTGATAGATCCCAGTTACCGCCTCTCATATAGTTGTCTTCCTTGCTGGCTAATTCCCCCACAAATCATATTTATTGCAAGGAGACCACTTCCGGTAACCCCTGGTGAGGTTTTCATGGCAAGAGACTAACAGAGGTGGTTTGACATTGCCTACATCTGCAAACCTGGTCTTCATTGGAGGTCTCCCATCCAATTACTGACCCAGGCTGACCCTGCTTAGCTTCTGAGATCTGATGAGATTTAATAACATCACAGAATCTCTGCTTCCATTAAAGAGAGGAATTATGCACCTGGACCTTAGTATATTGTATATATTGATATGCGGCTCTTCTGATCTACACATGGCCATACAACTTTGTAATTTTATTTTTTCATGCCCCTCTCCAAGGTTGTTCTTGTTCAGGCCTGTAGATTCTCTTTTTAGCCTGTCTAGATATGGGGCAGGGATAGCCCTGTTTCCGTGGCAATGGCTTCTTCTATGATGTTCTTAGTCATATCCAGCATCATTTCTCCTATAGTTCTGGTTATATCCATGACAGTCTGTCATAATCAGCTCAGATCCCCTCAAAAAGTTGGATTTTTTTTTTGCCCTGCTGCATATTACTTTGACTGTGCATCTGACATTTTTTACTTATTCACTTCATGTGGCAAATTTCACAGGCAGTGTGACTGAAAATCACTGTCAATTGTTTTATTCAAAATACAGCCTCTGAATAGTTTTTACATAGAAGTGAACTCCTGTATATTTCCAAGGTAAATCCACCTGTGAGGTTCTTGATGCAGGCAAACCTCCTGTGTACCTCAGGATTAATCCTCCATAGTTGAGGATTAACTATCCTCAACTATCCTCCATAGTTAGGAAGTGTAGTCCTAAATGGACTGGGACCAACATACCTGAGGAACCGCCTCTTCCCATATATACCTCGAAGAGCTCTTAGATATTTTTATTATTTATTATTCACTTCATATAGTGAATTTCACAGGCAGTGTGACTGAAAATCACTGTCAATTGTTCGATTCCAGATACAGCCTCTGAAAAGTTTTTACACAGAAGTGAACTCTTGATGCATGTGAACCTCCAGTTTGTTCTACGCAATCAGTGGTTCGAATGTCCCTTAGCCAATTCAGAGTCCTGTAAAAGAAGCAAGTCTACTATGTTTATTAAACATGGAGGAGCATTAGTTACACGGAGAGTAAAAGGATCACTCGTGCCCAATGCTCATCAAAGCTACAATAGCTGTGCAAGATGTTTTATACACTGTGGCTCATTACAATATTGGGGTTCCCATTGGCTTGAACATGATTGTGACCCCCCATTGGTCTGTCCAGGTGTCCACCTCCCTGATCCAATTGTCCCTCATTGGAAGGATAATTCTGGTCAGCAACACAATTACAATATTTCCCAATTAGCATTGCTTATCACTTTAGTGCATTGTTTTATCCTTTCAAGGAACATCTCTTTAAGCTCTCGCATTTTCCTTTTCATAGAGTTCTCCTTATTTCCTGACTACTTGACAGTGTAACAATTTGCCAAGGGTGTCTAAGTATCGCTCCAGCAACCTTGTACCATGCAGGCAGAGATTGTTCTCTTTGGGGTATTATGGGAGAGGAGCAATCTCCCCTCTTCTGGGATGTGCAGAAAGCTACTTTCAGTATCTCGCATCTATTGCTTGGGACCTTGCACAGCCTTGGGAGATTCAGTTAATCTAATTAACTTGAAGCAGGCTCATTCCTCTTACTGAGGGGTTTTATTGCCCTCTCCTTCATCCAGTGTCAGAGGGCAGATGTTCAGATCCTCCCATTTGCATCTGGATTCTCTTGTCTATTCTCAATTATTCTATGGTTACATTTGGTATGAGCAATTTAGGAAAAGATTTCCCTTATCAGTCTCTAAGCATGGCATAATGCATAATAAGTACAGGTGCATCTTTCTAGCAACAAGCTTGCTTGGTAAGCATATCTAGTGCCTTGGGTTATTCTACCTGAGTCAGCTCTACCTCTGCACACCCTAGGGGTGTGCAACCCCAAAAGATTCGGGTTTTTTGCTTCTGGTTTATCCAGAGCAGGAAAAAAAACTGGGTAAACCCAAAACCTGAAGTGGCAAGCTACTTTGGGTTTGGATTTTTAAGCTGATTTGGGTTTATTAGGGAAGATTCGGCCATTGTTTCCAATGGGAAATACTGCTCCTGGCTATTTGGGGGACGGTGGGGAGGTCATTTTCTTCCCTAACACACAAAATTTGTATGGGACCCTCTACCCACCCTTCTCTCACAGCTATCCAAGTTTCAAGAAGATTGGAATTCAGGGGGCATGTTATGCCCCCCCCCAAGAAGGTCACCCCAGCTGCCACCTATCTCCGTTGTTTCCTATGGGGAAAATCAGGGGGAAGGTTCCCAGGAGGCTGGGGGTGGCATTTTGCAAGCAAAATGCACCAAACCTGCAGGGTACCTTCTCCCAGCCCTCCTCCCATGGCTAATCATGTTTCAGGGAAAACTGCCTGTGAGGCACAGTTCAGATCTAGCCTTCATCATCAGCTGGTGCCTGCCTACACCATTCCTCCCAGCTCACACCCCTTCAGTGAGAACATCTAACAGCAGCAACATTTAACAGCATTTAACAAAATTTACCAGCATTTAAGATAATCAAACAACAGTTAAACTTTACAAACAGTATCTAACAGCATTTTGCTGTTTTTCTGTTGTGTTTGGGTTTTCTGTTGTGTTAGAGTTTAACTTTACACAACCTATCCTGTCTCTTCCCATCTTCCCATTCCAGTGGCAATGCCAATCAATATTTCTGGGGCCTCTATTCACATTTAACAGAACAAATTTGTACCCACAGGGACTGGGCCACTGCTGCTGCATTCTGTGCATGTGTGTGGTTGAGGGGCTGGCCAAATTGCAGGATTCATCCCTTCTGACACTGAGTTCCACCCACCTCCTGCTGGTGCTCTAACTAATTTTATTTGTGGGAAGAGCACAATTCCCTGGGTTCCAGACTCGCAGAGGATGCAGGCCACAAGGAGGGCTCACCCCAGTCACTCTGGAAGTCCAGTCCTGAGAAATTGAAGAGCTGAGAGTTGACCTTCAGGAAGACCAACTGCTCAACTCTCCATGGGAGAAGACAAGAGCAACGTCCTCCCGGAGAATCACCAATAAGGGAAGGGAGCTGCTTGCTGCTGCAGCGATTGGCTCTTTGTCTCAGCCAATCACACTCCCTTCCCTGATGCCCCCTCCCTCACCCCCTCACCCTCCTCCTCCTTCTCCTGACCCCAGGGGAGGGAAGAGAAATGGAAGAGCTCTTTGAAGCCTTTTTTCCTTGCTGTGACAAAGGAAAAACGCTTCACAGAGAAACCCGAAGCAACCCGAATCGCTTTGGGTTGCTCTCCTTCAGATTTCCTGAACAGGGGTTGATCCAGGTTTGCTTCAGGTTAATGAAACCCAAAGTGCACATCCCTAGCCCCCAGTGCCTATTATGCATTCATGTGTCTCCAGTGTTAGTTTTCTGCTTAATGCATTAGCATACTACCATAGTACCTGAGAATAACATAAAATTGCATAGGAATAGTAAAGGCACATGAAATGTTTTAGTTCATTGATTCCATCTCCATCATGTGTACCTCAGGATTAATGCTCCATAGTTGAGGAAGGCCAGAATTGTAGGTATTGAGGGAATGATTAGGGGTAAAGGCTCCTGACCTAATGGTCTTGGATTCCCTAATCATGAAAGCAAAGATTCAACAACAAATAAGCAGAAACAAGACAGCTATATGTGTATAAGGCATAAGGTTCATAAGTATCAGAGTTATGTCATTAATATTAGAAATGGCACTGAGGGATACCCAAATATAATGCATACCAGCTCTAACCTGTCGAAATATATGTTTTAGATGTATTGGCTCAGGTTACCTAACCTATTTCCAATAATGTTGGGAAGAATTTTTCCTGTCTCCCTACAGAATTGTGGTGCATTTCTGTTCCTCGTGGTGTTTCAGAGAAACTAATGTTTGGAATTTTTGGTCTAAAATAATAATGAATTAATTGCAGGCACATGCCTTTCCCTTTGTGGACTCAGAGCTAGAGAGTTACCTTAAAAAAAGAAAGAAGGAAATTCATAGAACCTAATAGACAGGTTGTTCTAACATGTTATAATATTTGCTGTTACACTCTCTGTGTGTTATAGGAAGGCGGTCATAGGATCCAGTACATAAACTTTAGGTTTATAATTGATGAAGATATGATAAGAAGTAGGCTGTCCTACCCTGGTTAAATCCAGATTATATTATTGCAGCGCACTCTACATGGGACTGCTCTTGAAAAGAGTCTGTAAACATCAATTGGTACAGAATGCTGCAGCCAGGATATTGACTGGAGTGGGTCACAGGGACCCTGTAAGTCCAATCATGGACTACCTACTCTGGCTCCCGATCTGTTTCCAGGCACAAATGAAGGGGCTGGTGTTGACCTTTAAAGCCCCACATGGTTTGGAACCAACATACTTGAAAGACCATCTGCTTCTTTATGAACCTAACTGGCCACTGCAGTAATTTCCCAAGGTGCTATTTCGGGCGCCACTTCTTTCTGAGACTAGATGTAGGGCAACTGAGGGGAGGGCCTCTCAGTCATTGCACCAAGCCCTGGAACGCTCTCCTCAGGGACACTCATCTGTCCCCTTCCATTGTCATCTTCTACCAGTAGGTGAAGACTGTTCTGTTTTGTTCAGCGTTTCCTTAGTAATGCCTCCTTCCAACCCGATGTTTTAAACGTTGTTATGTTTTGCATGTGTATTTTAGCTTTTGTTATAATTCTTTTAATGATGTGTTTTTGTTGGATTTAGCAGTTTTAAGGTGATTTTATTATATATTTCTTTAATTTGTTAGCCACCTTGGTGGCCCTTATGATGGCAGAAAGACGGGGTATTAATTTGGCAAAATAAAAATAAATGAATGATATACATTCCTGTTGCTATCACAACCATATGTAATTCATTCCAACCCAATTTAATCACACCGATTGTGACACAAAAGCACTAGGGAATCCAGCAAGCTCTATATACAATTGTCTTGTAGACAAAGCATACTTAACATAACTAAATGCCAAAGGCAGATAATCAAATTGTGCTCCCTTCACACACAAAATAAAACCATAAGATAGCAATTCCCTTCCTCTTAATGATTTTCCTTATCTTCTGCATCTAATGCTCTGCTGGGTAACTAGTGGTCCCTATTTACACAATTCTCTTTAGAATGAAAACCCAAGCTTACATATCTGATTCTAACTTCACAGTGCAATTATGCAGATCACTGCAGTCTAAGCCAGTTGAAGTCAGGGGAATTAGAAAGATGTGTTTATACTGAGGATTGCTGAGGGTCTCCCAAAAGAAGCTGAAGGAGAAAGGGGAGACTCAGGAAAGGATCTCAGATCCCTTGTCAATGCAAACTGCCAGCACCCCAAAATACACCATGATCCATGATTCTATGATTCCTTGTCAATGCAAAAACAATAACAACAACAACACTATGAATCATATGGAGGCCATTAGCCCAGGCCATGAATCATGAGAGACCGGCTCTCCAATACACAAGGCTGAAATACATCGTGGCTTCTTGTATTTCTAAATATGTTTGCTTTGTACATCATTCTAGCTTGATCCTTTCCTGAGAAACTTCCGGTTTTACAGTAATTCCATGAAAGGAGTTTATTTTGATGAAAACGGGGACATGGAAGTCGACTTTGATATTGTGAATTGGGTGGTGATGCCCAATCAGTCTATTGTTCAAGTTAAAGTTGGGAGTACAGAGAGACAAACATCTTCTTCAGAGATAAAGTTCTCCATTGATCGGGATGCCATTGTGTGGCCCAGATGGTTTAATGCGGTAAGGGAAATACTTTTTTCATTTTTGTAACTGGCAATCTTATTTGTAATCTTATTTCATTTTTGTCATCTTTGTAACAGGTACCTTTATCTTCCTTTAGTGTAATTTGTATTCCTGTTCCTTTTTTTTTGTATCCCTTTTATTGCTTGGAAAATAAAAAATATACATTAAAAAACAAACGAACTGGCACTAGCCCACGCAGAACAAACTAAACAATTATTCTGGAATCCTCAGAATTGAAACTGTAATGTATTGGTCGAACTGTAGCTGATAGAGAACTCAAGGCTTTGCTATCAGTGGCCACTAAGTACGGGTGGCAGCAAATCAGGAGAGCCAGATAAAGACCAATCACTGAGCTGTAAATAAGTTACAATGTATGTGGAGTTATGCAAACGAGGGTATTCTAAAGTACGTGTTCTCATTGGCTATAACTCTTTGGGAGGGAAAACTGGTATGTATATATATTGAGGGTTTCTGTCAGTTGTTGTTGTTGTGTGTGGTTATACTGAATAAAGAGCTGTTGGTTTACTTCAAGTCTGAACCCACTATTTAATACTGGCGACGAGGATGGGATCTCTGATTGGGTATGCAGCCCCAATACCAGAGCGATATCACTAACAAGGTGCTTGGGTAGGCAGCCCCAAGACCTAAGCTGAAATCTTAAGCGTGAGGAATTGTCACCTCCACCATCCGACATACGCTCGCGTCGTCCAGAAGGCAGACATGGCCGCTAAGGGCCACTTCGAACCGTTTGACTCAACAGCCGAGGACTGGGAATCATACATTACCCGCTTCGACTTCTACCTTGAGGCGAACAAGATTGAAGACACAGATCTCGCGAGAGCAACGTTCTTCAGCGTGTGTGGGCGTTCCACGTTTGATATAGCACGGGCACTAGTGGCGCCAGCCCAGCTTCAAACTACACCGTTCGACACAATAAAGAACAGACTCAAAGAACACTTCTCACCACAGCCATCAGAAATAGCCAGCAGACACGCATTCTACAACCGCAACCAAGCCCAAGGGGAATCCATAGCGGCATTCGTCACAGCCCTCCGGCAGGCAGCCCGGCAATGCAATTTCCCTGACCTAGAGATGGCACTTCGGGACAGGTTGGTGTGTGGGCTGCGAAATGAAAAACTACAAAGATGACTCTTTGCGAAGAAAGAGCTGACTTTCAAAACAGCGCATGAGAAGGCACTCGCTGCTGAAGCAGCAGAACAGTCTGCAAAAGAGGTCCGGCAGTCGCACACTTCCCCATCATCCCGCAGGGCCGAACAGGTACATCAGGGGTGTGTAGAGGACCTGTCATCATCAGAGGATGACGAAGAAGAGGTCCTGAGAACTATGTTCCACGGCAAGCAACCGGGAGGGGCCACAACATTTCAGGGCACCCCTTGCGCAAGCTGTGGAGGACCTCACTGGAGGAAGTCCTGCCGGTTCCGGGAAGCACAATGCCGGAACTGCGGGAAGATGGGACACATCGCTCGAGCCTGTCGCTCTGCAAAGAACCAAGTCGGATCGCCCAAGTCCAGCCACAAGTCAGCACTGGGCTACAACAAGGCACCCAACCGCAAGAGCGACTGCCATACAGTCACTATACGCCACGCTAATGTAGCCCAGACTAGTGAGTCATCAGTGCAAGCATTACGACCTCCAAGCAGCAACAAAATAAAAGTAACCGTGAAAATCCAAAACATGCCATGTGAAATGGAAGTCAACTCAGGGTCCGCGTTATCCATCATCTCGTCACACACCCTCAAGCTGATACGCAGAAGGTCATCCACACCTCATCTTGAATCAGCAAACATGGTGCTGAAAGACTTCCAAGGCCGCCGCGTGCCGATTATGGGCATCGGCACATTCCAAGTAAAGTACAAGGACTTTATTGGCCCACTACGATTAGTGGTAGTTCAAGGCCGCCAACCTAGCTTACTTGGCCTCGACTGGTTCCGCCCTCTCGGCATCCAAATTGCAGGCATGCAGCGGCTGCATCGTGATGAGGTAGCATCAGTATGCAGAGAGTTCTCAGCAGTCTTCGACGGGGCCCTTGGTAATTACACAGGACCGCCTGTCTCGTTTGACTTAGACCCAGCCGTGGCCCCCATCTGCCTGAAGCCTCGCAGGGTTCCATTTGCGCTCAAGCCAAAGATAGATGAGGAACTGGATCGTCTGATCGAACAGGGGATCCTGGAGCCAGTTTCTCACGCTAAATGGGAAACTCCCATAGTAACCCCACTGAAACCCAATGGAGCGGTCCGAATTTGCGCAGATTATAAATGCACAATCAACAAAGCACTACAGCAACATGCCTACCCAGTACCAGTCGTGAGCCATCTCCTGGCATCGCTTCAAGGGGGAAAGATTTTTGCCAAGCTTGATCTGGCACAGGCTTACCAACAACTACCTGTGGACGAGGCGACGGCAGAAGCCCAAACGATCGTGACACACCGAGGGGCGTTCAAGGTTAAGAGACTACAATTCGGCGTCAACGTCGCCCCAGGAATTTTCCAAGGCATCATGGAAGGACTTCTACGCGGAATTCCAGGCATCATTCCGTACTTTGATGACGTCCTAATCGCGGGGGAGTCAGAAAGCGCACTTGCAGAGAGGCTTCGCTGTGTCCTTCGCAACCTACAAGACGCCGGCTTAAAGGTAAAGAGAGAGAAATGCCAATTCGCTGCTGAGAGTGTGGAATTCTTGGGATTCCTCATTGACGCAGCCGGTATTCATCCCACATCAGCAAAGGTACGGGCCATTAAAAGTGCACCTCCTCCAGGATCAAAGAAGGAACTACAATCCTTCCTGGGCCTATTAAACTTCTACCACGCATTCTTGCCACATAAGGCCTCAATTGCAGAACCCCTGCACCGCCTTCTAGATTCCTCCGCCCCCTGGGGGTGGGGCAGAAGAGAAGCCGCGGCGTTTGAAGCAGTAAAAAAACTACTGTCGTCAGAGAGCGTGCTGACACACTTTGATGAGAAAAAACCACTCGTACTCGCCTGCGACGCCTCCCCATATGGTATCGGAGCCGTCTTAAGCCACAGAATGCATACCGGGCATGAAGCACCCATCGCCTACTTTTCAAGAACCTTGTCGGCCGCGGAACGAAACTATGCCCAAATAGACAAGGAAGCTCTGGCAATCGTAGCTGGGGTGAAAAAATTCCATGATTACCTCTACGGCCGGAAGTTCCTCATCGCAACCGACCACAAACCACTCCTGGGACTACTCTCTCCAGACAAGCAAACGCCTCAAATCCTTTCGCCCAGAATGCTGCGGTGGACGGTATTCATGTCTGCCTACTCCTACGACTTACAGCACCGCCCCGGCAAAGCAATGGGACATGCCGACGCCCTGAGCCGCCTGCCACTTGCTGACCAGGGGACCGACCCATCTCCAGCTCATCACATCATGCTGCTGGAAGACTTGCCGAGTCCACCACTTAGAGCCTCCGACGTGGCATCACACACTGCTAAGGATCACACCCTCAGCCGCATTCTCAACTGGGCGTGGAGGGGGTGGCCATCAGGCCAGCTGGCCGAAGAGTTTCGGCCGTTCCTCATTAGGCAGCACGAACTCTCAGTGCACAAGGGCTGTCTGCTATGGGGAAATAGAGTTGTAATCCCCAGCAAACTGAGACAACAGGTGCTGGAGGCACTACACAGCGGACACCCAGGCATAGTCCGCATGAAGGCAATGGCACGCAGCTATGTTTGGTGGCCAGGCATGGATAGGGCTATCGAGGAATGGGTCCGTACCTGTCAGCCGTGCCAAGAAACACGCCCAGCTCCAGCGCAAGCCCCAGTACATCCTTGGGAGTCAGCGAGAGCACCCTGGTCGAGACTCCACATTGATTTTGCAGGGCCATTTCAGGGACAAACCTTCCTAATAGTTGTGGACTCTTATTCAAAATGGCTAGAAGTTGTTCCCGTCTCCACAATGACTACTGCTGTGGTCATTAGGGCCCTACGTCAGCTGTTTGCAACACACGGTTTGGCTGACACGGTAGTGTCAGATAACGGAACACAATTCACGTCAGCGGAGTTCCGGCAGTTCCTGGCCAACAACGGAATCAGGCAAGTCACGTCTGCTCCGTTCCACCCTTCCACCAATGGGCAGGCAGAACGGATGGTGCGGACAACAAAGGACAGCCTTCGGCGAATCAGCCAAGGAGACTGGCAATCGCGATTGGCTGTGTTCCTGTTACAGCAACACGTCACGCCGCATTCTACGACAGGGCGTAGCCCCACTGAACTACTAATGAACAGGAAGCTCACCGTGACTCTCGACAGGCTGCACCCCGACCTAGCGGATGAGGAAAGGCCCATGCCGGAAGGAGAGGTAAGGACCTTCCAGCCGGGGGATCTCGTATATGCCCGCGACTACAGCGGACGTCTGCCATGGGTGCCTGCGACCGTGGACACCACAACGGGACCAGTATCATACGCCGTTGTCGCTGCGGATGGCAGGAAACTACGAAGACACGTGGACCAGCTACGACGCAGATGGCCGACTAGGACAACGGGAGCCGAGAGCTTACCAACGCCCAGTGAACAGGATACCATCCCTCCAGAAACGGACAGTGAAGCTATACCACAGCAGGCACCAACGGTCAGCTCACCGGCTGCAGAGGCAAGTACTACCCCCGAGAACCAAGCGGAACTAAGTAACGGGCTACCAACTGCCCAAACACCGGCTCAATTGTCGGACGCACTTTGTCCCTCGCCTCAAGTGACCTTACGAAGGTCCCAGCGGACTCGGACTACTCCCAGCCACCTGAAAGATTATATTTGTTAGGAGGTCAGTTCTGACAGGGGGGAGGAGTGTAATGTATTGGTCGAACTGTAGCTGATAGAGAACTCAAGGCTTTGCTATCAGTGGCCACTAAGTACGGGTGGCAGCAAATCAAGAGAGCCAGATAAAGACCAATCACTGAGCTGTAAATAAGTTACAATGTATGTGAGTTATGCAAACGAGGGTATTCTAAAGTACGTGTTCTCATTGGCTATAACTCTTTGGGAGGGAAAACTGGTATGTATATATATTGAGGGTTTCTGTCAGTTGTTGTTGTTGTGTGTGGTTATACTGAATAAAGAGCTGTTGGTTTACTTCAAGTCTGAACCCACTATTTAATAGAAACTGAAACAGAAATTTGCTCAATGTTCACCCCTACTCCAAACCTCCCAAGTACAACATGTTTCTCCACAGAGAGAAAGAACACCTAAGTGGCAATATCATGATGACCATCACACAGAACAAGATCTAAGTGAGGCCTGTCCCAGACAGGCTTTAATGGGAGAAACAGGAAATAGGTATATATATCTGCCACTCACTGACTCATAAAATGCACAATCAGTAAATTACTCCTCAAACATTGTCTTCTTTCCTAGCTCTGGCTTAAGGATACCAGTCCTTTTTGGTCTTTGCCCAGACACAGCAGAGCAGCAAAAGTATGTATATCAAAGCAGAGTCCCATTCAGCTGTGAATCAAAAATGTTGTCCTAAAAGAAGGCCTGGTTCAAATAATGATAAAATCTAACTGGGGATTAGAGATCATATTGAGTTGTTTGTATACAAATTATGTGCACACCCACATGCACACACAAAATAAAGCTGATAACATGTTTTCTTGTCTCTCATTTTTTTTATTGCTTAGACCCTGCCTCATTCTAGGTGCACAGAGAGCTGTCTATCTGGATATTCCAAGGCGATTAAGGAAGGAGAACCTATTTGCTGCTATGACTGTGTTCCATGCGCGGAAGGGACAGTCTCCAGTCAGGAAGGTAAGTCACGTATCAGAGGCCCAGTTAGAGAGAGGAGGCAGGGGCAAAATTGAGGCTTCCATCCTAGTCTCAGGTTCTCCCCTTTGGTTCACCTTAACAATCACTCCACTGCAATCGAGACCGTGTACAAAGTGCTCTCTGCTAAGTCAGATGTTTGAATCTTTTTGCCCATACTTTTCCTACTTTGCCTGGCATTCAATGACCAGGGTCTGAGCTCTGAGGGCTATATTGGCACTCCTATCTGAGATTGTTTTGACTGATTATACTAGGAAGTAAACCCAAGATTTTCTGCAATAAAGGAGTGCAATCTCTCAAAATTTTCCACCGCCATTCATATTACACATTCTTCATTCCTGATTTCTTCCCAAACCTTTTTTGTCTGGCTTTTCACTTCCATATATATATATTCTCAATGAATGTACTATAATGAATATACTATACCAGTTTGGAGTAGTGGTTAAGAGGACGGGACTCTAATCTGGAGAACCAGATTTGATTCCCCACTCCTCCACTTGAGGCCAGCTGGGTGATCTTGGGTCAGTCACAGCTTCCACGAGCTCTCTCAGCCCCACCCACCTCACAGGGTGTTTGTTGTTGTGGGGATAATAATAGCATACTTTGCAAACTGCTCTTAGTGGGTGTTAGGTCATCCTGAAGGGCGGTATATAAATTGAATGTTGTTGTTGAATGTAAAAGAGCAAAGATTATCATGCAGGAAAAGTAGATGTGGTGATACTAAAGTTAATATGCTCTTTTCAGATGCAAGTCAATGTGATAAATGTCCAGAGGATCAGCATCCAAACCAGGTCCGAGATCAGTGTGTTCCTAAGGAATTAACCTTCCTATCCTATGAAGAACCTTTGGGGATCATCCTAAATTTCCTTACTCTTTTCTTCACCCTAATTACGAGTATTGTTTTAGGGATCTTCATTAAATACTTAGAAACTCCAGTTGTCAAAGCCAATAATCGGGACCTCTCCTATGTCCTCCTTATCTCCCTCCTGCTTTCCTTTTTGTCCTCCTTTCTCTTCATTTGTCAGCCCCAGAAGGTGACCTGCCTTCTCCGACAAACTGCCTTCAGCATCATCTTCTCTGTTGCCGTCTCTTCTGTGCTGGCAAAAACTGTCACTGTGGTGGTGGCTTTCATGGCCTCAAGGCCAGGTAGCAGGATGAGGAAATGGCTGGGGAAGAGCTTGGCCAACTCCATTGTCTTTTCTTCTTCCAGTATCCAAGTGGGCATCTGCACTCTTTGGCTGGCCATTTCTCCCCCATTCCCAGAACTGGACATGCACTCTCAGCCCAGACAGATCATACTGCAATGCAATGAAGGGTCTGTTGCTTTGTTCTATGCTGCCCTGGGCTACATGGGCTTCCTGGCTGCAGTCTGCTTCACTGTGGCTTTCCTAGCCAGGAAGCTGCCTGGGGCATTCAACGAAGCCAAGCTGATCACCTTCAGCATGCTGGTCTTCTGCAGTGTCTGGGTGTCCTTTGTGCCCACCTACCTGAGCACAAAGGGGAAATACATGGTGGCAGTGCAGGTTTTCTCAATCTTGGCCTCCAGTCTGGGCTTACTGGGCTGCATCTTTCTTCCCAAATGCTACATCATTATCCTGAGGCCTCATCTGAATACAAAAGAACACTTGATGATGAAACATAAAGATGAAGTCTGATTTTGAGTTCATTCTTTTTACTGTTTGAACTCTGCATCCATATGAGCCCAATGCATTTGTCTTGGAAGTTCACTCCCCTAAGCAGGCATAGATGAAATCTTTCTTACTTTCACATATATTACAAAAGAAACTAGTAATGCACAATGATGGATAATGGATAATGACATATTTTGTTTTACTGCTTTATTTTTACCATTTTATCACAACCTGATTCCAAATAGAATAGACTACTGTAATGCACTATATATAGGTCTGTCCTTGGCATCATTTCAGAGACTCCAGTTGGCATAGAATGCTGCAGCTCGATTACTGTCAGGAGCTAGGCAGAGCGTATGTATTATTTCCATTCCCATTCAGCAGTTCTTCCATTGGCTACCTATTAGTTACTGGGCTCGATTCAAGGTAGTGACTATCACATGCAAAGACCTTCAAGGCATATCTGTAGGAGCAACTCTCTCCCTATGTTCTTCTAGGGCAGCTTTGCTCAAGCGAACAAGGCCTTCTGCAGGTGCTATACTGCAAATGGGCAAAATCAATGACTACCATTATATGTGATTGCTCTGTGGTGGTCCCCACCTCATGGAACAGCCAGCCTGAAGAGGTGGAGGAAGGTCTCAAAGTGCTGGCTTTGTGCACAGTATGCAAAAGTGAATTATTCAGAATGGCTTTTCTACAAATGTAATCACGGGTGTTCCGAAAAGAAATGGCTCAGGGCCAAGCTACAAGTGACGAATGACACTTGAACAGCAAGTGTATTTCTCCCTGTTCACTTGCCCTCCACTCAATCCACATGCCGTTCAAGTGTCATTCGTCATGTGTAGCTTGGCCCTCAGAGAAATGCTTTGATTAAGGAACAGAGGTGTGGATTATACTACTGTGTACCTACTGGGTAGCTTCTGCATCATTCAGTATGCCATGTCTCATTGCTTATGCTTTCTTTCAGAATTTAGTTCTGTATTTGGTTTTCTGTTTGTATTCAGGTTTCTGCAATCCATATTATATTATATTATATTATATTATATTATATTATATTATATTATATTATATTATATTATATTATATTATATTATATTATATTATATTATATTATATTATATTATATTATATATTAGTCTCTGATCATATAAGCCTCTGACACTTTGTAATTTCACTTGAATCTCAGTGAGAAAGGCAGAGTACAAATAAGCAAACGAAAACCCCAACAAACCAGCAAGCAAGCAAGCAAGCAAACAAACAAACAAAATAGATTTGTGTGTTTATAACCTACCATGTTCACTGCAATGCTTTGTTGGGCATTGTAGAATATCCTAATGAAATAGGAACATAGTACTGGGATTTTTCTGTTTGTATGAGATCATCTAGACAAGCTTTTCTATACATCCCACATATTCATTACCCATTATATAAAAAGAAGCACTGAACTGTGGATCATATCCTCGCATGATAATTATTACCTTAATTGGGGGCGGGGGTGTCTCCTTGTGAATTTGGGGGATTTGCAGGCACGGAGACAAGATAGCGAGGGGAGTAACTGTAAGATCCTCCACCAATATTTACCAGGTCCCTTTCCTCAGAGGACTCTCAGAATGACCAAACTCCAAGCTAGTATATAACAGAAATGTTGTTTATTAAAAGAGTATCAAAAGCAATCATACAAGGTCTTTGGGTATGGACACACATTGAAAGATCTCCCTCTTCTCCCTCCCTTTTTACCCTGAAAAAAGCTGATAATGCTTACCTTTTAATATATTATGAGAAAGCAGATGCAGGGGGAAAAGAAGAACTACCCTAAATCAGCAAAAAATCTCCAGCAGTTTTTTCGCAGCACAGCACAGATTGAGCTCCAAGAACACAGCAAGGCCGAGCTACTTAAAATGGCCGACGGAAAACTTTTGGAAGCAAATGCAGCAGCAAAACCCACTGATCACTCTTTAGAAGCACAGTTTGCAAAACTGGAACAAAATCTGCTCAAACAAATGACGCTGCTCATTCAGCCACTGACTACACAGCTAGCTGAAATCAAATTGGAACTGCTAAAGACAAATCAAACAGCCGAAAATGCTATGGAACTCAGCATCATGTCTCAAAGAGATGTGAGAGACATTTGCAGCAAACTAGAACACCAGGAGGAAAGAATTATTTACCTGGAGGTGTCAGCTTGTTATAAAAATCTCAAGCTTCGTGGAATTGCAGAGTCTGCTATGGAAAACAAGAATATAGCCAAAACACTAAATTCTTGACTATCTAAACTACTGGGCATTAAAGAAGGACCATCTCAATTTGTAACTAAAGCTTATCGCATTGGATCCGCAATCCAGCATAAAAAAGGAGCACGCCGAGAGACATCATAATTGAGATGCCAGATCCCATCATTAGAAAAAAAATAATCAGCAAAGCAAGATCAAAAGGCTCTTTACTATTTAATGATACTCCAGTTCAATGTATACAATGATCTACCCTCTGAAGTTCTCCAGAAAAGAAAAGAGCTTAAACCAACAGCAGAAGCCTTAAGAAGAGCCAACATCCAATACAAATGGTGGAACCACACAAAACTACTGGTCTTCCACAAAGGTCGTCGCCTCATCGCTTCAGATCTAGACTCTGCAGCCTTAATGCTGAATGAACTAAACTTAGAAGAACCGATGGAAACAAGCAAGCCTTCTCAAAAACGGAAATTTCCTCAGTCATCAGCTTCATCTCCCCAGAAGGGAAGTAAGATACCAGGGACAATTGACTCAGAAAATTAACTGAAATAATAAGCTCATGGAAGCGCTATCATAACATTTTCTTGTTAAAAACTAATAGCGGGATAAGAAAGGGAAGGGGGAAGTTCGGTCCTTTCAATGTAACTCCCATTAGTTAAGCCCGGTAAGCTTTGGTGCATACCAAACTAGTGTGTGAATTAAACACACTAGCTAAAGGGGCTTAGGGGAATTTATCCTTCAACTTTGTGCAGTTTGTATTAATTAGCTGGGAGGGATTGTGGGAGGGGGAGACTTTGGAATTAATTTTTATTTCAGTGCTTATAGCACCTTCGTAGCCAAGAACTCTGTGAGAGGGAAAAGCAGATTATATTAAGGGAAGGGGGAAGATCGCGATTAGAGGGAGAGTGTAATTTCTAAAACTTACTTATATAGTTACCTAAGATTTTGAGGGAAAAGTGTAGTGGGTTAGGGAGGAGGAGGGGAAAGAAGGGAAGGAAGGGAAAGAGATAGGGAGGGAAAAAGGGAAAAATAAACAGATTTAGTTAATTTGATTAAGCTAACGACAAAAGGAAACAGTAAAGGAACAAGGGGGAAGAGAAAAGGGGAAGGCAGATAGAGAAATTGGACAAACCGTTTTATAATTTATTTAAGCTACTTGGTGTGAAGCTTTAACACTATAAGTAGACACATACGTACAAGCATATAAATATATACTTAGCCTACTATTTTCATATATATTCTTTTATTTTCTACTAATATTTGAAGTGTGAATAAAACACTTCAGTAGCAGAACCTTCTCTCTTACTCTGTTTTGGCTGAATCTACAAGCAGAAAATAGAGAGAGAGGAAGAGAGATAAGGGGAACTTTGGAAAAGAACAAAGGAAATTGTTAAGTTATATAAAGCTAACTTCATTATCCAAGTTAATTAAATTTTCACTAGTTGAAAACAAAGAAACCTATATAGTTTTGATTCGTTTAAGCATACTTGATACTTGTATTTAAGGAAAACCCAAAACCTATTCTATTCAAATAGCCAAGGTTGGAAGAGAAAGACTATATATAAAACTTATTGTACTAAAATATATTCGAACTGAGGACTGCTACTTTATCAAATTTCTAATATTTAATATTTACAGTCCATCCTTGATTATAAAAATCCATTTCATAAAGCTAGCAAGTTCTGTCATAAAATTAGAAATCCATTAAACAATTCAAGAGCATTATTTGCAAATTAATAATCAAATCAGAGGGAAATTGATTAGGGGAAACACAACACTACCATTTAGTTACAGCTGATTATATTAATAACAATTCATAAATTGGCATTCCCCCAATAAAAGAAAAAAATAAAACCTCTTAATCCTGATTGTATTAATTTATTCTGAGATAGCACTACTAACTAAAAAACAGTTAATCAACATAAATAATTAAGAAATCCATTGGTTTAATTAATTAGAGCAAGTATGTCATCAAATATTAAATTTACATCTTATAATGTTCGTGGTTTGGGTAACCCCATCAAAAGAAAACGCATCCTTACAAATCTGGCTAAAACAAGATCAGATATCATATTTCTGCAAGAAACTCACCTCCATCCCACAAACAGTCAAAATCTAAAAACAAATTGGATTCATCTCCAATATCATGCAAAAGGCACCTCTAAGGCAAGAGGAGTGGCTATATTAATCTCTAAATCCATTACTTTCCAGCATCAAAACACTTTGAGTGATCCTAAAGGAAGATTTATTTTCGTAAAGGGCATAATAGGCACACAAACTTACACTCTAGCTTCAATATACACCCCAAATTAGCCACAGCTATTAGAGAAGACCCAAAAATTCAAGGGATTAACATAGGAAACAAGCAACATAAATTAAGTCTTTTTGCGGACGATATGATTGTTTATATTACAGATCCTATAACTTCTTTATACTCACTCCAAAACAAATTAACGGAATTCGGCTCAACTTCAGGTCTTACAGTTAATCAATTAAAATCACAGCTCTTTCCAATATTTGTCAACCCAAACACTGTAACAAACATCAAACAAATCAGCCAATACCACTGGAATAATAAGCAAATGTCATATCTAGGAATAACCATTCCAAATGATCTTAAACACCTAATAGATCAAAATCATATTAAAGCAATCAACCAAATCAAAGCAGACTTACATAAATGGGGGGAAATTGCCCACTCATGGTTTGAACGTTACCATCTGGTTAAATCATTCGCCCCACCAAAATTACTCTTTTTATTAAGAGCAATACCAGTGGCAATTCCACAAAAGACAATTAAATCATGGCAAAATATACTAAACCAATTTCTATGGGAGAAGAAACACCCAAGAATTGCCTTTAACGTTCTTAAACTCAGAAAACAGCAAGGAGGCTTTAAATACCCTGACCTAGAACTTTACCAGACAGCCATCAGGCTGTCCAATACAATACAAATTTTAACTACAGTGAACAAAATTGATTGGATTACTATCTTGGAACCAGAAACTGAATACAGCAACATTCAAAATCTGTTTTGGAACAAAAAAAAGGACCGGGCCCATAAAATAAATAACCCCTTCTTAGAGTCAATAATCAATGTTTGGGACCACACCAGACTCAAACTTCTGCCACAGGTTTCAAGATTTTCTTCCTTTATAGAACAACAATGGTTCCCGCCAGGGCAAACTAAAACCTTCAAAAACATATGGCTTCAGTCAAATGTCACCCGCATTATAGATATAACAACAAAACAAGGAATCATAAACAAACAGAGCCCCTGGGGATGGGCGGTATATAAATTGAAAAAATAAAAAAAAAAAAATAAAACAGAAATTGAACAGAAAAGAAAACATAAGATCCACTGGTTCACTTACTTTCAACTTTCCAGCATGCTACAACAACTGAAAATACAGGAAATATTCAAACAAAACCTGACCAAATTTGAACTTTTACTAGACACCAAATCATTTAAACAAAAAGGTTTAATCTCTAAAATTTACAACATCCTATTATCCCTTAACCCAATTGACACTTTAAAATGTCAAACAAACTGGCACTCAGATTGCAACATAGATTTAACACAAGAACAATGGGGGGAATTTGGACTTCAAATATATTAAACACCAAAACGATTACATCTCGAATTCAAAATTACAAAATAATTCACAGGTGGCATTTAACGCCAAGAAAACTTTCACTTATAACCAAAACTAACTCCCCACTTTGTTGGAAGGAGTGCGGTGAAATAGGAACGTTCAAACATTGCTGGTGGGGATGCCCTAAAATAGAATCTTTTGGGGTTGAAATTTTAGATTATATTAAAGAAATAACAGGCTATAAAATTCCTTTAGACCCGAAGATCATTTTTTTAAATTTATGGGATACAATTGAAATCCCACAAATCAGAAAAGACCTCATTGGCAATCTCTTGGTTGTGGCAAAGAACTTGCTGGCTTTATATTGGAAATCCAAAATAATCCCCACAAAAGATAAATGGTTAGAAAAAAATTGGGATCACTGTGTACAAGAAAAAATATATGATAAATTATATCAAACTGAACATTACCCAAGGGAAACTGATTTTATGGCAAAATGGAAACCATTTATTGAATTTATTTCTACCGCAGATCAGCATCCTCCCAAACATTTACTTTTTGTTACTCAAGATTGAAGAAATAGCTCCCAAAGAAGATCTAGTTATATGAACCTTAACAAAGCTGACTTATTGACAATTATCTGTCATCCTTGTTTCTTGTTCGAAGCTATAACCAATCGTGATTAAGTATTCCTGTACATAATTGTATATAGTTAACTATTACTTTGTTGTTCTTTGTTAACTCTGTTCACTGATTTTAATATGTTAATAAAAATATTACTTAAAAGAATTTTTTTTAAAAAAAGCAATCGTACAAGAACATATACCACAAATGTACAGAGTTACCTAGGAAAAGCAGAGAGCAGGCTGGATAGAATTTCAGGTTATAGTTAGCAGTCCAAAAGAGGAGCAGTTTGGAAGGGTGTGTTGAGGTGATTAATTCAGGAACTCCTACAATACACTATTGTTTTAGGATTATCGCACATCCCCAGGAGTGAGGGGTAGGACCAAGAAGAGTAGCAAAAATTTGTTACAGGGTATGGGCTTTCATGAGTTACATCTCGCTTCTTCAGGTATACTGGACTCTTGCTCTTTTCTACTGCTACTGATGGACTAAAATGGCTACCCATCTTGAGTTTTCTAAAAAGATGAGAAAGAAAAAAGACTTATTTAGGAAAATGGAGGAGAACCTTATAACCAAGGATGAATATAAACAACCAGTGCTTGTAGGGAGAGTGTCAGAAAAGCTAAAGCTCAGTACGAACATAGGCTAGCGAAGAGATACTAAAAATAACAAAAAAGGGTTATTTGCTTATGTTGAAAGTAAGAAAAAGAGCCAGGACATGGTAGGCCCATTGCAGGGACAGGAAAGTAAAATTGTAACAGGTGATGGAGACAGGACAGAATTGCCCAATGCCTACTTTTTCTCAGTCTTCTCCTGCGAGGGAAATGGTGCTCAACATGACAAAAACAGAACACATAATGAGGAAAGGGAGTTGCAGCTCAGGATTGGCATCAGGGTAGTACAGGGCAGGCTGTGCACTTCACATCTGATATCCGGAGAGCCCAAAGTACACAGAATTCTTTGTTATCCTTAATGGCTTATGGGTGGCAATTAAAGGAGGCTACAAGAATACCAGGAGCAGCTGTGGCAGAATAAAGGGGAGGGCAGAGGTGTTGCCCCCAGGCTACAAGTCTCTTCTCCATACTGTGGAGCTTAAGGAGAAGAACACATCAGTGCACATTTTGGCAGTTTGGAAAACAATGTTACAACAATGCATAGGCAGACAGGGACAGAGGTCACTATGGGCTTCACTATGGTATTTACCATAGAGTACGGGGGATTCCTAGAGAGTCTGGGGGCAGCAATCAGCAATGCTTTCCCCCAAACACCTACTAAGGAGCACAGACATGGCAAGGAGGTCACTATGGTCAGAAAGCAATGCTTTCTACCAACAATCTGCTAAGGAGCACAAGTATGGATTCCCTGGCAGGAACCAGAAATAAGGACAAAAGCAGGCAAAAGTTGCTTTCTCCAAGGAGTCATATGAGAGTCCCAGGGCTGTAGTCTACAAGTGTGATCACAGGCAGGCAAATTCCAGTACCTAAGGAGGCATCAGGAAGAACAATTTTAAGCTCAGTTTGTGACAGGTCTGTTGAAATCCTGACAAAATGTCCACATTGAAGATATAGCCTGTAAGCCAGGGTTTGATAAAGCTTGATGTATCCAGATTGTTCCAGGCTGTTCGATGCTAAGCTAGGGGTGCAAATTCTGGGACGAGAAATCCTTGGAGATTTGGAGTGGGGCCTGGTGAGGGCAGGGTTAGAGGAGGGACCTCATCAGGTAACAATGCCATAGATGCCACCCTCTCAAGCAGCCATTTTCTCCAGGAGAATTGATCTCTGTTGTCTGGAGATGTGTTGTACAGCAGCTGGCCCTGTAGCACAAGTTGTGTGGCTCTGGGGTCTCAAGCCTAGTTGTTAGAAGGCCCAGTCTGAGTTCTTCCTAGGTGCCTTACATGCATGTTGTGGAAACGATCATGGAAATCCTAATGGAACAGCTGGGTTCCACATTCCATGCAAGTTCAGCATGACCCCACAGATCTGGCCTGTTAGAGTAGACAGACTCTCAAACTCACAAACAAGTTTTTTCCAGCTATGCGCCTGCGTGTGGTCAAGCATGCTGCAGAAGTGGCACTTTCCCTTGTAATGAAGAAAAATCATGATAATTCTCTTCTCATCAATGCTTGAGGGATTTCCTACAGCATCACCTTTGAAGACAGTAAGGTAAACAGTTGACTTTAGAAGAGCAACAGACAGCAGCTTCTTGGACTGAGCTTGAAAAGACTCATGCACAAATAATTCCTGAGAACCTGGGCAGGTGGGAGAGAAGATTCAGCATCATCTCACTGTATCAGAAGCCACCGGTGGGCTCCATCTGTACCAGCAAAAGTCCCTGTATCCTTGGTGTTAGATGACGGCTTGGCTTCTTCTGGTTAACTGGATGTGTGGTTGAGAGCTGTCACAGGGGCAACATGCTCAAGGTGGCACTGCTGCTGTTGCTGCTCTCTGAGCAGCTGCCTCTTGTATCCTGCAGTGTAGTGAAGGCAAAGTGCCCGTTCACTTTGATCAGTGAAGGAAGGGGTCCACTGAATTATTATCGACCAGGGGACTTTGTCATCAGTGGGATCACATCTTCAACAAACAACGTTGTTATGTCCTATATTTTCTCAGAGCCTCCCTCACCTAGATTTGGTCCGTAAGTAACAATGTGTTCATGGAGTCAATGCTAATCATTCAGATTCTGTTTTCAAACCCTCTTTACCATGGCCAGTCCTTATTTTGTCCAATTGACCAGTGTCATAACGGAGCAAATGAAGCTTTGGTCTGATCCATCACAGCTCTTCTTATGCTCTTACGTTTCTGTTTTCTCTTTTGGGGAGATCTCAGAAAACGTCTGAGGGTACATCCTGGAGTTTTACCCAAGGTTCCAGAATCACTAAGACTGTGAGCTCTATTCTTCAGCCCAATTGGGATAACTTTTCATTGTGAGCAATTGACAGTTAGCTAGAGATGTTTTTGTCATGTATGAAGAGTAATGCCCGACCAGCTTGTCATTTAACTTGCTGCAACTGGTGAGCTCATTCTTAACTGTTAAGTATGATAAACCCATAATATTATCAAAAGCTGTGGCTAAGGGTATTCTTTTCAGGGTCACCTAGATATGACAGACCAGTGCAGATTCTCTTTTGTTTCCTGTAGAGTTGCCTGTTCAGTCTTAAGTATAACCAGATCTGTTGCAAAATTTAACATTCACTTAAACATTGGTAATACTTTAAAGGATAATTTCCTAACACATTGGCTTCAGATCAGACCCAGGCTAAAATCCCCAGGATGTCTCAGAGGTTGACCTTGGCCAGTCACTTTCTTTCAGCCTTCACTCAGTCATTATGAAAATAAAATAGAGAAATATAAGAACATAAGATTCATGCTGGATCAGACCAAACTGATCATCTGGCATGGAGAGCAAAGCCTTCCCCTATTGTGGTCCCCCAGCGGGTAGCATTTGGAAGCAGACTGCCAAGAATGCTGCTGTGAGGTCCTTGGAGGAAGGGAAGGAGAAAAAGAAGTGATAGATGTATAGGAGCTGGTGCAAGACTGGCTATTACAGAAAACCAATACGGCATCAAGTAGGCAGAAAAGAGCCTGCAGCATGCCCAGGTTCAGGCTGTAATTGGCTGATTCCGCACATGTTGGATAATGCACTTTCAATGCACATTATCAATCGTTTAAGCAGTGCATTTTTTGTTCCGCACACAAAAAAAATCCATTCCAAATGATCTATAAAGAGGATTGGAAGTGCATTATCCAACGTGTGCGGAATCACTCATTGTTGGTGAGAACAAAGATGTTGCATAGATTATCAGATGTGATTTTTTGGAGGGTGTTTGATTTTAGCTTCTCCTGGGAAGAAACCTCCTGTAAAGGATCAAGGGAGGGGTTGAATCTGCTGGCTGCACTGGGCTAAGGATGCTGTTACTTTCCTCTGCTGATAATGAAGGGCTTTACTTTTATTATTTTATTACAACCTGATTCCAAATAGAATAGGCTAATCTAATGCACTATATATAGGTCTGTCCTTGGCATCAGTTCAGATTTCCATTCCCATTCTGCAGTTACTCCATTGGCTACCTATTAGTTACTGGGCTCGATTCAAGGTAGTGACTATCACATACAAAGACCTTCAAGGCATATCTGTAGGAGCAACTCTCTCCCTATGTTCTTCTATGGCAGCTTTGCTCAAGCAAACAAGGCCTTCTGCAGGTGCTATACTGCAAATGGGCAAAATCAATGACTACCTTTATATTTGATTGTTCTGTGGTGGTCCCCACCTCATGGAACAGCCAGCCTGAAGAGGTGGAGGAAGGTCTCGAAGTCCTGGCTTTCTGCACAGTATGCAAAAGTGAATTATTCAGAATGGCTTTTCTACAAATGTAATCACGGGTGTTCCGAAAGGAAATGGCTCAGAGAAATGCTTTGATTAAGGAACAGAGGTGTGGACTATACTACTGTGTACCTACTGGGTAGCTTATGCGTCATTCAGTATGCCATGTCTCATTGCTTATGCTTTCTTTCAGAATTTAGTTCTGTATTTGGTTTTCTGTTTGTATTCAGGTTTCTGCAATCCATATTATATTATATTATATTATATTATATTATATTATATTATATTATATTATATTATATTATATTATATTATATTATATTATATTATATTATATTATATTATATTATATTAGCCTCTGATCATATAAGCCTCTGACACTTTGTAATTTCACTTGAATCTCAGTGAGAAAGGCAGAGTACAAATAAGCAAACAAAAAACCCAACAAACCAGCAAGCAAGCAAGCAAGCAAGCAAACAAACAAAATAGATGTGTGTTTATAACCTACCATGTTCATTGCAATGCTTTGTTGGGCATTGTAGAATATCCTAATGAAATAGTAACATGGTACTGGGATTTTTCTGTTTGTATGAGATCATCTAGACAAGCTCTTCTATACATCCATCATATTAATTACCCATTATATAAAAAGAAGCACTGAACTGTAGATCATATCCTCACATGATTATTACCCTAATTGGGGGTGTCTCCTTGTGAATTTGGGGGATTTGCATGCAAGGAGACAAGATAGTGAGGGGAGTAACTGCAAGATCCTCCACCAATATTTACCAGGTCCCTTCCCTCAGAGGACTCTCAAAATGACCAAGCTGCAAGCTAGGATATATTAGAAATGTTTATTAAAAGAGTATCAAAAGCAATCATACAAGAACATACACCACAAATGTACAGAGTTACCTAGGAAAAGCAGAGAGCAGGCTGGATAGAGTTTCAGGTTATAGTTAGCAGTCCAAAAGAGGAGCAGCTTGGACATCCAGGGCTTTGCAACAAGAAGGGGGGGCAGACTTGCAATCAGAGAGCAAGTGGGTTAAGTCCAAAACATACACTGGGTTTTTAAAATTTTATTTAAAAAAAAATGTACAGTGAACAGTAGTACTGTATCAATAAGAATAATAAACCATGCACAAATTACATATTGAAGAATAATAAACAACAAGAGTAATAAAAACAGTGGCTAGAATAATTCCACGAAACCTCCGATTATTATTTGTGAATTCCATTTCCAAAATTTCCATTCTCTGGTCTGCTCTTATCAGTGAGCTTGTTTGTAATGCTTGTACTGATTCAATTTTTTCTTATATCTCTCTGAACACCTTTTACTGTGTTTTAATTTCTTGAATGTCTTGATTATTTTCTTAGGTTTTCTGATTTATTTCTTGTAATCCAGAGAGTAATATAGTTCTTAGTGTGTGAAAAATTTCCCTTATTCCAATGAAAAATCCTTGAGTAGTCTGGTCCATTTGCTGTAATTGGCTTAATAATTCCTTGTGTTCCAGCACTGCTTCTTGAGTCTCCTTATTAGTTTACTGTATCTGAGTTAAACCATTTTTATACTCTTGCTTTAATTCTGTAAACAAACTTTTAAATTGTCTTGAACAAGAAGGATTTATTTTTTGAGATATATTTACAACACCTCCAGTACTCCGAAGAGCAGAGTACTGGAGGTGTGTGGGGACCTTGGCATCTTTATTTCCATCTGGGACTGTTGACCACCTACCTGCACACGCACCTCCAGTACTCCGCTCTTCGGTTATTGATTGGCTCATTGTAGCTCACTTAACTTATAGAAAATGGTCAGACAGACTTTGGATTTATTATATACATTTATTGTATTTATTAACTGACTGTATGTTATCTTGCACTTTGCACTTTGCACTATATAAATAGTTCATACAGTAACTGTTGCGTATTGCATCCCTGGTTTGGTGTTTGCTAGCGTATCTTGTATACCGGTGGACCTCCCTTTGTTGCTCTAACCATACTTTGCTGGCCTGGTCATCATGGCCTCCCGAGTGCCCTGGTCATCCAATTGGGAGAGAACATCCTGGGCAGGCAGCTGGGTTTGGACTTGAGGCATACCATCGAGAGTGATTTGGAGCCTCACCAAGGCCATTTTCCTTTCATGTGTGCTCTTTGGGTGGACTTGCTAGAGCAGAATCTTGCCGGATCAACTGCGCAAGGAAAAGAGTGATCAGAACTGTGGGAAAATTCATGGACTCTTTGGAGGGCCTGGTTATCCCTCATCTAGAAATCCCCTTCAGGGTCGAGGCATTGTTTTGTTCTGATGGAATGCACCTGTCCAGCTGGGGGCAGGTTGTTTGTCGTCAGGACATCTGGGATGGCCTGTTGGTTTGGTTGCAGCACTAGGAGCATTGGCGGGAGCCATTTTGGGGCTCTTCTGGAAATTAGGCATGGGGCAACAATCCAGTGAGGGGGGGAACAGGACCTCAGAGCTCAGTTTTCCAATTATGGAATCACCTTAAGGGATTTGGAAAGTGAGGTTTGGCAGATGCATGCCCAACTCAAAGGCTGTTGGTCCGCCTCACTTCCAGATGGTAGGGGAGCCACACAGAGGTGTCTACTCCCATGATCTCCCTCTAACTGTCATCCCATTGTTTCCCCTCTTCAGCTATAGTCTGAGGGCTGTAGGGGTCATCAGCTGTCAAATGAGCCCCATGAATTGCCAGTGCTCCATGAACTGTAACATCAATAAAGTTGTGGCCTCCTTCAACACTAGCACTTCTGTTGGGTCTGTTTTGTCGCTGTGCCTCTTGCCCTTCCTTCCCACCTTATGTCAAGGACGTCTTCCTTGGTGTGGACAGCAATGCCGGGTTGCAGGAAACTGCCGCTATAGAGGCGCACACACACACAGCATCCAAAGTGTATGAAGTTTATTTACAGTGACTATATTACAAGCAATCACTAGACTGACTGGCATAAGGCCCTGCCAAACTTGTGCTACCAACAGAGGGCCAAACATAACAGTATTACAACCATTAAGTACACATTGCTTAATCACAGGAGATTACACAAATTACACCAATTAACCAATCATGGAATAGTTGCTGACTCACCATGACTGAGTCTAATTATCCCTGTGTATCACCTGACATGCAGTCATGTGACTTACTACCTGTCAGGCTAGATCATTCTCATCTAGCCAGCTGTCACTGCCAGTAAACAGCCTCAACACCTTAGTGGCTAGCCTGCAAAGCAGAAAGATTCCCGAAGACCCAGACCCCTGTGATCATCAGGAGTGGGATTTGTGTTGCCTTCCAAGACAACATCCCTGAACTGAATGAAAGTAACATGAAATTATTCTCCCATACATATTCAATTTTCATGCAAAGAAAATGTAACGTATTTGTTTGCTATGGAAACTTGCACTCCATAATTTCTTCTGTAAGAATGATAAAATAGGTGCTGGAATAAGTTTAAAAAATCCATTGTGGGAAAAATTTGGATCACAGCAGTTTTGCAAGACCACAGTTTGAGGCTCTGGTATCTTTTCCTTCATATCCCTCAGATCAGACTTGCAGCCCTTCCTTCCCTCCTTACCCTGCTAATGTACAGCAGCAGAAGCACATATATCTAAGCTCCATATAAGTCAAGCCACTGTGAATTAATAATATTGCCCTTGGTGGTATACCACAGTCACCAGGGCTATGAGAAGGAGCAGGAAAGTGAGCTGCTGGAGTGGTGAGTGTATTTCTGTTGCCTTCCTTAACTGCTGGGGAGAATTAGCTGATGTTACTGCATGGGAGGACAGTGTCTGAGGGTGTGTGAGGCAGTTTGGCAGGGAAGTTATCAAAGAAGTACAATAAAAACTGAACTACTTCTGAAATGGATTGCAGCAGCATGGCTGGTGAGAGAGCTGAGGCAGTGACACGCAAAGTCTGTGGCATGTTCATATTCTTACCTGAGGGCAACAGCAATTACACTTGCAGCAAGTGCAAGTTGGTAGCCCTACCGGAGGAGAAGATACAGGGACCTGAGGCACACTTGTCTACACTCTATTTTATAAGGGAAGATGAAGAGTTCACAGACAGAACAAATTAAGCATTCTTGAGAGGTCAACAGGAGGAGGACAAAAAGGTATCTCAGGGTTTGGAGCAGCACCCAACATAGGAGGCAGGCACGTGGAAGAATGCAACCCAAAGGAGCAGGAAAATCAAGAGACATTCTGAGCAGATATTGGCTCTGGACCACTGGATCAAGTGCTAATCCCCCAGTCTCCTTGAACCTTGAGGGAAATTTCTCAGGCCCCTATAGATGAGAAGACTCAAGTTCTGCTCCCCAATATAGAAGAAGGTATGTGCTGGTAATTGGGGATTCTCTATTGAGAGGGGTAGAGAGTAAAGTGTGCCGACCAGATTTGTTGTCTCAAGAGGTATGTTGTCTACCAGATGCACTCATCCAGGATGTGTTGAAAAGGGTAGGAAGACTCATCAAGCCCACAGATTATTATTCTTTCTTGCTGATCCATGTGGGAACAAATGATATTGCCCAGCACAACCCAGAACACATTAAAAGAGTCTATGTGGCTCTGGGTAAAAAAGATCAAAGACCTGAGAGCACAGGTTGTGTTTTTGTCTATTCTTTCTGTCTGTTTAGGTACAGAAAGAAGAATACTGCAAATAAATGACTGGCTCCGCAGATGGTGTCATCAGGAAAGGTTTGGTTTTTTGAACCATGGCTTACATTTTTGAGATGAAGCTCTTCTATCAAGAGATAATTTGTACTTCAAGAGGGTAGGAAAAATATGTTTGGTAAGAGCCTTACAAATCTGATAAGGAGGGTTTTAAACTAAATCCTATCAGGGAGAAAGACTAACTTTCAAAGCCTATAACTGGAGATGAGACCATTAAAGATTCATGGGGAGTGGCACGTATGCTAGGTAACATTAACTCACAGGTTAACTCACAGAAACAAAAACCTCAGGGTATATAATTCATGGACTGCAATGTATCTACACTAATGTTCAGAGTATGGGAAACAAGTAGGAGGAACTTGAAGTCCTAATACAGGAAGGGGACTGTGACATTACAGACATTAATGACACTCATGATGGAATACTAGGCTTGAGGGATACAACTTGTTTAAAAGGGATAGACAAAAAAGGAAGAGTGAGGAGAAGCATAATATGTAAATGAGGTATATACTTGTGAGAATATACATGTATCTGAGCATGAAAGTACAGTTGAGAGTCTCTGGATAAAAATAAAAGGAGTAAGAAATAATAGTGATATTATGGTGGGTGAATGCTATAGACCACCAAGCCAGGCAGAGGACTTGGATGAGACACTCCTAGAACAAATTACGAAGTTCTCAAAGAGAAGGGACACCGTGGTCATGGGAGATTTCAATTACCAGGATCTCTGTTGGAAGTCAAACTCTGCTAAAAATGGAAGGTCAAAATAAATTCGGGACTTGTCATGCTGACAAGTGGAGAGGGAAACAAGGGGATCTGGTATCTTGGACTTGAATCTACCAACAGGAAAAGACTGGTTGACAAGGTGAAAATAGTCGGCATCCTAGGTAGTAGTGACCATGTAATTTTGGAATTTACAGTCTTGGGGAAGGGAAAAGCTGCATGTAGTCAGACATATAGTTTGGACTTCAGGAAAGCAAATTTTAACAAATTTACGTTATAGTGAGTAGAATCCCATGGTCAGAAATACTTCAGGAGAAAGAAGTTCAAGAGGGGTGGGAGATTCTTAAAGGCAAAATATTGAAGGCACAATTGCACATGATTCCTATAAAAGTCGAAAATAAATAAATAAAATAAATGAGAAGGGAAAATGGGAGGAGCCTAAAGAAGCCAAGGCGGCTCCATAAACAGCTTTCTAAAGCAGTAGAAAAGACCAAGAACTGAGTAACACCTATAAGATTAACAAAATTTGTGATAGGGTATGAGCTTTTGTGAGTTTCAGCTCACTTCTTCAGGTATACTGGACTGTTTCCTACTGCTACAGACAGACTAATACTGCCACCCATCTTGAGTTTTCTAAAGAGTTGAGAAATGAAAAAAAACCCTCATTTAGGAAAGGGGAAAAGGGCCTTATAACCAAGGATGAATATAAACAACCAGTACTTGTTGGGAGAGAGTTAGAAAAGCTAAAGCTCAGTATGAGCATATGCATAGAAAGAGATACTAAAAACAACAAAAAGGGGGTTCTTTGCTTATGTTCAAAGTAAGAAAAAGAGCAAGGCCCATTGCAGGGACAGGAAACTGACATTGTAACAGGCAATGAAGAGACGGCAGAACTGCTCAATTTCTACTTTTTCTGTCTTCTCCTGTGAGGGAAATGGTGTTCAACAAGGCAGAACCAGAACACATGATGAGGGAAGGGAGTTGCAGCTGAAGATCGGCCTCAGGGTAGTACAGGGAAGGCTGTGCACGTCATATCTGACATCTGGAAAGCCCCAAGTGCACAGCATGCTCTGTTATCCTTGATGGCTTACAGGTGGCAATAGAAGGAGGCAACAAGAATAGCAGGAGCAGCAGTGGCAGGGTAAAGGGGACAGCAGAGGGGTTGCCCCAGGCTACAAGCCTCTTCTCCTCCATACTGTGGAGCTCAATGAGAAGTACTCCTCAGTGCATGTTTTGGCAGTTTGGAACAAAATCTTACAACAATACATATGCAGGAAGGGACAGGTTACCATGGGCTTCACTATGCTATTCACTATGCTATTTAGAGTCTGGGGGATTCCTAGAGAGTCTGGGGGCAGCAGTCAGCAATGCTTTATCACAAACAATCAGGGACATGGCAAGGCTGGAAATAAGCTGGAGATAAGCAGGAAATAAGATGGAAATAAGGACAAAAGGAGGCAAAAGTTGCTTTCTCCAAGGAGTCATATGAGAGTCCCAGGGCTGTAGTCTACAGGTGTGATCACAGGCAGGCAAAGTCCAGTACCTAAGGAGGCATCAGGAAGAAACAATTTTAAGCTCAGTTTGTGACAAGTTTGTTGAAAGCTTGACAAAATGTTCACGTTGAAGATATAGCCTATAAGCCAGGGTTTGATAAAGCTTGATGCATCCTGATTGGTCGCAGCTGTTAGATGCTAAGCTAGGGTTGCATATTCTGAGATGTGACAACCTTGGCGTTTTGGGGTGGAACCTGGGGTGTCTACCATGCAAGTTCTGGAAAGGATCATGGAAATCCTAATGGAACAACTGGGATCCAAATTCCATGAAAAGTCAGCATGACCCCATGGATCTGGCCTATTAGATTAGATAGCCACAGCTATGAGACTCACAAATAAGTTTTTTCCAGCTATACTCCAGTGTATGGTCAAGAATGCTGCAGAAGTGGCACTTTCCCTTGTAATGAAGAAAATCATGATAATTTACTCTTCTCACCAATGCTTGAGGGATTTCCTACAGCATCACAGTAAACAGTTGACTTCAGAAGAGCAAATAACAGCAGCTTCTTGAAAAGGCTCGTGTACAAATAACTCCTGAGGACCTGAGCAGGCAGGAGAGAAGATTCAGCATCATCTCACTGCATCAGAAGCCACCAGTGGTCTCCATCTGCACTGTCCCTGCATCCTTAGTGTTTGGCTTCTTCTGGTTGACTGGATGTGTGGTTGAGAGCTATCACAAGGGAAGTGGCTTCAGGAGGCATGCCCAAGCTGGCACTGCTGCTGTTGCTGCTCTCTGAGCAGCTGCCTTTTGTATCTTGCAGGGTAGTGAAGGCAAAGTGCCCGTTCACTTTGATCAGTGAAGGAAGCGGTCCGCTGAATTATCATCGGCCAGGGGATTTTGTCATCAGTGGGATCACATCTACAACACACAACATTGTTATGAGCTACATTTTCTCAGAGCCTCCCTCGAGTAGATTTACTCCGTAAGTAACAATGTGTTCATGGAGTCAATGCTAATCAATCAGATTGTATTTTCAAACCCTCTTTCCCATGGCCAGTCCCTATTTTGTCCAATAGACCACTGTCATAGTGGAGCAGATGAAGCTTTGGTCTGATCCAGCACAGCTCTTCTTATGTTTGTTTTTTCTCTTTTGGGGAGATCTGTGAATGTATGAACAGTAATGCCCAATTTATATGGCCATCCTGTCATTTAACTTGCTGCAAGTGGTGAGATCACTCTCAATGGTTTAGTACGATGGGGCATGATACAATCAAAAGCTGTTTTCTATGGGTAAAAGAAGTCTTCTCAGGGTCACCTAGATATGACATGCCAGTGCATATTCACTTTTGTTCCCTGTTCAGTTGCCTGTATAGTCCAAAGAATAACCAGATCGGTTGCAAAATTTAACATTCACATAAACATTGGTAATTTTTTAAGGAAGGCCAATTTCTTAACACATTTGCTTCAGAACAGACCAAGGCTAAAATCCCCATGCTGTCATAGAGGTTGACCTTCACCAATCCCTTTCTTTCAGCCTTCACTTGGTCATTATGAAGGTAAAATGGAGAAATATAAACACATATAAGATTCATGCTGGATCAGACCAAACGGATCATCGGGCATGGAGAGCAAAGCCTTCCCCTATTGTGGTCCCCCAGCGGGTAGCATTTGGAGGCAGACTGCCAAGAATGCTGCTGTGAGGTCCTTGGAGGAAAGGAAGGAGAAAAAGAAGTAATAGATGTATAGGAGCTGGTGCAAGACTAGCTATTACAGAAAACCAATACGGCATCAAGTAGGCAGAAAAGAGCCTGCAGCATGCCCAGGTTCAGGCTGTAATTGTTGGTGAGAATAAAGACGTTGCATAGATTATCAGATGTGATTTTTTTGGGAGGGTGTTTGATTTCAGATTCTCCTGGGAAGAGACCTCCTGGAAAGGATCAAGGGAGGGGTTGTAACCACTGGCTGCACTCTGGCTAAGGCCCAATGTAGGATGCTGTTACTTTCTGATAATAGAGTGAAGGACCAGAGTCTCCACCAAAAGCTTCAAGAGTGGCAACTGTTTTCAAAAGTTCTTTATTTTACCTACATAGAAGCTGAATGCAATCACCCTGCACTACACTTTAGATATAGTAAATGCCAGAAAAGTTAATGTGGATTGCAACAATGCCTCAGGCTAGTTCACAGACTCTCTTAAGATATGTTGCTATAACTACTTCCTCCTTTGAAGGCTGTGCACTCCTCTGCTCCAGCATTAGCAGTGCCTTATGCCCCCACTTTTAAAGGCAAATGGCAATATGCTTTGCAGCTAAACCATCTCTGCCACCACTGCATTAGATTCAGCTACAGTTGGTTAGACTGTGGATGTAAACTAGCATGAATTGAATTCTGAGGGGAACAGCCTGAGATTTCTATTGCCTGAAAAGGCCCTTAATGGAAAGGAAGCAGGGTTTGGATATGTGAATGTTGATTATCAGAGGAAAGGTGACCAAATACATTCCTTTGCAGTGTACAAGGGATGGAGTACTTTAACCTCCTGCCCTTCCTGTTTGCCACCGAGGAAATCAATAAAGACCCCAGTCTCTTACCCAACATCACTCTGGGGTACAACGTCTATGAGAACTATTTCAATGCAAGGATGACTTATGAGGCAGAGATAGACCTGCTGTCTGGTGGAAAAAATAGTGTTCCAAACTACAGCTGTGCAGGACGGAACAATCTCTTGGCTGTTCTTGAGGGGGCCGACTCTGAAACCTCCAGCCAGATTTCAGCCATGTTAAGCATCTACAAAATGCCTCAGGTATGAAGTTTATGAGGGGGGGGAGTTATAACCTTCTAAGCTAATGAGCTTCAATGGATTTAGAATGGTGTATGGTAAAACAGATCTGGTCTGGAGACCTATGACCATATTGAAAATCATTTCTGCTACCCGCTCATGCAAATTGGAAGGAAACTCACAATTGAGAAATTATTAAACTAACCAACCTCTTCTGTCTTTTCCTTGAACCTTGGTAACCAAGGACCAAATAAACACCATTTTTCAAAAAAGGAAATGTTTATCTTCAGGAGTCATTTGTTACAAATATACTGTTTGACAACTTCTGAATGAAGGAAAAATAAATAGGTACTGGTTTTATTGAAAGGGAAAATTTCTTTTTTCCCCAGGTGTGCCATTAAGAAAAAGAGGGGAACATCTTACATTTGCATACAAATAAAATGTATTTATTTACTCATTTATAGTTCCCCTTTCTCACTCAAGGCGGATTACGTAGTGTGATATTAGTACAGTCAATATAAATTGCATTTTAATGAACAATGCTGTAGGATAAGTAAATGCAAATTTGCCAAGACATAAAATCAGCAAAAATCGAATCCAGAGCTGAAAAAAATGCTGAGACAGAGCATAAGAAATTCTGACATATTAAATGACACAGTAGGGTCATAGTTAAATCAACAGAGTACAAAATAGCTGAGTAAAAAAGCCCTCCTGAATAATTTAGTTGTAGTCAATTTGTGGAAAGCCATGAGAATGGGGGCTGACCTGAGCTCCTCAGGCAGGCTGTTCCATAGGGTGGGGCTACTGTAGAGAATTCAGGTGTACGGGCAGCTGCTGATTTCACCCATGTGCAGGGTGGCACCTGCAGGAGACCCTGTTCATGTGAGCAAAGCTGCAATAGAGGAACATAGAGAGGGAGGCGGTCTTGTAGGTATACTGGACCATGACCATGAAGAGCTTTTTATGTGATAACCAATACATTGAACTGAGCTCGGTAACTGATAGGTAACCAATGGAGTGACTGCAGAATTGGAATACTATTCATGCTCCTACTTACTCCTGACAACAGCAATTGGAGTCTCCTAGTTAACTTAGATGGGAGACCTTTGTGTAGTGCATTATAGTAGTCAAGTTTTGATGTTACCATAGCATGGATCCAGGTAGACAGATTTGCCATGTCAAGGTAAAAAGCCATCTTCCAGGCTAGCATGAGGTTGTGAAAAGGATTTTTTGCAGTTGCCTTAGTTTGCTTTTCTTGTAGTGGTGCTGGATCCACTATAATCCTTAGGATCTTAGCCAAGTCTGCAAGAGTCAGATGAACTCTATCAAAAGTGGGGAGTACAATGCCCTTCAAGATCTCTGCCCCTCCAACAAGCATCACTTCTGTTAGGCAGAGACCCACGATGTCTACCACTTCCTCGGGTCATTTGACTAGTGAGATACAGAGTTGGGTATCATCTGCGTATTAATAGCATCCCACTCCCTAGCTGTGAATGAGTTCTCCTAAAGGCTTTACATAGAGATTGTATAACATGGGTAAAAAATTGTTTGGTATATAAAACCTTTTAGGGGAGGTCATGAACATTCACACCTAGACTTGTATTCGAGCTTTAAAATTAGCTACAGTAATGGGGGGGGGGTATGTTAGGTGGCCTTTGAGTTTCTTTATTCCTTCCTTCCCCCTTTTCAATGAATATATTGTTGGAGGGGGGCATATCTGTTCTGGAGAGCCATGTGCATCTTCTGCCAGAGGGTTTTTTATCTCCAGGTGAGTTGGCAATTGCTAGAAGAACAGGAAGTCTTGCAGGGTGGGGGGGGGGGTCACATACTGGTGTTGCAGTTCTTGAGATCAGCCAAATGACTGGTGGTCTGCCCTTCCTGGAAAACAGCTGTGTTGTGGGCCTTAATATTGTCTGGCTCGCCTGGTGCCTGGAGAAGGCATCCTTAAACAGAAATGACCTAAACCAGGAATCCCCATCCAGCAGCCCCTTAGCTCTTCCTGTGTAGCCCTTCAACCAGCTTTTTGGGTGCTATCACCCTCAATGCATTTTCCCTTAGACCCACACTATTCTTCCTGCCTCAAGAGGCACCACCTCCTGCTGTTCTTCCTAGTGTTAAAGTGCCCTCCTAAGAAAATGGTAGCTTTAGGGAATTTCATAAAGAGTTCTTCAAGTAGGCAGTATAATTCTGCCCTCTTATCCAATGACTGCTACACTTACTCAAGAGTCTTTGGTGAGGAACGTTTTCAAAATCCCTTTGAAAGTCCAAATATATAATATCTATGGGGGTCACCATTAACTACATGCTTATTTGCTTTCTATGGAATGCCAAAAGATTTATGAGGCAGGACTTTCCTTTGCAGAAGCCATGCTGATTTTCCCTCAGCAATCTTTATTCTTCTATGTGCCTAAATATTTCAGTTTTGATTACAGTTTTTATTGCCCTGTCTTGGATACCTCAGGCAACACCGATCTTGTCAGAACTTGGAACCTAAGTGGGGTGGGCCCTGGTGAGTAATTGGATGGGAGACTCCAATGATGACCAGATTTGTAGAGGCAAGCACTTGCAAACCACCTGTGTTAGGGTCTTGCCATGAAGACCCCACTAAGGGGCACCAAAGGGGTCTTTTATGATTGAATTTATTTTAACATTATAACATCACAAAAATAACCAACTAGCAAACATGAAACATCTTTCTTATGAATATTATAACATTAACAAACTATTAATAAAAATTTAAACAATAATCTCATTCAAATTTGCATAACATTCAGTATACTTGTTAAACCATCCCCTAGTTTAGGACAACCAAAAAAGGGATAGGTGTTTAGGAGGATGTAAATCATAAACAATTAAATACTCAAAAAAGGGGAACCATTTAGCTGCAAAATTAGTCTCTTTTGGGTAAAATTGTGATTGATAAATATTATCAGAGATCTTTTCTTGAGTATAGTAGTCCCATAACTTAAATAACCAACTTTCAATAGTAGGGATTTTTGATGACTTCCAGTTAGATGCCAATAATAACTTCGCTGCCATCAAAAAGTTACAAATTAATTCTTTTCTTATATTAGGGATGTCTACTATTTCCCATTGATTCAAAAAAATTAACTTAGGATCCAAAGGAATTAAATATCCTGTAATCTCCTGTATGTTTCTTAAAATTTCCTTCCAAAATTTATCCACATACGGGCAACCCCACCAACAGTGCGCAAAAGAACCAACTCCACCACACCCTTTCCAACAAAGTGGTAATCGTTTTGGAACAATTATTGATAATTTTTTAGGAGTCAAATAACATTGGTGAAGGATTTTATAAGATTGAACTTTAGTTGAAATAATATGAGATCTTAGTGTATTGGAAGATCAAATTGTCTTTCATTGGTCTGCAGTAACCTCAGAATTAGTTGCCAATTCTGTTGGTATTTTAAAGGTTTAATTTCGAATGTGTTTAAAATTAAATTATACAATTTAGATATTAATCCTTTTTGATTGTCATTTTTGCTTTCTGTTTCTTATATATAGCTTCATTTGCTTTTATGAATTTCATTCCAAAGTCCATGTCTTTCATTAGTTCAATAAAGAAATTCCAATTAACGTTGTCAAATGCTTTTTCAGCATCTAAAAATATCATCACCATCTGTTTTTCTGGATGCGCCTCATAGTATTCTAACAAGTTTAGTGCAACTTTGATATTATTTGCATGTTCAAAGTAATTCTGTTTAGCAAACCTAATATTCTGTGCTATTTCTTCCATCAGTAGTAAATTTATTTGATTCTGTAGGGCTTTTATATTTTGTCTTGAGCTTGCATTTGAGGGGTCTTTTTTAAGGTCTTTTCTTTCCAATTTTCCCGTTATTTCTTTGTATCTCTGCTGCTTCTCTCTTTTCCTTCTTGCTGCATATCTTATAGCCAATCCTCTAAAGTATGCCTTGCTTGCATCCCCGACAATGTTCATATGTACTTCTGTATTTATATTTTGTCTAAAATAGTTTTTCATTTCTTCTTTAGCCTCATTCAAAAAGTTTTTATTCTTTAGAAGCTGTATATTCAATTTCCATCTGAATTTCCTTGTTGTTTCTGCTATTTTCAGTAGCAAGGGGTTATGAACAGCATAGGTCCTTGGAAGTATGTCTATATCTCTGACTTCTTGTATCAAGCCTATGGATAGCCAACACATATCAATTCTAGACTAGGGTTTGTGATGATCTGAGTAGAATGTATAGTCCCTTCCTGTTGGGTTTCTGGTTCTCCACGCATCAGTCAGTTTATGTTCTTCTGCTAATTTAAGGAAGGATCTTGGGAGAAGTCCTTTCACATTTTTGGATTTCTTTATTGTCTTTCTGTCAAGGTCTTGATCTAGTACCACATTAAAGTCTCCAATTAAGCATAGTTCCTTATAGTCAAATCTTGCCAAAATTTCAGACAGGTTCTCATAAAAGTTTTCGTGGTGGTCATTTGGTGCATAAATCATTGCCAGCATGATCTTTTCTCCCAAAGAGATTTCAACCAGCAGTATTCTACTGTCTTCTGCTGAGTATATCAGAGTTTGTTACAATTCTTTTTAAATATATACCACTATACCTCTTTGCTTTGTCAGATCTGCAGTGAAAAAAAAGTCCCCAAGTTTTTTACATTGTAGGTAATGCTGGTCATTTTTTTTAATATGGGTTTCTTGCAAACATGTAATATCTGCATTTACTATTCTTAGTTGTTTGAAGGTTTTCCTTCTTTTCCCTGGCGAGTTTAATCCATTAATATTGGTTGAAAAGATTGATATTTGTTTCTGTTCCATTATTTTTTTCCTTTTTTAGTATCTTTCCTTTTTTTTCTTGTGTCTCACATTGGTTTTGGATTCTGGTGCCTACTCTTCTGTTTAGAAGAGCTCAACCAAATGTATGTTCAGCAAGTAAAATTATTAGATATAAAGAGTTGCTAGATGATAAAGGACTACTAAAAACAAAAGAAGAATTACAAAACCAAGATGTTAATTTAGACTGGTGGTCAAGAGTGCAGACTGAACCCAGATACAATAAAGATTTAAAAATGGGGGGCTTTTATCTAGAACAAAAAGAGTTTGAAAAACTGTTATGTGACTCAGATGAAAAGTTGATGAAGAAAATGTATATCTTCCTAATGGAAATGAAAGAAAATGATGGGGTGGAGAAATGTAAAAGACTATGGATACAGAATTTAGGTAATGATATTGACCAAGTACAGTGGGATAAGATATGGAAAGTAAATGTTAAAATAACTAAATCTGCTGCATTTAAAGAGAATTTATATAAGATGTTCCATAGATGGTATCTAACACCAGTTAGACTGGCTAAAATGTTTTAAAATATGTCAAATAAGTGTTGGAAATATAAAGAAGGTATAGGGACCTTTTTCCATATGTGGTGGTCCTGCAAAGAAGTACATAGATATTGGGTAATGATACATAAGTTATTACAAAATATCCTACAGATAATTCCTTTGAAACCAGAGATTTTTTTTATTAAACTGTGTGTTGGATATGAAGAGAGAGCAAGAACACTTAGTTATCCATATAGTAACAGTGGCTAGAATCTTATTAGCAACCTACTGGAAACAACAAAGAGTCCCCCAACAAGAACAATTAATAACAAAGGTAATGGAGATGGTGGAAATGGATAAATTAGCATAGTTAATGAAACGGCAAGTGGAAGAAGATTTTTCTGTACCATGGGAACCCTTCTACAAATGGATGACAAACAACAATAACCAGTAAACATAAATATGATACTAAGATTAACTGTATCCTACTATATAATTCCCTTAGCGTCTATCCAACGACTCACATTGATGCTGGTGCGCCTGCGCAGGGCACACCAGCATAAAAGGGTGCTGGGGAAGGCCACCAATGGAGGGCGCAGGTTAGGTAGCCCAGCTGGCGGAAGAGGGTGGCGCAGGAAGAGCATCGCGCTCAAGCCCTGGTGGAGCCCGGGCATCAGTGAAGCGCCCGTCCGCCTCGGAGCTCCACCAAGCTGCGCCGCACCTCCCTAAACCCCCATTACCTGCCATCCCTCTCCAGACCCATCCCACTTCTCCATCCTTCCCAACCCCCCTTGCCCTTCCTACCTGCCATCCCGCCCCACACCCCTCCTGCCTTTCCACCCTCCCCAAACCCCCATTGCCTCCCTACCTGCCATCTCTCCCCAGACCCCTCCTGCATCTCCACCCTCCCCAAACCCCCATTTGCCTCCCTACCTGCCATTCCTCCCTGCACCCCACCTGCCTCTCAGCCCTCCCCAAATCCCTATTGCCTCCCTACCTGCCAAGACTCTCCAGACCCCTTCTGCTTCTCCACCCTCCCCAAACCCCCATTGTCTCCCTACCTGTCATCCCTCCCCAGACCCCTCCTGCTTTTCACCTCTCCCCAGACCCCCTTTCCCCCCACCTGCCAGCCCTTCCTAACCACCACTACCCCAGCACTCCCCAGCTTTCTAGAGCCCATTGTATTTATTTGCACAACGGGCTCTGTTTCTAGTAATGACATAATAGAGCTCACAATTAATGTAATAAGGTGGAATATAAGAGATAAAAGAAATAGATAATAGATATCGACAAGTAAAATGATAACTGTCTCATATTTGTATATATGTGTTGGAAAACAATAAAAAATATTTTAAAAAATAAAATGAAATGTTTCTATGCAATTAACCAACATGAAATTCAAAAAATATCTCTATTAAATTTTATTAATTATCTTAAATCTTACTACTACCAACGCTATAACTCTAATTACTAAACTAACCATCTCTTCCTTTTCTCTCCCCCTATTAATTAAAAGTGTTTTTAATTAATAAAGATTGAAACTCTAAAATTAACTACTTAATATCACAAACATTGTAACTATTAACTTCAATACTTTATAAACAACAACATCAATGTCTAAATAAACAAATCTCTCTACTTTTTAACTATTGCTATTATTTCTTCAAACACCCTCCCTCAACTATTATTACTTCTGTTTAAAACATTTAAAGAAGTATATTTATATAAATATAAGTAGAAATAGTCTATATTAATTAAAATAAAAAGAAAACAAAGGAAATAATTCCTAAATATTGTTCTCTTGGGCTAGTATGTTACCTCACACACTAGCAGTAGGTAAATACCTAATGCTAAGGAACTACAACAAAAAAGGAAGCAACATCAAAGGAACTAAACCATATTCCCCCCTCCTGGACAAGAGGATTTATCAATTAGCTAAAATTGACTTTACTCTTCCATGATATCAATGGACTTAAATTGATTAAAAGTTCTTGACAGGGATTTTACTCCCTTTTTGTTGTGAAGGAGACATTAGAAGTTTTCTTTTATAATTTGGTTTGTTGACCTCCATCTGAGATTCCAGCTCCAAACTTTGCAGAAGATGTTAATCTTCTTCCGGATCCGAGGCTACAATTTGCTTCCCATTGTGTATAACTGAAGGTTTGATGTAATTTAGCCACTTGTAGCGGATGTTGACTCTTCTTAATGCCAATGTTGTAGATTTGAATTCTTTCCTTTTAGAAAGTACCTCATTTGGCAGGTCAGAGAAGATGTATATTGGCATTTCTTTAAAGAACAATGGGCCTTTGGTTCTGGCCAGTTCTACAAGTTGCTTTTTAATATTTGGATCCTCAATCTCCACAATAATATCTCTTGGTGCATTTCTCTTCTTAGCCATCTTCTCAGATCCAACACAGAATGCTTTAGTAATTAAAGGTTTCTTGTCTCCTGGCAAGTTTAGTTGTTTTGTCAACCAGCTAGTCAAAGTCAGAATTAAGTCATCTGTTTTTATTTGACATTCTTTTACTCCTCGTAGCTTTAAATTTTTTCTCCTTAGTGCCACTTCTAAATTAATCATTCTCATCTGAAATGAGTCAGAGATTTCATGGAGATCACAGATGTCTCATTGAGACATAAGTGCCATGTCTAAAGCATTTTCAAGTTTTGCATTCATTTTTGTGAGTTCAAACTTTATATCAGCTAATTGATTAAATAGGGGCTGCACTAACTCCAACATCTGTTTTGATAGAGTGCTCCAATTTTGCAAATTGTAGATCTAGGGACACGGATTGCATATTTAACACTGCTTCAGCACCGGGAGTTCCATTGGCCATCTTGCTTCCTTCGAAGCTGCGGTTTTGCTGTACAATGGAATCCACTTCCAAAAAGAGGCTCTGCTGATTTTTAACAGCTACAGTTGGTGATCTTTTTCTTCCCCGATCCTTGTCCCCCCATTCCTTGGCTGAATAATATGGAAAGAGCTCTGCCAACCTTGATTCCAGGCAGGGGGGAGTTGGAGCCCCTTCAATGCGCATCCAACTACCCAGAGATCAATACCACGCCCCTGGGGGCACCAAAGTTCAGCTATGATTTGATTGCACTCTCCTCCACCACAGTTTCTATTAATTTGCTTGTGATAGTTCCTAATTGGCCTGTAATTTCTTAGTTCTCCTCTGCACTCCTTTAAAAAAAATCAGTGTAAAATTCGCTGCTCTACAGTCCTCCAGTACAGTGGCTGGTTTTAGTAACAAATTCCATTACAGGTGAAAAAACTTGAGTTTTCTCTTGACTACCCCAATCTTTTCCTTTCCCTGCTAGATCAGTTATAGCTTTGATAACCATGTTCTCGAAGGTGAAACTCAGACCCCTTTTTACTACCGGATGTCCCCCAAGCAAGAATCATATTTCATGGGGATTGCCAAGATGCTCCTGCACTTCAGATGGACCTGGATTGGTCTCCTTGCTGCTGACAATGCTGCAGGAGAAAGATTCCTGAGAACCTTGACTCCTGTGATTACCAGGATTGGGATTTGCATTGCCTTCACAGAAAATATTCCAGAACTGCATTCAGACAAGGTGGAGGTCAATTTCCGTACATATCCATTTTTTATGCAGAGAAAATGTAATGTCTTTGTTTTCCATGGAGACTTACAGTCCATATTTGCTGTTGCATTGTTAATTAACCGTAATGAGGAAAAAAGAAAATCCTCTTTGGGAAAAGTTTGGATCACAGCAGTCTTCCATGATCTCAGTTTGATGTGGTTTTTCCAATTCTTTGGCACCCAGCATATCCATGGTTCTTTTTCCTTTTTGATCCATACAAACATCAAGACCAAATATGACAAGTTGGAATCATTTTTCTTTTCTTTCTCTGTAATCATGATGCAATCCTTTCATTGTTTATATTCTAATCATGGGTGGTCTGTGAAACACTGGAGTAGATGCAGAGAGAAAGAGGAAGTGAAACCCCCATCTCAGGATGAGCTTGAAAAAATCCTGTCTGAAGACAGCTATAGCATCTACAACTCGGTACAGGTGGTGGCACGGACCTTGAATGCTGCCTCCTTATTCAGATCTAATCAGGTTTTGAACAGAGCCCAGGTGGGAGTTCAGGAGGTGCAGCCATGGCAGGTATTTGTTTTCTCTAAAATCATAGGAATATTAGAGTAGGTATTCTGGATGATACTGTTACCCAAATGGATGGTCTCCTTGCAAGTTGGGGGGAATTATAGTGCAAGGAGAGTCAGCAAGGGAGGGTAACTGAGGGATTGTCCACTGATGTATACAGGGATCGTTCCTCTAGAAAACTATATTAAATAGGTAGAATGTTTAACCAAAAGAGATTTTATTTATAAAATAATACAGATCACATGCACCAGAATACATACAGCACATATTCAGAGCTAACTAGAAGACAGGGAGGGAAATGGGAGATAGAAATACAATGGCTTGGGCAATATTTGCCAATCGAGAAGGCAAAGGGTGTCCATAGGAAAGAAAACACCATGGCATCTTCTGCTAGAAAACAATAACTTAATGGCCTTCTCCAAGGTGAGACAATAAATCTGAGAAAGGTTTGATTAAACTTTCCTGGGTGTTACTAAAGGTAAAAAAGATGCTTGATGACCCCAAATTGCTGGCAAGTGGGGCTTATCTGACCTCTGAATATCCCAGATTGGAAAAGTGAATTAGGGTAGATCAGCAGGCATCACCGTGGTTAGTTCAGGAACGCCTGCAAGGTCCTATTGTCTTAGAATCTTTGCACATCTCCAGGCAGGGGCAGGGGCTGAAAGCTAGTGTCACCTTGTAACACACATTAGTAATCTTCCAATTCCCAACCGGGGTTGAGAAGACATATCCTGCCTCGCCAGGCAACATTTTTGTGCTTTTAAAACATGTGAGCAGAGGGGCTTAGGATATCGCTAGAAACAAAGCCCGTTATGCAAATAAATACAATGGGCTCTAGAAAGCAGGGGCTGGGGAGGGCTGTGGGGTGATCTGGAAAGGGCTGATAGGCAGACAGAGGGTCTGGGAAGGGCTGGAAGTCAGGTGGGGGTCTGGGAAGAAAGGCAGGTTGGAGATTCTGGGAAGGGCTGGCTGGCAGACAGAGGGTCTGGGAAGGGACAGAGGGCAGGTGGGGGTCTGAAAAGGGATAGAGGGCAGGAGGGGTGTGGGAAGGGCAGGCAGGGAGAGAGGGCAAGGGGTTCTGGGGAGGGGTGAGAGGCAGGAAGGGTCTGAGAAGGGCTAGCAGGTAGGGGGCAATGGGGGTCTGCGGAGGGCTGAGATGTAGGAGAGATCTGGAAAGGGCTGGCAGGTGGAGGGGCAAGAGGGGTCTGGGGAGGGTTGAGACATAGGAAGAATCTGGGAAGGGCTGGCAGGTGGAGGGCAAGGTGGGTCTGGGGAGGGCTGAGATGAAGGAGGGGTCTGAGAAGGGCTGGCAGGTGGAGGGTAAAGGGGGTCTGTGGAGGGCTGAGACACAGGAGAGTTCTGAGAAGGGCTAGCAGGTGGAGGGGCAAGGGGGTCTGGGGAGAGCTGAGATGCAGGATGGGTCCGAGGAGGATTGGTAGGTAGGGCGCAAGTGGGGTCTGGGGAGGGCTGAGACGCAGGAGGGATCTGGGAAGGGCTGGCAGGTGGATGGGCAAGGGGGGTCTAGAGAGGGCTAAGATGCAGGAGGGTTCTGAGAAGGGCTGGCAGGTGGAGGGGCAAGGGTGGTCTGGGGAGAACTGAGATGCAGGAGGGGTCTGGGGAGGATTGGTAGGTAGGAGGCAAGGGGGGTCTGGGGAATGCTGAGATGCAGGCGGGGTTCAGAAGGCAGTGGGCACTTCACCTCCATCCCATCGCCCTGGCTCCACCGAGTGCGGTGCAGCTCCAGCAGGGCTCAGAGGGTGGCAGGTGCTTTGCCTCCACAATGGCTCCGCTGAGAGCGGCGTGGCCTGGTTCCAGTGGGGCTCAGAGGGCGGCGGGCTCTGAGAGGCAGGAGGGGTCTGGAGAGGATTGACAGGTAGGGGGCAAGGGGGTCTGGAGAGGGCTGGTAGGTGGAGGGGCAAGGGGGTCTGGGGAGGAATGGCAGGTGGAGGGGCAAGTGGGGTCTGGGGAGAGTTGAGATGCAGGAGGGGTCTGGGGTGGATTGGCCGGTACGGGAGCTAGGGGGGTCTGGGGAGGGTTAAGAGACAGGAGGGATCTGGAGAGGATTGACAGGTAGGGAAGCAAGGGGGTCTGGAGAGGGCTGAGATGCAGGAGAGGTCTGGGGAGGATTGGCAGGTAGGGGAGCAAGGGGAGTCTGAGGAGGGCTGAGACACAGGAGGCATCTGGGGAGCACTGGCAGGTGGAGGGGCAAGGGGATCTGGGGAGAGCTGAGAGGCAGGAGGGATCTGGGGAGGATTGGTTGGTAGGGGGCTAAGGGGGCGTCTGGGGAGGGCTGAGATGCAGAAGGGGTCTGGGGATTGGCAGGTGGTGGCAAGGGTGGTCTGGGGAGGGCTGAGACGCAGGAGGGATCTGGGAAGGGCTGGTAGGTGGAGGGGCAAGAGTTGTCCTGAGAGGGCTGGGACATGGACGGGGCTCAGAGGGCGGCAGGTGCTTTGCCTCTGCCCCATTGCCCCAGATCCACCGAGCATGGTGCAGCCCAGCTCGAGAGGGCCTCAAAGGGCAGCAGGCACTTCGTCTCTGCCCCAATGCCCCAGCTCCACCGAGCACAGTGCGGTCCGGCCCTGGAGGGGCTCATAGGGCAGCGCGGGCTTCACCCTTGCCCTGCCACCTGAGCTCCGCCAAGCACGGCGTGGCCTGGCTACAGCGGGGCTCAGAGAGCAGTGGGCGCTTCATCTCCGCCCCATCATCCTGGTTCCATCGAGTGTGGTGTGGCCTGTCTCTAGTGGGGCTCAGAGAGCAGCAGGCGCTTCACCCTCACCCCGTCACCCTTACTCCACCATGCTCAGCACAGCCAAGCTCCGTCTTCCCTGTTCTGTCCAGTGTGGCGCGGACAGGTGGGGTTCAGAGGGCGGCTGGCGCTTCTCCCTTACCCCAGCTCCGCTGAGTCGTCTGAAACCTGCTAAGACAATTATGTTATAGTATGATATTCATAAGCTTTGTGTCAGAGAAATTCTGGAAACACTCTATTGTCACACTATTTCATCAAACTAAACTGTTCAGTTTCTACCCAATAATTTCTCACTCACTTTCTAATCACCATATATGCTGCCACATTACGCTGCTGTAGCCTGAAGGTCATTAAGCGTTGCAATCAGCTAGTTTTTCTACACACACACAAAGCTACATGTGATTCTTCTATTCTCAACCTTTAGAGGGTGAGTTCCAAAGAATGTCTTGATAACTAGAGATGGGCACGAATGGGGGAAAAAAAACCAAACATGATGTTGGTTGTTTGTTGCCATCCACAAACAGGGACTCATGAACAACCATGAACATGGCCCTGTTCACGAATATGTTTGTGATTGGCTGTTCTTGGGGGCCAGCAGGCTCTCCTCCAGCCATCATCCAAGTCAAGATCCCTATTACACCACTCCCAGAAACCTGACCTGAGCAGGTACCAGGAAAGATACCAATAATGAATAATAGTTTGGTCCAGAGCCTGCCAGCAGCCCTAGAATTTGAAAGGGTAGATCCCTATCCCACCACACACAAAGAAAATTCAAGCTCCAATGCACTCTATCAAAAGGCCAACAGCTGCTCTCCACTGTCTGCAAAGCCAGAGCTGGGAGCCCCCCACCCCCCTGCTCTTTGCTCCTGCCTATCAAGCTAAATTGGGCTTAGATTGGGGTTTCCAGGGCAACAGCAGGAGTTCAGACAGAGTTCAGACAATCCCTGCCTAAGTTGCCAAGGGAATTGATTGCAGGTGCCAGTCTGTCTGGCTTGATGAACAGCAATGAATGAGGCTTGTAACGACCACCTGTTCATTTAGAATGGGGCCTCACGAACAGCTTGTTCGTGAACAGCAGATTGGGCTGTTTGTTGCTTTTTTTTGTTCGTATTGCTGTTCATGCCCATCTTTGATAACTACCAGAGCCACTGTTACTGTTTGTACCTGCCTAAAGCATTGAAGGCAGTCATCTTCAGTTTTATCATGGGTTTGTGGGTGCCAGCATGACTGCTCTCATTTCTAAATGTAAACTTTCACCTGTCAATCCATCATTCTCTGAAGATCATATACTTCTTTTTTTTTAATAAGATTTTTATTGGATTAGATATCATTTAATTTTAAATTACAGTCAATTTCCCTTTTCTCCAATTCTAACCCCCTCCCTTTCCCCCCCTTTTGTTGACTTCCAACAGTTTTCCAACCCTTTGTCCCTTTTCCCTTACTCATTTTAAATTCATTCTATCTAACAAGCATATATTTTCACTTTCTTCTAAGCTTATCTATATAACACAATGTTCCTTCTGTCTTCTTACTTACTTTAACAACTAAATAACAATAATAATAATACATAACTAAATAATATCTTTCTTTTGATAATAATCCTTTAACTATTTTTGGTACTCTGTACTCTATCTTATAGTCCCTTCTTCAATATGGGACAAACAATTTATCCCATTTTGCATAATTTCAAATACTTCTATAAACAATACATTCATATAAGTCAACCAATTTAACTTATACTCTATATATTACTTTTTCTACATGTCTTATCTTCATGCTGCTTTAGTTATATAATTATATTACTTTAATTATGCAACTATATAATTATATTGATCTTTTCATTATGCAACCAAAAATCGTCAACCAATTTGACTCATATATATCTTCAAACCAACTCATTCAATTTAGTACATTGTACAATTTTTACCAGATATAATATTAATTAGTCTATCCTTATAATTAGTTATTTTCTATCGTTATACTATATATAATAGTCTAATAAAATAATTGCTTAGAAATTCACATTTGCCTCTCCTCCCTCCAGTAAAGTCACCTCCCTCTGCATTTTATTATATTTCAATAGTTCTCAAACTGCCACAGTTCTCCTCCCACCTCCCAATTCTTAACTAGATATTGTTTCAGCTTCTCCCAATCCGTGTTAAACTGTCCTGGATCAAGGTTTCTCAATTTTCTTGTCATTTTGTCCATTTCCGCCATATACAGCAATTTGTATATCCAATCCTCAATAGTTGGCACTTCTTGTACTTTCCATTTTTGCGCATACAAAAGTCTAGCCGCTGCTGTCATGTAAAATAACAATGTCCTGTGTTGAGCTGGAATATTCTCCATTCCCAAGTTCAGTAGCAGGAGTTCTGGGTTCTTATTGATTTGAAATTGTAAAATCTCACTTATCACTCTTATTATTTCCCCCCAGTACTGCCTAGCTACCTCGCAAGTCCACCACATGTGGTACAGAGATCCTTCATGCTTTTTACATTTCCAGCATTTATTGGACATATTCAAATTCCCTAGCGCAATTTTCTTTGGTGTCATATACCAACGATAAATCATTTTATAGACATTCTCTTTGATATTGGTACATGTTGTAGTCTTCATTGTATTCTTCCACAAGTATTCCCACGCCTCCATTGTTATTTCCTTATTAAAATTTATGGCCCACTTCACCATTTGTACTTTGACTATTTCATCATCGGTATACCATTTCAACAGTACTTTGTATACCTTAGAAATTTCCTTTTTATCCTCTTGTAAAAGTGTCTGCTCTAATTCTGAATTCTCCATTCTTATCCCTCCCTTCACACAGTCCGAATTGTAGAGATCTCTAATCTGTCTATACTGAAACCAGTCATAATTTGGAGATAACTCATCCTGTGTCTTTATTTTAAGTTTAGAAAATTCTATTCGGGTTATCTCCTTATATGTTAAACACTGTTGTTCATTATCGACAGTTCTCAGATCTATTACTTCGTATGGAACCACCCATGAGGGGGTTCCTTCTTGTAGATAGTCTCTGTACTTCTTCCAAGTTATATATAGACTTCTCCGTATATAATGGTGTAAAAACATAGAATTCGCCTTTACTTTGTCATACCATAAATATGCATGCCATCCGAATATTTTTTTTTTTTTTTAGATGTGGTATTTCTCCCCCCAATCAATTTTCTTCCAATTATGGCAATTAATTTATAGGTGGTAGTTTTGTACTGTTTGGTAGGATTCAATTTATAGAAGAACTTGCTAGCTTTATATGAAGGATCTTTAGTAGCTAAGATGAATTGTGGATACTTAGTATTAAAGGTTTTAATAGATTAGTAAATTCCTGTTCACTTGAAAAGTTTTATTTTGACTTGTTAAGCTTGGTGTATATACTTTCCCTTCTAACGTTGTCTGAAGAGATCACAAATTGCTGCAGTAGTGACTATATCAATAGGATCTATAAATAATCTTTAGAGTGTTCTTTGGTACAGGTATCAAGTAAATTTAAACAAGTAAAAGTTAAATGATTTTCTGTGTTTATAACTTATGGAGATTTTTATTAACTTGAACAATGAATTCAGCTTTATATAACTTAGCAATTACCCTTGAACGTTTCTAAGCTTTGCCTCTTTCTCTTTTCTCTCTTTTGTTTATTTCAAGACAAAAATAGGCCAAAATAAAATAAGAGAAATGATTCTATTAGTGAAGTGTTTTATTCACACTTCAAATAGTTATTGAAAATAAATTGTTTGATTTCCTTTCCACTGACCTCTTACCCTTTTCTTTCCCTCTTTTTTGCAGTGTTGTAGTTTCACACTAAGTAGTTTGAATGTAATATAGAAGGATTTATTTGATGTTCCCTAGCTGTCCACTCCTTTTCTCTAACTCCTTACTCTGTTCTATTTTCTTATATCCTTTGTTTAGATAAATCAACTTATTTCGTTTAATTTTCCCCCTTTCCCCCCTCCTTTCCCCCCTCTCTTTTCCTTTCTATTCCCTCCTCCTCCCTAACCCACCCAACTTTGCCCTTTAAGTCTGAATTAGCAATACAAATGAGCTTTGGAAATTTCTCCCCCTCCCTTGATGTTTCCCTTTCCCCTTTCCCTAGTTATCTTATCTTTCCCTCCCACGGAACTCTTGGTTGATTAGCTCTAAGATCACAATAATGGGAGATCTATTTCAAATCCTTTCCCTCCCACAAATCCCCTGGCCAGTTGTTACAAACTGCACAAAAATAATAGATTTGTTCCCCAAAGCCCTTTTAGCTAGTGTGTTCTATTCACACACTAGTTTGGTATATACCAAAACTTACCGGGCTTAACTAAAAAAGGAGTTACATTGAAAGGACCGAACTCCCCCCTCCCTTTCTTACCCCGTTTTGAATCTTCAATAAAGAGTATTATGATAACGCTTCCCTTAAATTTTAGCATTGTGGCTAAGTGTCTAAATCAATTGTCTCTTACTGAAATTTTACTTCCCTTCTGAGGGATGAAGATGTTGACTGAGAAAATTTTCTTTTTTGACTTGGTTTGCTTGTTTCCATCAGTTCTTCTAGGTTCAGTTCATTTAACATTGATGCTGCAGAGTCGTAGTCCGAAGCAATAAGACGATGTCCTTTGTGATAGACCAGTAGTTTCGTGTAATTCCACCATTTGTATTGTACTTTCGCTCTCCTCAAAGTCTCGGTTGTGGGTTTAAGTTCTTTTCTCTTTAAGAGAACTTCATTAGGCAGGTCACTGTATACTTGTATCTGGGTGTTATTGAATAATAGAAAGCCTTTGGATCTTGCTTCATTGATTATTTTCTTCCTATTGAAGTATCTGGTACTTCAATAATGATATCTCTCGGCATATTTCTTTTTTTCTGCTGGCTTAAAGATCCAATGCGATAAGCTTTTGTTATGAGTTGGTTTGTGCCTTCCTTAATGCCCAGCAGCTTAGATAGCCAAGGTGTTAATGTTCTGATTATATTTTCATTTTCTATAAGGGACTCTTCAATCCCACGGAGCTTGAGATTTCTGTAACGAGCTGACACTTCCAGGTGAAGAATTCTTTCCTCCTGCTGTTCTAGTTTATTATATATTTCTCTTACGTCTCTTTGAGACATGATACTAAGTTCCATAGCACTTTCAGCTGTTTGATTTGTCTTTTGAAGTTCTAATTTGATTTCTGTTAATTGTGTAGATAGCGGTTGGATGAGCAGCGTCATTTGCTTGAGCAGGTTTTCTTCAAATTTTGCAAACTGTGCCTCGAGGGAGTGGTTATTAGTTTTTGCTGCTGCATTTGTTTCTACAAGTTTCCTGTCGGCCATTTTGGATAGCTCGGCCTTGCTGCGTTCCTGAGGCATAGTTTGAGTTGTGCTGTAAAAGAGCTGCTGCAAATTTCTTGCTGATTTTGGATAGATCTTCTTTTCCCTCTGCGTCTGCTTTCTCAAATATATAATGCAGGGTAAGCGATATCAGCTGTTTTCCGGGGTTTACAGGGAGGAAGGAGACAGAGATCTTTCAATGTGCGTCCATACCCGAAGGCTCTGACGCCACGCCCCCCGAATATTTTTTTATATCCTTCTAAGGCCAGTAATTTCCAGTTTTTCAACATTATCCAATCTTTCAGCCACACTAAACAAATTGCGTCATAGTAAAGTCTTAGATTGGGCAGTTGCATTCCGCCTCTTTCTTTTGCATCTTGTAGGACTTTCATTTTCACTCGAGGCTTTTTGCCTGCCCAAACAAAGTCTGATATTTTTCTCTGCCATTTTTCAAACTGCTTGGAGTCTCGGATAATTGGTATAGTCTGTAGCAAAAACATTACTCTCGGCAACACATTCATCTTAACTACTGTAATCCTTCCCAACCATGACAGATTCAGTCTATTCCATTTAATCAAGTCTTGCTCTATCTGAGTCCATAATTTTTCATAATTATTTTTAAATAGATCTATATTCTTTGCAGTCAGTTCAATTCCCAAATATTTCACCTTGCTTGTTACTTCACAATCTGTTATTTCCATTAACAATTGTTGTTTTTGCTTAGTCATATTTTTACATAGTATCTTTGACTTCTTTTTGTTAATATAAAACCCTGCCAAATCTCCAAACTCCTTAATCTTCTCTATCACTTTTGGCATATTCTCCGTTGGATCTTCCACAATTAACATTATATCGGCCGCAAATGCTCTGACCTTATATGAAAAGTCCTTTATTTTTATTCCACGAATTTCATCGTCTTGTCGTATCTGTATCATCAAAATCTCCAATACCAGAATAAATAACAGTGGAGACAGCAGGCAACCTTGTCTTGTTCCTTTAACCTATAGTCAATTTCTTAGTGATCTCGTCATTCACCACAATTGCTGCATTCTGGTCTCTATAAATTTCTTTTACTGCTCTTATGAATCTTTCTCCCATTTGTAGCTTTTCCATAGTGGCAAACATAAAGTCCCAGTTCAAATTATCAAACGCTTTTTCAGCATCCACAAAGAAAAAGCCAACCTCTTTATCCGAAGATCATATACTTCTGAGTTGACTTGTTGTAGAACTGTATGAGATTGTTTGTACTGTAAACAATTTGTTACATGTCAACTGAAAGGTATAAAATACAGGTGCAGATATGTCCCAGTATGCATTTAGTATCTACCTGATTGAATCCAAGGCTTATTGCTAAATAAACATTTCTCACCACGATTCCAAAATGTATCCCTTGAGTTGGTTTCTCAGATTAGAACTGAATTGGGGAAATCTACAATTGGCTAAGGATGTTGGTTTAATTTCCCCTTCACTTTTTTATTAGCATGAGTGCAAGTTCTGCTAACGATATCAATATTCTATCAAATCTGGTATCCTTTTTCCAACAGTGGCCAGTCAGATGCCAATGGGAAGACCACATACAGGGCACACAGACAACCACCATCATCTGCTGAGTACTTCCCAGTTTCTGAAACTCAGAGACATTCAGCAGCTGAACCTGGATGCCACTTTTAGCTATTATGTCTAGGAGGTAACAACAGCCCTAACCAACCTTTAAATCAATCCAAAGTTTATTATTTTTTTCTCAAGCTATCATCACATCTTATGGCAGTTAGAAGTCATACTTCTATTGGTCTGCCTTGAACCTATCATCCATCAGATTTATGTTTTTAGTTGGTTAATTTCTAGAACAACTTTAAATTAATAAATTCCCAAAGTAGTTAACTGCACAATAAAAGAATAAAAAGCCAAGTTCTAGTAAAATGGGAGAAGGAGATTTTTTTCTATTAGTTTTCTATACACCAAGCATAATTTTCTAGACGTATATCAAGACTAGCACATGATATTGCAAATCAGACTGCAGCTGAGACATATATAAGAGCATTAATATACTGGCATATTTATTCTCAGTCACTTTTCTAATGATCCTGTTGTGGGCTGAGCCAGCCCAAGCAAAGTAGTCCAAGTCCAGTCCAAAGTCAGAGGACGAGTCCAAAGCCAGGGGTGAGTCCAAAGTCCAAAATTGCTTAAACAATTCTCTTTAGAATGCAAACTCAAACTTACATGTCTGATTCTAACTTCACAGGGCACTTATGCAGATTACTGCAGTCGAAGCCAGTTGAAGTTAGGGGAATTAGAAAGATGTGTTATATTGAGGATTGCTGAGGGTCTTCCAAAAGAAGCTGAAGCAGAAAGAGGAGACTCAGGAAAGGATCTGAGATTCCTTGTCAATGTAAAAAAAACCCTACTGTGAGTCATATGGAGGCCTTTAGCCCAGGCAATGAATCAAAAGAGACTGGCTCTCCAATACACAAAGCTGAAATCCAGCATGGCTTCTCATAGTTTTAAATATGTTTACTTTGTATGTCATTCTAGCTTCATCCTTTCCTGAGAAACTTCCGGTTTTACAGTAATTCCATGAAAGGAGTTTATTTTGATGAAAACGGGGACATGGCAGTCGACTTTGATATTGTAAATTGGGTGGTGATGCCCAACCAGTCTATTGTTCAAGTTAAAGTTGGGAGTACAGAGAGACAAACGTCTTCTCCAGAGATAAAGTTCTCCATTAATCAGGATACCATTGTGTGGCCCAGATGGTTTAATGAGGTGAGGAAAATACTTATTTCATTTTATACTCTTTAACAGGGCTTTTTTTCTGGGAAATGAGGTGGTGGAACTCAGTGGGTTGCCAGCACAGGGGGCAACTCGTGGTGGGAAGTGGTGCCCCTGGTACCATGTGCGCATGCACAAAGTGCACATACACTTCCGGGACCACACAATGATATCACTTTTGGTCACCTGGAACAAGGGGGGGAGTTTTTTAAAGTTTAAATCGCCCTCAGTGAAAATCGTCACGTGGCCCTGCCCCCTGATCTCCAGCCAGAGGGGAGTTTAGATTGCCCTCTGCACCGGTGGGGCCACTGGCCATGTGACTGTTTTTAAGAGGTGCCAGAACTGCGTTCCAGCTGAAAAAAAGCCCTGCCCTTTATACTTTTCAGTTAGTATTCCCTGTCAAATCAGTTTATAGTCTAAGAACACAAGAAATGAGAAAGGCAGGGAAAAGGCATGATGGAATACACATTTAGAGATTGTAGTCAACAGCAGTTATTGCTAATGGTGATCTGAGGGACTGGTCGGGGCTATGGGCAGCGTGCCCCAAATAGAGATCTGGAAAGGGTCCCTCCTGCCTGGCACAGCCCAGAGGACCTCACATGGCTCATGAGTAATAGAAAGCCCCTGTGGTGTCCATTTTTTTGTTACACTCATTTCTGGGTGTCATTAGGAGAATCATAGAACTGGAAGGTGATGATCTTCATGGTCATTGAATGAACATTGTGTCTCCCTCCCAGATACTGACAAGACCCAGACCTGCTTAGTTTCACCAAGGTTGCTGTATAATGGGCATTCATAGTAGGATGAGAAATTGGTTGGTGGCCCAAAGAGTATCCATTTACAGGAACAGTGCTGATGAATTAAGAACTTGGAATCCTGAAGGAGTGGGGATGGAGTCTTCAATGGCCATAAGTGCCTAGGCAAACCATGCAGCATGTGGGCCTCATTAGCTCCTTGCACTCCTTCGTCCTCTTCTCTTCTGGCCCTAACCCATTTCCTCCTGGCAATTGGCAGGAGACTTACTGTTCTGGGAGTGAGCTGTGCCAAATATATATTGATGTCACTTCCCGTGCATCCATTACTGGGGTAACTTTAATAATTTGCAAAAAGTCAATGGTTTTACCACAGAATCTTTGCAGAATACTAATGCAACTCTAGTCACTTTTTGGCAGAAGCAGAAGTGATGTTTGCCTGCTGATATTATGCCAGTACATTAAGCCTTTTCTCACCCCTATCCTTGCCCAAGTTATGGGTGGGCAAGGATTACAAACACTTAGCTGGAAAGAGAGATAAGGGTTTCCAATCTCCATGTGAAAGAAGGAGATCTCCTGAAATTACAAATTAGCTCCAGATGACAGTGATTCTTTCCCCTAGATGAAATAGCTGCTTTGGAGGGTGGAATTTTTCTAGCATTCTAAAGCATCCCTTGTTGAGGTCCCTCCCTTCCCCAAAACACACCATCTACAGGCTCTACCCCTAAATCTCCAGGAATTTCCCACCTCAGAATTGGCAACCAAGCATGTGTGTTATGTGCTGTCAACATTCTTTCAACTTATGGTGACCCTATAAATGAATGTCCTCCAAAATGTCTTATCATTGACAGTCTTGCTAAGGTAGATGTGATGATACTAAAGCTAATATGCTCTTTTCAGTGAAGCTTGTCTTCTCATGATATGACTAAGATCGGCCAGCTTCATTTCAATCATTTTATCTTTTCAGGAGAATTCAGGCTTCATTTGATCTAGAACCCACTTATTTGTCTTTACGACCATCCATGGTATCCCTAAAACTCTTCTTCAATATCACACTTCACATGAATCAATTTTCTTCCTCTCAGCTTTCTTCATTGTACAAGTTTCACATCCATACATAGTAATAGAGAATACCCACAACACACTATGGATTACTTTAATCTTGGTCCTGAACAGCATATCCTTGTTCACCTCACCTTGACGCAAATTGAATCCAGCTTTCCTTATTATATCTTCTGAATATAAATTGAACAGACAGGGCGATAAAATACATCCTTGGCAGACACCTTGGCCAATTGGAACTGTTCCATCATGGGCAAGCAAGCCCTCTTCAAGAAAAAGCACTAATTCATGGTCCCAGGGCCCAAATAGCTCTTCCCGACACCATGAACACAGCCAGTGGTTCACCACTACAGTCTTATGTTCCCGTTCATCTATTTGAGAGATGTTAGAGTTAATCCTTGTGCATGTACTTATTCAACACTAGGGGTGTGACCCAGAAAATATTCAGATTTCCAGGAAATATATTTGGAAATACCCCAAACCCAAAGGGGCAAGCCGCTTCAGATTCGAGCATTTCAATCACTTCGGAATGTTCTGTAAAGATTCGGAGCATTCCAAAGTGATTTAAGGGACTGGGATTTCTCCCAGCACCCAACCCATCCCCAAACCAACCCCCCCCACTTAGCCCCCCCTCCCCTCCAACCAACTTACCTGGCCCTAAAGATCCCTTTAAACTATCAGCTGGCAGGTGGCAAGGGGGATTCCCCCCTGCCGCCAGACAACTGATAGTTTAAAGGGCCCCTGCCTTGCAAGCTGGTCCCTTTAAACTATCAGTAGGAACTGGCTTTGCCTAAGAGCCCCCTTCCCTTCCTCCAGCCAGTTGGGATGGGGGGGGGGAAGACTTGGAGGCGAAGTCAGTTCCCAGGGTGGCTTTGAAGCCTCACCGGAAATGGGATTTGCCTCAGAGCCCCCTTCCCCTCCTCCAGCTGGTTGGGAAAGTGCGTTCCTGGCACAGCTTTGAAGCCCCGCTGGGAACGGGCTTCACCTCAGAGTCCCCTTCCCCTCCTCCAGCCGGTTGGGATGGGGGACAGACTTGGAGGCAAAGTCAGTTCCCAGTGCGGCTTTGAAGTCCCGCCTGGAACAGGCTTCACCTCAGAGCCCCCTTCCCCTCCTCCAGCCGGTTGGGATGGGGGAGGGAAGACTTGGAGGCGAAGTGCATTCCCGGTGTGGCTTTGAAGCCCCACCAGGAATGGGCTTAGCCTCAGAGCCCCCTTCCCCTCCTCCAGCTGGTTGGGAAAGTGCGTTCCTGGCACAGCTTTGAAGCCCCGCCGGGAACGGGCTTCACCTCAGAGTCCCCTTCCCCTCCTCCAGCCGGTTGGGATGGGGGACAGACTTGGAGGCAAAGTCAGTTCCCGGTGCGGCTTTGAAGTCCCGCCTGGAACAGGCTTCACCTCAGAGCCCCCTTCCCCTCCTCCAGCCGGTTGGGATGGGGGAGGGAAGACTTGGAAGCGAAGTGCATTCCCGGTGTGGCTTTGAAGCCCCACCAGGAATGGGCTTAGCCTCAGAGCCCCCTTCCCCTCCTCCATCTGGTTGGGATGGGGGGAGACTTGGAGGTGGCAGTGAGCTCCAGACGAGTGGGTGCTGTGGGCAAATGCCTGTGTTCCTGGTGCCGCTGTCCGCCACCACCGCCGGGGCCGGGAAGTCCCAGGCCCCAGCAGCGGTGGCTGACAGCAAGCTCCGGGCTGCCGGGGGCTGCAGCAGCAAATGCCTGCATTCCCGCTGCCGCTTTCAGCCACTTCTACCAGGGCCCTGAACTTCCCGGGCCTGGTGGTGGTGGCTGACAGTGAGCTCCCGCTAGCGGGGGCTGCAGGCAAATGCCTGTGTTCCTGTCACTGCTGTCAGCCACCACCACTGGGGCCAGGAAGTCCCGTGCCCTGGCAGCGGTGGCTGACAGCGAGCTCTGGGCCAGCAGGGGCTACACAGGAAAATGCCTGCATTCCCGCCGTTGCTCTCAGCCACTGCTGCCAGGGCCTGGGACTTTCCAGCCCCGGTGGTGGTGGCTGACAGCAAGCTCTGGGCCGGTAGGTGCTGCAGGCAAATGTGTGTGTTCCCACCGTCGCTGTCAGCCGCGGCCGCCGGGGCTGGGAAGTCCCGGTCCCTGGTGGCAGTGGCTGACAGTGAGCTCCGGGCCCACGGAGGCTGCAGGCAAATGCCTATGTTCCTGCCGTCACTGTCACCCGCCTCTGGGGCCTGGACGTCTCAGGACCCAGTGGTGGTGGCTGACAGCAAGCTCCAGACCCGCGGAGGCTGCAGGAAAATGCCTGCATTCCCACCATCGCTGTCAGCCACCACCTCTGGGGCCCAGAACTTCCCAGCCCTGTCCATGGTGGCTGACAGCGAGCTCTGGGCCAGCAGGGGCTGCCGGCAAATGCTGGCATTCCCACCGCTGCTGTCAGCTGCCGCTGGTGGGTTCTGGGAAGTCCCTGGTCCCATCCGCTGCAGCTGACAGGGAGCACTCCACTGGGGCTTGCAGGCATATGCCTGTCCCCACCGCCCCTGTCAGCCCCCAGAGATGGGGCCATGGCATTCCCTGGCCCCAACAGCAGCTCGGCACTCAGCTGCTCATTGGGGAAGCCGCTAACGAGCAGCTGATTCAAGGGTTTAAATGCCCCTTTTCCTGCAGCTGCTCAGCAGCAAAGAAACGGGCATTTAAAGTTTGATCCGAAGCTTCCCAATGCATTACGAATGCTTTGGGAAGCTTTGTTTCGGGACTTCCAAAACCATGAAGAATTATACCAAGGAGAACCCATAGAAATTATTTGTATGAGAGGTTTTTGAAAGAAAGTCTCAGTATCTAAGGCATTCAAAGCTGTTCAGAGTTAGGATATAAATTTCAGCTCTGGATTGTTTGGAAGCTTTAATAAGGCATGGATAAGTAATTCGTTGCAGTGCCAAAGCCTCCACTGTGACTAAAGAAGTCCTTCAAAGATAGAGGGGTGAGGAGCACCAGAAGCGAGAGACTTACTGTTCTGGGGTGAGCTGTGCTGATGATGCATTGTCACTTCCCTTGCATCCATCACCGGAGAAACTCTAGTATTTTCCAAAAAGTCTATGGTTTTACCATAGAGTCTTTCTGGATTGCTAAAGCAACCCTGCTCACTTTTTGATAGAAAGAGAAATGATGTTGGCTCATTGATACTATGCCAGCACATCATGCTTTTTCTCCCCTCAGTTCTTGCTAAGATATGAGTGGACTGGGGTCACAGACACCTAGCTTAGGAAGGAGATTAGGCTTTCCAGTCTCCATGTGGAAGCTGGAGATCAGTTTGTGCCTGGATGGAAGAATTAAACAAAGGAAAACCCATATAAATTATTTGTACTAGAGGTGCTTGAAAGAGAAATCCCTCTTTTTAGGTCTCAGTGTCTAAGGCATTCAAAGCTGTTCAGAGTTACGGTATAAATTTCAGCTCTGGATTGTTTGGAAGCTTTAATAAGGCATGGATAAGTAATTCATTGCAGTGCCAAAGCCTCCACTGTGACTAAAGAAGTCCTTCTAAGATAGAGGGGTGAGGAGCACCAGGAGGAATTTCATCTGGCTCAGAAAGCCTTCTGTCTTTGAGGGCTTATCTGATTAAAATTGTTAACCAAATGTTGAATAATGTAGAGGTAGTAGGCATGTGCATTGCACACTCACCCATGCACACACACCCAAATGTTTCCAGATGAGTATTCCATGTGGAATGACCGATCTGATCAAATCTTTTAAAATTAATTTTGGGAACACCAACGGGAATCTCTCATTCAGCTCTGCCCATCGTTGTTTTTTGCTATGTTTTCATTCAACACTGGATTAATGGTTTTTAGTCTGAAAGGGAGACCTGCATCAGGCAATCTGTCCAGTCTCCTACTTTTACTCATAAAAATAGGGGGGAAAGAAGGCCATCAGCCTTCATTTTCCCTTCCCATGAAGAAAAAGTGAACGTCTAGTCCTCTCGTATTGCAAGCTTTTATGCTCAAGGCAAAGACAGGCCAGCGGCAGGCATTTTTAAAAAGGGAGTTCTGATGTACCAAACCTCATAAAAATGAAAAAAAAAGCCAAACAGATTGGATCCAAGCTGGCACTGGCCAAGATATACAAAAAGAGGAAATGTTTTGGAGAATGGCTGTAATAAACCTGAACATGATCGTTATTCTATTCCAGACAATCTTTGTATCAGGTACCTTTATCTTCCTTTAGTGTAATTTGTATTCCTGTTCCTTCTTTGTTTTGTATCTCTTTTATTGTTTGGAAAATAAAAAATATATATTAAAAAAAACAAGCTGGAACTGGCCCACACAGAACACAGTAAACAATTATTCTGGAATCCCCAGAATTGAAACTGAAACAGAAATATGTTCAATGTACACCCCTACTCCAAACCTCCCAAATAAAACATGTTTCTCCACAGAGTGAAAGAACACTAAGTGGGGAGACCATGAACATCACATAAAACAAGACCTAAGTGAGGCCTCTCCCAAACAGGTTATAATCGGAAAAGCCAGAAATAGGTATATACTAGCAACAAAGCCCGTTGTGGGGAAAAATACAACAGGCTCTAGGGGAAGGTGGGCAGGCAGACATTCCCTCCTCCTCCATCACTGATCCCACTGGATGAAAGTGGGGGAGGGATGGCCACCTCCTCTGCACCTGATCCTGCAAGTGAAGGGGAGGGCAGACATTGCCACCTGCTCTGAGCCTGATTCCGGCCAGTGAATGGGGGGCAGCCATTGATTCCTGCTCCACACATAATTCTGGCAGGTTGAACGGGGGCAGGCATTGCCTCCTGCTCTGTGCCTAATCCAGGCTGGGTGAAGGGGGGCAGGCATTGCCTCATGTTCCACTACTAATCCCAGCCGGGTGAAGGGGTGGACATTGTCACCTTCTGCTCGCTTGATCCAGGCTGGGTGAAGGGGGGCAGGCATTGCCACCTGCTCTACTCCTGTTCCCTGCCAGGTGAAGGGAAGGTAGGCATTGCCACTTTCTCCGTTCCTGATCCCAGTTGGGTGAAGGCAGGAGATGTGTGTTTCCCCCTCTCTGCTCCTGATCCCAGCTGGGTGAAGATCGAGGGCGGGCATTGCCACCTTCTCCACTCCTGATCCCAGACAGGTGATGGTGGGGGATGGGCATTGCCACCTGCTCCCTTCCTGATCTCAGCTGGGTGAAGGTGGGGGGGCGGGCATATCCACCTGCTCTAGTCCTGATCTCAGGTCGGTGAAGGCGAGAGTCGAGGATTGCCACTTTCTCTGCCCCTGATCTCTGTCAAGTGAAGAGGTGTGGGCATTGCTACCTGCTCCCCTCCTGATTCCAACCAGATGAAGCAAGGTAGGCATTGCCACCTCCTCCACTCCTTATCCCAGCTGTGTGAAGGTGGAGGGAGGGCATTGCCACCTGACCTGGTCCTGATCTCTGCTCAGTGAACATGGGGGCGGGCATTACCACCTACTCCACTCCTGATTCCAGCTGGGTGAAGGCAAAGAGTGAGCATTGCCACCTACTCTGCTCCTGGTCCTAGCTGGGTGAAGCCGGGGGTGGGGGGCATTGCCACCTGCTCCACTCCTGATCCCAGCTGGGTGAAGGCAGGGGGCAGGCATTTCCACCTGTGCAGGTCTTGATCCTAGCTCAGTGAAGATGGGGTGGGCATTGCCACCTGCTCCACTACTGACCCTTGCTGGGTGAAGGAGGGTGGGCATTGCCACCTGCTCTGCTCCTAAGCCCCGCTGGGTGAAGGCGGGGGGGGGGGCATTACCACCTGCTCCATACCTTGTCCTGGCCTGGACTTTCCACTGTGGCATATCTCTGGAAGTCTGGCTGCCTCATCTGGGCTTCCCTCCACAGCAGCACCCTCTGGTTGCACACATGGATAGGAAGTGAGTTGTCTCAAATAGGCTATATCTGCCACTCACAGCCTCATTTAATGCACAATGAGTATATTACTCCTTAAACATTGTCTTCTTTCCTAGATCTGGCTTAAGGACTCCATTCCTTCTTTTTGGTCTTTGTCCAGACATAGCAGAGCAGCAAAAGTATATATATCAAAGTAGCATCCCTTCCTTGCAGCTGTGAATCAGAAATGTTGTCCTAAAGGAAGACCTGGTTCACATGATGATAAAACCTAACTGGGAAGTAGAAATCATATTGAGTTGTTTGTATACAAAATATGTGCATGACCGCACATATGCACAAACAAAATAAAGTCGAGAATACATTTTCTTGATACGCCTTGTTTTATTGCTTAGACCCTGCCTTATTCTAGGTGCACGGAGAGCTGTCCATCTGGATATGCCAAGGCGATTAAGGAAGGAGAACCTATTTGCTGCTACGACTGTGTTCCATGCGCAGAAGGGACAGTCTCCACTCAGGAAGGTAAGTCACATATCAGAGGCCCAGTTGGAAGGAGGAAGAGGGGCATATTTAAGGCTTCCACCCTAACCTCAGCTTCTCGACTTTGGTTCACCTTACCAGTCACTCCACTGCAATTTGGATCATGTACAAAGGGCTGTCTGCTAAGTCAGATGTTTGGATTATTTTGCCCACACCTTTCCTACTTTGACTGGCATTCATTAACCAGAGTTTGAGCTCTGGGAGGTGTATTGGCAGTTGGGACTCCTATCTGAGATTCTTTTGACTTAATATACCAGGAAGTAAACCCAGAATTTTCTGCAATGGAGTTCAGTTTCCTCAAAATTTCCCATCCATATTACGCATTCTTAGTTCCTGACTTCTTCCCAACCCTCCCTTGTCCTGCTTTTCACTTCTCTCTCTATATATTCCAAATGAATATAAAAGAACAAAGATGATTATGCATGAAAAGGAGATGTGGTGACACTAAATTTAATATGCTCTTTTCAGATGCAAGTCAATGTGATAAATGTCCAGAGGATCAGCATCCAAACCAGGTCCGAGATCAGTGTGTTCCTAAGGGGATAACCTTCCTATCCTATGAAGAACCTTTGGGGATCATCCTAAATATCCTTACTCTTTTCTTCACCCTAATCACAAGTATTGTTTTAGGCATCTTCATTAAATACTTAGAAACTCCAATAGTCAGGGCCAACAACCGGGACCTCTCCTACATCCTTCTTGTCTCCCTTCTGCTTTCGTTTCTCTCCTCCTTTCTCTTCATTGGTCAGCCCAACAAGGTGACCTGCCTTCTCCGACAAACTGCCTTCAGCATCATATTCTCCATTGCCGTCTCTTCAGTGTTGGCAAAAACTGTCACTGTGGTGGTGGCCTTCATGGCCTCAAGGCCAGGGAGCGGGATGAGGAACTGGCTGGGGAAGAGCTTGGCCAACTCCATTGTCTTTTCCTCTTCCAGTATCCAAGTGGGCATCTGCGTTCTTTGGCTGGCCATTTCTCCTCCATTCCCAGAGCTGGACATGCACTCTCAGCCCAGACAGATTGTATTGCAATGCAATGAAGGTTCTGTCACTATGTTTTATACTGCCCTGGGCTACATGGGATTCCTGGCCGCCATCTGCTTCACTGTGGCTTTCCTAGCCAGGAAGCTGCCTGGGGCATTCAATGAAGCCAAGCTGATCACCTTCAGCATGCTGGTCTTCTGCAGTGTCTGGGTGTCCTTTGTGCCCACCTACCTGAGCACGAAGGGGAAATACATGGTGGCAGTGCAGGTTTTCTCTATCTTGGCCTCCAGTCTGGGCTTACTGGGCTGCATCTTTCTTCCCAAATGCTACATCATTATCCTGAGGCCTCATCTGAATACAAAAGAACACCTAATGATGAAACATAAAGATACGGTTTAATTTTGAGTGCATTCTTTTTAATGTTCTGCGTCCATATAAGCCCAATGCCTTGGGAGTTTACTCCCCTAAGCTGGCATAGATGAAATCTTTCACATATATTTCAAAAGAAACTAGTAATTCACAATGATAGATAATGCATAATGACATAAGATATTTTGAAGCCATTTTGTTTTAATGTTTTATTTTTATCATTTTATCACAACCTGATTCCAAACAGAGTAGACTACTGTAATGAACTCTATATAGTCTGCCCTTGACATCAACTCAGTGATTCTAGCTGGTGTAGAATATTGCAGCTCGATTATTATTAGGAGCTAGGCAGAGCATGTGTATTATTTCCATTCCCTTTCTGCATTTACTCCATTGTCTACCTATTAGTTACTGGGCTCAGTTCAAGGTAGTGGCTATCACATACAAAGACCTTCAAGGCATATCTGTAGGAGCATCTCTTGTTGCCTGGAGGGGTCCTTGCTAGTAGGGGAGGGAATTAGCAGAAAAGAGGAAGGCTAAATGAGAGGGGTAACTGTGGGATAAGCACCAATTTTTATGGGGTCCTTTCCCTATGGTAACAGACAAGACTGGTGATTCTTTAATGAATGTAGTATCTTTATTCTTTAATGAATGTAGTATCTTTGTTTGAACACAAACACACATACAAAGAGCAATTAAAACTATTGGCACACACAGAGAGAGTCCTAGGAAGCTAGGCAAAAATTGGAACAGAGTGAGGGGAGGGGAAGTATATTTTCAGATGAGCAGAGTGGTCCACGGAGGGGGAGAGAGAGAGAGAGCAGCTTCAAATGTCTCATGTTCTCGGCCAGGAGAGAGACTTAGGGAATGTAGCCCCAAGGGTACAATGCTCAGATTTGGAGGTGCAGCATGCACACAGGGAGAGTCTTAGGGAAATGACCCTAAGGGAGCGGCAACTGGGTACCAGAAGCATGCACAGTTTGAATGAAGCCAGAGCCTTGGTTTTTATAGGGCTAAATGTGTCCTGAGGCAGGAGAGCCCTCTTGGCCATCAGGACAAAGGCTGTGAAGAAGACCATCTCCAGGAAGTAACAAAAGTTTGATTACTCTGTGATTGGGGTGTGTAAAGAAAATGCAAAAGCCTCTCCTTCTGCCTCACAAAGGGGCAGTATGTTAATGTGTCCCCAGAGCTGGGTTGATGAATTTAGATAGGGAGGTGCCAGTTCCCAGAGATGAATTAAACTTATTCGTGTTGATTGATTGCTTCATGATTGCAGGGTGGGGATCTAATCATGGAAGAAGAGTATCAGAATGTGCTAATGGGTGGTGGGGGGGACTCAGCAAAGCACACTATTGTCATAATCACATGCCAGTTGCTGGGAGGAGAGCAAATTCAATCACCACTATGTAAGCAGTCAGCCCGGCCTCCGCCAGTTGTACAGCATTTTTCATATAGCTGCGTGTGATATTAAAAGTGGACAAGCCTTTGGAGTTTAAAATGGCTACTGTATGGCCACCAGAAGACCTCTAACAGTTGCTACGTCCCGCCTGGGAGAACCAGGCATGCAAGGAATGCTGCTCTGGAATGCGGAGTGACCACGGCTTGATTGGATTTAGTGCCATCGCCAGCTCTGCCAGTGCCCAGAGCAACAAAGGACTCACAGCTTCAACCCCACTTAGCACATTCCTCTCCCACTTTCCATGATGATATCTCCTGTCTGTGATTGAGGAGCTAATCAAATGGCATTCATAAGCATGTACAGTCGTTCCTGGCACAATGTATCCCTTCCCCAAAAACACTTAATCTAGCTCCAGTGTACTTCATCAGGAAAACTGTCCTTTTTGCGCAGTGCTAGAACTAGCTTTACATTTGTATTCACACACCCCAGCAGTTATCAGTCAAGGTACTCAAGCCTTTTGTCTAATCCAGGAACTGACCGTTGGAGTCTTTGTCCTAACTGCTAGGAGGACTTTCTTCCACCTCAGGGCACATTTTACCTATAAAGGGAGAGCTCTGGCCCCATTCAAATCGAACACGTTTCCGGATCCACAACCGCTGTTCCCTTGAGGTTTGCTCTAAGCCTCTTGTCTTGACGAGGATGCTGGCTGTTTGATGTTCTCCTCTCTCCCTCCTCAATGCAGACTGGACCCCCTGCTCCAGGATAGGTAGATATAATTACTCCCTCTCGCTCTATTCCCAAATCTCTGGCTATATTTCCTAGGACTCTGTGTGCATCCCCCCACTAATTGGTGTGTATGTGCATGAAGTTCTTGTGTTCAATAAAAGTTATTTTTTAATATTAAGCACCAGACTAGCTTGTTCTATTGTTGGAAGGGACCTGGCATACAAAGGTGTTTGATCCCAGTTACCGGCCTCTTGCATAGCCATTCTCCTTGCCAGCTAATTCCCCCATAAATCATATTTATTGCAAGGAGACCAGTTCCGGTAACAACTCTGCCTTTGCATAACATAATCTCTTTGTGACTCATTCTCCCGGGTGGATCTCTGCATTGCTTAGCCCAGCAGGCTTGGATGCAGATCAAGCTGCAATAATCCAGGGGTCCTGTGATTTTATATCACAGGCCTGTCTTAAAGGTACATCAAATATGGTGGAGGCCAGGGCTGACTACTTACACTCTCTCCCTATGTTCTGCCATGGCAGCTTTGCTCAAGTGAACAAGGCCTTCAGCAGGTGCTATACTGCAAATGGGCAAAATCAATGACTGCCTGTACATGTGATTGTTCTGTTGTGGCCCCCACCTCTTGGAACAGCCTGCCTGAAGAGGTGAGGAAAGGTCGCAGTCTCCTGAATTTCTGCACACTATGCAAAACTGAATTATTCAGAATGGCTTTCCTAAAAATGTAATAGGGGGTGTGCAGTAAAGAAATGGCTCAGAGAAATGCTTTGATTAAGGAACAGGAGTGTGGACTATACTACTGCATACCTAGTGGGCAGCTTCTGCATCATTCAGTATGCCACATCTAATTGCTTATCCTTTCTGTCAGCGTTGTTTAGTTCTGTATTTAGATTTCTGTTTGTATTCAGGTTTCTACAAACCTATTGTATTATTAATACAACATAGGCAACAGGCCTACCCTATTGTATTATTATTCAACATATGAACCTCTGATCATATGAGCCTCTGACACTGTGTAATCCCACTTGAGTCTCAGTGAAAATGGCAGAGTATAAATGAATAAATAAAAATAAATAAGTAGTGTTGTGTGTTTTTGATCTACTATGTTCATTGCATTTCCTTGTTGGGTATTGAAGAACATCTTAATGAAATAGTAACATGGTATTGGGATTTTTCTGTTTGTATGAGACCATCTAGACAAGTTCTTCTATGCATCCATCATATGTGCTACTCTTTATATAAAAAGAAGCATTGAACTATAAATCACATTCTCTCATGATAGTTATTACCCTAATGGGGGTTCTCCTTGCGGGTGTATAACAGAAATGTTGTTTATTAAAAGGGTATCAAAAACAATCATACAAGAACATACACCACACATGTACAGAGTTACTTAGGAAAAGCAGAGATCAGGTTAGAGAGAGTTTCAGAGTTTGTAGGTTATACTTACCGTCCAGGAGAAGAGCAGCTTGAGCATCCAGGGCTTTGCAACAAGAAGAGAAAAGTAAACAGTGAACAGTAGTACAGTAACAATAAGAATAATAAACCATGCACAAGATAACATAGGAATAATAAACAAGAGTAATAAACAGTGCGTAGAATAATATAAGCAAATAAGCAACTGTTATATAAAAATATTTTTTTATAAAGCGTTAACACGTGACTAAAGACTATTTCTTCTCTCCATTACTTGCATATATTCAGCATTTTATATTCAACATTTAATAATTTTTACAGCTCATCTACTTCAACATGGCCATTCTTAGTTTTTCTTAATTTTAAGCTACATATTAAAAAAAGAAAGTCTTTTCCAGCACTGCTTCTTGAGTCTCCATATCAGTTTGCTGTATCTGGGTTAAAGCATTTTTATACACTTGCTTTAATTCTGTAAACAAAGTTTTAAATTATCTTGAAAGAGAAGAGATTATTTCTTGAGATATTATATCTACGACATCTTCTGTATTTAGTTCAGCTTTAGCCTTTTTCATAGCTGCAGCCATTTTCTTCAAATTGACTTATCACCTTCTTCCTCTAAATTTCTCAGAAGGTCTATCTTTAGAATAGATTATTAAGAAAAAAGGAAAGTCAGTTCATTTTTCAAACCAGTAGGTGGTGATTCTGTAGCTGATATAATCCAATAGTTCAATTTACTCTTGGCCAACAGGTGGCAATATAGTTCAGTCTATACATTTCCAGAGTGATCTTATTTTGAACTTTCAGCCACTTTCTTTTTTTTATTAAAAAGTGTGAAGACCAGTGCATTTTTTCTAAAAAAAAAATGTTTAGGGGTACTCTCAATAAACGGGAATTCAAACATTTTAAAATTTTTAATTTCTCCCGTTAGGTTCACAAAATGTTTAGGCGTATGCGTACCCCTGCGTACCCCCAGAAAAAAAGCATTGGTGAAGACAATAGGAAAAAGAATATTTCCAACAGCAATCCAGCAAATATATATTCCCAGTATATTATACTTCAAAAAGCTAACGAAGAGGATGGAAGTTTTGTAATCCAAAAACAGCAAGTTAGATGAGAAAGCGGAGCAATTTAAGGTCCATTATGTAGTTTTATTTTTCCTTAGGAAAACTGAAGAGCAGAAGATCAAAGCATAGGAGGGGGGGAGCAAATATTGTCCAGATAATGTCCAAAGGTTGGCAATGTTCCTAGATATATTTAAAATTACAACTTTAACAATCTATTAACATACTGAAATGAAATTATAAACAACCATTGTACTTGCATCTTTTTCCAATTGTTTATTATTTTTACCTATGTTAATCTGTGCATGATTTATTATTCTGTGCATGGTTTATTATTCTGTGCATGGTTTATTATTCTTATTGTTACTGTTACTTCACTGTCTATTTTTCTTTTCAAATAAATTTTTAAAAAAACAGAACACAGGTAGTTCAATTATACTATAGAACATACCCTGGGTGTGGATTGCATCTTCTGCCCAAAAACAATAACTTAATGGCCATCTCCAGGGTGAGACAAAGAACTGGGAAAACTGTGATTAAGCTTTCCTGGGTGAAACTAATGTTATCAATAATGATAACCAGGGATCATTTCGTAGAAAAAGGGCTGGAGGAACTCATTAGCATAACTCGTTAGCATGTGCCACACCCCTTGCCATCACTGGAAATGTGTCATTAGCATAACTGATTTGCATGTGCCACACCCCCTGACATCACCTATCCTGGCTGTTTTGGACCCAATCCTGGCCATTCAGGGCTGAAATTGTGCCCAAAATGTCAAAAAGGGGCTGAAAATGGCCAAAAAGGGGCCCAGAATGGTCAGGATCAGGCCACTGCTGAGCAGGAGAGTGATCCACCACCTGTCAGAGGCCCAATCCGGGCAGTTTCCGCCCCAATCCAGGCCAAAACAGGCCCCAAATGGCCGAGAGTCAGGTGGGCAGGGCCACCTGTCATGTGACCTCTTTGAGGAACTACTGGAACTGTGTTCCTGTGCATTCCCCCTTGAAATGAGCCCTGATGATAACTGATGCTGATTTCTGACTCTTGAAAGCTCATACCCTGGAAATATTGTTCATCTCTAAAGTGGAGATGAAGAATTCAATGCACTGCGGAGACGGTCTAGGGGGATCCTCCCCCCAATCCCAATAAATGGAAACCTACTCTAGGCACCTCACTGCAGCCACTTATATCTGACACAAGATGCCAATGTCGGTAAACGATTTCTTTTTAGCTAGAGGTGTATACTCCAATGCCCAGGTGATGTTATCTTGCAGATATGGTAATTTGGACTCAAATAATTTACTCCTAGGAGTTGCTCTAGCCTGTTTCTCTGCCTGATCAACCACCCTATGGGGGTAGCCCCTTGCAAGAAAGGATCTCCTCACATCCTGACAAACCCTGGCAAAATCCTCTTCTCTAGTAGAGTTCCTTTTAAGGCATAGGAATTGGCCATATGGGATATTATTTACTAAGTGTCTAGGATGAAATGATTGGTATGACAGGTAGGAATTCCTGTCCGTGGGTTTTTTGAAAGGTCTTACACTAATTTCATTCTGTGTGTTCCAGTAAGTAACCACATCCAAGAAGCTTATGCAGGTGGAGCTCATCTGCATGGTAAATTGGATACTTAAATCCAAGCTGTTAATCCACATGCCAAACTCATTAACACGATCTTCTCCTTCAAACAAAAGGTAAAGATCATCAATAAATCTTTTGTAGTATCCGATCCGATGAAAAAAAGGATTACGAACAGGGGACAAAATGTACCTATATTCCAAATCTGCCATGTAAAGATTGGTGATACTGGGGGCAGCCGAACACCCCATGGCTACCCCCTTCATTTGGTAATAGAATTGCGTCTGGAATCTAAAATAGTTTTTAATGATCACAGGGGTCTGGGTCTTCGGGAATCTTTCTCCTTTGCCGGCTAGTCCCTAAGGTGGGAAGGAAGGGCAAAAGGCACTGCTGAATTCACTGCTGCCAACTGTACTTTGCTGGATTAGCCGTCATGGCCTCTCCAATGCCACGGTCATTCAATTGGGGGAGAATGACGTGGGCAGGCAGCCGCGTTCAGACTTGGGGCATACCATCAAGAGTGATTTAGAGCATCTCCAGGGCTATTTTCCTTTCATGAGTGTGCTTTGGGCAGACTTGCTGGAGCAGCGTTCTTGGCATGGGGTCATTGGCCCAGGCCAGATTGACTGGGCAAGGAAGATAGTGATCGGGACCATGGGTCAGTTCATGAAGTCTTTGGGGGGCCTGGTAATACCTCATCCAGAAATTTCCTTCAGGGTTGAGGCATTGTTTCGTTCTGATGGAGTGCACCTGTCCAGCTGGGGGCAGGTTATTTGGCTGCCGGACATCTGGGATGGTGTGTTGGTTTGGTTGCAGCTCTAGGAGCATTGGCAGAAGCCATTTTGTGGCTCTTGTGGAAGTTAGGCATGGGGCACCGATCCGTTTGGGGGGGGGAAACAGGGCCTTGGAGCTCAGTTTCCTTATTATGGAATCCCCTTAAGGGATTTGGAGAGTGAGGTTTGGCAGATGCATGCCCAGCTCAGAGGCTGTTAGTCTGCCTCACTTCCAGATGGTAGGGGAGCCACACAGAGATGTCCACTCCTGTGGTCTCCCTCCAATTGTCATCCCATAGTTCCCTCCCTTGCCTATAGTCTGAGGGGGTGTGGGGTCATCAGCTTTCAGGTGTGCCGCATGTATTGTCAGTGCTCCATGAACTGTAATATCAATAAATTTGTGGCCTCCTTCAACTCCAGCACTTACGTTGAGTCTGTTTTGTCGCTGTGCCTTTTGCCCTTCCTTCTCACCTTAGGGACTAGCTGACAAAGGAGAAAGATTCCCGAAGACCCAGACCCCTGTGATCATCAGGAGTGGGATTTGTGTTGCCTTCCAAGACAACATCCCTGAACTGAATGAAAGTAACAAGAAATTATTCTCCCATATATATTCAGTTTTCATGCAAAGGAAATGTAATGTATTGGTTTACTATGGAAACTTCCACTCTATGATTTCTTCGGTAAGAATGATAAAACACGTGCTGGAATAAGCAAAAAAAAAATCCATTGTGGGGAAAGTTTGGATCACAGCAGTTTTGCAAGATCACAGTTTGAGACTCTGGTATCTTTTCCCTCATCTCTCTCAGATCAGGCTTGCAGCCCTTCCTTCCCTCCTTACCCTGCTAATGTACAGCAGCAGAAACACATATATCTAAGCCTGCCAAGCCACTGTGAATCCTACTATATAAAAGGCTGAGCGTATTCAAGACAACTCACTTCCTACCCTGGTGTGCCACCAGAGGATGCTGCTGTGGAGAGAAGCCCAGATGAGGCAGACAGACCACCAGAGAGCACACCACAGTAGAAAGCCCAGGCCGAGATCAGGCAAGGAGCAGGTGGCAATGCCCACTCCCATCTTCACTGAGCTAGGATCAAGACCCGGAACAAAATCTTACAACAATACATACGCAGGAAGTGACAGAGGTCACCATGGGCTTCACTATGCTATTTACCATAGAGTCTAGGGGATTCCTAGAGAGTCTGGGGGCAGCAGTCAGCAATGCTTTCTCCCAAACACCTCATCAGGGGCATAGACATGGCAAGGCAAGGAGCTGGAAATAAGGACAAAAGCAGGCAAAAGTTGCTTTCTCCAAGGAGTCATATGAGAGTCCCAGGGCTGTAGTCTACAAGTGTGATCACAGGCAAGCAAAGTCCGGTACCTAAGGAGGTATCAGGGAGAAACAATTTTAAGCTCAGTTTGTGACAAGTCTGTTGAAAGCTTGACAAAATGTTCACATTGACGATATAGCCTATAAGCCAGGGTTTGATAATGCTTGATGCATCCTGATTGGTCGCAGCTGTTAGATGCTAAGCTAGGGGTGCAAATTCTGAGATGTGATAACCTTGAAGTTTTGGGGTGGAGCCTGGGGAGGGCAGGGTTAGAGGAGGGACTTCATCAGGTAACAATGCCATCAACGACACTCTCTCAAGCAGCCATTTTCTCCAAGATATTTGATCTCTGTTGTCTGGAGATCAGTTGTAAAACAAGAAGATCTCCAGCCTCCCCTTGGAGGTTGGCAACTCTAGCTCAGGTCCAGTCAGATGAGGCCTGAAGCCAGAATGGAGACTGAAGTCCAGGCTCCAGATCGCCCTTGCCTTCTGTATTGTTTTGTAGCTGGACCTACAGCACAGGTTGTATGGCTCTGTGGGCTCAGGCCTGGCCAGCAGAAAGATTTTGCAGAAGAGCCACTTTCCCTTGATATGAGTTCAGCCAGAATGGAGACTGATCGTCATTGCCGTCTGTATTGCAGCTAGTCCTGTAGCACAAGTTGTATGGCTCTGGGGTCTCGAGCCTAGTCAGTAGAAGGCCCAGTCTGAGTTCAGCCTGGGTGCCTTACATGCATGTTGTGGAAATGACCATGGAAATCCTATTGGAACAGCTGGGTTCCAAATTTAATGAAAATTCAGCACAACACCACAGATCTGACCTAAAAGAATAGAGAGCCACAGCTATAAGACTCACAAACAAGTTTTTTCCAGCTATGCACCGGAGTGTGGGGTCACTTAATGTCAAGGATTTTGCAGAGGAGCCACTTTCCCTTGGTATGAAGAAAATCATGGTAATTTATTCTTCCTCTCGGTAATGCTCGAGGGATTTCCCCCAGCATCACCTTTGAAGACAATAATGTATACAGCAGACTTCAGAAGAGCAAGAGAGAGAAGCTTCTTGGACTGAGCTTGAAAAGGCTTGTGCACAAATAACTCCTGAGGACCTGGGCAGGTGGGAGAGAAGATTCGGCATTATCCTGTTGGATCAGTAGCCACCGGTGGGCTCCATCTGCACTGGTAAAAGTCCCTGCATCCTTGGTGTTAGAAGAGGGTTTGGCTTCTTCTGATTAACTGGATGTGTGGTTGAGAGCCGTCACAGGGGCAACATGCTCAAGGTGGCACTGCTGCTGTTGCTGCTCTCTGAGCAGCTGCCTCTTGTATCCTGCAGTGCAGTGATGGCAAAGTGCCCGTTCACTTTGATCAATGATCTAAGGAGCCCGCTGAATTATTATTGGCCAGGGGACTTTGTCATCAGCGGGATCACATCTTCAACAGTTAACATAGTTAAGCCCTACATTTTCTCAGAGCCTCCCTCATCTAGATTTGAGCCGTAAGTAACACTGTGTCGATGGATTCAATGCTGATCATTCAGATTGTGTTTAAACCCTCTTTACCATGGCCAGTCCTTATTTTGTCCAATTGACCGCCGTCATAACGGAGCAGATGAAGCTTTGGTCTGATCCAGCACAGCTCTTATGCTCTTACGTTTCTATTTTCTCTTTTGGGGAGATCTGTGAACGTATGAAGAGTAATGCCCAATTTATATGACCAGCTTGTCATTTAACTTGCTGCAAGTGGTGAGATCATTCTCAATGTTTTAGTACATGATACTATCAAAAGCTGTTTTCTGTGGCTAAGAGTATTCTTTTCAGGGTCACCTAGATCTGACATGCTGGTGCAGATTCCCTTTTGTTCCCTGCACAGTTGCCTGTTCCGTCCTAAGTATAATCAGTTCTGTTGCAAAATTTAACATTCATGTAAACATTGGTAATTCTTTAAAGGACAATTTCTTAACATATTTGCTTCAGAACAGATCCAGGCTAAAATCCCCATGCTATCACAGAGGTTGACCTTCACCAGAAATATAAGAACATAAGATTCATGCTACATCAGACCAAACTGATCATCTGGCATGGAGAGCAAAGCCTTCCCCTATTGTGGTCCCCCAGCGGGTAGCATTTGGAAGCAGACTGCCAAGAGTGCTGCTGTGAGGTCTTTGGAGGAAGGGAAGGAGAAAAAGAAGTATCAGATGTACAACAGCCGGTGCAGGACTGTGGCTACTACAGAAAAACTCTACAGCACTGAGTAGGCAGAAAGAGCCTGCAGCATGCCCAGGCTGTAATTGTTGGTGCGAATAATGATATTGCATTGATTATCAGCTGTGATTTTTTGGAAGATGTTTGATTTTAGCTTCTCCTGGGAAGAGACCTCCTGGGAAGTCTCAAGGGAGGTTAGTTGTTGTAGATTTTCTGGGCTGTATGGCCATGGTCTTGGCATTGTCGTTTCTGCCGTTTCGCCAGCAGCTGTGGCTGGCATCTTCAGAGGTGTAGCACCAAAAGACAGAGATGTCTCAGTGTTAATGCGTGGAGAAGATGTTGGCAGGTAATTTATATCTACTCAGGATAAACCCAACTTCTTGAGTAGATATAAATTACCTGCCAACATCTTCTCCACACATTGACACTGAGAGATCTTTGTCTTTCGGTGCTACACCTCTCAAGATGCCAGTCACAGCTGCTGGCGAAACGTCAAGAACTACAATGCCAAGACCATGGCCATACAGCCCGGAAAATCTACAATAGCTAACATTCTCCGGCCGTAAAAGCCTTCGCCAATATCTCAAGGGAGGCGTTGCACCCACTGGCTGCACTCTGGCTAAGGCCCAATGTAGGATGCTGTTACTTTCTTCTGCTAATGGAATGAAGGGCCAGACTCTCCACCAAAAGCTTCAAGAGTGGCAACTGTTTTCAAAAGTTCTTTATTTCACCTACATAGAAGCTGAATGCAATCACCCTGCACTACACTTTAAATATAGCAAGTGCCAGAAAAGTTAGTGTGGATTGCAACAATGCCCCAGGCTAGTTCACAGGCTCTCTTAAGATGTGTTGCTATAACTACTTCCTCCTTTGAAGGCTGTGCACTCCTCTGCTCCAGCATTAGGAGCGCCTTATGCCCTTACTTTTAAAGGCAAATGGCAATATTCCTTGCATCTAAATCATCTCTGCCACCACTGCATTAGATTCAGCTACTGTTGTTTGGGTTGTGGATGTAAACTAGCATGAATTGAATTCTGAGGGGAATGGCCTGAGATTTCTATTGCCTGAAAAGGCCCTTAATGGAAAGGAAGCAGGTTTTGAACATGTGAATGTTGAATATCAGAGGAAAGGTGACCAAATGCATTCCTTTGCAGTTCAGAAGTGATGCGGTACTTTAACCTCCTGCCCTTCCTGTTTGCCACTGAGGAAATCAATAAAGACCCCAGTCTCTTACCCAACATCACTCTGGGGTACAACGTCTATGAGAACTATTTCAATGCAAGGATGACTTATGAGGCAGAGATAGACCTGCTGTCCGGTGGACAGAATACTGTTCCAAACTACAGCTGCGGAAGACGGAATAATCTCTTGGCTGTTCTTGAGGGGGCCAACTCTGAAACCTCCAGCCAGATTTCAGCCATGTTAAGCATCTACAAAACGCCTCAGGTACGAAGTTTATGAGGAGTGGGGGGGGGGCGAGTCTTTCTGAAGCAGAGTTATAACCTTCTAAGCTAATGAGCTTCAATGGATTTAGAATGGTGTGAGGTAAAACAGACCCCAGAGGCACTTGTAATTACCATGTCTCAAGCAGCTGGAGGCAGTAGATAACTGAGGCAAGCGGGGAGATGAAGAAGGTGAGCAAGTTCTTGCCATCTATTGCATCAGCCCCATCTGGAGCCTGGACAGCTGGTTTCTGGCAGCAGCTCCTGCCCACCTCACACAGGGGAAAGGCCACTTGGGGAGATGGAGGGGGGACAGCAATTCTGAGGGTCCATCCTGGAGTTTTGTCCAAGGTCCCAAAATCACGAATACTGTGAGCTCTATCTCAACAGGCCTCTGCACAACTGGAATAACATAAGGCAACACATATTGCGTAGTAGCACATAGTAGTGAAGTCTATGGTCCCTATCTTTTTAGTGAAACTTGTCTCTGAGACCATTTTCTTATAGTACAGCTCTTTTATCTGAATAAAAAAGCCCTTCTGTGTGACATTTGTGGAAAGCCAGGAAGGTGGAGCTTCTCCTGAACTTCTCAGGCAGCCTGAGCCATGGAGCGGGGGGAGCCACTACAGAGAATGCAGGTGTATGGGCAGCTGTCGATTTCATCTATGTGCAGAATGGCCCTGGCAGGAGACCCTTTTCGGATGAACGAAGCTGCTGTGGAGGAACATCAGGAGAGAGGCGGTCCTGTAGATATGCTGGACCATGGCCAGGAAGAGTTTTGTATATGATTACCAGTACCTTGAACTGAGCCTGGTAATTGATAGCTAACTAATGGAGTGACTGCAGAATGGGAGTACTATTCATGCTCCTTCTTGCTCCTGATAACAGCCAAGCTGCAGCATTTTGCACCAATAGGAGTCTCCTAATTAACATGGATGGAAGACCTATGTGTAGTGCATTACAATAGTCAAGCCTTGATGTTACCATAGCACGGATCCAGGTGGCCAGATCCATCATGTCAAGGTAGGAATCCATCTTCCAGGCTAGCGTGAAGTTGTGAAAAGCATTTTTTTTGTAGCTGCCTTAACTTGCTCTTCTAGTAGTAACACTGGATCCACTATAATCCTGAGGCTCTTAGCCAAGTCTGCAAGAGTCAGACGAACTGCATCAAAAGTGGGGAGTGCAATGTCCTTCAAGATCTCTATCCCTCCAACAAGCATCACTTCTGTTAGGCAGCAACCCAAGATTTCTACCACATCCTCTAGTCATTTGAATAATGAGATACAGAGTTGCGTATCATCTGTGTATTAATGGCATCCCACTCCCTAGCTGTGAATTTGTCCTAAAGGCTTTACATAGAGGTTGTATAACACGGGGGGGGGGGGAATGTTTGGCATGTAAACACATGTAGGGGAGGTCATGATCGTGAACATCCACACCTAGACTAACAGTCAATCTTTCAAACTAGCTACAGTTATTGGGGGGGGGGGAATGTTAGGTGGCCTTTGAGTCTCTTCATTCCTTCTTTCCCTCTTTTCAATGAATATATTATAGGGGGGGCATATCTGTTCTGGAGATCCATGCACTGCTTCCACCAGAGGGCCATTCTCTCCAGGAGAGTTGGCTGTGGCCAGCAGGACAGGAAGCTTTGCTAGGGGACGGGGGTCACCTACTGGCATTGCAGCCCTTGAGACCAGCCGAATTATTGGTGGTCTTCCCTTCCTGGCAAACGGCAGTGTTGTGTGGTCCTTAATATTGCCTGGCTCGCCTGGTGCCTGGAGAAGGCATCTTTGGACAGAAATGACCTAAACCAGGAATCCCCATCCAGCAGCCCCTGAGCTCTTCCTGCACAGCCCTCCAACCTGCTTGTTTGTTGCTATCACCCTCAAAGCGTTTCCCCTCAGACCCACACTATTCTTCCTGCCTCAAGAGGCCTCTCCTACCGCTGTTCTTCCTGCCCCTTTCTTGCGAAAAACACAATCACAGCATTGTTTCTTCATAGTTCCTTCTATCAGCCCCTTCCAGCTCTTATCCTCAAAATTAGCCATTGGGACATTCTGGATACTTGGCTAGCCAGCAAAGCTGAGGTACTCGTCCCACTCAGCTTTTTCATTCCAGTCTCTGTGCATTATCATATCGAAGGCTATGTATGTGTGTAAGGGAGATAAAGCAACTGAGTGAATGGGTGCAGGAGATGTCTCTTGTAAAAAAAGTGGGGAAAGGACAGTAAAGGGGCTAGTATTTTTGCACACACAAAAAAGGATACAAAGTGTTTTATATACTGAACATTTCTAGAGGCTCCGCCCACCAAGGCCTCAGTTATGAGAACAAAGACCAAAGCTCTCTCAAATCCAATACAAATCAAGTGTATAATCAATATATAAGGTGCTCCATGCTGTACATAAATATAATTTCAAAAGGTAATAGTCAATACAATATATCAAAGATATCAAAAATATTCTATCTAGTCAATCAATCATGTAATCCTGTAACTTTCAAATAAGTCCAGCAATCAATACAAAGTGCAGTCCATGTAAATTTCAGTAAATGCCCCTTATTGCTCTTGCCCGTTGTTTTCCCTCTACTTGAAGGCTGCTGGCTTAATTAAAGAAGAGCTCCGTGGCTTGAAATTTCATCATGCAGTCCAACAGTCTCCGTGGGGAAATGATGGTTCCAGGCTCACCCGACAAACTGCTAGCTTGGTTTGTATCACACACGCATACGTTTGTCAAGGGCAAAGGGCTACAAATGCAATTAAAATTCACTTCATTATGAACTTGTACAATGAATTCAGCCTAATATATCCTATGTCTAAATATTACTCATAATAATAAATCAGCATGTTTCAAACACCGGACGTTTTCTTTTCGCTTTCCGACAAATGCTGTTTCTGCAAAATGGAGGTGTCAACCAGCAATACATATACTCTCAGCTTTAAAGGGACCGTACAAATTATATCATATTCCATTCACTTTTTAAAATCGAGTTGTTTTTCCCAAGACCTGAAAATAAATGTCATTCAGATAAAACAGATTAGCACCAACAGGGCGATTAGATTCTAATTCTAATCGCCCTGTTGGTGCTTCCTAGGTAGATCAGATCACATGAGCATTTAATGAGATATACAACACCAGGTGTGCTGCATGTGGAGAACCTCTGTTATCTCCCTTAAGTGTAATGGTACTCCCAGTGAGCGCTAAATTGCAAACACTGCAATGACCACACTTGTGGTGCCACTTCTGAAATGGACTTTATATAGAAAAGTAAGACATTGTCGGATAACTTTATACTGGGAGGATACCCATCTCAGGTAGTTTATAGTGCCAGGCAGGGAGCGGTTAGAGTGAACAGGAGAGAACTACTCACTGACAGAGACAAGCGGAATCTCGAATCCACTGGTCGGTTGATTTCACGTGTCTGTCCTCCAAAATTTCATATATCATTAGACAACATTGGCACTTAGTTTCACATCTACCCGGTTGTGTTGATCCTCCTAGAATAGGCTATAGAAAAACCAGAAGCCTACGAGATAGATTGGTACATGTGGACAGGAGAATTTATGAGACCCCAAGGGAGTTCCCTAGAAGACGCCACAAGTGTGGTCATTGCAGTGTTTGCAATTTAGCAATCACTGGGAGTACCATTACACTTAAGGGAGATAACAGAGGTATTTCGCTCAAGAGATTCTCCACATGCAGCATACCTGGTGTTGTATATCTCATTAAATGCCCATGTGATCTGATCTATGGCCGTCGTCACACGGCCATAAATTTAGCACCAAACTAGCGCCATCTCCCGCTGAATACTCACCTTATTCCGGCTCTCTTGCGATTTCGTCATTCTCCCCAATTCACGCTTTGTGACTCTTTATGTCGTCTTTATCCATTTCTATGTGAATGCCCTGGATCGACTATGAACGCTTTGCAACACCAAAACGCTCACTCTCCCCGATCATCTGTCTCACCTAACACTGATTCTCCTGCCCTACACTCCCACAAGCCCCAGCACGACCCGCAATTAAGCCTCAAAGTAATTTTTTTTAAACGTCAGCCTTATAGCGCTATAGCACTATAGCACTCTTCTGCCATGGGCAGGAAACCTCTGCTACCTATCACAGTTGGCTTTTGGGTTGGCCCAGCACAACATTGGTATAATAGAAGAGTGATATAGTGCAAATATGCGGGGGGGGGGGGGAGGGCGGGATTTTTAGGGCCCTGTTTCCAGAGGCACTTTGACTGACCGTCAAATTGCGCTTTTCCCTTTTAATGTGACTGACTGGAAGTGCAAGCAGTCATCAAAAGATGGGAGAATCCATTCTAATAACGATAACAGAAGAAACGATTTCTAGAGCAAAACTGACGAAATAAGGGCCCGTGTGACGACAGCCTATGTAGGAAGCATCAACAGCATGATTAGAATTAGAATTCAGGAGCATCAGTCTAAGATCCAGAGAAGAGTAAAGGAGGCACCCCTCACCACCCATTTCTCACTTCGCAAACATGCAGAAAAGGATCTAAAATTTACAGTGCTGGAGGTGGTGCGAGATAGAGAGGGGAGAATACCACCTCGACAGCTACTGAAGCGTGAAATGTGGTGGATCTTTCAACGGAAATCTTTAACACTAGGGGGCTTAAATCAAGATTGGGATCTTTCTTGTTTTATCTGAATGACATTTATTTTCAGGCCCTGGGAAACACAATCCAATTTTAAACAGTGAATGGGATATGATATAATTTGTATGGTCCCTTTAAATTTGAGAGTATATGTATTGCTGGTTGACACCTCCATTTTATGGTAACAGCGTTCAAACTAAGCTAGCAGTTTGTCGGGCAAGCCTGGAACTGTCATTTCCCCACAGAAACTGTTGGACTGTGTGATGAAATTTCAAGCCATGGAGCTTTAGAAATTATATTTATGTATAGCACGGAGCACTTTATATATTGATTATACACTTGATTTATATTGGATTTGAGAGAGCTTTGGTCTTTGTTCTCATAACTGAGGCCTTGGTGGGTGGAGCCTCTAGAAATGCTCAATATATAAAACACTTTGTATCCTTTTTTGTGTGTGCAAAAATACTAGCCCTTTTACTGTCCTTTCCCCACTTTTTTTTGCAAGAGACATCTCCCCTAATTTCAAAAGGGGCAGGAAGGGGCAGGAAGAACAGCAGTAGGAGAGGCCTCTTGAGGCAGGAAGAATAGTGTGGGTCTCAGGGGAAATGCTTTGTGGGCGATAGCAGCAAAGAAGCAGGTTGCAGGTTGAAGGAAGAGCTCAGGGGCTGCATATTGGGGATCTCTGGTTTAGGTCATTTCTGTCCAAGGATGCCTTCTCCAGGCACCAGGCAAGCCAGGCAATATTATGGATCACACAACACTGCTGCTTGTCAGGAAGGGCTATTACCATTTGAAATTATATTAATGTACAGCACAGAGCACCTTACATATTGATTATACACTTGATTTATATTGGATTTGAGAGAGCTTTGGTCTTTGTTCTGGTTTCAGTCGCTCTCCCTTTAAGAAGCCTCTTTGTATAGTAGCTCTATTATGAGAAGCAAAATGGCAGTTGGGAGGAGGAGAACTTGGCTGGAGGAAGATATGGGAATGGGAATGCCATTAGCTTCCCTGCTAAAAGATTGCTCCTTCTCTCTCAACCCAAGGGGCTACTCACCAGCTCCTGCAGTCACAGATGCATGAGAAAGGCTCCTGGATGGAGTGAGTGGGCGAGGAGAGGCAGAAGTAGGCAAGGCAAAAAGTTAGGCTGCCAAGCAGTGATGTGTGCTTGCACCCTGCATGTAATTTGAAGTCAACTTAATGGCATATCCTCTGATCTAGGTAGGAGGCTACCCTTTCATTCGCTCTTTCTCTCTTGTTGCCCTTTTTTGGAGGGTCCCCCAAGTATCAGCATGTGTAGATTTTAACCTCAAGGCAGGTTGTGAGGATTCCAGGCAACTCTCAAAAGACTTCAGGAGTTAAAGTTCTTTATTGTTATGGCCAGTTTCACGCTCTCATACCATCCTTGCTAGGACTGACAGTTACAGAAAAGCTCAGAGCAGATAAAGATTCCCCATGGCTACTGTACCCCCCCCCTTCTACTAGTCTTCTGACTCTACAGGCAGGCTGGTTTCAAGGCAAGGTTCCCAGGCTAGGAAGAGATTACAGCAGGAATCAGCAACCACTTCCTGTTCTTAGTTTCCCAGCCCCCAACAGTATCAGTTTTAGCTGCAGAAATATGACAGGTGATCTTGAGCACCTGACAGTGTATTTATTAAGAAAGAAATCTCATAACATCCAATGTTCTTAGGATTGCAATTCTGGTAGGTCAGATTCATAATCCGTTTTTTAAAAATTCCTCCTAACTTGTGCATATGGCTCAATACTCCTGAGATCCGTAGAGGTAGGAGTCTCTTCTTTGCCATGGTCAAAATGTAGCTAGATTGTGATGGATTTAGTGGAAAATGGAAGAGTTAAACCCCAAAAACTATACTTCTCATATTTTTATTTATTCAAAGAAAATATTGAAACTCTGCAATTGCTACTCTGCTAAAAGTTCTGTAAGAAGATGTGTACAAAACAAAGTGCTGTTTCAAAGAAATGAAAAATTGCAGATGAATAATTAGCTTGAATATCAGAATCTCTGCTTTGTTGATAATTTGGTCTCTAGTTCTTCCTTTGAAACAACCCCTTTAAGTTAAGGTCGCTAGGTAACTGGGATTTTATCAATGAGAGACCCATTTAAGGGACCCACCCTTGCGTTAAAATCCCCTCCTTAGCAAAAATTAGTTTTAGGGAATTTCATAAAGAGTCCTTCAAGCAGGCAGTATAATTCTTCCCAGTTAGAACAGAGCACTTGACTGAGCTAACTGGGGGATATAGATAAATATAAATACAAAAAGCAGACCATTCATATTTAAAAGAACTGGGAAGTCTAAAGATGACTGAGAGTTTCTGAAACCTTGGCATCAATGGCTCTAGTCACTAAGCATGCCAGCCCAGCCTGGGGGCATCTCCCCCTAGTACCTACAGTAGCTAGAAGTGTAATTATGTTATATCCAGAAAAGTAGAAAGGATGTTGCTCCTAAGTTTCCTGCAGAAGGATCACCTGGAATTCCCTTAGTCTATATATGGACCTCTAAACCCAACAAGCAACCCTTCCAGCCCGCTAGGTTCCAAGAGAGTATCTTCAGAACCCCATTATCATTTTTCAATAGTCCATTATCTAGGGGGGGTGCGGTAAGTGGTCAGCCCTGGCCTTCGCCATATTTATGTACCTTTAATTAATCCAGGGCCCCTGGATTAATGCAGCTTGATCTGCATTGGGGGAATTCCAAGCCAGCTGGGCTGAGCACTGCAAAGACCCACCTGGAAGATTGAGTCACATGTAGATTGACTCAGAAACAATGCAGAGTGTATTGTCGAAAAAACCCCAACAACCAATGCAGAGTGTCATTCAAGCTGGTTTTGCCTGCCTGCCATAACTTCTCACTAACTTCAACTGACTTGTTTGAACTTGGGGGAGGGGACTGGGAGTTTAACATCTTGGGGAAAACTTTGCTTCAGCATTCCAGGCAATCTCTATGTATCTGTGCACTGCTAAGGTATTTCTCTGAATAAAGATCCTTTAACTCATACAACTGTGTTGGGTGAAGTGGAGAGTCTGAGAGAATCCCCTAGCCAGGCCTGGGGTGATTGATTTACTGTCCTCCCAGCAACTGGCATGAGATCATAACAATAGTGGGCTTCGCTGAGTCTCCCCATTATCACATTCCGATGCCCTCTTCCCTTGATTATATTCCCACCCCAAGATTGAGAGCAGTCAATCAGCACTGATTAATCAATTTCTCTCTGGAACGTATATTTTTCATATCTAAATTCATCAACTTAGCTCCCGTGGAATTCATTAGCAAACTGTCCCTTTGTGCAGTTCCAGGAGAGACTTTGAATTTCCTTTCACACACCCTGACAGCAAGTAATCAAAGTAATCAAACCTTTGTAATTCCCAGAGATTGACCTTTACGGTCTTTGTTCCAACAGCTGAGGGGATGTTGCCAAGCAGGCCCCCTCCCCTGCTTTAAAGCCTGCTATGAACTGTGTTAAAGTTTCCTGCATTACTGTTTCACTGCTGCTACACAAAGATTGCTTTGCACGTGTGTGCTCTGATACACGTGTCAGTTTCCTGCCTGCGTGTCAATTACCCTGCTGCTGTAATAGACTGTGTAGTTTACTGACTCCATGTTTGGTTAACTGCACAAAGGACTCTATTTCTGGGCAGCCCTGCCCTGACCTGTATCTGGACTTCCCAGTGTGTGTTTGGACTGTGTTACAAGTGTGCCCCGTGCCTGCACTACCATCTGCCACGGACCGTGCCTGTTCCTTGCCTTGGACTGTGTTTTAAAGTGTTGTTCCCCCTGCCTCCATGGAAGCCTGCCTCATATGGGCCCAAGCCGCTGCTAGCAGCCGGGCGCCTGCCGGGGAAACCTCCAGCAAGCCTGGCTAGGCGCTCCCTGGTCAGTTCCCGCCTGGAGCCTCCCGCGAGCCGGTCCCCGAGCTTGCCCTCGCTACCGGGCAGCCTGCTATCCAGCCCCAGCTATGCCCAGCCGGCATCCATGTTCTCAGGCAGCCAGAAGACCCTGGGAAGAAGACTGCTTTGGGAAGCCATTTCGGCGAAGCGGGCACATCACGTCCGCAGCGAGAGCCCCTCGCCCCGCTCTGCATATCTTAGGAGCCGCCCCGGAGAAGAACTAAGTGCCGACCATCCCAAGCACTTAGAGAATGCATCTCAAAGAAACCTCCGCATTCCAGAGCTGATGACATCAGGACAAGCCCTGTCCGCTGGAACATCCTTTCAGCCCACTTGGATTTCCCCCTCCCTCTTTTGTCCCCTCTTCCTGAGGTGTCACTTATCACAATCTGATTACTAAAGTGGCCCATCCAAGCCATTCAGTAACCCATTAGAACCTTTGTTTTAATCTGTGAGAACCACCAAGTACAGCACCAGCCCCAGGGTACGTTTTGGGGTATTTAAGCTGGTCTCCCAGACCACTCGGCACGCGTGCCATCCTATCCAGAACCCCTCGCTGTCCGTCTGTGGTCCCAGTGCTGGCATTGGGCCACCCTCGCTGCTGTGTCTCTGCTTCACTTCAGGATAAGTGAGTATTCCCCCTATCATCGTTGGGAACCAGCTAATGCGAACGTCTCTGTATTTCCTACTCTGTATTTCTTAGATCTTGTATGTTCTCTTGTATGCTTGTGCAAGTTTAGGCTTACGCCACACTGAATACACGTGTTTGGAACCTATTTGTAGTCTGCCTCTTTTTCACTAGAGTGTCTGGGATCGGGACCTCCGTATACATAGGTTATGATCCGCGCTTAATTTTAAGTTACAGACTGCTACAACTAATTCCCCATTATAATAAAGAGCAGTTCTGGTAACAGGGACTCCTCAGCCTTAGGACATGTTTTGCCCTATAAGAAGCAGGGCTCTTGCTCCATTCAAACTATGTATGCTTACTGAATCCAAGTGCTGCTCCCTTTGGGTTGTTTCCCTAAGTCTTCCTCTCCCGGATGAGAACACGGGACGTTTGAAGCTACTTCCTTCCTCTGTGGACTACTCAACTCTCCTGGTTCAGTATACCTCACCCCTCCCTCACACTATTCCAATTTCTGACTAGCTTCCTAGGACTGTGTGTGTGTGTGTGTGTGCCAACCATTTTTAATTGCCTTTTGTGCATATGATGGTTTTTCCTCTTTAAATAAAAATACTCTTTGACCTTAAAAGCACCAAGCGTCATCTGTTACATTGGGGAAAGGACCCTGTAAATACTGGTTACCCCTCTTGCATAGCCTTCCTCCTTGCCGTTAATCTCCCCATACTTACTTGCAAGGAGGCCCACTCCCAGTAACTAAATTAGAAAGACAAAAGAAGGCACTTGTGAGGGTGGTAGAGGACTGTCCATGGATTCCTACTCTTTGCTTCCTTTCATTTAACCAATTTTAAATCCATAAGAGGACGTGTTCTCTTATCCACTGACTGCTATACTCAAGAGTCTTTGGTGAGAAACCTTGTCAAAAGCCCTTTGAAAGCCCAAATATATAATATCTACGGGGTCATCATTAACTACATGCTTATTTGCTTTCTTATGGAACTCCAAAAGATTTGTGAGGCAGGACGTCCCTTTGCAGAAGCCATGCTGATTGTCCCTCAGCAGTCTATTCTTCTATACACCTAAATATTTTAGTTTTTATTACAGTTTTTATTGCCCTGCGGCAATATACCTAAGGCAAGACCAATCCTGTCAGAATTTGGAAGCTAAGCAGGGTCAACCTTGGTTAGTAATTGGATGGGAGACTCCAACAATGACCAGCATTGCAAAAGTAGGCACTGGAAAACCACCTGTGTTAGTCTCTTGCCATGAAACCCCCCCTAGGTGTCACCATAAGTCAGCTATCTTGACTGCACTCTCCACCACCACAGTTTCTATTCATTTGCCTGGGACAGTTGCTAACTGGCCTATAATTTCTCAGTTCTCCTCTGGACCTCTTTTAAAGAAATCAGTATAACATTTGCTGCTCTACAGTCCATCAGTTCAGTGGATGATTTTTGTGACAAATTCCATTCGAGGTGGAAAAACATGTGAGTTTTGTTTTGACTACAGTCTCTTCCTTTCCCTGCTAGATCACTTATAGCTTTAATAATCATTTCCACAACAATGAAACTCAGTTGCATTTTTACTACCGGATGGTCCCCAAGCAAGAATCCTATTTCATGGGGATTGCCAAGATGCTCCTGAATTTTAGATGGACGTGGATTGGTCTCCTTGCTGCAGACAATCCTGCAGGAGAAAGATTCCTGAGGACCTTGACCCCTGTGGTCGTCAGGAGTGGGATTTGCATTGCCTTCACAGAAAACATTCCAGAACTGTATTCAGACAAGGTGGAGGCCAATTTCCACACATATTTATTTTTCATGCAAAGAAAATGTAATGTCTTTGTTTTCCATGGAGACACCCAGTCCATAGTTGCTGTTGCTTTGATGATTAACCATGATGAGCAAAAAAGAACATCCTCTTTGGGGAAAGTTTGGATCACAGTAGTCTTCCATGATCTCAGTTTGATGTGGTTTTTCCAATTATTTGGTACCCAGCACATCCATGGTTCTTTTTCCTTTTTGATCCGGACAAACATCAAGAACAAATATGACAAGTTGGAATCACTCTTCTCTGTTTTCTATGTAATAGCATCAGAAGCCTTTCATTGTTTATACTGTAATCATGGGTGGTCTGTGAAAAGCTGGCTAAGATGCAGTGAGAAAGAGGAAGTGAAAACCCCACCTCAGGATGAACTTCAAAGGATCCTGTCTCAAGACAGCTATTCCATCTACAACTCAATCCAGGTGGTGGCACGAGCCTTGAATGCTGCCTCCTTATCCAGATATAATCAGGTTTTGAACAGAGATGAGCTGGGAGTTCGAAAGGTGCAGCCATGGCAGGTATTTGTTTTCTCTAAAATCACAGGAATATTAGAGTAGCTATTCTGGATCATACTTTTACCCAAACAGATGGTCTTTTTGCAAGTTGTGGGGAATTGTGCAGGGAGAGTCAGCGAGAGAGGGTAACTGTGAGATTGTCCACCAACGTATACCGGGAGCTTTTGTGTCACAATCTGTGCGATGAAATTTGGTTGGAATGGGAGTGATATGGTTGTGTTAGCAACAGGAATGTATATAATTTATTTTTATTTTGCAAAATTAACACCCCGTATTGCCGCCCTCATAAGGGCCAAGAAGGTGGCTAACAAATTTTTAAAAATACATAATAAAATCACATCTTAGAACTGTTAAAGCCAACAAAAACACATCATTAAAACAAAAGCTAAAATACACATGCATTAATTTTCTAGACCTGTACATTCATGTTACTTGTTTTTCCAACTAAAAGTGATAACTAGACTAGCACATGATATTGCAAATCTGACTTCAGCTGAGACATGTTTAAGAGCATTAATATACTGGCAGATTTATTCTCAGTCACTTTTCCAATGATCTCTACCATGAAATTCCCCCTTTTTATTGCACACTGAACTGATATTTTCTGCAAGATATATTCCACAACCCAAAGTTCTTTTTCTTGGTCTTGTGGCTGACTCTGGTCAGCTCTCATTCAGATATAGGTGTGCAGTGCACTTAAGAAGCCCTAAGCATCAAGTTAGCTATCCTATATCAAATCATTTAACTCATAGCAAGAGATACACCACAGATACAGTTTTAGGTTGTTATCAGGTATAGTACACAAGTAATAACATCACAGTATCTTTGCTCCTATTAAAGAGAGGAATTATGTATCTGGGCATTAGTATATTGTATATATTGATGTGAGGCTCTTCTAATCTACACATGGCCCTACAACTGTGTAAATCTATTTTTTCATGCCCCTCTGAGGAGTTTCCCAAAAGAAACTGAAGCAGAAACAGGAGTCTCAGGAAAGGATCTCAGATCCCTTGTCAATGCAAAAAAAAAACCCCAAAAAACCCACCATGAGTCATATGGAGGCCATTAACCCAGGCCATGTATCATAAGAGACTGGAACTCCAAATACACAAGGCTGAAATCCAACATGGCTTCTTGTATTTCTAAATATGTTTGCTTTGTATGTTATTCTAGCTTCATCCTTTCCTGAGAAACTTCCGGTTTTACAGTAATTCCATGAAAGAAGTTTATTTTGATGAAAACGGGGACATGGCAGTCGACTTTGATATTGTGAACTGGGTGGTGATGCCCAGTCAGTCTATTGTTCGAGTTAAAGTTGGGAGTACAGAGAGACAAACATCTTCTTCAGAGATAAAGTTCTCCATTGATCGGGATGCCATTGTGTGGCCCAGATGGTTTAATGCGGTGGGAAAAATACTTATTTCATTTTATACCCTATATACTTTTCAGGTAGTATTCCCTGTCAAATCAGTTTATATTCTAAGAACACAAGAAATGAGAAAGGTAGGGAAAAGGCATGATGGAATGCATATTTAGAGATTGGTAGTTAACAGCAGCTATTGCTAATGGTGATCTGAGCGCCTACTCAGGGCCATGGCCAACCTGCCCCAAATCGAGATCTGGAAAGTGTCCCTGTCAGATACGTCTGCCAACATATCTGCCATGAATGCCTTCTATGTTAGTACTGATCCTCTGAGGGTATGTGAAGTATACAATTGATGCTAGGTTGGCAGCTTATCTTGCAAGTGTTTACTTTCACTTCTACAGACAACTGGAGGAGGTGTCCTTGAGTACTGGCTGCAGCAGGCTCAAGCGGTATCATCCTTGGGAACTGTGATGATTTCATTCCTTTCTCCTTCTCTCCTGAATCACTCTTCCCCCTCCCCTGAGAACTCTGTTCCTGTCCTGAGGACAGGAATCTCTCCTATAACTAACACTACCATTCCCACCTAAGTCACTTCTGCTAATGCAGCTGTTTGAGCACCTTGATACCGATGGATCTCTAATAAAGTTCTTTAACTCATTCACATGACTGTTTGCAGTGGAGAACTTGGGGATATAACTGCCAAGGGCTGACAGTCCCTGCTGCTAGTCACAACCCGGAGGACCTCACATGAGGCATGAGAAATAGAAAGCTTGTGCAGTGTCCATTTTCTTCATTACCTTCATTTCTGAGTGTCATTAGGAGAATCATAGAACTAGAAGGTCATGACTTTCAAGGTCATTGAATGAACACTGAGTCTCCCTCCCAGATACTGACAAGACCCAGACCTGCTTAGCTTCACCAAGGTTGCTGTATAATGCGCATTCATAGCAAGATGTGAAATTGGTTGGTGGTCTCCACCATTTAGAGGAATCAGAGCTGATGAACTGATAACTTGAGTTCCTGAAGAAGTGGGATTGAAATCTTCAACAGCCATAAATGCCTAGGAAACCATGCAGCATCTGGACCTCACTAGCTCCTTGTATTCCTTTGTTCTCTTTTCTCTTGGCCCTAGCCCATTTCCTCCTGGCTATCGGAGGGAGACGTACTGTTCTGAGAGCAAGCTGTGTCGATGACGTATTGATGTCACTTCCTGTGCGTCTATCACTGGGGAAACTCTAGTATTTTGCAAAAATTCTATGGTTTTACCCCACTTTCATGTAAGAGAATTCTCTTTGTGCCTGGATGGGAGGAGTTAAACCAAGAAACCATATAAATTATTTGTACATAAAGATTCTAAAAAGAGAAATCCCTGTTTTTAGGTCTCAGTATCTAAGGGATTCAAAGCTGTTCAGAGCTAGGGTATAAATTTCAGCACTAGATGGTTTGGGAACCTTAATGAGGCACGGATAAGTAATCCATGGCAGTGCCAGAGCCTCCAGTGTGACTAAAGAAATCCTTCAAAGATAGAGGGGTGAGGAGCACCAGGGGGAAATTCATTTGGCCCAGAAAGTCTTCTGCCTTTGGGTCTTATTAAAACTGTTAATCCAGTGTTAAATGATGTAGAGATAGCAGGCATGAGCCTTGCATACTCGCACATGCACAGACACCCACATTCCTCGTGGAATGATCATGCGGTTTTTCATTAAGCGCAAATAGACCCTCGTTTCCCCATCTCCCCCACATACTTGCAAAGAACAGTGTGTGCGCATGTGTGTGCAGCTGCCCACTGCTCACCTTCACACTCACTTTAAGCAAGCCTTCTTTGGGGCCTTAAACACAGAGTCTCATCGTTCTGTGCTCTCAAACTCAGTGGGTCGATGGTTTAGAGGGAGGATTATGTTATCCACAATTTTGTTGCTGTTGTGTGTGTGAACAGCAGCCCCAGAGCCTTGTTTCCCAGCCTTGTTCAACATCATGTGTCTGTGCATGTGTAACCAATGCCCTCTTGTGCATGCAGTAGGCTGAAACTTATAAAATAATGAGAGGGTTTTTTTAGTTGTGCTTCTTTGTGCCGGTCAGTAATGGAATGCTAATGGAACAGATCTGGCCCACACGTAAAAAATTAGTAAGGAAACAAAGTTATTCCGGAACTCCTAGAACTGAAACTGAATTTGCTTGGTTCACAATCCTACTCCAGAACTCCCAAATATAATGTATTTCTCCACAAAGAGGACTACTAACTCTTACAGTGGGGAGACTGTGACCATCACACAGAACAAGATCTAAGTGAGGCCTTTAATGGGGGAAACAGGAATTAATAAATAAAATAACAACATTCAATTTATATACTGCCCTTCAGGACAACTTAACGCCCACTCAGAGCAGTTTACAAAGTATATTATTATCCCGACAACAAAACATCCTGTAAGGTGGGTGGGGCTGAGAGAGTTCCTAGAAGCTGTGACTAGCCCAGGGTCACCCAGCTGGCTTCAAGTGGAGGACTGGGGAATCAAACCCAACTCTCCAGATTAGAGTCCCGTGCTCTTAACCACTACACCAAACTGGTGTAGGTGTATATATTTGCCACTCACTCATATAATGAACAATCAGTAAATTACTCCTCAAACATTGTTTTCTTTCCTCTGGTTTAAGAACTCCAATCCTTCTTTTTGCCCTTTGCCCACAAATAGCAGACCAGCAAAAGCATGTATATCAAAACAGCATCCCTTCAATGCAGCTGTAAATCAAAAATGTTGTCCTAAAAGAAGACCTGATTCACATGATGATAAAATCTAACTGGGAACTAGAGATCCCTTGCATTGTTTCCATACAAAACATGTGCGCACATGCAGACACACACGAAAGAAAGTCCATAATATGTTTTCTTGATATTCCTTGTTTTTATTGCTTAGACACTGCCTCGTTCTAGGTGCATGGAGAGCTGTCCACCTGGATATGCTAAGGTCATTAAGGAAGGAGAACCTATTTGCTGCTATGACTGTTCTCCATGTGCAGAAGGGACAGTCTCCACTCAGGAAGGTAAGTCACATATCAGAGTCCCAGTTGGAGGGAGGAGGAAGGGACAAATTTAAGGCTTCCATCCTAACATCAGCTTCTCCCTTTTAGTTCACCTTACCAGTCACTCCACTGCAATCGGGACCATGTACAAAGTCCTGTCTGCTAAGTCAGATGTTTGAATCTTTTTGCCCATACTTTTCCTACTTTGACTGGCATTTTTTCACCATAGTCTGAAATCTGGGGGCTGTATTGGCACTCCTATCTGACATTGTTTTGGCATGTTATAGGAATTAAGCCCAGAATTTTCTGTAGTGAAGGAGTGCAATCTCTCAAAATGTCCCACCTCCATCCGTATTACGCATTCTTAGTTCCAGACTTCTCCCCAACCCTACTGTTACTGGAATTGTGGTCTCCTTGTGAGTAGGAGAATTAGGGACAAGGAGAAGGCTATGCGAAAGGGGTAACAAGCAAGATCATCCACCAATTTTTACTGGTCCCTTCCTTAAGGAATCTGACAAGACAGGTGTTCTTCGAAAAACAAAGAGCAGTTTTTATTTAAAGGGGTAAACTCACACTCACATAAGAGGTAAATAAATGGTTTTCACAAGCACTCAGAGTCCTAGTAAATTAGACAGAGGTTGGAATAGAGTGTGGGATTAGGAGACAGTTACCATCAGAGGAGTAGAGTAGTCCATGGAGGAAGAGGGCTTCGAAAGTCCTGCGTCTTTGGCCAGGAATGAAGGCTCAGAGAGGGAGAGACTCTGAGGGCACTACGCTTGGATTCCAATAACAATATACAATTTGAATGGGGTAAAGCCAGTATTCTTATAAGGCAAATCGTGCCCCGGGGCTGGATTGTTCCTCAGCCCTTAGGACAAAGGACTTTAAGGTCACCCCCTGGGAATGACAACGGTTTGAGTACCTTTGATTGGTGTTACCAGAGTGTGACAAAGGAATCAGTTACTTTGGTAACCTTACAAATGTTCCCGGAGCATAGCTGATGAATTTAGACTTTAGATTAGATGTTCCCAGGAAGAGTTTCAAATTTATCAGAGCTGATTGATGGCCGTCTATTGCAGGCCATGGGAAGAGGGGAGATTGGAATGTTCAGGGTGATGACTCAAGAGTGCCTCTATTGTAATGGATAGCATGTGCTGCAGCATGCGGAGGCAAGGATCAATCACTCCCAATATATGACTTGCATTCACATTCCATTCATGACTCATTCTCCAGGGCGGGATCCAGCAACGCTTTGTTCAGCTGGCTGATTTTGCTAATGCAAATTAAAGCACATTAGATTCAAGGGGCTTATGATTTTTATATCATAAGCAGTTTATTAAATCAGCAGAGGACAGGCTGACTGCTCACAATACCTTGCCCTGCTTTTCACTTCCACATATATATTTTCAATGAATGTAAAAGAGCAAATATTATCATGCATGAAAAATAGATGTGGTGATACTAAATTTAATATGCTCTTTTCAGATGCAAGTCAATGTAATAAATGTCCAGAAGATCAACGTCCAAACAAGATCCGAGATCAATGTGTTCCTAAGGGGATAAGTTTCCTATCCTATGAAGAACCTTTGGGGATCATCCTAACTTTCCTTACTCTTTTCTTCACCCTAATCACGACTATCATTTTAGGAATCTTCATTAAATACTCAGAAACTCCCATCATCAAAGCCAACAATCAGGATCTCTCCTACAGCCTCCTCGTCTCCCTCCTGCTTTCATTTCTGTCCTCATTTCTCTTCATAGGTCAGCCCCAGAAAGTGACCTGCCTTCTCCAACAAACGGCCTTCAGCATCATATTCTCTGTTGTCATCTCCTCTGTGTTGGCAAAAAATGTCACTGTGGTAGTGGCTTTCATGGCCTCAAGGCCAGGCAGCAGGATGAGAAACTGGCTGGGGAAGAGCTTGGCCAACTCCATTGTCCTTTCCTCTTCCAGTATCCAAGTGGGCATCTGCATTCTCTGGCTGGGCATCTCTCCCCCCTTCCCAGACTCAGACATGCACTCTCAGCCCGGACAGATCATACTGCAATGCAACAAAGGGTCTGTCGCTCTGTTCTATGCTGCCCTGGGCTACATGGGCTTCCTGGCCGCCATCTGCTTCACTGTGGCTTTCCTAGCCAGGAAGCTGCCTGGGGCATTCAATGAAGCCAAGCTGATCACCTTCAGCATGCTGGTCTTCTGCAGTGTCTGGGTGTCCTTTGTGCCCACCTACCTGAGCACTAAGGGGAAATACATGGTGGCGGTGCAGGTTTTCTCGATCTTGGCCTCCAGTCTGGGCTTACTGGGCTGCATTTTTCTTCCCAAATGCTACATTATTATCCTGAGGCCTCATCTGAATACAAAAGAACACCTAATGATGAAACATAAGGATAAGGTCTGATTTTGAGTGCATTCTTTTTAAAGTTCTACGTCCATATAAGCCCAATGTATTTGTCTAGGGAGTTTACTCCCCTAAACTGGCATAGATGAAATCTTTCTTAGTTTCACATATATTTCAAAAGAAACTAGTAATTCACAATGATAGATAATGCATAATGAAATAAGATATTTAGAAGCCATTTTGTTTTAATGTTTTACTTTTATTATTTTATCACAACCTGATTCCAAATAGAATAGACTACTGTAATGCACTCTATACAGTCTGCCCTTGACATCAACTCAGAGATTCTAGTTGGTGTAGAATATTGCAGCTCGATTATTGTTAGGAGCTAGGCAGAGCATGTGTATTATTTCCATCGAATGGCTGGGACACAGCCTGGCCAGGTGAAGTGGTTCACCCCTTTAAATCTCCCCCACCCGGCCGTACAGTAGCAGGGGGAGACTAGCTTGTCCAGGGGTTCCCCACCCACGGTGTCTGTCCTCGCAACTGGTCCATACAGCAGCCAGCCACTCCTATTGGTACCATTGTACCAATAGGTATAGCAGTTTCTCAGAATTTCCAGCTTCCATTTTTAAAGAAGCCACTAGCCCCTTTCTTTGTAGAGATGTAAGAAACAAGGCATATCTCTGCAAGGGAAGTGGCTAAAAACTTGCTTTTTTCACAAAATGAAAAGTGAGAATTCGGAGAAACTGCTACACCTATCAGTATAATGGTACTATTAACGGATTTTTCCTTTAACTCCTAAACTCATGTATGAGCATTCATTCAAGCAAAAGATACACATGTGTGTGCACACACACACACAGGAGGTAAACTTGCTTTAGTGGCAAATTCTTTCTCTCACTTTACTGAGATTCAGCCGCAGGTCAGTGTTAAGTCAAAACAAGTGAGAAAGTTTCAGCAACCGTAAACATCCTTTTGTTTTCATTCCATAAGTAAGATTTCAGCCTTGGAAGAGCTAATTCTCAGAAGTATTTCAAACTCATAACCAAAGTATGGCTCCAGCAGTTGAGACGTTTGTATTATAGTAAAACATATTGACCTGCCACTCAAGCTTGTCTGGTGCCGTGTATTCTGGGAAATGCAGTTCTGAAGAGATGTTTGTATTAATGTTTTTGATCTTTTATTCTGTAAACAATTAGTGCTAAGGTATAAAAGATTCTCTGTTTTTATGCATAAGAGCTAGAGAGAGGATATGCATCTGAGCTTTATTTGGAAATAATAAAACTCATATTTCTTTATAGATCACTATTTGGTGTCTTAACTGATTGAGGGTATTGGCTGATACTCATTAGTTTTTTCAATGTATCTAGGGGTGATATACCATCTGTAAAACATTTTATACCAGTTCTCCCTTAACATTTGACAATCTGTGCATTTAATTTCTTTAGTCCATAAATTTTCCCACTGGCTCATAGAAATATTTTCTTCAAAGTTTTGCATCCATTTTCTCATACAATTTTTAACTGGTAATAATTCTGTGGCATGTTGCAATAGGATTTTATATACTTTACCTAACAGGTGTTTTGACTCTCCGCTGATTAGTTGTTGAAACACTGTTTTCTCTCTTAATTGGCCACTTTCTTTGGATAGTCATATTTTTGAGTTTGGACACCAGTTGATAATACATCAACCATAAAATGTTTTTCCTTGAGCTTGAATTTCTTGCCATGTTTTTATTTTTCCTTGGTTATCCATCATATATTCATAATTTACATAAACAGTTATTTTTAATGGAATTATCATAATAGGCATCTATTGGTGATATCAATGGTAAAGTTGGTGGACTCAAAATATTAGTGCCATCTTGCCTTTGAACAGTTTTTAATGATTTCTTAATCCATAAATAACTATGAATTCCTTCTTTGGTATCTGTTATCTCCACTTTTATCTATTTCCTATTTGGATTTGTGATCCAGTCTGATATGCAACTAACGGAACAGCTTAGTAGTACAGTTTAATAATTGGTACTGCCAACCCACCTTAGCTTTTTTAATGTTGTAACATTTCAAATCTTATCCTTGGTTTCTTCCCATTCCATACAAAGTCATCTATCCTTTTCTGCCACTTTTTAGAAATCTTTTCATCTATATGGATTGGCAACATTTGGAACAGTACACCCAATTTTGGTAATATATTCATTTTAACAGTGTAGATTCCCCCTAAGCATGTAATATTCAATTTTCCCAATCTTTGCAGATCTTCAGTAATGTTTGTCCAAACTTTTTAATAGTTATCCTACTATATAAAAGGGTGTGTTCTAGATAACTCACTTACTACCCTGGTATGCCACCAGAGGGCGCTGCTGCAGCAGGAAACCCAAGGCGGGATCAGGAGTGAAGCAGGTGGCAATGCCTGCCCCCACATTCACCCATCAGAGATCAGGAGTGGAACAGGAGGCAATACCCACCCCCCACGTTCGCCTGGCCAGGATCAGAAGAGCAGGAGGCAATACCAGCCCCCCCCTTCACCCAACCAGAATCAGGAGCAGAGCAGGTAGCAATGCCTGCCCCCCAGCCTTCACCTGGCCAGGATCAGGAGCAGAGCAGGTGGCAATGCCTGCTTCCCCCAGCATGGAGGAGGAGGCAATGCCCATCTGCCCACCCTCCCCTTTCTAGAGCCCATTGTATTTTTCTCACAATGGGCTTTGTTGCTAGTCTTTATATAAATTATCATTTTGTCTCATTACGTTTATTCTCAGATATTTAACTGGTTTTCTGGTAGTAACACTATTTTTTTCTATCTCTTCTTGTTCCTCTCTGCTTGTTGATAACAACATTATCTAAATCTTCTTTTTATTCCATTTGTATCCAGAGTATAGCCCAAATCTTAATATTTATTCCATTACATTTTTCAGAGAAACATTTGGTTTTGTCTCTGATATAACATCATCTGCATAACTTTTCATTTTATACCGTTCTTTGCCTTCTTTTATTCCAACAGTTCTAGTGTCTTGCCTTATTTTCACAGCTAGTATTTCCAATGCAATAATAAACAGTATGCAATAATAAACATATATTGGACATCCCTGTCAAGTGCCCTTTTCTATCCCGCATTTCCTCCCCCTCCCAAATCTAAACAATCCTTTGCCTCGGTTGCTCGGTGGAACAGTTTACAGAGTTGCACTCTCATGACGTGCTTCTGGAGAGAAAGATATATCATAGTCTGAGAAAGCCCAAGATCACAAACATTCGAGCTCGATAGATAGCCACCTGTGAACGTCTGGGAAACCTAGATCATTGTGGGAACAGGATATGTGTACAATGAGCATCCATGAATGGGTACAGACATACATGACAATGAGTCTCCAAGTTTGCTAACAGCAAAAGTAAAAAGCTATCTGTTAAAATTGTAAATTGCAGTAAAACAACAATAAAATAGCATCAATGTAAGGTTTTTTTTAAAAAGGAAGAAAAATCAGTGATGAAATAAGTAATACGCCATCAGTTAAAAGCTTGGAAGAATAAAATTATCTTTGTCTGGCATCTAGCAAAACCGGAACCAACTGGTCCATAGAGAGAGTATTCCACAATGTCACCTTCCTCACATTTGTTTTTAAATCTGCAACCATCTGAAATCAACCTAAATCTGTTTGCAACTTTGACCTCCTATTCTTTTCATTCGAACACATTGTGCATCAGACAATCCACACAGGAGTGAAGCCGTATGAGTGTCTTAACAGTGGAAAAGATTCTGCTGGAGCACCAACCAGACGATAGGCCAGAGAATCCATTCAGGGGGAAAGAATGCAAAACCTTACCAAATATCAGGAAATCCACTTGGACTCAATTAATGTTTTTCAAGGCTCTAACCATCTGTATTGGCTCTCCAGGGTATCAGAAACGTCTTTCCCAACATCTGAGTTCCTTCTCACTGGTGATACCATGGACTGAATGTTGGACCTTATGCATGCAAATCATGGGTTGGATGATCATCTGAAATGTATCAACACACACATACACACCCTTCCTCCTGCAGACCTCCTGCTCCCCTTTCATGCTTTTCTAGATGGGGAGTGATTAGTCCCCAGTTTCCCAGGAGTAGCATTTCAGAGATCATTGTGGGGTGTAGCAGGAAGTGGAGGGGCTTTGGCTCACTGGTAGAACACCTGCTTGGCATGCAGAAAGTCCCAGGTTCAATCCCTGGCGTCTCCGTTTTAAAAGGACCTGGTAGTAGCTAATGAGGAAGATCTTTACCAGAAACCCAAGAGAGCTGCTCACAGTCTGAATAAGCAACACTGATGTTGCTGGACCAATGGTCTGATTCAGGGTTTTCAAGATAGATTATCAGAAGTGGTTTACCATTGCCTTCTTCTATGCCTTCTTCTTACATTTCTCATCTTTCCATGCAGTGCATTTGAGGCACAATATCCCCTAAAGCCAGTTTTTAAGGATTAAAAGAAACTTTACTTCACTGGCCAACTATTTGGTACATAGTCTTTAGCTCAAGATTTTTTGAGAAGGGGGTATCCCAGCCATATATTGGAAAGAGCTAGAGATTGGGCTAGACAATATTTTATTTGCCCCTGAGGAAGCTGAAACATCATGTGCAATGACCGATGGAATTCTCTCCTTTGACAAAATCAGAAAGGTTGTAGAGAAGCACCAGCCTCTTATATCAGATATCCCAGGCATTTCCTCTTCGACTGGATTCAGGAAGACTAGGAGCATCAAGAACATCCTTGTAGCACCTGAATTTAAGGATACGTCAGGGCAATAGAACAGCCCCACAAGGGGAAAGTGAGAATATGGAAAAATTGAGAAGAGAGACAAAGTTTTTTATACAATACAACGTGAATAAAGAAGTACCAACCAATAAAGTTTGGGATGCTTACAAGGCGGTTGTAAGGGGCATACTAATGGACTTAAATGGCAGAGCAAGGAAAAAGAAAGAGGAGAAAAGACAAGAGATTGAGGAGAAAATAAAGGCCAAAGAAGCACAGTTAAAAAAGAGACCAGGGAAAAAGAAAATATATCAGGAAATCAAAATTCTTCAAGAACAGTTAACAGCAATGAGTAATAAAGAATTGGAGTGGAACCTTAAAAGACTGAATCAAAAAGCTTTTGAGGGTGCTAATAAACCTGGGAAATATTTGGCATGGCAATTGAAGAAGAAAAGGGAAAAGAAAATAATAAACAAAATCTGTGAAGAAAACAAAACGTATCTGGAACAGACTACCATTAGTAGAGCCTTTTATAAATTTTATGCTAAGCTGTATAATAAAAAAGAAGTAACCAAAGAATCAATAGCATCATATTTGGAGAAAACTAAACTTCCAGAGATCTCGGAAGCTTGGAGAAATAAGTTGAATAGTGAAGTAACCGATGAGGAAATAAGTAAGGCAATACAATCTGCAAATCTAGGAAAGGCGCCAGGGCCAGATGGACTTACGGCTAAATTTTACAAGACAATGGCCAACGAACTGGCACCATTCCTAAAAGAGGTGATGAACGGAGTTTTTAGGGATCAAAGAATTCCAGACACTTGGAGCGAAGCGAATATATCATTGATCCCAAAAGAGGGCCAAGATCTGACTAACGTGAAAAATTACAGGCCTATATCATTACTTAACAATGACTACAAAATTTTTGCGAAGATATTGGCGGAGAGACTGAAGGGGTGGCTCTCGGAAGTCATAGAGGAAGAACAAGCAGGCTTTTTGCCAGACAGACAAATAAGAGACAATTTGAGGACAGTGATCAATGCTATTGAATACTATGATAAGCGTTGTGATAAAGAGGTTGGTTTCTTCTTTGTAGACGCTGAAAAAGCGTTTGACAATTTAAACTGGGATTTTTTGTTTGCCACTATGGAAAAGCTACAACTGGGAGAAAGATTCATCAGAGCAATTAAAGAAATTTATAGAGACCAGACTGCAGCAATTGTAGTGAATGATGAATTGACTAAGAAATTGACGATTAGTAAAGGAACAAGACAAGGTTGCCCGTTATCTCCATTGTTGTTCATTTTAGTATTGGAGATTCTGATGATACAAATACGACAAGATGAGGAAATACGAGGAATAAAAATAAAGGACTACTCATACAAGGTTAGAGCATTTGCAGATGACATAATGTTAATTGTAGAAGATCCATTGGAGAACATGCCAAAAGTGATAGATAAGATCAAGGAGTTTGGTGACTTGGCAGGTTTCTTCATTAACAAAAAGAAGTCAAAGATATTATGCAAAAACATGACTAAGCAGAAACAACAATTGTTAATGGAAACAACGGACTGTGAAGTAACTAGTAAGGTGAAATACTTGGGAGTTGAGCTGACTGCAAAAAATATAGATTTGTTTAAGAATAATTATGAAAAATTATGGACTCAGATAGAGAGAGACTTGATCAAATGGAATAGACTGAATCTGTCATGGTTGGGCAGGATTGCAGCAGTTAAGATGAATGTGTTACCAAGAGTAATGTTTTTGCTACAGACAATACCAATCATCAGAGACTCTAAACAATTTGAAAAATGGCAGAGGAAAATATCAGATTTTGTTTGGGCAGGCAAGAAGCCTCGAGTGAAAGTAAAAGTTTTACAAGATGCAAAGAGGCGGAATGCAACTGCCCAACTTGAGACTTTATCATGATGCAATCTGCCTAGTTTGGTTAAAAGAGTGGATGACGTTAAAGAATAAGAAACTATTAGCCCTAGAGGGATATAAAAAAATTTTTGGATGGCACGCATACCTATGGTACGACAAAGTAAAGGTCAACTCGATGTTCCTACATCATTTTGTAAGGAGAAGTTTATATACAATCTGGAAGAAGTACAGAATTTACTTACAAGAAGGAACCCCCTTGTGGGTGGTTCCATACGAGGTGATAGATCCGAGAGCTGTTGATAATGAACAACAATGTTTAACATACAAAGAAATAACTAAAATTGAAGTATCTAAACTTAGAATAAAGACACAAGAGGAACTATCACCTAACTACGATTGGTTCCAGTACAGACAGATTAGAGATTTATACAATTCGGACTCTGTAAAAGGGGGCATACGAACAGAGAACTCGGAACTAGAGCAGACCCTTCTTAAAGAAGACAAGAAAAGAATATCCAAGGTATACCAAGTACTGTTGAAATGGTATACTGAGGATGAGATAGTTAAAACACAGATGGTGAAATGGGCTATAAATTTCAATAAAGAAATAACAATGGAGGCATGGGAATACTTGTGGAAAACTACAATGAAGACAACGACATGTATCAATATTAAAGAGAACATTTTCAAAATGATCTATCGTTGGTACATGACACCAAAGAAGATTGCGCTAGGGAACTTGAATACTTCTAATAAATGCTGGAAATGTAAGAAACATGAGGGCTCCCTCTATCATATGTGGTGGTCGTGTGAGGTAGCTAGGCAGTTCTGGGGGGAAATAATAAGAGAAATGAGTGAAATTTTACAGTTTCAAATAAATAAGAACCCAGAACTCCTGCTGCTAAACTTGGGAATGGAGGGAATTCCAGCCCATCATAGGACGTTGATTTTTTATATGACTGCAGCAGCTAGACTTTTGTATGCGCAGAAATGGAAAGTACAAGAAGTACCAACTATTGAAGATTGGATCTACAAATTGCTGTATATGGCTGAAATGGACAAGATGACAAGAAAACTGAGAGATCTGGACTCAGGGCAGTTTAACACAGACTGGGAGAAGCTGAAACAATATCTGGAGAAGAAATGGGAGGTGGGAGGAAAACTGTGGCAGTTTGAGAACTACTGAAGTATAATAAAAGTATAAAAGAGAGGGGTGACTTTACCGGGGGAGGAAGAGAAATGTGAATTTATAAGCAGTTAGATTAATTGATTGAGATATATATAGATATGTATAGGTTAACTGATAGAGAATAATTAATGATAAGGTTTAAACATGAGGATTGACTAACTAACAATATTTTCTTTCTTTGACAAGATTTACATGCACCAAACTGAATGTAAAGAAGAGTTAAATTGATTGAGTATCTGAGGAGTTATATAGAATTACCATAAAAAGATGAAATGAGTAATACATAGAGAACAAATCAAATTGTTTGATTTAAATGTGGGAATTTTTTATGGTTTATGGTTTATGATATATAGGTTTATATAGAAATATTCAAAACTGGAAAATGGGATAAATTGTTTATCTAAAGACGTATAGTTTGGGTGTATAATAAGTAAGGGAGTTAAAGATGTACTGCTTAATATAATGGAGAATGTATATCTGTTTTAGATAGAGGAATTTAATAGAAGTAAGGGAAAAGGGACAGAGGGTGGGAAAGCTGTTGGAAGTCAACAAAAGGGGGGGAAAGGGAGGGGGTTAGAAACGGAAAATTAGGGGAAAATTGATTGTAATGCAAAAATAATAATGTTCTAACCCAATAAAAAACTTTTCAAAAAAAAAAAAGAACAGCCCCACAAGGCTTTATTGCTGTGGGCACAGTAAATTTTTCCCTTAGTTGAAGAAGGGAGGGAGTTGTATGCAACGAACTGCGAGAGGAGGATTCACCTAAAATCTTTACCCAGCAGCACCTATGCTGTAGTCTACATGATTGAATATACATGTAAATTACTATACATTGGAAGCACCACCCACACCGTGAGGCAGAGAATTTTGGAGCATCTTTCCCATAAGGTCAGTGAAGTACCACTTGTTTCTCACTTCTTGAAGCATCATGGGGATAAGAATGAGTTTAGATTCTCGGTTCTTTATGTAGCCAAAACAGGAAATACTAGTACAAAAGTACTATGAAAGGAGCCCCTATAGAAAGAGGCATACAGGAGGTTTCAACTTCAGACCCTTGCCCCACGTGGTTTGAATGCTCATATAGATTTGTCCTATTATTTATAACTTCTACAAGAGAAAAGTTACTCTGTGGTCTTATCTGTAAGCGTACAATGAATGAGTTACAACTATAGGCATAATGAAATCTTTAAATGAATATCGTTGCCCTGTCCAGTAAAAACACTGAGAATTGTTTCCTCAGAAGTTAGTATGCCTTCAAGAAGTTTCATTAGTTCTAAACCCAGTAGCATTAAAGGCGGAGAGGTGTTATCCAGGTGGTCTTTGTGGAGATTTTTTGTGAAGAAAAAGGAATACACGTGAGTCCATTTAAAAGCTTAGAATTTTATTAACATTGCAGTACTGAATGATAGAGGACACAATTGTCATTTTTGTTTTGAATAGTTCGTAGCTTTGGATGAGTAGAGTCTGCAGGGCGTGTTCTTCAAAAGTTCTCGAAAGGAAGGAGCAGCCGGCTCCTCATACAGCATAGCCGCAGGACCAGTCTTCCTTCATCTACGAAGGAAATAAAAAAGAACCGACAAGATTTATGATATTACAGCATTTCTTGGACTTGACTGACTTTGGACTTATTTATGAAGCTCACAGATATGGCACGATCTTTCTATTTATGACTCCATTTTTATATTTATTGTATTTATGGCGTTGTATTCTATATTTACTGTGTTTGTGCTTCAAGGTCCTCTCCATCTATTTTGGCCTGTAAAATACTGAGATTGATATCAAGGCAAAGGTGCCAGCTGTTTAAAGTGACCAAGGACAGCCTCTGTTTTCAGGCCCTTGATCCTAGGTGAGGTGCTCATCACAAGGGAAAGAAGATGGGGAACTTGGCTCACCTGGTTTAAGAATTACAGCCACTTCGATGGTTTGACCAAAGCAACCCACAAGAACCGAGTCCTCCCCTCTCTCCTTCTTGCCAGAAAGCCCCTCAGGCTGCCCTCCACTGTAGCTGCCACTGCCCCCACCCAGGTAACAAGGCCCTTTTGTCATGCTGGGACTGTGATGTCAGAAAAGCCCACAGAAGGTCATAGAAAATGGGCCCCTCCCCATCACCCATCTGATCTCCCCTCAACAGCAAATTCAAGGGCCTCTCCATCCATTTTTGCCTGGAAGAGGCGGAGATTGATAGCAAGGCAGAGGTGCCAGCAGTTTAAAGTGCTCAAGGACAGCCTCTGTTTTCTGGCTCCTGATCTTAGGTCAACTGCTTGTCACGACACAGCTTAGGGCAAACTCGGTTGATCTAGCATCCCCTTCACCGAGGGAAGAAAACGCCCTTCTGATTGCTCAAAGGACGGCTTAGAAGCTATTCCACAGAAACATCCTGCTTTTAGAATGGAGCCCTTGGAAATATGGAATAGGCTTGGGCAATGAAAGGAGCGTTGGGGCCTGCCAAACATGGTACAGGTTTTCATCTCTGCAAACTCATGGGGAGAGAGGGGAGAATAAAAGTATCAGGGAAAAATAAGAAGGCTACATGGTCTCAAGGATGCTTGGGGAAGAGCAAAATGGTGACCAGGAGGGAAGGAAGGAAGGAAGGAAGGAGGGGAAAGGAGATGGGGAACTTGGCTCACCCGGCTTAAGCATCACGGCCATCTTGAGGGTTTGTGGGCTCGCCTCACCAAACTCCACCCGGAGACGTCCCTCTAAGGGAAAAAACTATGGTAAGCAGCAGCTCGTGCGCTTCCATCCACCGGCATCGTCCAGGTCTCCTCCACCCCCTTCGCTACACCAACATCCACCAACTTCTGTCTGCCCACATCCACTGGCTTCCATCCATGGATAGCTGCCAGATCCCCACTCATCCATCATCATTCATCCATCAACCACCCACGCCAGTGGCCATGTCGACAGCGCAGGGCGCATGCCTCCATAGGACACCCCGATTCACACCACATTCAGCCCATCACATTCACTCCCTTCCACACTCAGACTCTCAGCGAGCACCGCCCAGCTTAATGGATCGGGCTCCTCATTCACTCACACTCTCACTCTCCATCCAGACCCATCCAGACACAACCACTCCCCAGCTTCCACCCACGAATATCCACCCGCTTCCGCTAGCCTACTTCCGCCAGGTCCGTCAGCTCACTCATCAGGAGCTTCAGGCCGTGGAACTCCGCCAGGCTTCAAGCCGCATGTCATCACTGCGTGCTTACACTACAAGTCCGCCCGCTTTCGCAGGAGAACTTGCCTTCTTAATCTCTGCCCTCCTCTCGGCATCGACTCTCCTCTTCTGTTGTCGGCCTTCCATTGCCTGCTTGCCTCTCTCTGGGGGAGACACAGAGAGACAGCACTGAAGGGCCTGTCTGAGAATGCAGCACTCTTGGTTGTGTCCTCCCAAAGCACAAGTGGTGATCCATGTGACAGCGACTACCTAGAGCCACTCAGCCAGCTTTATGACTCCTCCTTGTCTGGGGGCCCCTGAGATTGGCACGCACTTAAATTGGCAGTGTCTCCAGGCAACAAGTGCTTTGCTGTTCTGGTATTGTCATGTCACAATAGTCCAGAGGTCAGGGCTGCCAAATGTCAAGATCATGGGCCCCTCTCAGCACTTGTCGCCTCCATGAATCAGTTTCAATGAGTCCACTGAGAACTTTGGGGCAGCATTGTCTTTTCCATTCTATCGCCCTCCCCTTCCATTTCCTCTTTCTCCTCCCTGGCTACTCCTTTAGCCTTTCCCCATCCTTTCTGCTTCCTTTGCTTTCGACAGCCATCCTACCCTTCTTTGCTCCCCTCTTTTCAGATTTCCCTCCTATCCTGTCGCTCAGTGCCTCTCCATGAAAAGCCTGGCTAAGCCATGTGGAGTCCACCAGCCCAGGGCTGGTCCCACTGCTGTGGGGTCTACTGCTAGCACTACACCATGCTGGGCCATTTTCTGAGGGAAGAGAGGCTCTAGAAGTTGTCCTGTCACTGGCAAATCTCCCAGTGGATACAGTTCCAAAGTTCCGGCTCTGCCATTATGACCAAAGCAACCCACAAGAACCGAGTCCTCCCCTCTCTCCTTCTTGCCAGAAAGCCCCTCAGGCTGCCCTCCACTGTAGCTGCCACTGCCCCCACCCAGGTAACAAGGCCCTTTTGTCATGCTGGGACTGTGATGTCAGAAAAGCCCACAGAAGGTCATAGAAAATGGGCCCCTCCCCATCACCCATCTGATCTCCCCTCAACAGCAAATTCAAGGGCCTCTCCATCCATTTTTTCCTGGAAGAGGCGGAGATTGATAGCAAGGCAGAGGTGCCAGCAGTTTAAAGTGCTCAAGGACAGCCTCTGTTTTCTGGCTCCTGATCTTAGGTCAACTGCTTGTCACGACACAGCTTAGGGCAAACTCGGTTGATCTAGCATCCCCTTCACCGAGGGAAGAAAACGCCCTTCTGATTGCTCAAAGGACGGCTTAGAAGCTATTCCACAGAAACATCCTGCTTTTAGAATGGAGCCCTTGGAAATATGGAATAGGCTTGGGCAATGAAAGGAGCGTTGGGGCCTGCCAAACATGGTACAGGTTTTCATCTCTGCAAACTCATGGGGAGAGAGGGGAGAATAAAAGTATCAGGGAAAAATAAGAAGGCTACATGGTCTCAAGGATGCTTGGGGAAGAGCAAAATGGTGACCAGGAGGGAAGGAAGGAAGGAAGGAAGGAGGGGAAAGGAGATGGGGAACTTGGCTCACCCGGCTTAAGCATCACGGCCATCTTGAGGGTTTGTGGGCTCGCCTCACCAAACTCCACCCGGAGACGTCCCTCTAAGGGAAAAAACTATGGTAAGCAGCAGCTCGTGCGCTTCCATCCACCGGCATCGTCCAGGTCTCCTCCACCCCCTTCGCTACACCAACATCCACCAACTTCTGTCTGCCCACATCCACTGGCTTCCATCCATGGATAGCTGCCAGATCCCCACTCATCCATCATCATTCATCCATCAACCACCCACGCCAGTGGCCATGTCGACAGCGCAGGGCGCATGCCTCCATAGGACACCCCGATTCACACCACGTTCAGCCCATCACATTCACTCCCTTCCACACTCAGACTCTCAGCGAGCACCGCCCAGCTTAATGGATCGGGCTCCTCATTCACTCACACTCTCACTCTCCATCCAGACCCATCCAGACACAACCACTCCCCAGCTTCCACCCACGAATATCCACCCGCTTCCGCTAGCCTACTTCCGCCAGGTCCGTCAGCTCACTCATCAGGAGCTTCAGGCCGTGGAACTCCGCCAGGCTTCAAGCCGCATGTCATCACTGCGTGCTTACACTACAAGTCCGCCCGCTTTCGCAGGAGAACTTGCCTTCTTAATCTCTGCCCTCCTCTCGGCATCGACTCTCCTCTTCTGTTGTCGGCCTTCCATTGCCTGCTTGCCTCTCTCTGGGGGAGACACAGAGAGACAGCACTGAAGGGCCTGTCTGAGAATGCAGCACTCTTGGTTGTGTCCTCCCAAAGCACAAGTGGTGATCCATGTGACAGCGACTACCTAGAGCCACTCAGCCAGCTTTATGACTCCTCCTTGTCTGGGGGCCCCTGAGATTGGCACGCACTTAAATTGGCAGTGTCTCCAGGCAACAAGTGCTTTGCTGTTCTGGTATTGTCATGTCACAATAGTCCAGAGGTCAGGGCTGCCAAATGTCAAGATCATGGGCCCCTCTCAGCACTTGTCGCCTCCATGAATCAGTTTCAATGAGTCCACTGAGAACTTTGGGGCAGCATTGTCTTTTCCATTCTATCGCCCTCCCCTTCCATTTCCTCTTTCTCCTCCCTGGCTACTCCTTTAGCCTTTCCACATCCTTTCTGCTTCCTTTGCTTTCGACAGCCATCCTACCCTTCTTTGCTCCCCTCTTTTCAGATTTCCCTCCTATCCTGTCGCTCAGTGCCTCTCCATGAAAAGCCTGGCTAAGCCATGTGGAGTCCACCAGCCCAGGGCTGGTCCCACTGCTGTGGGGTCTACTGCTAGCACTACACCATGCTGGGCCATTTTCTGAGGGAAGAGAGGCTCTAGAAGTTGTCCTGTCACTGGCAAATCTCCCAGTGGATACAGTTCCAAAGTTCCGGCTCTGCCATTATGACCAAAGCAACCCACAAGAACCGAGTCCTCCCCTCTCTCCTTCTTGCCAGAAAGCCCCTCAGGCTGCCCTCCACTGTAGCTGCCACTGCCCCCACCCAGGTAACAAGGCCCTTTTGTCATGCTGGGACTGTGATGTCAGAAAAGCCCACAGAAGGTCATAGAAAATGGGCCCCTCCCCATCACCCATCTGATCTCCCCTCAACAGCAAATTCAAGGGCCTCTCCATCCATTTTTTCCTGGAAGAGGCAGAGATTGATAGCAAGGCAGAGGTGCCAGCAGTTTAAAGTGCTCAAGGACAGCCTCTGTTTTCTGGCTCCTGATCTTAGGTCAACTGCTTGTCACGACACAGCTTAGGGCAAACTCGGTTGATCTAGCATCCCCTTCACCGAGGGAAGAAAACGCCCTTCTGATTGCTCAAAGGACGGCTTAGAAGCTATTCCACAGAAACATCCTGCTTTTAGAATGGAGCCCTTGGAAATATGGAATAGGCTTGGGCAATGAAAGGAGCGTTGGGGCCTGCCAAACATGGTACAGGTTTTCATCTCTGCAAACTCATGGGGAGAGAGGGGAGAATAAAAGTATCAGGGAAAAATAAGAAGGCTACATGGTCTCAAGGATGCTTGGGGAAGAGCAAAATGGTGACCAGGAGGGAAGGAAGGAAGGAAGGAGGGGAAAGGAGATGGGGAACTTGGCTCACCCGGCTTAAGCATCACGGCCATCTTGAGGGTTTGTGGGCTCGCCTCACCAAACTCCACCCGGAGACGTCCCTCTAAGGGAAAAAACTATGGTAAGCAGCAGCTCGTGCGCTTCCATCCACCGGCATCGTCCAGGTCTCCTCCACCCCCTTCGCTACACCAACATCCACCAACTTCTGTCTGCCCACATCCACTGGCTTCCATCCATGGATAGCTGCCAGATCCCCACTCATCCATCATCATTCATCCATCAACCACCCACGCCAGTGGCCATGTCGACAGCGCAGGGCGCATGCCTCCATAGGACACCCCGATTCACACCACATTCAGCCCATCACATTCACTCCCTTCCACACTCAGACTCTCAGCGAGCACCGCCCAGCTTAATGGATCGGGCTCCTCATTCACTCACACTCTCACTCTCCATCCAGACCCATCCAGACACAACCACTCCCCAGCTTCCACCCACGAATATCCACCCGCTTCCGCTAGCCTACTTCCGCCAGGTCCGTCAGCTCACTCATCAGGAGCTTCAGGCCGTGGAACTCCGCCAGGCTTCAAGCCGCATGTCATCACTGCGTGCTTACACTACAAGTCCGCCCGCTTTCGCAGGAGAACTTGCCTTCTTAATCTCTGCCCTCCTCTCGGCATCGACTCTCCTCTTCTGTTGTCGGCCTTCCATTGCCTGCTTGCCTCTCTCTGGGGGAGACACAGAGAGACAGCACTGAAGGGCCTGTCTGAGAATGCAGCACTCTTGGTTGTGTCCTCCCAAAGCACAAGTGGTGATCCATGTGACAGCGACTACCTAGAGCCACTCAGCCAGCTTTATGACTCCTCCTTGTCTGGGGGCCCCTGAGATTGGCACGCACTTAAATTGGCAGTGTCTCCAGGCAACAAGTGCTTTGCTGTTCTGGTATTGTCATGTCACAATAGTCCAGAGGTCAGGGCTGCCAAATGTCAAGATCATGGGCCCCTCTCAGCACTTGTCGCCTCCATGAATCAGTTTCAATGAGTCCACTGAGAACTTTGGGGCAGCATTGTCTTTTCCATTCTATCGCCCTCCCCTTCCATTTCCTCTTTCTCCTCCCTGGCTACTCCTTTAGCCTTTCCCCATCCTTTCTGCTTCCTTTGCTTTCGACAGCCATCCTACCCTTCTTTGCTCCCCTCTTTTCAGATTTCCCTCCTATCCTGTCGCTCAGTGCCTCTCCATGAAAAGCCTGGCTAAGCCATGTGGAGTCCACCAGCCCAGGGCTGGTCCCACTGCTGTGGGGTCTACTGCTAGCACTACACCATGCTGGGCCATTTTCTGAGGGAAGAGAGGCTCTAGAAGTTGTCCTGTCACTGGCAAATCTCCCAGTGGATACAGTTCCAAAGTTCCGGCTCTGCCATTATGACCAAAGCAACCCACAAGAACCGAGTCCTCCCCTCTCTCCTTCTTGCCAGAAAGCCCCTCAGGCTGCCCTCCACTGTAGCTGCCACTGCCCCCACCCAGGTAACAAGGCCCTTTTGTCATGCTGGGACTGTGATGTCAGAAAAGCCCACAGAAGGTCATAGAAAATGGGCCCCTCCCCATCACCCATCTGATCTCCCCTCAACAGCAAATTCAAGGGCCTCTCCATCCATTTTTTCCTGGAAGAGGCAGAGATTGATAGCAAGGCAGAGGTGCCAGCAGTTTAAAGTGCTCAAGGACAGCCTCTGTTTTCTGGCTCCTGATCTTAGGTCAACTGCTTGTCACGACACAGCTTAGGGCAAACTCGGTTGATCTAGCATCCCCTTCACCGAGGGAAGAAAACGCCCTTCTGATTGCTCAAAGGACGGCTTAGAAGCTATTCCACAGAAACATCCTGCTTTTAGAATGGAGCCCTTGGAAATATGGAATAGGCTTGGGCAATGAAAGGAGCGTTGGGGCCTGCCAAACATGGTACAGGTTTTCATCTCTGCAAACTCATGGGGAGAGAGGGGAGAATAAAAGTATCAGGGAAAAATAAGAAGGCTACATGGTCTCAAGGATGCTTGGGGAAGAGCAAAATGGTGACCAGGAGGGAAGGAAGGAAGGAAGGAGGGGAAAGGAGATGGGGAACTTGGCTCACCCGGCTTAAGCATCACGGCCATCTTGAGGGTTTGTGGGCTCGCCTCACCAAACTCCACCCGGAGACGTCCCTCTAAGGGAAAAAACTATGGTAAGCAGCAGCTCGTGCGCTTCCATCCACCGGCATCGTCCAGGTCTCCTCCACCCCCTTCGCTACACCAACATCCACCAACTTCTGTCTGCCCACATCCACTGGCTTCCATCCATGGATAGCTGCCAGATCCCCACTCATCCATCATCATTCATCCATCAACCACCCACGCCAGTGGCCATGTCGACAGCGCAGGGCGCATGCCTCCATAGGACACCCCGATTCACACCACATTCAGCCCATCACATTCACTCCCTTCCACACTCAGACTCTCAGCGAGCACCGCCCAGCTTAATGGATCGGGCTCCTCATTCACTCACACTCTCACTCTCCATCCAGACCCATCCAGACACAACCACTCCCCAGCTTCCACCCACGAATATCCACCCGCTTCCGCTAGCCTACTTCCGCCAGGTCCGTCAGCTCACTCATCAGGAGCTTCAGGCCGTGGAACTCCGCCAGGCTTCAAGCCGCATGTCATCACTGCGTGCTTACACTACAAGTCCGCCCGCTTTCGCAGGAGAACTTGCCTTCTTAATCTCTGCCCTCCTCTCGGCATCGACTCTCCTCTTCTGTTGTCGGCCTTCCATTGCCTGCTTGCCTCTCTCTGGGGGAGACACAGAGAGACAGCACTGAAGGGCCTGTCTGAGAATGCAGCACTCTTGGTTGTGTCCTCCCAAAGCACAAGTGGTGATCCATGTGACAGCGACTACCTAGAGCCACTCAGCCAGCTTTATGACTCCTCCTTGTCTGGGGGCCCCTGAGATTGGCACGCACTTAAATTGGCAGTGTCTCCAGGCAACAAGTGCTTTGCTGTTCTGGTATTGTCATGTCACAATAGTCCAGAAGTCAGGGCTGCCAAATGTCAAGATCATGGGCCCCTCTCCTCAGCACTTGTCGCCTCCATGAATCAGTTTCAATGAGTCCACTGAGAACTTTGGGGCAGCATTGTCTTTTCCATTCTATCGCCCTCCCCTTCCATTTCCTCTTTCTCCTCCCTGGCTACTCCTTTAGCCTTTCCCCATCCTTTCTGCTTCCTTTGCTTTCGACAGCCATCCTACCCTTCTTTGCTCCCCTCTTTTCAGATTTCCCTCCTATCCTGTCGCTCAGTGCCTCTCCATGAAAAGCCTGGCTAAGCCATGTGGAGTCCACCAGCCCAGGGCTGGTCCCACTGCTGTGGGGTCTACTGCTAGCACTACACCATGCTGGGCCATTTTCTGAGGGAAGAGAGGCTCTAGAAGTTGTCCTGTCACTGGCAAATCTCCCAGTGGATACAGTTCCAAAGTTCCGGCTCTGCCATTATGACCAAAGCAACCCACAAGAACCGAGTCCTCCCCTCTCTCCTTCTTGCCAGAAAGCCCCTCAGGCTGCCCTCCACTGTAGCTGCCACTGCCCCCACCCAGGTAACAAGGCCCTTTTGTCATGCTGGGACTGTGATGTCAGAAAAGCCCACAGAAGGTCATAGAAAATGGGCCCCTCCCCATCACCCATCTGATCTCCCCTCAACAGCAAATTCAAGGGCCTCTCCATCCATTTTTGCCTGGAAGAGGCGGAGATTGATAGCAAGGCAGAGGTGCCAGCAGTTTAAAGTGCTCAAGGACAGCCTCTGTTTTCTGGCTCCTGATCTTAGGTCAACTGCTTGTCACGACACAGCTTAGGGCAAACTCGGTTGATCTAGCATCCCCTTCACCGAGGGAAGAAAACGCCCTTCTGATTGCTCAAAGGACGGCTTAGAAGCTATTCCACAGAAACATCCTGCTTTTAGAATGGAGCCCGTGGAAATATGGAATAGGCTTGGGCAATGAAAGGAGCGTTGGGGCCTGCCAAACATGGTACAGGTTTTCATCTCTGCAAACTCATGGGGAGAGAGGGGAGAATAAAAGTATCAGGGAAAAATAAGAAGGCTACATGGTCTCAAGGATGCTTGGGGAAGAGCAAAATGGTGACCAGGAGGGAAGGAAGGAAGGAAGGAGGGGAAAGGAGATGGGGAACTTGGCTCACCCGGCTTAAGCATCACGGCCATCTTGAGGGTTTGTGGGCTCGCCTCACCAAACTCCACCCGGAGACGTCCCTCTAAGGGAAAAAACTATGGTAAGCAGCAGCTCGTGCGCTTCCATCCACCGGCATCGTCCAGGTCTCCTCCACCCCCTTCGCTACACCAACATCCACCAACTTCTGTCTGCCCACATCCACTGGCTTCCATCCATGGATAGCTGCCAGATCCCCACTCATCCATCATCATTCATCCATCAACCACCCACGCCAGTGGCCATGTCGACAGCGCAGGGCGCATGCCTCCATAGGACACCCCGATTCACACCACATTCAGCCCATCACATTCACTCCCTTCCACACTCAGACTCTCAGCGAGCACCGCCCAGCTTAATGGATCGGGCTCCTCATTCACTCACACTCTCACTCTCCATCCAGACCCATCCAGACACAACCACTCCCCAGCTTCCACCCACGAATATCCACCCGCTTCCGCTAGCCTACTTCCGCCAGGTCCGTCAGCTCACTCATCAGGAGCTTCAGGCCGTGGAACTCCGCCAGGCTTCAAGCCGCATGTCATCACTGCGTGCTTACACTACAAGTCCGCCCGCTTTCGCAGGAGAACTTGCCTTCTTAATCTCTGCCCTCCTCTCGGCATCGACTCTCCTCTTCTGTTGTCGGCCTTCCATTGCCTGCTTGCCTCTCTCTGGGGGAGACACAGAGAGACAGCACTGAAGGGCCTGTCTGAGAATGCAGCACTCTTGGTTGTGTCCTCCCAAAGCACAAGTGGTGATCCATGTGACAGCGACTACCTAGAGCCACTCAGCCAGCTTTATGACTCCTCCTTGTCTGGGGGCCCCTGAGATTGGCACGCACTTAAATTGGCAGTGTCTCCAGGCAACAAGTGCTTTGCTGTTCTGGTATTGTCATGTCACAATAGTCCAGAGGTCAGGGCTGCCAAATGTCAAGATCATGGGCCCCTCTCCTCAGCACTTGTCGCCTCCATGAATCAGTTTCAATGAGTCCACTGAGAACTTTGGGGCAGCATTGTCTTTTCCATTCTATCGCCCTCCCCTTCCATTTCCTCTTTCTCCTCCCTGGCTACTCCTTTAGCCTTTCCCCATCCTTTCTGCTTCCTTTGCTTTCGACAGCCATCCCACCCTTCTTTGCTCCCCTCTTTTCAGATTTCCCTCCTATCCTGTCGCTCAGTGCCTCTCCATGAAAAGCCTGGCTAAGCCATGTGGAGTCCACCAGCCCAGGGCTGGTCCCACTGCTGTGGGGTCTACTGCTAGCACTACACCATGCTGGGCCATTTTCTGAGGGAAGAGAGGCTCTAGAAGTTGTCCTGTCACTGGCAAATCTCCCAGTGGATACAGTTCCAAAGTTCCGGCTCTGCCATTATGACCAAAGCAACCCACAAGAACCGAGTCCTCCCCTCTCTCCTTCTTGCCAGAAAGCCCCTCAGGCTGCCCTCCACTGTAGCTGCCACTGCCCCCACCCAGGTAACAAGGCCCTTTTGTCATGCTGGGACTGTGATGTCAGAAAAGCCCACAGAAGGTCATAGAAAATGGGCCCCTCCCCATCACCCATCTGATCTCCCCTCAACAGCAAATTCAAGGGCCTCTCCATCCATTTTTGCCTGGAAGAGGCGGAGATTGATAGCAAGGCAGAGGTGCCAGCAGTTTAAAGTGCTCAAGGACAGCCTCTGTTTTCTGGCTCCTGATCTTAGGTCAACTGCTTGTCACGACACAGCTTAGGGCAAACTCGGTTGATCTAGCATCCCCTTCACCGAGGGAAGAAAACGCCCTTCTGATTGCTCAAAGGACGGCTTAGAAGCTATTCCACAGAAACATCCTGCTTTTAGAATGGAGCCCTTGGAAATATGGAATAGGCTTGGGCAATGAAAGGAGCGTTGGGGCCTGCCAAACATGGTACAGGTTTTCATCTCTGCAAACTCATGGGGAGAGAGGGGAGAATAAAAGTATCAGGGAAAAATAAGAAGGCTACATGGTCTCAAGGATGCTTGGGGAAGAGCAAAATGGTGACCAGGAGGGAAGGAAGGAAGGAAGGAAGGAGGGGAAAGGAGATGGGGAACTTGGCTCACCCGGCTTAAGCATCACGGCCATCTTGAGGGTTTGTGGGCTCGCCTCACCAAACTCCACCCGGAGACGTCCCTCTAAGGGAAAAAACTATGGTAAGCAGCAGCTCGTGCGCTTCCATCCACCGGCATCGTCCAGGTCTCCTCCACCCCCTTCGCTACACCAACATCCACCAACTTCTGTCTGCCCACATCCACTGGCTTCCATCCATGGATAGCTGCCAGATCCCCACTCATCCATCATCATTCATCCATCAACCACCCACGCCAGTGGCCATGTCGACAGCGCAGGGCGCATGCCTCCATAGGACACCCCGATTCACACCACGTTCAGCCCATGACATTCACTCCCTTCCACACTCAGACTCTCAGCGAGCACCGCCCAGCTTAATGGATCGGGCTCCTCATTCACTCACACTCTCACTCTCCATCCAGACCCATCCAGACACAACCACTCCCCAGCTTCCACCCACGAATATCCACCCGCTTCCGCTAGCCTACTTCCGCCAGGTCCGTCAGCTCACTCATCAGGAGCTTCAGGCCGTGGAACTCCGCCAGGCTTCAAGCCGCATGTCATCACTGCGTGCTTACACTACAAGTCCGCCCGCTTTCGCAGGAGAACTTGCCTTCTTAATCTCTGCCCTCCTCTCGGCATCGACTCTCCTCTTCTGTTGTCGGCCTTCCATTGCCTGCTTGCCTCTCTCTGGGGGAGACACAGAGAGACAGCACTGAAGGGCCTGTCTGAGAATGCAGCACTCTTGGTTGTGTCCTCCCAAAGCACAAGTGGTGATCCATGTGACAGCGACTACCTAGAGCCACTCAGCCAGCTTTATGACTCCTCCTTGTCTGGGGGCCCCTGAGATTGGCACGCACTTAAATTGGCAGTGTCTCCAGGCAACAAGTGCTTTGCTGTTCTGGTATTGTCATGTCACAATAGTCCAGAGGTCAGGGCTGCCAAATGTCAAGATCATGGGCCCCTCTCCTCAGCACTTGTCGCCTCCATGAATCAGTTTCAATGAGTCCACTGAGAACTTTGGGGCAGCATTGTCTTTTCCATTCTATCGCCCTCCCCTTCCATTTCCTCTTTCTCCTCCCTGGCTACTCCTTTAGCCTTTCCCCATCCTTTCTGCTTCCTTTGCTTTCGACAGCCATCCCACCCTTCTTTGCTCCCCTCTTTTCAGATTTCCCTCCTATCCTGTCGCTCAGTGCCTCTCCATGAAAAGCCTGGCTAAGCCATGTGGAGTCCACCAGCCCAGGGCTGGTCCCACTGCTGTGGGGTCTACTGCTAGCACTACACCATGCTGGGCCATTTTCTGAGGGAAGAGAGGCTCTAGAAGTTGTCCTGTCACTGGCAAATCTCCCAGTGGATACAGTTCCAAAGTTCCGGCTCTGCCATTATGACCAAAGCAACCCACAAGAACCGAGTCCTCCCCTCTCTCCTTCTTGCCAGAAAGCCCCTCAGGCTGCCCTCCACTGTAGCTGCCACTGCCCCCACCCAGGTAACAAGGCCCTTTTGTCATGCTGGGACTGTGATGTCAGAAAAGCCCACAGAAGGTCATAGAAAATGGGCCCCTCCCCATCACCCATCTGATCTCCCCTCAACAGCAAATTCAAGGGCCTCTCCATCCATTTTTGCCTGGAAGAGGCGGAGATTGATAGCAAGGCAGAGGTGCCAGCAGTTTAAAGTGCTCAAGGACAGCCTCTGTTTTCTGGCTCCTGATCTTAGGTCAACTGCTTGTCACGACACAGCTTAGGGCAAACTCGGTTGATCTAGCATCCCCTTCACCGAGGGAAGAAAACGCCCTTCTGATTGCTCAAAGGACGGCTTAGAAGCTATTCCACAGAAACATCCTGCTTTTAGAATGGAGCCCTTGGAAATATGGAATAGGCTTGGGCAATGAAAGGAGCGTTGGGGCCTGCCAAACATGGTACAGGTTTTCATCTCTGCAAACTCATGGGGAGAAAGGGGAGAATAAAAGTATCAGGGAAAAATAAGAAGGCTACATGGTCTCAAGGATGCTTGGGGAAGAGCAAAATGGTGACCAGGAGGGAAGGAAGGAAGGAAGGAGGGGAAAGGAGATGGGGAACTTGGCTCACCCGGCTTAAGCATCACGGCCATCTTGAGGGTTTGTGGGCTCGCCTCACCAAACTCCACCCGGAGACGTCCCTCTAAGGGAAAAAACTATGGTAAGCAGCAGCTCGTGCGCTTCCATCCACCGGCATCGTCCAGGTCTCCTCCACCCCCTTCGCTACACCAACATCCACCAACTTCTGTCTGCCCACATCCACTGGCTTCCATCCATGGATAGCTGCCAGATCCCCACTCATCCATCATCATTCATCCATCAACCACCCACGCCAGTGGCCATGTCGACAGCGCAGGGCGCATGCCTCCATAGGACACCCCGATTCACACCACGTTCAGCCCATCACATTCACTCCCTTCCACACTCAGACTCTCAGCGAGCACCGCCCAGCTTAATGGATCGGGCTCCTCATTCACTCACACTCTCACTCTCCATCCAGACCCATCCAGACACAACCACTCCCCAGCTTCCACCCACGAATATCCACCCGCTTCCGCTAGCCTACTTCCGCCAGGTCCGTCAGCTCACTCATCAGGAGCTTCAGGCCGTGGAACTCCGCCAGGCTTCAAGCCGCATGTCATCACTGCGTGCTTACACTACAAGTCCGCCCGCTTTCGCAGGAGAACTTGCCTTCTTAATCTCTGCCCTCCTCTCGGCATCGACTCTCCTCTTCTGTTGTCGGCCTTCCATTGCCTGCTTGCCTCTCTCTGGGGGAGACACAGAGAGACAGCACTGAAGGGCCTGTCTGAGAATGCAGCACTCTTGGTTGTGTCCTCCCAAAGCACAAGTGGTGATCCATGTGACAGCGACTACCTAGAGCCACTCAGCCAGCTTTATGACTCCTCCTTGTCTGGGGGCCCCTGAGATTGGCACGCACTTAAATTGGCAGTGTCTCCAGGCAACAAGTGCTTTGCTGTTCTGGTATTGTCATGTCACAATAGTCCAGAGGTCAGGGCTGCCAAATGTCAAGATCATGGGCCCCTCTCCTCAGCACTTGTCGCCTCCATGAATCAGTTTCAATGAGTCCACTGAGAACTTTGGGGCAGCATTGTCTTTTCCATTCTATCGCCCTCCCCTTCCATTTCCTCTTTCTCCTCCCTGGCTACTCCTTTAGCCTTTCCCCATCCTTTCTGCTTCCTTTGCTTTCGACAGCCATCCCACCCTTCTTTGCTCCCCTCTTTTCAGATTTCCCTCCTATCCTGTCGCTCAGTGCCTCTCCATGAAAAGCCTGGCTAAGCCATGTGGAGTCCACCAGCCCAGGGCTGGTCCCACTGCTGTGGGGTCTACTGCTAGCACTACACCATGCTGGGCCATTTTCTGAGGGAAGAGAGGCTCTAGAAGTTGTCCTGTCACTGGCAAATCTCCCAGTGGATACAGTTCCAAAGTTCCGGCTCTGCCATTATGACCAAAGCAACCCACAAGAACCGAGTCCTCCCCTCTCTCCTTCTTGCCAGAAAGCCCCTCAGGCTGCCCTCCACTGTAGCTGCCACTGCCCCCACCCAGGTAACAAGGCCCTTTTGTCATGCTGGGACTGTGATGTCAGAAAAGCCCACAGAAGGTCATAGAAAATGGGCCCCTCCCCATCACCCATCTGATCTCCCCTCAACAGCAAATTCAAGGGCCTCTCCATCCATTTTTGCCTGGAAGAGGCGGAGATTGATAGCAAGGCAGAGGTGCCAGCAGTTTAAAGTGCTCAAGGACAGCCTCTGTTTTCTGGCTCCTGATCTTAGGTCAACTGCTTGTCACGACACAGCTTAGGGCAAACTCGGTTGATCTAGCATCCCCTTCACCGAGGGAAGAAAACGCCCTTCTGATTGCTCAAAGGACGGCTTAGAAGCTATTCCACAGAAACATCCTGCTTTTAGAATGGAGCCCTTGGAAATATGGAATAGGCTTGGGCAATGAAAGGAGCGTTGGGGCCTGCCAAACATGGTACAGGTTTTCATCTCTGCAAACTCATGGGGAGAAAGGGGAGAATAAAAGTATCAGGGAAAAATAAGAAGGCTACATGGTCTCAAGGATGCTTGGGGAAGAGCAAAATGGTGACCAGGAGGGAAGGAAGGAAGGAAGGAGGGGAAAGGAGATGGGGAACTTGGCTCACCCGGCTTAAGCATCACGGCCATCTTGAGGGTTTGTGGGCTCGCCTCACCAAACTCCACCCGGAGACGTCCCTCTAAGGGAAAAAACTATGGTAAGCAGCAGCTCGTGCGCTTCCATCCACCGGCATCGTCCAGGTCTCCTCCACCCCCTTCGCTACACCAACATCCACCAACTTCTGTCTGCCCACATCCACTGGCTTCCATCCATGGATAGCTGCCAGATCCCCACTCATCCATCATCATTCATCCATCAACCACCCACGCCAGTGGCCATGTCGACAGCGCAGGGCGCATGCCTCCATAGGACACCCCGATTCACACCACATTCAGCCCATCACATTCACTCCCTTCCACACTCAGACTCTCAGCGAGCACCGCCCAGCTTAATGGATCGGGCTCCTCATTCACTCACACTCTCACTCTCCATCCAGACCCATCCAGACACAAACACTCCCCAGCTTCCACCCACGAATATCCACCCGCTTCCGCTAGCCTACTTCCGCCAGGTCCGTCAGCTCACTCATCAGGAGCTTCAGGCCGTGGAACTCCGCCAGGCTTCAAGCCGCATGTCATCACTGCGTGCTTACACTACAAGTCCGCCCGCTTTCGCAGGAGAACTTGCCTTCTTAATCTCTGCCCTCCTCTCGGCATCGACTCTCCTCTTCTGTTGTCGGCCTTCCATTGCCTGCTTGCCTCTCTCTGGGGGAGACACAGAGAGACAGCACTGAAGGGACTTCCGGTTTGGGATTCATGGAGGTCTAACGCAGCTCCATTTGTGGAGCTGACCGGATTGCCGTTTTAACCGGCCGGAGGGGTGAAAATAACCCGCGGCCGACTGCTCTCAGGTGGGGAGCAGGCAAAGAACGCTCAAGACCCCAGGGTGAGTTAGATCTCGGACGAGGGGGGGCTCTACACAAGGAGTCTCCCCCCCGATCCTTGAGGTCCCACCTTGCGACGGGTCGGCTATAATCTCTGCGGCAATTTTGGGGCCAATTCGGCTGGCATAAGACCTACATACCCAAGCTTCGATCGGGGAGGGAAGTCGAGAGGAGAATTTAAGATCGAAACAGCGATTACAACCCGAGAAAGCTGGAGAGAAGGTAAAGATCGCTATCTCTTGAAACGGGACAGATTGACAAAAACAGAGAGGAAAGAAAGTAGACTTTTAAACTGCAACAGATTAGCGAAAAGGAGGTGAAGACTCGGCAGGAGTTGTATTTTAAAAGAGACTAAGTTTAAAGAAGTTATTACAAAAATCGGACTATTGTTTTGAATACCTGTGGTTTTGGAGCTGTGGGAAAAAGACACCATCGCGAGACCTGCTGTGGGAAGACGGGAGACAGGAAGTGCGTAACAACAATAGAGTGGCTGGAGGGAAGCGGCCCTTGCCAAAGGACAGGAAGTGGGGAATCGCCATCTTTGAAAGTGGAAGGGTCGTGGCTTCAGCGGAAGAGGAAGTAGGCCATCTTGGATTATAATAACATAGAGAAACCATAGAGAAAAGACGCCCGACATTTTGGATATAAAAAATTAATTTTGGCAAAGATTGGGACATTTAAAAAAAAAGGAAAACGTTTAATTATACGCCACGGAGCTGAGGAAGAGAGCAGATTCGTGGGAGCGAGCTAAAGCAAGCCCCACGATGTCGAAAAAAGAGTGGCAATCGGCAATAGAAAACTTGGATAAAAAACTTATAGACATGATGAAAGAACTTAAGGACACGAAATTGGAGCTTATTAAAGAGGTCAAGGAAGTTACACAGACAGTAAAGTCGGAGCTGTCAGAAGTGAAAAAAGGTGTGGAAACGATTAGCAGTGAATTACAAGGAACGCAGCAGAGAGTTAAAACAGTAGAAGACGCGATGGAGAATTTAATAGACACGCAACAAACAGAGATGAGGCTGGTGAAGGGGAGGATGTCAGTTGCAGAAACTAAACACATGGAGAAGCAGCTTCGTTTTCGCGGTCTGCCAGAAGTGGAAGGGAAGTCAGCGCAAGAACAGATGACTGAGGTGTTGGCTGATTACCTGGGGAAGGAGGAGGAGGAAATTGTGGCTATCCTAGATGTGGCGTATCGTGTGAACTCGAGAATTGCAACCCAGAGGAAACTACCAAGGGATGTGATTGTGCAGTTTACAACTAGAAATATGAAAGAGAGGATTGTGACCAAACAATTTCAAGATCCATTGGAGATTGATGGCAAGACGATTATTATAATGAAGGAACTGCCCAGATCAGTGTTATTGGACAGGAAAAAATATAGAGTGCTAATTCAGACTTTGAAGGACATGAATATCAGATACAGATGGGAGTTACCGGAAGGAGTGTCCTTTGAGTTTGGAGGGGCAAAAAAACGCATCAGATCTGAGCGGGAGATGGAGAGATTTATCAAGGACAATGAAAAAGACTTACCAACAAAACCATGAATATGGAGTGTAAAGTATTATCTTGGAATGTAAATGGACTAAACTCACCGAATAAGAGAAAAAATATTTTTCATTGGCTACTAAAACAAAAATGTGATATTGTTTGTTTGCAGGAGACCCACATTAGAAAACAGGATGTAAAATATTTAAAATCTGGAAAATTGGGCAAAGAATTTGTAGCGGCTTCCAACAAGAAAAAAAGAGGAGTGGTGTTGTATATAAAAGAGGAGCTGCAGCCAAAATTTGTTATGAGAGATGTGGAAGCTAGATTTGTAGCAGTGGAATGTAATTGGAACTTAAAGAGAGTGTTGGTAGTCGGACTTTATGCACCTAACGGTGCAAAGGAAAGCTTCTTTGAGGACTTAAGGAAGCACCTAGACGATCTTGTATATGACCAGATAATTCTTGCTGGAGATTTCAATGGAGTGACAGATTTGGAATTAGACAAAAAGACTACAAAAGCACAAAAGAAAAGAGGACTATTGCCAAAGCTTTTTTTTGAGTTGATTCAACAAGAGACTCTCGAAGACGTATGGAGGAGAGAATATCCTAAAACCAAACAGTTTACTTTTTATTCTGCAAGGCATCTTACATTATCAAGAATTGATATGATCTGGGCCTCAAAGGACTTAGCGCTATGGACTAAGGAGGTAGAAATAATGCCGATGGTAGGCTCAGATCACAACCCAATTATGTGGAAATTTGGAAAAAGGAGAAAAAGGAAAGCCTGGAGAATAAATGAGGACCTGTTACAGGAAAGTGAGAATATGGAAACACTGAGAAGAGAGACTAAGTTTTTTATACAATACAACGTGAATAAAGAAGTACCAACCAGTAAAGTTTGGGACGCGTACAAGGCGGTTGTAAGGGGCATACTAATGGACTTAAATGGTAGAGCAAGGAAAAAGAAAGAGGAGAAAAGACAAGAGATTGAGGAGAAAATAAAGGCCAAAGAAGTACAGTTAAAAAAGAGACCAGGGAAAAAGAAAATATATCAGGAAATCAAAATTCTTCAAGAACAGTTAACAGCAATGAGTAACAAAGAATTGGAGTGGAACCTTAAAAGACTGAATCAAAAAGCTTTTGAGGGTGCTAATAAACCTGGGAAATATTTGGCATGGCAATTAAAGAAGAAAAGGGAAAAGAAAATAATAAATAAAATTTGTGAAGAAAACAAAACGTATTTGGAGCAGACCACCATTAGCAGAGCCTTTTATAAATTTTACGCTAAGCTGTATAATAAAAAAGAAGTAAACAAAGAATCAATAGCATCATATTTGGAGAAAACCAAACTTCCAGAGATCTCGGAAGCTTGGAGAAATAAGCTGAACAGTGAAGTAACTGATGAGGAAATAAATATGGCAATACAATCCGCAAATCTAGGAAAGGCGCCAGGGCCAGATGGACTTACGGCTAAATTTTATAAGACAATGGCCAATGAACTGGCACCATTCCTAAAAGAGGTGATGAATGGAGTTTTTAGGGATCAAAGAATTCCAGACACTTGGAGCGAAGCGAATATATCATTGATCCCAAAAGAGGGCCAAGATCTGACTAGCGTGAAAAATTATAGGCCTATATCACTACTCAATAATGACTATAAAATTTTTGCGAAGATATTGGCGGAGAGATTGAAGGGGTGGCTCTCGGAAGTCATAGAGGAGGAACAAGCAGGCTTTTTGCCAGACAGACAAATAAGAGATAACTTAAGGACAGTGATCAATGCTATTGAATACTACGACAAGCGTTGTGACAAAGAGGTTGGTTTCTTCTTTGTAGACGCTGAAAAAGCGTTTGACAATTTAAACTGGGACTTTATGTTTGCCACTATGGAAAAGCTACAACTGGGAGAAAGATTCGTCAGAGCAATCAAGGAAATCTATAGAGACCAGACTGCAGCAATTGTAGTGAATGATGAATTGACCAAAAAATTGACGATTAGTAAAGGAACAAGACAAGGTTGCCCGTTATCTCCATTGTTGTTCATTTTAGTATTGGAGATTCTGATGATACAAATTCGACAAGATGAGGAAATACGAGGAATAAAAATAAAGGACTATTCATATAAGGTCAGAGCATTTGCAGACGACATAATGTTAATTGTAGAAGACCCACTGGAGAACATGCCAAAAGTGATAGACAAGATCAAGGAGTTTGGAGATTTGGCAGGTTTCTTCATTAACAAAAAGAAGTCAAAGATATTATGCAAAAACATGACTAAGCAGAAACAACAATTGTTAATGGAAACAACGGATTGTGAAGTAACTAGTAAGGTGAAATACTTGGGAGTTGAGCTGACTGCAAAAAATATAGATTTGTTCAAGAATAATTATGAAAAATTATGGACTCAAATAGAGAGAGACTTGATCAAATGGAATAGATTGAACCTGTCATGGTTGGGCAGGATTGCAGCAGTTAAGATGAATGTGTTACCAAGAGTAATGTTTTTGTTACAGACAATACCAATCATCAGAGACTCTAAACAATTTGAAAAATGGCAGAGGAAAATATCAGATTTTGTTTGGGCAGGCAAGAAGCCTCGAGTGAAAGTAAAAGTTTTACAAGATGCAAAGGAGAGAGGCGGAATGCAACTGCCCAATCTGAGACTTTACCATGATGCAATCTGCCTAGTTTGGCTAAAAGAGTGGATGACATTAAAGAACAAGAAACTATTAGCCCTAGAGGGATATAAAAAAATTTTTGGATGGCACGCATACCTATGGCATGACAAAGTAAAGGTCAACTCGATGTTCCTGCATCATTTTGTAAGGAGAAGTCTATTTACAATCTGGAAGAAGTATAGAACTTACCTACAAGAAGGAACCCCCTTGTGGGTGGTTCCATATGAGGTGATAGATCCGAGAGCTGTGGATAATGAACAACAATGTTTAACGTACAAAGAAATAACTAAGATTGAAGTATCTAAACTTAGAATAAAGACACAAGAGGAACTATCACCTAACTATGATTGGTTTCAGTATAGACAGATTAGAGACTTATACAACTCAGACTTTGCAAAAGGGGGCATACGAACAGAGAACTCGGAACTAGAGCAGACCCTTCTTAAAGAAGACAAGAAAAGAATATCCAAGGTATACCAAGTATTGCTGAAATGGTATACTGAGGATGAGATAGTTAAAACACAGATGGTGAAATGGGCTATAAATTTCAATAAAGAAATAACAATGGAGGCATGGGAATACTTGTGGAAAACTACAATGAAGACAACGACATGTATCAATATTAAAGAGAACATTTTCAAAATGATCTATCGTTGGTACATGACACCAAAGAAGATTGCGCTAGGGAATTTGAATACTTCTAATAAATGCTGGAAATGTAAGAAACATGAGGGCTCCCTCTATCATATGTGGTGGTCGTGTGAGGTAGCTAGGCAGTTCTGGGGGGAAATAATAAGAGAAATGAGTGAAATTTTACAGTTTCAAATAAATAAGAACCCAGAACTCCTGCTGCTAAACTTGGGAATGGAGGGAATTCCAGCCCATCATAGGACGTTGATTTTTTATATGACTGCAGCAGCTAGACTTTTGTATGCGCAGAAATGGAAAGTACAAGAAGTACCAACTATTGAAGATTGGATCTACAAATTGCTGTATATGGCTGAAATGGACAAGATGACAAGAAAACTGAGAGATCTGGACTCAGGGCAGTTCAACACAGACTGGGAGAAGCTGAAACAATATCTGGAGAAGAAATGGGAGGTGGGAGGAAAACTGTGGCAGTTTGAGAACTACTGAAATATAATAAAAGTATAAAAGAGAGGGGTGACTTTACCGGGGGAGGAAGAGAAATGTGAATTTATAAGCAGTTAGATTAATTGATTGAGATATATATAGATATGTATAGGTCAACTGATAGAGAATAATTAATGATAAGGTTTAAACATGAGGATTGACTAACTAACAATATTTTCTTTCTTTGACAAGATTTATATGCACCAAACTGAATGTATAGAAGAGTTAAATTGATTGAGTATCTGAGGAGTTATATAGAATTACCATAAAAAGTTGAAATGAGTAATATATAGAGAATAAATCAAATTGTTTGATTTAAATGTGGGAAATTTTTATGGTTTATATATTTTTATAGGTTTATATAGAATTATTCAAAACTGGAAAATGGGATAAATTGTTTATCTAAAGACGTATAGTTTGGGTGTATAATAATTAAAGGAGTTAATGATGCACTGCTTAATATAATGGAGAATGTATATCTGTTTTAGACAGAGGAATTTAATAGAAGTAAGGGAAAAGGGACAGAGGGTGGGAAAGCTGTTGGAAGTCAACAAAAGGGGGGGAAAGGGAGGGGGTTAGAAACGAAAAATTAGGGGAAAATTGATTGTAATGTAAAAATAAAAATGTTCTAACCCAATAAAAATTTTTCAAAAAAAAAAAAAAAAGGAGCTTCAGGCCGTGGAACTCCGCCAGGCTTCAAGCCGCATGTCATCACTGCGTGCTTACACTACAAGTCCGCCCGCTTTCGCAGGAGAACTTGCCTTCTTAATCTCTGCCCTCCTCTCGGCATCGACTCTCCTCTTCTGTTGTCGGCCTTCCATTGCCTGCTTGCCTCTCTCTGGGGGAGACACAGAGAGACAGCACTGAAGGGCCTGTCTGAGAATGCAGCACTCTTGGTTGTGTCCTCCCAAAGCACAAGTGGTGATCCATGTGACAGCGACTACCTAGAGCCACTCAGCCAGCTTTATGACTCCTCCTTGTCTGGGGGCCCCTGAGATTGGCACGCACTTAAATTGGCAGTGTCTCCAGGCAACAAGTGCTTTGCTGTTCTGGTATTGTCATGTCACAATAGTCCAGAGGTCAGGGCTGCCAAATGTCAAGATCATGGGCCCCTCTCCTCAGCACTTGTCGCCTCCATGAATCAGTTTCAATGAGTCCACTGAGAACTTTGGGGCAGCATTGTCTTTTCCATTCTATCGCCCTCCCCTTCCATTTCCTCTTTCTCTTCCCTGGCTACTCCTTTAGCCTTTCCCCATCCTTTCTGCTTCCTTTGCTTTCGACAGCCATCCTACCCTTCTTTGCTCCCCTCTTTTCAGATTTCCCTCCTATCCTGTCGCTCAGTGCCTCTCCATGAAAAGCCTGGCTAAGCCATGTGGTGTCCACCAGCCCAGGGCTGGTCCCACTGCTGTGGGGTCTACTGCTAACACTACACCATGCTGGGCCATTTTCTGAGGGAAGAGAGGCTCTAGAATTTTCCTGTCACTAGCAAATCTCCCAGTGGATACAGTGCAGCCCTCTTGGTTGTGCCCTATGAAGGCATGTGGCAGTCCATGGGATAGCAATTACCTAGACCCATCCCTCCAACTTTATGACTCCTCGTCTGGGGGCCCCTGAGATTGGCTCTCACTTAAATTGGCAGTGTCTCCAGGCAACAAGAGCTTTGCTATGCGGGACTGTTGTGTCACAATAGCCCAGGGGTCATCATTGCAACATGTCAAATATGAGCCCGTCTTGTCATCTGGTGTCACCTCTATGATTTTCAATTAGTTCAATGAGAACTTTTGGGGAGCATCCCATTTTCCATTCTATCCTGTCCCCTTTCGCAGAAAAACTTGCCTTCTTGATCCTCTTGATCAACTTACAGCATCGCCCTCCTCTCTGCATCAAGTCTCCTCTTCTGTTGTCAGCCTTCAATTGCCTGCTTGCTTCTCTCTGGGGGAGACACAGAGAGACAGGACTGAATGGCCTGTCTGAGCACTGAGCCCTCTCGGTTGTGCCCTCACACAGCATAAGGGGCAATCCACGTGACAACAACTAACTAGAGCCACCTGTTTATGGCTCCTCCTTGTCTGGGTGCCTTTGAGATTGGCACTCATTAAATGTTGCAGTGTCTCCAAGGGAATAAGTGCTTTGCTGTGCTGGGACTGTCATGTCACAAAACCCCAGAGGTCACCACCATTGCAAAATGTCAAGTATGTTGGCCCCTCTCCTCAGCTGCTGTCACTTCTATGATTCAGTTTCAGTGGGTCCAATGAGAACTTTTGGGGAGCATCCCATTTTCCATTCTATCCCCCTCCCCTGCCATTTCCTCTTTTCCTTCCCAGGCTACTACTTCTGCCTTTCCCCATCCTTTCTTCTTCCTTTGCTTTCGACAGCCATCCTACCCTTCTTTGCTCCCCCCCCCCTTTGTTTTCCCTTCCTTCTTGCCCCTCAATGTTTCCCATGAAAAGTCTGGCTAAGTTGTGTGGTGTCTGCCAGCTCAGGGCCAATCCCAATTGTGTGATGGCTGCTGCTACTACCAAGCTTAGTGGCACAGTGGCCACTGTTACCCAACTGGGTCATTTTTGTGAGGGTAGTGAGGCTCTAGTAGTTATCCTGTCACTGGCAAGTCCTCCATCAGGAACATGACGGGGGGAGGGCTTTCCCTGGGCCTTTTCAGCCTCTCAGTCCAGTCCTGCTCCCCTTCCCACAGCTTGACTTTACTGAAACTCAGGCTTGGAAGTCCTTGCAGTACTGTTGTGGTTGCCTCACAGCCGGCAACAACCACAGAGTTCAGTGAGCTTTCTTTTCGTAATGCTACAGGTGTTGGTTCTGTTCTTTTGAGTTTTAATCCCATGATGTAGTTTTCCCCCTTAGATCTCCTATTTTTGTATAGACCTGGGTCTATTTCAGATTTGTATGAAAATCTCCCAGTCTATCCATAGCTTCGTTTGGCAGCTCTATTAATCAATCTTACTATGGTCAGTTCAAATAAAGTTGTATTGGTAGCTCTTCAGGGTTTTCAGTTGTCCCTTTCTGCAAGTGGTGGTCTCTATTTTCAGACATGTGTTCCTGGTCCATCCCCTTCAATATTTCCTTGACAAATCATCCCTTGGGATGAGTGAGAAGAGAGGACCAGTGTTTTACTGCCCTGTGTTCGAATTCTTGCTCTTGTGAACATCTTGTGGACTAGGACTCTGGTGGTCTCCTCTCCTCTGCATCACTTAATGTTTAGACATATATTGATGACTAGTAACATAGCACCTTGTGGGGAAAAAATATAACGGGATCTAGAAAGGGGAGGGTGGGCAGGTGCACCTTGCCTCCTCCTCTGTGACTGATCCCTTCCGGGTAAAGGCATTGGGTGGGCATTGCCACCTGCTATGCACCTGATACCGGTAGGGAGATGGGAGGAGGGCATTAACTCCTGCTCTGTGCCTGATCCTGGCCAGGTGAAGGGAGGTGGGCATTGCCTCATGCTCTGCTCCTGATCCCAACTGGATGAAGGGGGAGCAGGCATTGCCACCTGCTATATGCCTGATCACAGCCGGGTGAAGTGGGGGCGGACATTGCCAACTGCTCTGTTCCTTATCATGGCTGAGTATTGCCTCCTGCTCTGTACCTGATTCCAGTGAAACTAAAGAGAACCCTCACGGGAAGAAACAACAATTACAAACCAATAAACAACTCTATTATAAGTGCCCAAAGGGCCATACATATTTCTTATATAAATAAACCAATCAGTAGGATGGCAAATTATACAATAATTCTTCCTTAAACTTGAAATTACTATTATGATCTCCAATAGTAGTCCAGGAAAATACAAAGGTCCAAACAAAATGTGTCCTGTATCTTCTTTAAACAAAGTAGCATTCATGCACAGCTATGTCCACACATGGTAAGGAAATCCACCACTGCACACCCAATCTGGGGCCGGCTGAAAAGCTCAGATTTCGTGCAGAATCTTCCTGATTCCGGCAGGTTGGAGGGGGTGCAGGCATTGCCACCTACTTCACTCCTTATCCTGGCTAGGTGAAGGGGGGAGCGCGCATTGCTTCCTGCACTGCACCTGATCCTGGCCAGGTGAAAGTGAGGGGGGCATTGCCACCTGCTCTGCACCTGATCTCAGTTGGGTGGAGGTGGGCATTGCTACCTGCTCTGCTCCTGATCCCATCCTGGTGAGGGAGTGAGTATTGCCTCCTGCTCTGCACCTGATTCTGGCTGGGTGAAGGGGGGTGGATATTGCTGCGTGCTCCGTGCCTGACCTGGCTGGGTGAGGAAAGGCGAACATTGCCACCTACTCCATGCCTGATTCTAGTGGGTTGAAGGAGGGTGGACATTACCACCTGCTCCACTCCTTATCCCAGCTGGGTGAAGGGTGGAGCAGGCATTGCCTCCTGTTCTGTGCCTGATCCTGGCCAGGTAAAGGTGGAGTGGGCACTGCCACCTGCTCTGCTCCTGCCTTTTGCAGATTCTCCCCCCCCCCCCCGCCAAATCTCTAGGACTTTCCCAACCTGGAGTTAGCACCCCTAGCTGCACATCAAGAGTCTACCATTGAGTCTCCAGGTCCCTCCCCAACAAGCGGTGGAAGGCGGTGGTTGGGTGTGCTTACCTGTGTGTTCATGTGCGAGCCCACATTTCTGCATCCTTGCCCAATGATGTCACTTCCAGTGTGCCCCCAAAGCGATGGCATTGCACCAAGGCTAATTCTTTAACACTCTGACCCAAACATAGCATTGGACAGAGTATTAAAAGAATCGGCCCTGGGGTGATTCCATCATTTCCGGGTTGTGTCAGAACTGACGTCATCAGCCAGAAACATGGGTGCAGCACCCATTTGTGCAGAAAGCCTCCTCCCACCTGCAAATTCCCGGGCTTGCCTTCTGCCCTGATCAGGTGACAATTTGTGGGAAGAAACATGAATCACCAGGAGATTGCCTGCCGTCAGTGGAAACCTGGGAAGCCTAGTCTATCAGGCTTGTGCACCCGAGCCTGAAGCTTCATATCTGTGATGAACATGAAGGCCTCAACCATCCTAACAGGTCAAGGAGGTAGCAGGGAGAGGAATCACAGAAAAAACCTCAGAGTAACATATGTTTGGTACTTTAAATTGTAGGGGTTTTTTACAGTTGAAAAGAAAGAGGGGGATGACTCTGTGACTAAGACAAGAGCCGTATCTGCAAGGTAACGGCAAGAGAATGTGTTACATGCTGTCATTAAATTGTCTTGTGTTTATTGGTCGATGCTTTATATCAGCCCCTGATGATGTAGTTGCTAAGAAACAAGTTTGACTATCCAGCTGGCCACTTGTCGGGCTTATAGGGTCTTTCAGGTCCCTCACCATCTGTGTGACTTCCACCTATAATCAAAAAGAAGTTGTTATTTGAACGTCTGAACTTCTGCAAGTTTTCTCAGAAAATATTTACCTTAGTTTGGCTACAGTCTTCTCCGGGATCTTCCTCCACCGATATGATCTTCATCTGAAAGAAAGAGAATTCATTAATACTCAGCCAAGCAGGAGAATAGGTCCTTGGGTCCCTTTATTCCTTTGCATAGCTGTCCGGGGGTGAGTACCCCAAGTACCCCCGACTTGCCACAGACCCCTTACCTGCAGACTGACGGCACCCCAGCAGCAGATGCAGGGAGCCCAGAGCAGTTGACGCAGCTCCAGCCAGGGGAGAGGGAGGGGGGAAAGGAGCCAGCTGGAGAAGCCAGCCAGGCACATGCTGCCCAGCCAAGCCTTAAAGGGTAAGAGGCACACACGCCTGCCTAGGACACTAAAGCCAGGACAAAGGGGCTAGATGCCCCCGCCCAAGTCCTGGGTGGGACCAGCAGCCAAGTTGACCCCGGGGAACGGGCCAGGACTCAGGACTCAGCCAGGGTGCCTCCTCATGAGCAGAGGCAGAAGCAGCCAAGCTGCATCACTTGGAAAGGCCCTGCCAGCCCCATCCTGCAGGAGAGAATAACTGAGGAGGCCAGGGGGGCTCCTCGCGAGCAGAGGCAGCCAAGCCACATTGCCTGGAAAGGCCCTGCCAGCCCCACCCTGCAGGAAAGGATAAGGGGGCAAGGAGGAATGAGAGGAGGAACAGCTGAAGGTTATATCTGGGTTATATCTAGCCCTGGAGGAAAGGATAGGAGAGCAGGGAGAGACCGGGATGAGAGAGGAAACACCTGAGGGCATACCCAGCTGGAAGGCATCAGGGATAGGGCAGAGCCTGGGAGGAAGGGAGGGGGAAGTTGGGAGAAGCCCTATAAAGTCAGGCTCAGTAGGGAGCTCGTGGTGGGTTGTGTAGGAGTGGTGATAGAGAGGTGGAGAAGGAGTGGAGAGTTTAGGAGAGGATGTGATCAAGGGGAAAGGGGGACGAGGGATGGAGGAGAGGGATGAAGGCAAGAAGCAGGGGCGGAAGGGGCCTCAACAGGTTGAGCAGGCCAGTAAGTGGTAGAGAGGGAGCAAGGGTGATGTATACCTCCCCTCCTTCCACAGAGCTGGAACCTGTGCTGTCCCTGTCTGTGCCTGGGAGCTGTAGGTCAGGCCCACCGGCGCTCTGCACAGCTGTGCCCATGCCAAAGCCTGACAATGGCTTTAAGCAAACAAAGAACATAAAAGCACCATGAGTGAGTTATTGGGAGTTCTATCCGTGGAGTGTTTATCAGAGTTTGAACATCTATTTACTGACAGCAGTGTTCATAAGTGGATAGATATTTATTGAATGTTAGAGAGATTGTTTTCTATTTTTGTACACAGCTGACTCAGTTTTGATATCATTCTGTACTGATTGTATTTATATGAATATCCATTGGGTACTTTGAATTATTTATATGAATATTTATTAGGAACTTTGAACTATTTATTAGAAGCACTAGACACTTTGCACTTGAATACACTTTATAATTGTGTGTACTGATTCTTGTAAATTATTGTTGTTTACTGCTTTTCCTCCAATTGCAGTTTGTCCACTGAGATATCTAGTATTTTGTACTGGAGGTGCCTCTTTTTGTGGACCACCTACAGGCTGGCAACCTCAGCATAGGCCCAACCACAGCATGCAAGAAGGGGCTTCAGACCTCCTCCCCTCCCCTGACATTTTCACAATCTAAAATAGCCACAGGAGCCACTATTTGCGTATTCTGGAAACAGACATGTACAGACCACTTGGTCTTTATAATTGGAGAATCAGCCTGAAGCTCCCCTTGAGCTTGATCAGGTAGAGGGACTATATGGTGAGGTGACGTAAGTGTACTTCAGGTTGCCATCCTTCCAGGTGGGGTCTAGAGATCTCCTGGAACTGCAACTGATCTCCAGACAACAGGGCTAAGTTCCCCTGAGAAACAACTCCTTAGGAGGGTAGTCTTAGAGCTAAGCTACAAGTGACACCTGACACAGGTTGGACACTTGTCAGCTTCCCTCAAGTTTTGATGGGAAATGTAGGAATCCTGGTCTTGCAGCTGTAATGGAGAACCAAGCTATAAAACCAGGATGCCTACATTTCCCATCAAAACTTGAGGTAAGCTAACAAGTGTCCAACCTATGTAAGACGTCACTTGTAGCTTGGCTCTTATACACCACTGAGGTCCCTCCCCTCCCCAAACCCCACCCTTCTCAAATCTTCAGGAATTTCCCAACCTGGAGTTAACAACCCTAGTGTATGGTTGTTGTGGGTTTTCCGGGCTGTATTGCCGTGGTCTGGGCAATAGCCTAGACCACGGCAATACAGCCCAGAAAACCCACAACAACCATCGTTCTCCAGCCGTAAAGGCCTTCGACAATACAACCCTAGTGTACTTTCACACCAAGCTTATGTTTAACTTACACGTCAGTGCATACCCATGGCTATTTTTATTCAGACTCATCCCTTGCCACCCTCTTCCCACCATCTGGGATCTCTTCCACTATCTAAGCAGTAAACTGCTTTGGGCAGAAACCTGCTCTCTTTGCTTATCTTTAACCAGGCTCTAGTCAAGTTATTTTTTCATTAAAAATCAGCTACTGCTCTGCTTTCTCCCCAGTGACTTCTTGCAAACTTGTTTTCTGCATCTGTGCTCTTTTGCCTGAGGCAGCAGAGACAGTCCACTCCATTGTAGAAAGGAATCCCCCCCCACCCATTCTTATTATTATCAAAGTTACAATGACTACTTCTGGCCAAAGCTCAATGGATTTTCTAAAGAACACCTTTGAAACAAATACCATGTGCGTGAGAAACACAGCAGTTTCATGTACTGAGCCTGTTTGTCTTTCTGAAGTTCAACAAAACGTGAAAGCAAAACGACGGCCTGTGCTAATGGCCTGTAAAGCTGATGTTTCACTTTTGGGTAGTCTTGCAGGTTGTAGAAGCAGTAAGAGGGCATTGTAGACAGTTAAAAATGATCTGCACCTCTGATTATATGAAGCCGTAAATGCTGTTCACGTGTTCAAAACTGAATACCTTACATATAGGTAGAGGGGGGACAGGTTCAAGTCTGTTGGCCGTGCCCTTGGACATTCATACGTATAGTCAAAATTTCTGGAGCAAGCTGCTCACATGTATGTGAAGGATTTCCTGGGGTCTAGACACCACCCCACTGGGCTCTTCCGACCATCTCCCAATTTCTTGCCTGCTCTGAAGTTCCCAATGGGAAATTAAATACTAACAGTGAAATCCTAAACAGACTTACTCCAGTCTAAGTCCATTGATTTAAATGGGCTTAGACTGGAATAATTGCTTAGGATTTCACTGAGAGGGGATAGAATCTAGGCCTGGGGCTAACCCCACCCAAACCTGGATAGATAACTGAGTGATAATGAGGTAAACTGACAGGAACAAGATGGTTTGCTCTTAAAGTGTACAACAGAGAGCGAGAGAGAGAGAGAGACATAGGAGCATTATAAAACTAGAAGTGGGGACCCACAAGGACTTGCAGGGGGTATCTCATTTTCCCCTCTTCCACCATGTCCTTTCTCTTCCATGCACCCCCATAGCCTCTCCCTTTCCCTGCTTCCTTCTGTCTGCTCCCTCTTCCCATCTTCACCTTTCCCCCTCCCCACCCCAACAGCCTCTCCCTATGGCCCAGTTGTGTGGCGCTTGGCTGAGCCAGGCCCAGTTGCATGATAGAGAACTTGCAGGAAACTGCAGGAAGTACTTCACTTCTCCTTGTATCCTCTTTCCCATACTATTTCCTCTTTCCCTCCTGGCAGTCTCCATTTGCTTACCTTTCCCTACTTCCTTCTCTCCTTCATGTTGGAAGAGGAGGACTCAGCACTGTCCCTTTCCTCAGGTTTCAAAAGAGGAAGAACCAAAGAGTTAGAAAGATAGAGAGGTCAGGGCACTCTTGTTTATGGCTCTGACTATCCTTTGATATGTAGATTGCTATTCTCAGGATTTCCCCTCCTGACTTCCTCCCTCTCACTTCTTCTCTTCCTGGCATTGTTGCAGGCAACTTCACTCTCCTTCTCCCTCCCTCCATCTTGGCAGCATGGATGCAGGCCTTGGCCTAGCATCCATGTCCATCCTTAGACTAAAAGGTAGTTAGGATCTGTCTCTCTTCCTTTCTTATCAGAGTATGGAGTTCCCACAATAAAGAACTCTTATTTCAATTCTAAATATAAACCAAGTATGTGATTTATTATTTTTTCTCCGGCACACACACCAGCCAGCAGAACCAGATCACACCAACCACCTAAAATCACGCTTCCTATGCCAAACGATAGACTCTGCAAATGGTCCAAACATGGAATCCTTTAATTAAGTTTCTGGGGCCTACGTAACGATTTATTTATCACTTCAGACCAACTAAACACCTTCTATCTGCCCCCCTCCCATCTTCATCTATATTCATTTATTTACTTCATTTATAGCCAACTTCCTCTTTAATGGAGACCCAAAGCAGCTTACCTCATTCTCCTTGCCTCCATATTATCCTCACAACAACTCTGAGAGAGACAGCTGAGGCCGAGAGTGTGTGACTGGATCAAAGTCTCTCAGTAAGCTTCCACAGCAGGGCGGTGATTCAAATCTGGGTCTCCAACCACTTGGAGGTGGGAGATGCTGCTGTTGAATAGTAGCAGTCGGCGGGGGCTGGATGAGTTATGCAAGCCATGTGGTGCTTTCTGGGCCTGGCCTAATGAGCCTCAAAAGCCAAAAAAAGCCCGGAAAGGGCCTCCAGCCAAAACCAAATGCAATGTAATCTGCATCAGAGACTTCGCTCTGTGGAAGCAGACATATATAATCATTATGTAAAAGGAAGGGGAGGAAACAGCTCAATAGTAGAGCAAACTTTTAAATCCCAGGTTTGAGATTCTAGGATCTCAAGAGAGGGAAAGTTTACCATCTGGGTTAGCTTCTGCTGAGCTAGATGGACAAATGATTTCACTCAATCTGACCACGCTTAGAGAGGTCATAATGCGGTTTTCTACATGGTCAATTTACCTCTGATTTCCCCAAAAGTCACACCAAAGTGATTTGAATCCACACCGAAGTGTTTCGAATCCACTCCGCTACGAGTCCTTCTGTACCTAGCATTTTATTGTGGTGTGGAGTCAATGTGGAATTGGTTTATTTCTTCCAAATCAGGATTTCTAGAGTGGGGGGTGCTGTTGTCACCAATGGCATCATCGGTGGCATTGCGGCACCGCCCGCCACTTTTTTTTTTGGTCTTTTTGTGCATGTGCAAGTGAAGCATCTGTTTGGCAATGGACTCTCCACAGTTGGGGAAATCGTCCTGGAGGTCTGCTTTGCTATGGGGCTGGAGCTCCCATTGAAAGACTATATGCCTTGGTCCCAAAGTCTGAAAGATAATTTCCTTTTAAAAAATTTAATCCATATTTATCACTATGTCAGTCAAGCGATAGCACAATGTACACCATAGTGAGGGATGACTTGTATAGATAAATGGATGGTGGGGGGGAATTGTGTGAGGGAATAAAAGAATCTAATGCTTGGAAGGGAGTGCAGGGATGCAAACCACTCCACAAAGCAGGGTTCAACTTTCCCTCCAAATCTTCTAGTGAAAGCAATGTGTTCATACCTGTCAGGTTCCACTGTGGGTGCCACGGTGCTGTATGCCAGTGCACCTGACTTTGACTCCAGGCAGCCACCCGGGATATTGCAGGGCCTTGCTCAACCTGGCTGACTCACAGCTGCCTCCTCTTGCTTCCAGCTCATTGCTCCTTCCTTTCTTCAGCCCCCCCCACTCTTCCTCTCTCTCCTCCTCCCCTCTTACACAACACACCGTCCTCCTCCCCATCCCACATCCTGCTCCTAACTCACCACATTCTTACACAACCCACCACGCCCTATGGGTGGAGTCTCCTTATATCCTTTCCCCTATTCCCAGCTCTACCTGCCAGCCACGCCCCCCTCTGCACTCTAGCCATGGCCCTCGATGTCTCAGGCAGTCACACCTAGGTTTTCTCTGCTGACTGTCCTGATCAGCCACAGCTGTGCTTTCCTGGCTGGCTGCCAAGCTTTCCCTGCTGAGTACCTCAGGTCGCCACACCTGGGATGGCTTTGCTCCTAGCTTTTCCTGGTCCTGTCTAATCCCCTCTAGCTTGCCTGGAGGCTGGGGCATGGTCCTGAGCTGTCTTTGCTGCTGCTTTTCCTCCCCTGCCGGCAAAGTTGCTGGCTGGCTTGTTGGCTGGCTGCCCCTTCCCCCTGTACCTTTGCCCTCAGATCTGTTTCCCTCCTGATGGTCCTCCCTCTCCCTGCCTGGGCTCCTAGCCTCCCACGGTAGGGTGGGGCTAGCTGGCTTCCACCTGCCCCTTCTAACCCTCTGAGGCTTGGGTGCTTCTTTCTCTCCCTCAGGTGCTGGCAGGTTCTGGCCCTGGGAGTCTGTTGGGGTGGCTGGGCAGCTGTCTCCTGGTTGTCTCCTGTCCCCTTCTCCTGGCAAGTCCAGGGGCTGAGCATCAGACCCCAGACAATACCTTCCTGAAAGCAAAAACAAAGAACATCAGAGAATGGGGGTTTTGAATCCTGATTTGTAGCAGGAGTAAAAAAAAAATAAGGACTCACACTCCAATGGCCCCTGGTTCTTTAGAATCATTGGTATATTGATATAGCTTTTGAGGTTTGGGGGGTTTTTTAAGCGAATGTGTTTATGAGAGGGGAAAAGGAGAGAGAGAGAGAGAGAGAGTGTGCTTGGATGAAAACTGTGTAATAAATGAAAACTGTACTAGAAATGAGTAGAAGAGAGAAAGCGTGAGCAAAAAAAAAACACCAAAATAAACATCATGCATAAGGGGAAAAGCAGAAAAAAACCAATATGACATCTGTGGCGGAAAGGGCCCTGGCTCTCAGTCCAGGCAACTGAGCCGCCATCAATGGCCTGCTAGCCCCGCTATCCGCCTCCCACCATCCCTGGTGGGCATGGCTCACCCTCTTCGTCACTGCCACCACTCACTGATTTGTACACCACCTGACTGAGGGGCAGTGAGACCCCTCTGGCTGAATTTCCCTACTGGGAAGTGAATTCCCCAATCTTTGGGTGGGCCCTGGAGACTTGGCAACCCACCAAGGTCTAGCCTTATCAGTTTCTCCCGGGCTCCCTCCCTTCTTGAAGCGTGCCAAGTGGGGGAGTTTACGTAGTCAGAGCACCACAAGGTTCTTTATATTCAAAAAAGTATAATTTATTAACTATATACAGAGCACTATATACACAGCAGGTAAAGGCACAACACATAGGGGTAGACCCCCCCCCGCCCCGTTCAGAACTCATAGGGCAGAAAATCAAACGGAAGAGAACCGCCGTCTGCTTTCCCTACCACACTGTTCCCTACTCTACCTTAAGGGGGTGGTGGTCTGAGGGAAGGTTCACCCTTTTCTTCCTTTGTGCTGCCTCCCAGGCCCTCCACATTTAGGGCCCAGGCACCCGGGTTTCACCCCGCAGCAGGAGCCTCTCCTTCTTCAACCAAGAAGGAGACTAACTGCCTTTTTTTCCCTCAGGATCTGCTGAGTCCCTCAATTCAGGCTCCACCCCTTATTTTTCCCACCCTTTCTTGGTCCAGGGCAGCTGGGAGTTGTAGTCCAGGAAGAAGGGCGTCCCACACCAAGACTCCTGCAGGCCTCTCCCTGGCCCCACAGCCCATCAACCCTCAGGGGAAACATTTCCTCCCCTTTCTTTAAAGACAGATTAACAGCAACTGGCACTCATTTCACCCCTGGTAACCATTTCGTTACAACATCTAACAGAAAATAATAATGTGCAAAAGACTCTGGATAATCAGAAGCACTACGGGACCTGGAGCAACAAAGAAAAATGTTTGGATATAATGAACAGACATTGTACAGACATTTGTATAAATCCTAATGGAACAGTTTTGGCTTGGAGTTCTTCACTGATGGTCACTGCAACCCTGTTGACCTGATCTATGTCTCTGACCATGAAAGATGACCGCGTTGATCAGTCTCACAAACTTGTTTTTTCCAGGCTTGCACTTCCACATGAACTGACTCACCTGTTTCACAGGTGACTCTTTACCATATAATTTTCCAAGTCATAGTGATTTACTCTTCACATCAGATCTCAAGGGATTTTTCCCCCAAAGCTGGCCTTTAAAGTCAATAACATAAACATCAGAATCAAAAGCAAAATAAGGCAATTTCATCTACTGATCCTGAAAGGGCTGGGCATAAATACCTCCTGCGCTATTGAGAAGGCAGCCAGAAGTTTAGGGCAGGCAGGGACTATGCCGGTTTGAGATTTAATATCACCAGATCTGAAATGATGGCAGGTCTCCAGCTGTATTGGTGAAGTCATGGCACCTGTGCTCTTGCATGGGGTGGGTTGGCTTCTTTAATTAGATGAGAAGACTGCAATCATTCCCAGTATGATCCTGCTGATTCTGCTACTGTTTCTGCTGCTGCTGCCCCCTTATGCTCTTTGCAAGAAGGGGAAGAAAGCGCTCCCATTCCATCTGAAAACTAATCAACCCGACCCACTGAATTATTACAAGCCAGGAGACCTCCTCATCAGTGGGATCGTATCTACAACAAACACTTTATTTTTACCGTATGCTTTTAGCCCTATTCCTCCTAATACCAGCTTTCATGCGTAAGTAATCGTGTGGTGAGGTCATTTTACTGCACTGACCCTTTCATGCTTTCCAGATGTCCCTTCTTCCTATGGACAGTCCCTTTTTCTCTGGTAAATCATATTTCAAGCCCTGTTTTGGATTAGGTTAGGGGAAACATTTTAGAACAGGGGGTATAGGACAGAGGTAGAGCAGTTGCAAGACACTGAGGGGCTGTGGTTCACTGGCAGAACATCTGCTTTGTATGCAGAAAGTGCCAGGTTCAATCCCTGATATCTCCCCTTAAAGTGGTCAGGTTGCAGGTGATGCAAAAGACCTCTGAGATCCTGGAGAGTGTCTGGCAGCCAGACTTTCATAGAACAATGTTTTGACTCAGTGTAAGAGACCTTCATGTTGTTATGAACATGTGTGAACATAGAAGGCACCATCAAATGTACCACCAGGCCAGCTCTGTTAAATGCTATAGCTAGTAAAGTTAATTTTGACTGCAAAGCAGGATATCGTGTTACATGACAAAAAACGGCTAGTTTTCTAGTGTTACTTCAAACAAAAAATTCCTTTAAAATCATGCTATGAGACACAGGCCATAGATTCTTTCTTAGACTTCTGGACATGAAATGCAGGCATATTGCCTCCTATTTGTCCCCTGAAAAACTGCTTATGCATGAAAGGTTGCTGAAACACGTTTTTGAGCTGTATAACCTCTTCAACATACGTAATTATTTCAATGAGATCTTGTGAGATGTGCACTTTTCTCTATCAATACTACTATGTGGTGATCGGCTGTTGTGCTTCATGCTCTGGATCTCAGCTAGCATGAATCCAGTGCTAAGGTAGTAACACTCAATTTGCAGTTCATGGAGAACCTCATTCACAATTACTGTCAACCAAAAGAGCCATGCGACTACTGTGTGCCCCGAGCACCACATAAACAAACACACATAATAGAAGATACAACTATGAATATTAAATGTACATTTATAACCTTTTAAATTACCAAAGTATCTCTGCACATGTTGGGTTGTCTCTCACCACCACTGGTGAAACTTAGCCTGCCCTTCTGTATCTGGAGTGAGGGGAAGGGCTTCCCTCTCAGCCTTCTCGCTCTCTCCTCAGCGTGAAGCACAACAGTTCAGGTGAGAGAGTGAAATCACCAAGGCACCTGGCAGAAAGCAAGCTGGCTGTGGAGAAAGGGGAGAAAAACTGTCACCACCACCCTGTAGCCAACTTGCTCTTTTTTGTATGTGGTGGTGGTGGTGGTGGTGGTAAGCATCTGTCCTCTGCAGGCACCTTGCTCTCCTTCCAGGAGCCACCCAGGTGCCAGGAAGAGAGTGCAGAAGCTATGAAAAACAGCAGGAGTGAAGAGGTGTTGGAGAGGATGAGTCCTTTACTCCCATCCCTAGCATGCGACTCTCCGCTTACCGAGCCTCTATGGCCTTACCCACTTTCTGGAAAATGGAGCATGTTTCTCTTGAATGAAAGATGCAAATGAGACACATCAATTTTATTGCAGCATAGGAGGCATGGAGTACTGGTATATCTTGCCCTTCTTGTTTGCAATTCATGAGATCAACCAGAATCCTGGGCTCTTATCCAATTTCACTCTTGGCTACAACATCTATGAGAACTATTTTAATGAAAGGATGACTTCTAATGCCTTGGTAGATCTTCTGTCAATGGGACAGAAGAATATTCCGAATTTTAACTGTGGACGACGTAAGAACCTGCTAGTTGTGGAAGGAACTAGTTCAGAAATCTCCAACCAGATTTCAACCATGTTGGGCACCTACAAAATCCCACAGGTATGAACTGTTTGTGCAGGAGGTATGTGCATGCTGGATGTATCCTAACAGCAATCATTTTGCTAATTGTTAATAAAATTAGGTTCAAATGTTTTTGTTTGTTTGTTTGTTTGTTTGTTTGTTTGTTTGTTTGTTTGTTTGTTTGTTTGTTTGTTTGTTTGTTTGTTTGTTTGTTTGTTTGTTTGTTTGTTTGTTTGTTTGTTTGCAGAATGTATACCCCACTTTTCTGCCCTCATCAGGGCCACAACAATTAGTAGATTTAAAAAATACACAATAAAACACATATTAAAAACATACATAAAAACAACAATTAAAAAATTAAAAACACGGCAGGAAGGAGGGATCGTTGAAGGGATGCCAGATGAAACAAACAAACACATACACACCCTTGGAAGTGAACAGACAAGTCTCTCTTGTGAGAATTTCAGTATAATGTCTGAGACGACCCTAATTTCAGAAGGCAGGAGTACAGGAAGTTGGACCTTGTAAAATAGCTGTTGCATTTGGGTAGGTTTTTTTAATAGAGTAGGCCTCCGAAATGAGGAAACACTGTTGCTGCTATGTGCCTTTCTCAAGTGTTACAGCAAAGGTATCCCCTTGGTTTACTGTGGGGCTAAGGGTGATTGCCATAAGTCAATTCTGACTTGAGGGCACCACACACACACACACACACATAAGGGTGATAAAAAGACAAGGGAGACAACTACAGAGACACTGGAGTTCTGGTGCTATGTCTTTGAAACGCAGATTGCTACTCTTAGGGACTTCCTTCCATCTGTCGCCTTCCTGTCTTCACTCTCTTCTCCATCTTGCAGCCAAGAGGGTAGGACATGCCTCCTGCATCTCTTAATGTCCTATTCCAGCTAGATAGAATAGAATTTTATCCCTACTCATTTTTATCCCTACTCCTTTCCTATCCTGAATGGACTCATATTTTTTGCCAATGATAAAGCCAAGCTCTGTGTGGATATTTGTTTCTCAGTGCGTGCACATGGGAGACTACCTTGGCCTTCAAGTTAACAAATATCTGAGATTCATCTTAAATCCCAAATGAACAATCTGTTCCTGCCCTTATTAGGTCAGTTATGGTTTTGGTAGTCATGTTCCAAAGGATAAAAATCAACTTCCTTTTTTCTATCGGATGGTTCCCGAACAAGAGTCCCATTACAGGGGGATTGTCAAGCTGCTCCTGCATTTCAGATGGACATGGATTGCTCTCCTTGCTCCAGACAATGAGATTGGAGAGAACTTTATGAGCACTTTCACATCTATGGTCACCAAGAGCGGTGTTTGTGTTTACTTCTCACAAAAGATCCCAACCTTTAAGCTAGAGAAGGCACTATTGAACAATCTTGTTACATTCCTCAAACAGAGAACATGCAATGTAGTTGTTTACCATGAGGATTCTTACTCCATGATCGTCCTAGGAACCGTGATGAAAGAATTCGAAGAGGTCAAAAATACCAGCGTTGGGAAAGTTTGGATCACAACCATTTTACATGCCCTCAGTCTGACATGGTTTTATGAAGTCTTTGATATCCAGCATATCCATGGTTCATTGTTCTTAATCAAAACAATGAGAAAAGGTTACCATATTGGTTCACACCTTTCTGATATCAATAAAATTGGAGAGGAAGCATTTCTCTGCTTATATTCAGAACACATGATGTCTGTGAAAGGATGGACAAGATGCAAAGAGAAGGAGGAGATGGAAACTCCATCCTGGGAGCTGCTTGATAGCATCCTTTCTCAAGACAGCTACAGTATTTACAACGTTCTTCATGCTCTGGCTCATGCCTTAGATACTGCCTATACATCCAGGTCCAATCGGATAATGTTGGTGGACAGAGAACGACTGCGACATCAAAGGTTACATCCATGGCAGGTATTCCTTTTTTCTCATAGTTTCACTAAAAATTGCTATTAATTGTTCAAGTCTAGATTCAGACTCAAATTGCTGAGGTGAAGTTTTGCACAAATCCAAGCAATTCCAATTTGGGATGCCTGTAATCTCACACTTCCCTCTTATTTCTCTTTTGACAAGCCCTGAATCCCATCTTCCTTATGTGAGGCGAGGTTCACCTTATCGTGGGTTTCATGGCTGTTGCAACTCATTGCTTTGTCTCCATTGCTAGAGAAAGACTTGACTATATGGGTGTTTCCTCCAGCAGAGTTTCTGTCACTGGCCACTTATGGCCCCTCCTGCCTTCTGACTGGACTGCTGCAATGGAAACTACCTAAGTCTGCCTTTTATTATTTTATTTATCTGATTCCCTTGGTCCAGAGACCCCTCTTCTTCTTCTTCTTCTCTTTTTCTTCTTCTTTTAGTGCAGCTTATGTGGTGATTGATGATGGAGGATGAGCATGTATAGTATTGCCAACAGGCCTCTAGAAAAATATCCTATCTTTTTAATAGAAGTTTACCAAATGGAAATGGGCAGATAATGCTTTTCATGGTATGGAAGTAACTAGTATCACCTGATAAATAATACCTAATTAAGCTTCTATCAATAAGAGAGGACATTTCCCCCCTTACAAGCAGCTGGCAGCCCCAGGCACATGTCAGTTCCAGTGGAATAATGTAACTTCCATCCCAATTATTTTTATTTGTGGTTAGGCAGTTGCAAAGACAGTCAACCTTCTCATGAGGGCAGCAACATTTCCAAGTGAGGCTTCAAAGAAATGAATGGTAAATCAATGATTTCTTCAAAACCAACAGGAATATCTCTCTGCAATCCTATGCAGAATTACTCCAGTATAAGCCTATTAATTTTACAATCAAGCTGATAATTTCTAAAGACTGTAACTGTTCTCTCCCTCAAAAAGGCTGAAACAAAAAGAGGGGACTTAAGAAGTCTCCTCAGGTTCACTATCAATGTGAAAAAGTCACTGTGTGACTGAGGCTCATGTGCCAAAGTCATAGGCAATTAGCGGTGCCATTCCAAGTAGAGTTGTACCTTTTATGCTATTGACTTAGAAGGGTTTAACTTGGTGTAGGACTGCACCGTAGAGCTCCCAATGGCAGGGCAGAGATATCCAATATGGCTTCCTGCGTTTTTGTAATGCTTCTGTGTTCTGTGTCATTCTAGCTCCATCCCTTCCTTAGAAACATCCAGATTTACAATAATTCCAGAGAGGGGATTCGTTTTGATGAGAACAGGCACCTTGCAGATAACTTTGATATTATGAACTGGGTTGCATTTCCCAATGAGTCCATTGTTAGTGTGAAAGTTGGGAGTATACAAAGAAAGACCTCGTCAGACATAAAGCTCGCCATTGACCAGGAAGCCATTGTGTGGCCTAGTTGGTTCAACCAGGTAGGGAAACCAGATCTTTTACTTAATTCTTTTAACATTCCTTATGCTCTAATAATTTGATGTTACTGTATATGGTACATAAGGGATATGGTTCCTATCCAATTAATATCTCATAGGAATATGAATGGATGGGGCATATAGAGCATAGAATATATAGAGGTGTGCAGGTGACATCAGTTGATGTTACCATAGTATCAAATGGCTAGTGCTGCCAGCCCAGTGAGGGCATAACCCAGAAACCTTGGTGGGCAGAGATTGAATGAAATGGCAGTGCATGATGCCCTAGCATCACTTCTGGCTGCATACCTGGAAATGATATTACCATGTTGTGTGATGCTCAAGGAAAGGCCCACAGATCAGGGTCATTCCTAGAGAATTGCGTGATGCCATTTCTCCCCTTGTTTTTGCTACTCTATCAGGAGCTCTGGGATGCTATGTGGCCACCCAACAAGTGCCAAGAACACCTGTCTCCAAACCCAGACCCAGAAGATGTTCTCTAGCTTGAGATCTCCCCGAGATCAGGGGCTTGCATTGGCAGATGGAGAAGCGAAAACCTGAAGTGTAGGAAGCTGAAGGCCCTGCTGTTGTGAACACAAAGGCCCCATTTTTTGTTCCATAGCATGCTAGCTGTCCAAACCCCAGCAGTGACAGAAAGTCACCGGAGAGTCATTCAGAAGTTGAACTCAGAAGTTGAACTCAAATATATAAGACAAACTACTTTATTACATAATCCTGCTTAACCTTTTCTGCCTCTTGGCTTTTTTGATGTATCACTTTCTGGTTGTTGTTCCCTCAAACTGCATTTTAGTTCAGGGTCATTGAGTTATTCCTCCTTTCTGTATTTCTGGGCTTTTCCACAACAAGCTGTGACTTGAGACTAGATTAGATATGATGTGAATAAAACTCCTGCCATTTTCTAGGCTTTCAGTTGCAGCCACAAGGGGAACTACTTCAAATCATGGGTGTGGTGTGGGGGGGAATGAGAACTGTCCATGCTGTTTTTACATTTTTTTGTAATCTGCCTCTCTCACTGTGACTCAAGGCAGATTACACAATGTAAGTCCATGAAATTGGCAGCTAAATAAACAATACATTAGGGGATGCATTCCAGAAATTGAGAAGCAGCATACATCTGAATACAGGAATTCAGAAATGCTGAATACATTGTTGAAACAAAATGTAAGTAATTTGCATGACCTATGAAACATCATGGAAACTACCCTGAAGGAATATTACGTCAGTAGACTGCACCCAGTAGATGCTGGAGCATTTTGGAATGAAAGATGCAAAAGAGGTGAAAACACCCCTGGAACAAGGATACCTGAAAAATGAAAGTCAAGAAGCATTGTCAAATACTAATCAATATTGCGAGACAATTGGGAACCTTTTGTATCTAGCACAGTGTCTAGGCCAGATATATAAGTGCTCCTGTGGGGGTTTCAGAGTAGAAAGGTTTCTGCACCTAGCCTGCCAGACTGGAATGCAGTGAAAAGAGTGATGTGGTACCTGAACGGAACAAGCCAGTTGAAGCGGCGACTACCAGCAACTGCGGATCCAAAACTGAAAAGCATATGCGGACGCTGACTGGGCTGGGGACACCACTGATCGGAAGTCCACCAGCGGATATCTGTTTCAGTGTGAAAAGGGGACGATTAGATGGGCAAGCCAAAAACCGACTATTGTGACACTTTCTTCAGCAGAAGCAGAATGTATTGCAGCTGCACAAACATGCCAAGAGGCTATCTGGATTTGCCAGTTAATCTTAGACTTACATCTGAATCAATAACAATCTTTGAGAACAATCAAGGGTGTATATAACTGTCACAGACTGAAAAGGTCAACTCACAAACTGAACATATTGATGTATTGTCGAAGGCTTTCATGGCCGGAGAACGATGGTTGTTGGGGGTTTTCCGGGCTGTATTGCTGTGGTCTTGGCATTGTAGTTCCTGACGTTTCGCCAGCAGCTGTGGCTGGCATCTTCAGAGGTGTAGCACCAAAAGACAGAGATCTCTCAGTGTCACAGTGTGGAAAAGATGTAGGTCATTTGTATCTACTCAGGAGGGGTGGGGTTGAGCTGAGTCATTCTGTAAGAGTTTCCCAGGGTGTGGAATGCTAATGGCGGGAGGCTTCACTGTATCCTGAGGAGGTTCTTTTGAAAAAACAGCTCTAGAATCAGCACCCCACAAACCCAGTGTATGGTTCCGGTTTGTGGATGATACATTCATCATTTGGAGCCATGGGGAGGAAGAATTGATGGAGTTTTTGAATCATCTCAACAACATCCACCTGAACATACAATTCACAATGGAGAAAGAAAGTGAGGGAAAACTCTCATTCCTGGATACCTTGGTCATCCGCAAAGCAAACTTTCAGTTAGGTCACAAGGTCTACAGGAAACCAACTCACACTGATCGGTACTTACACAAAAACTCCAATCACCACCCCCGACAGAAAAGAGGCATAATGAAAACATTAGTGGATCGTGCAAGACGGATATGTGAGCCGCGCTTTCTCAATGAGGAAATTAATCATCTAAACCACGCACTTCAGGCAAATGGCTACTCCAGAAATGAAATCCGAAGAGCAATCAAGCCCAGGATGAATCAAACAACCAAGGAAAAACAGTCACCTACAGGAAAAGTGTTTTTGCCATATATCAAAGGAATTACTGATCAGATGGGAAAGCTTATGAAAAAGCATAACCTTCAAGCAGTATTCAGACCCACCCGAAAAATACAACAGATGCTACGATCAGCAAAAGACAGCAGAGACCCCCTCACCTCTGCAGGAGTATACCGTATACCCTGCAGCTGTGGACAAGTTTACATCGGGACCACAAAGCGTAGCATCCAGACAAGAATAAAAGAACATGAAAGACACTGCAGACTTGGACAGCCTGAAAAATCAGCAGTGGCTGAACATAGCCTAACTCAAACAGGGCACAGTATCTTATTCCAGGACACCAAAATACTGGACAACACTTCCAACTACTTTGTCAGACTGCACAGGGAAGCCATTGAAATTCACAAGCATAAGCAAAACTTCAACAGGAAAGAAGAAACCTTAAGAATGAACAAAGCATGGGCTCCAGTTCTGAAAAACACCAGGCCAACAAAACACTCCACACCCGACAATAGCCCTGCAGAGAAGATTAGCACATCAAGCACCAATCCATATGCAAAAGAACCTCCTCAGGATACAGTGAAGCCTCCCGCCATTAGCATTCCACACCCTGGGAAACTCTTACAGAATGACTCAGCTCAACCCCACCCCTCCTGAGTAGATACAAATGACCTACATCTTTTCCACACTGTGACACTGAGAGATCTCTGTCTTTTGGTGCTACACCTCTGAAGATGCCAGCCACAGCTGCTGGCGAAACGTCAGGAACTACAATGCCAAGACCACGGCAATACAGCCCGGAAAACCCCCAACAACCATTGAACATATTGACTTTAAGCATCATCTTCTGAAGGATATGAAGAATCAAGGACTCATTAACATGCAGTCTTTACCGACCAAAGAAATGACTGCTGATGCTCTCATGAAACCATTGCCTGGAGACCACCATTGGACCCTTCTAGCAAAATTAAACATGGCAGAATAGTACACGTGCTGTTGAAAAGGGGTGTTGGAGAAGCAACACCTGCTAAGAGTCTAGTTCAGTGATGGGGAACCTTTTTGAGCCTGAGTGCCCAAACTGCAACACAAAACCAACTTATTTGTTTCAAAGTGCCAACACTGCAATTAAACCTGAATACTGAGGTCTTAGTTTAGAAACAACAACTCATACAGTTGTCCTAACTAATGAACATATTTTGTCTTAAAAGATCTCCCCCCCCCGCCCCATCACAAATGAAAGTGAAGGAGCAGAGCAGAATGAATGCAAGCAGCTTACGTTCCTTTGGAGCTCAGCACCACTCGCCTTGCACTCATTCATTTTCTCTCCCCCCACCCCACCCCAGTCACAAATGAAAGTAAATGATCAGAGCAGAAGGAATCCAAGCAGCTTGCGTTCCTTTGGAGCTCAGCACCACTCGCCTTGCACTCATTCATTTTCTCTCCCCCCACCCCACCCCAGTCACAAATGAAAGTAAATGATCAGAGCAGAAGGAATCCAAGCAGCTTGCGTTCCTTTGAAGCCCAGCACCACTCAGCTTACACTTGGAGGAAAAGAAATCATGTTGGCAGGGCCAAAACCCACGTGACCTCTCTTCAGATCTACCGGAATGCAGTTCCTGTGCGTTCTGGCTCCAAATGAGCCCTGGGAAAAGGAATTATGTGGGCGGGGCCAAAACCCATGCCTCCAAATGAGCCCTGGCTCATGTGCCCACAGAGAGGGCTCTGCGTGCCGGCTGTGGCATACGTGCCATAGGTTCGCCATTGCTGGTCTAGTTACTGTAAATACTGCTGAAAAAGTAGTTTAGTCCACTTGTACCCTAGGGGGAGCTGTGGAACATTCTCTAGAGTTTAGGGTTTATTGAATGTTTTATCTTGCAGTTCAAGCTGCCTCTTGTTGTTTTCTCTTTCTGCTGTGTGTGAGTTGTGTTAGTGCTTGTATTCTGAAGACCTCTTTGTTGCATTAATAGCCTGCAGTCAGCTATTGTCTTCTGCAAAAATCCTGTTGCAGTAAATATATTGAAAGCAAATTCCAAAGCGTGGATTGGATTATTTCATGAGTTCTGCCAACACAAAAAGGGTTCAGAGCATCAGAGTTATCCAAGAAAGTCTGTGATCGTTTGCAACTGCTTTCTCCACCACTTAACCTAGAAAGGTCAGATTAGAGAATGGGGCAATTATTAGCCACATCATTTTGTCAAGGGATGGTTTTGAAGTAGTTGATAGATAAGCCCCTCTTTGATTGGCTGAGGGAAAGTGCCCTGACATTGTGAGTGACTTATGATGGACATCAAAGACACATTTATGGCTTCACAAGATTTTAGCAGTAGATTGAGAAACGGAGTAGGGGAATGGGTTTAACATACAAGCACACACCTACTGAACATGCTTCAGGGCCCACGCAGCTGTAGTTTAAAGTTTAAAACACAAGGGCAGATTCTTCAAGGATCTTCCATCATCAGACCTAGTTTGGCTCTCATTTCCATGAACACAAATACCTGTAAAGTACTTTTTCTTGATATTCCTTGTCTTTATGCTTCAGACCCTGCCTCTTTCTAGGTGCAATGAAAACTGTCGCCCTGGATACTCGAAGGTGATTCGGAAAGGAGAGCCTCTTTGCTGCTATGACTGTGTTCCGTGCATGGAAGGGACAATCTCCACGCAGGAAGGTAGGAGACTCCGGATACAGTAGGCCTTGGGGAACGCAGCACAGGTTCACTGGGACAGATTCTGAGAAATTTTTTAAAAACAGGTTCAAACTTTGACTCTTTCTTGGTGTATATATTAAGAACCTGAGAACAAAGAGATGTCCTTTGTCCAGACTGATGATCTATCTAGGCCACCATCCTGTCTCACACGGTGACCTATGAGATGCCCTGGAAGGAGGGCATGTGGGGCACAGAGGTCAAAGCCTCTGGTTGTTGTCACCCCATCAGGTAGTGCTATTCTGGCCTCTCAACATGGAAGTTCTACTGCACTTGAGGTTCAAGAATTTGTCTAATTTCATGTTACAGCTAACTGAACCAGTAGCCATCACTACATCCATTGGCAGGGAATACCTCCGGTTAATTATACTGGAAAGCCAGTTTGGTGAGTGGTTAAAAGCGATGAGACTCTAATCTGGAGAGCCGGGTTTGATTTCTCACTCCTCCGCTTGAAGCCAGCTGGGTGACTTTAGGTCAGTCACCGCTCCTAGGAGCTCTCTCAGCCTCACCCACCTCACAGGGTGTTTGTTGTGGGGATAATAATAACATACTTTATAAACCACTTGGAGTGAGTGTTAAGTTGTCCTGATGAGCAGTATATAAATTAAATGTTATTATTGGCCATTTCCACACAGCTTACCGCAGCTCGTAACAACCGGGATGATTGCGCAAAAAATGCGGAAGATTGCATTTTGTCGCATGAGATTTGCACGATGTGACATTGCGCAAATCTTGCGCGAGAATACGCGATCGTCTGTGTTTTTTGCACAATCTTCCGGGTTGTTACGAGCAGCGGTAAGCCGTGTGGAAACAGCCATTGTTATTATGAAAGAGTAAGAAGTTCGTTCATTCATTGCATACAGAGTCAGACAAAGGGTTCTTGCAGAACAGACTGACTAACCCCTTCATACATCTTCATCATTTGCACCTGATATCTGTTTGAAATATGAATTAGTTACTTAATGTAGTGTAGTAGAGTATAGCACTATTGCCCAGTCAGAAAAGCATAGCATCACAAACAGTAAAATACAGCAAGACAAATAAACAGAAAAAAAGATAAAACTTACATTTACATTCCAGTTCATGACTGTAATGTAGAAGAGAGAAAAGGCTTAAACTAAAGAGTACTTTTCCCATTTACTTCTGACCAGCAGTCCAGCAGCACATGTGTGGAAGTATGTGTCATGGCTCCATAAAAGAAAGCTGTGGCGATACATTGAGCTGCTGTAGCACAATGGTTAAGTGGTTCAGCTGTGAATCAGCACTCTACTGGTTCAAATCCCACTACTACCATGAGCTCAGTAGGTGGCCTTGGGTAAGCCACTCCTCTCAGCCCCAGCTCTCAGCTGTATTGTGGGGATAATAATAAAGCCACAAGAGAAGAGAAACAGACACAGGACACAGGAAGAGAAAGAGTAGTCAGAGAGATACCCCCACTTTAGACAAACAGAGGCATCCTATTCATTAGGAAGATTACACAAAAAGAAATGTAGCTTTCCACCTCCTCATGTCTCCCCCCCCCCCCGCCCCATGTCTAGATTCTATTCCAACAAAATTCACCCTTCCATTTATATGTGAAAGGGGCAGGCTCAAATTGAATGTCACAAGGCTGCCACAGTGGTGTGGCACTGTGGTACTTAGGCAAGATATATGCAAGATGGCCAGTTCTGGTAGGGAAGTAAAACTAGATAACTTATGAGAAATAGTTGCAGTAGTCGTTATGATGCATTAACAAAAATGCTGGAAGCCATTTGTCAGAGAAGGAAGGACACCTTCTGAGGCTGAGGCTGACCAATGAGACCCAACTTCAGTTCCCCCGTCAATCATGAACCTTCTTTCTATATAGTTTCTTGAGCCAGTCTACAGTCTCTGTTAAACTTTGCGCATGGATAAGATGTGAGGAGAAAAGAGGCACATCTGACCTATGCCAACCTGGCACTTCAGAGGAAGAGCTGGATGAAAATAGCATGAATAAATATAGACTTGACACTAACAATAATGAGATACACAATAGATCCCTGTTCCGATCAAACTACATTCCAGAAAGGGAGTGCCAGGCATAATAAACAGCCTATTACATAGCCTTGGGCACATTGAAGTTGCTGCTCCATGAATCTCAATTTGAACAAAATTGGGACGTGCCTTTTACCTAGAGCCAATTTACACAAGACAAATTGCACGAGGAGAAGCATGTGAAGAGAGTTGCAATGTTAGCCGGGAAGCTGAGTTTTAAAAGAGATTGGAAGGCTTTGTCAATTTTCCCTCTCTACAGAGCCAGGGAAAATTGCTCCTCAGAGGGTTTGTTAATTTCCTCTTTTACTAGGGAAGGCTCTGTCAGTTTCACTTCCCCTTTTAAGAGGCAAAGAAGAAATAAACCTTCTGAGCAGATCTCCCTGGCTCTGTAGAGACGGGAAATTGACAAAACCTTCCGATCTCTTTTAAAACTCAGCTTCCCAGCTAACATTGCGACTCCCTTCACCTGCGTGTCCTCATGTAATTTGTCTCTTGTAGCTTAGCTCTGAATCAGACCACTCTATCATCTAGTCCCACATCTATTCAGACTGACATTACTTCTAAGTCTCTGCTAGAAGATCTTGTGCTAGGAGATCTTCTTCTGCTCAATCTGGGGATTTCTAAATGTGAAGAATGTCCTGTACCAATGAAATTTGTCCCACTGCCCCTACCATTTATTATCTGTTTTCCCCCTATCTGTTAGGTCTGGATGTTGGGGTTCTCATCCTTCAGATACAAGATTTATGAAATGTAATCAAATCAAGGATGTAAAGTAGATGTTAATGATACTGAAGTCAGACTTTTTTTTTCCAGATGCGAGCCACTGCACTAAGTGTCCAGAAGGTCAGCAGTCAAACAAGGACAGAAATCAATGCATTCCCAAGATTATAATCTTTCTGTCCTATGAAGAACCTTTGGGAATACTTCTAACTTCCTTGACAATAATCTTGTCTCTAATGGTAGGCCTTGTTTTAGGAATCTTCATTAAATACTTAGAAACTCCAATTGTCAAAGCCAACAATCGGGACCTCTCCTACATCCTTCTTGTCTCCCTTCTGCTTTCGTTTCTCTCCTCTTTTCTCTTCATTGGTCAGCCCCACAAGGTGACCTGCCTCCTCAGACAAACTGCCTTCAGCATCATCTTCTCTGTAGCTGTCTCTTCTGTGTTGGCAAAAACTGTCACTGTGGTGGTGGCCTTCATGGCCTCCAAGCCAGGCAGCAGGATGAGGAACTGGCTGGGAAAGAGCTTGGCCAACTCCATTGTCCTTTCCTGTTCTGGTATCCAAGTGGGCATCTGCATTCTCCGGCTGGGCATCTCTCCCCCCTTCCCAGACACAGACATGCACTCTCAGCCTGGACAGATCGTACTGCAATGCAATGAAGGGTCTGTTGCTCTGTTTTATGCTGCATTGGGCTACATGGGCTTCCTGGCCACCATCTGCTTCACTGTGGCTTTCCTAGCCAGAAAGCTGCCTGGGGCATTCAACGAAGCCAAGCTGATCACCTTCAGCATGCTGGTCTTCTGCAGTGTCTGGGTGTCCTTTGTGCCCACCTACCTGAGCACGAAGGGGAAATACATGGTGGCGGTGCAGGTTTTCTCTATCTTGGCCTCCAGTCTGGGCTTACTGGGCTGCATCTTTCTTCCCAAGTGCTACATCATTCTCCTGAGGCCTCATCTGAATACAAAAGAACTTCTAATAACAAAACATAAAAATGGTGCTTGATGTTCTTTTAAAATTTTGGTATGTCTTTTATGCATAGTGAAACCGATGTATTTGTCTTTGGAGTTGAATCCCTTGAACTGTTAATAGAATTAATCTCTTCCTTTCACATACATCATGAGAGAAACTGAATATGTATAATTCTGGTGAGTGGATAATGACACTGGATATACACAGGTCATTTTGCTTTACCCCTACCGTTTGATACAGTTGGACTTATGTGGTGTTATCTCTAGTATCTGTATAATTTCATATCCAAAGTACAGAAGTTTGTTCCCTTATTGATCAGGCCAAGGACTCATGATCTACTCTGCAAGGAAATAAGAGAAATGAAATGCTGTATCATGAGAAAGTAACCAGGAAAGTGTGCAGACCCTCTGTCGAAAGGCTTGTCTTGTGACTTCATGAAATCAGCCCAGATCTTGACTAGCAAGATGGCCAGTGCTTGTGAGCCATTAATTGACTTGATAGAATTACTCAGCTAATTTCCAAACAAGAGCAGAGCAAACATAAGTATTTAGCAAGACGTAGAAGCCTAGGTAGCAATGGGGATTCAGTGCTTCTCTACAACAACAACATTTGATTTATATACTGCCCTTCAGGACAACTTAACACCTACTCAGAGCGGTCTACAAAGTATGCCATTATTAGCCTGTGATGTGGGTGGGGCTATGAGAGCTCTGAAATTGCTGTGACTGACCCAGAGTCAGCCAGCTGGCTTCAAGTGGAGGAGTGGGGAATCAAACCCGTTTCTCCAGATTAAAGTCTCATCACTCTTCTCCACTACACCAAGCCACTGCACCAAACTGTCTGCTGATGTAGATATGCCCCTACTGGGGCATTTCTACGCTGCTAAACATGCCATGGGAATTAGTTCTGCTTTATTTCAGATAGATTTCAACTCTGTGCTCAGCTTTATGCTTATTTAAAAAATTTTCTTCCATCACTTCCTATTATATCTGTTCCCCTGAATATCCTACCAGTTGTTAATTATTTTACTTTGTTCAGTGAAAGCTGTCAGTCATTGTTCCCGCTAATGTGAGCATGTGAGCAATCACTCACAGATTCTGACTCCTCCGCTCACAGCTTCTCAGCTGTAGCTCACAGATTCGAACCCTCAGGCGGCCCCGCCCTCCCACTCAGCCAGAATGTGAAGGTGGGCCCTGCGGGGATGGAGCCTCATCTCACTTCTCCCTTCCCGGCTGTGGCTGGTTTGGCCCCCAGGGTGGTGCCAGAGAGCGGCTCCAGCCACTGCTGGCTCTCTAGCTGGGGAACAGAGCAGAGCTGAGTGATCGGGTCTGGCCTGACTCGTGCAGCCTGGAATCACTAGGATCCCCTCAGCCCCAGAGAACGGAGGAGAGGAGGTAGCACCTCAGCCACCACCATGGTGAAGATGTTATTGAACTTGGCCTTGGTGCAGAAGGAGGCTGAAGAAGTAAGAACTGACTCACAAAAGCTCATCTTGAAATAAATGTGCTAGTCTTTAAGGTGCCATTGTGTGTCTGCTTTATTTTGCAGCAACAGACTCATACAACTACCCCTTTGTAATCAGCATGGACATATCCATTTTTATTCGGAAGTATACTCTGATTTTTGTGGCCCTTTCACCTAATGGCTTTTATTGTTAAATTGTTTTGATTGTAATCAAAACAATTTTATTGTAATTTTTTTTTAAAGGAGGTGTATTCAAAACTTTAATGAAAGTTGGTTCGGCTCAAAAAGTAGATTTTTAGCTCACAGCACTGCAAAGCTTAAAGGGAACATTGCATATCACTTTTTCATTTGCACTAGCGGCACTGATCCCCCAGACTGGGCCGGGGTTAGGGTTCTCCAAATAGGAGGGGTCTCCTTGAGAGTTGGGGGAATTAGCATACAAGGAAATGCAGTAAGAAAGCATAAGTAGAAAAATCTCCACCAAGATACACCAGGATTGTTCCTTTAGAGGATTTTCTAATAAATGGGTGGGTGTTCATCAGGAATGGTTTTTTATTAAAGGAGTAGTAAAAAGCAATTGCACCCAAAATACACACAACACCCAAACAAGGCTAACTAGGAAATCAGCGAGGAAAAGTGAGAGAGATTTGGGGGAGGGTAATATTTACCAGTCCTGGGGGAGAAGAAGGTCCATGGAAGCAGCAGCAAGGATAGCCAGCATCTTGTGGAAGGGGGAGAGGAGGGCGCAGATGTAGTCCGAGGGTGCATGGAACAGTCCAGAGCACACACTGAGCACAAAGCAGGGCAGTCCAGTTATATTGTGGAATGTACTCTGGAGCAGGATCATGTCTTCTGCCCCCAAAACAATGGCTTGATGGCTGTATCCGGAGGTGATACAATAAACTGGGAGAAGCTTGATTGAACAAAGCTAGGAAGAACTATAGGTAAAAAAGGTGATTGATGACCAGCAATTTTTGGATAGGAAAGGCTATCAGATCCTTGATTAACTCTGATTAGGGAGGAAAAAGGGGAAAGACTGGAAGGGTATGGAGGAGATTAATTCAGGAACTCCTGGAAGGCCTCTTTTGTCTTACTTAAGCACTTCTCTGGAGCATACAGCAGCTAGTTGGTTTTTGGCTATGACTCCTATTCCAGTCATTGTTCCAGCTCCAGCCAGTTGGGATCTATTTTGCCTGGCAAGGCAGCTTGTCTTGTACTCACGGCACATGAGAAGAAGGGGTTTATAATATTGCCATATTCATAAACATCCGTGTTAAGAGTGAGAGTAGAGTTTGACTGCTATCACCCCGCTCCCAGCCTCTGCCCTCCACCACTACCACCACACCCTGCTCCCTCCGGCCTCTGCCCTCCGCCAGCTACTCAACACCACTGGCAGGAGGGGAAAGGTGTGGGAATGGGCCTCCCAGGGTGTGATGCATGGCAGCTGCCATCTTCCTATAAGGTGTGGGTGGCTCCCAACATCCTCTGGTACATGGGAGCCAATAAGTTTGAAATTGCCTGGCGGGCCAAACAAGAGGACTGGCTGGGCTTCTTGGGGCTGACCTGGACCAACAGACCTGGAGAGCAAAGTCACCAGTCAGACCTGCCAGACAGGCTTAAACAGCAGGGCCACATTGGCCGTGCTGCAATTGTCTTCCATCAGCTTCCATGCAATCTTTTTTTCTTATTGTCATGGAACGAAGATGATCTAATTTGGCTAACCTTTCTTTAAAACAATCTCCTGGGATGATGCTGGGTGAAAAGAGGCATAATGGGTGTTTGTTTTTTAAAAGAATGATCACAATATTTTCTTCATCGGCAGTGTAACCACTGCTTTGAAAATGGCATTTCACATACCCATAAAGTTAGTGATGTGCACTGGGAAAAAATAGTAATATTCGAATCTGGAAGTCAGTGGAGGGGCTCAAATACCATATACCCAATTTTTTTAGGTATCCCCATATAAGGTCTGATTTGGTAGGGGGAGGATCAGAATGCAGGTATATCATATATCTAATTCCGAAGCTGTGCGTGCATGCAGATCCTTAAATCCATGGATCACCCCCACTTACACAAGAGTAACCATGGTCAGGAGGAGTTGCAGGGCATACCTCAGGGTTGGAGAAAAATTAAAACGCTCACGCAAAGGGGCATGGCTGCACAGAAACCTCCCCCTGCCCCAAGCATTCAAACACCGTTGTGCTTTCATGCCCCACTTCTCCCACCATTTTAAAGACCTACACGTTCAGGGCACAGCCTGCCAAAACATGAGGAGACTGCACCAAAGCCCAATGAAGAAAGATGCTCCAAAAAAGCACCAAAAAATGAAGCCCTCAAACATCTTTCTCACACACTCTACCTCTCACACATGGAAAAAAAATGCCTCCTAAAAATCCACAGGCAATACCAGCAACTCATGTGTCGCCAAGTATATATGCAGGTGCTCCGAACGCTCCACACCGAGGAAGCCTCAGGAAAACACAAACATGCCCACATGCTCACTCCAAAACAAAGCCTGCACAAAGGACAGAGTATGCTGCACAAACCACACACCAACCACCCAAGTCCCCCCTTGAAAACAAAAAATAAAACCAACAAAAACCAGAAGCACAAGCAACCCAACAGCGTCCCTGCTGTAGCTGCCTACCTGCCCAAAGTGCTGTCTGCCCCAAGCTGTAAAACAGCAGATGGCTGTGCCTGACCACCCTACAGTGGGGTGCAAAAGATACTAATGTTTCGCTTTATCTTGAACTCTAAAAATATGTTACTAGATATCTTACCAAGTAATATTATAATAATACATAGCAAACTATTTAAATATATGGTGACAGTAGCAAGAGTATTATATGCTGCGAAATGGAAGGCAGAATGCTGTCGAGATTTGGAAGAATGGATGAATAAACTATATGAATATGCATCAATGGCAAAATTAACAACTTATATATAAAATAGGCCAATTCTAGAGTTTCAGGAAAAATGGAAAGCTTTTTGATCATGTCGCTGAAAATTAAGAATAACTTAGAATAATTATCAGTAAAATAGATTAGTTGTCAAATATGTAATTTAAAATGTTGAATATAAATAGAAGTAACTATCACTGTATTTCATAGAAAGTATTTTTTAAAATTTCATGAAGGGGATGGCAGGGAGAAAAACTTTGTGTTTTATATATTCTGTTATATATATCCATCTCTGATTTATATCACTGTTATACAATCCCTTTTCCCCCCTGTATCCCCTCTTACTATTATTCTATTTTCAAAATAAAAACATATAATCGGGGACAGGGGAACAGATGGAAGGATCAGTTGGGGAAAGCTGCCCAATGCAATCCCCCTCCTACACATGCCTATGCAAGACCCCCGTACAACATCCCTGCTTCCACTACTCTTTACCAGGCTGCCTTTTTCTTGCTCTCAACCACACTAGACACTGCAAAGTGCATGGACTGCAAAGTCCTCCCCCCCCCCAAATCAGTCAGTGTTTGCAGAGGTCACCCTTTGGAAGCCTTGGAAGTCATCTCAAGTGACACAAAGATTCTCTGGTGGCACATGTGTAAACTAATATTACACCACTGACTCACACACTCCAGTCCTCTGGCCACAGTCAATGGAACAACATTCACAACATAAGCCATTCAACAACATTTCATGCCTAATCTTTACTCCCAAAAATGAGCACTCGGATTATATTAACACTGGTCGAATCCACATTGCTCATTCTAAGTCGCATGTTCCCTGCATTCCCCACACAATCCCGAGTGCCGGTCACATTACCTCATTAAACAGACGCATTTCATTCGCATTTTTCCTGAATATGTGGTCACAGGTTTTCAACGGGAGTTTCACGGTGGCCATGAACAGGCCAATGCGCAATTTACGCATTTTTTTAAAAAACCACCCCCCTTCCTGTCTCTCCGGCCGTTCCGAGAGTTCCTATTGGCTGATTCAACTTGCAAGTGCTCCGTAGTCTGCAAAAGACTGTTTTTGACTTCATAGCATTGGATTTATTGATTATGCTGTTTCTGAATCAAATCTGGTAGTTTGAAAAATCATTTTGGGGTGAATCCATCCTCAGAATGGGCTCGCGAAACTTCCTTTTTAACTGTTTTTTTAAATTTTATATTACTGTAATATCGAAATTACGAAATATCGAAATAATGACACTCCAAGGAAGTGAAACTTCAGTAAAATTCAGGCACTGAACTGTCCTGCATAGGAAATGCCCACGAAAGCTTCCCACATGCTTCCAAATTTCCAAAAAAGAAACGGGAGAGAGCCATCAGTGCTGTCAGTGGGGGAAAGAGAGGGATCATTATCTTCAATGATGTTTCTTTATAAGGCAAGATCGAAATAACGGAAAAGTGCGCTCAAAAATTTTTTAAAAAATGGGCGGGGAAAAAAGGTCCCGCCCCAAAAAGCAGTTTTCGAGCGGCCGTGTGACCGGAGGGACGCGCGAGAAAGACAGATTGGAAGCAGGAATGTGAACGAAGAGGAAAAAATCGTGGATTGGAGGCAAATGGAAGATATCCGATAAACATGCGGGTAATGGGAGAATGTGGATTTGACCACTATAATTTTGAACTAACAAGAGCTCTTCAGACAGCCAAACACATCATCAATTTTGATATACATATTTTATTGAAATATAACCCACATCATGGTTTTATCCTCCTCCCCCTGCCTTTCACCCTTTTAACCTTTTTTCAGATAACATGCTGGGGGCATTGCGAGGCTGTGGCCGGTCAGATTCTGGTCATATCAGCATTTCTGCACCAACATACTGGTGCGTGGAGAGGCAGGGACAACTGCCAGTGGTGTGGTGATGGGGCTACGGACCCTCTTCCCACTTCCTTCCACCTCCTCACTGCTCTATCCACAGCATGTGTAGCTCTTCCTGATTTGTGTGGAAGTAGTCACTGTGCTCTGTTGGATATAAAATAAGACCTCTCTCCTTGGGATGTGAACAGACCGTTCCCTGGGATAAAACAGAGAAAGCATAGAGTCCGATCCTAGCCAAAACCAGATGGAATGTAATCTGACTTCATGGCTTCATTCTGCAATGGTAGACAATAGAAAAATGCTCATACACATGAAAGTGAAAATCAGAGAACTTCCCCTTTATAATTCCATACCATTCCAAAGTAGCAGAGATTTGGATACATAAAGAAAGGCAGGGGAGAGGCTGTGCAATCTTGAGGGTGACAAAGGTGCTGAGGGACACAGAAGCTGTGCTATCTGAGCCAGCAATGCTCTCCAGCGATACCCAGGACATCGCCAAACAAGAGCAGGCCCAGGAACACATATGGCTGCAAGGCCGAGGATGGCAACCCAGCATCTGCGGCCCATATTACCGGCCCATCATGCTGCATCAAGAAGGGGTGGTCTTGGCCCATCTGCACTGACTCTCCGTTTCCAGGCATCATTCAAAGTTGAGCCCCATGGCACAGAGTGGTAAGCAGCAGTACTGCAGCCCAAGCTCTGCTCACAACCAGAGTTTGATCCTGGTGGAAGCCGGGTTCAGGTAGCCGGCTCAAGGTTGACTCAGCCTTCCATCCTTCCATGGTTGGTAAAATGAGTACCCAGTTTTCTGGGGGTAAAGTGTAGATGACTGGGGAAGGCAATGGCTAACCACCCCATAAAAAGTCTGCCAAGAAAACGTTGTGATGTGACATCCCTCCATGGGTCAGTAATGACTTGGTGCTTGCACAGGGGACCACCTTTACCTAAATGACCTTTAAAGCCATTGGGAACAGCAAACCTGAAGGATTGCCTATTGCCTTATGAACATGTCCAACCCCTGCAGTCATCTTCAGAGGCTCTTCTTTGAGTGCGTCCACCTTCTGAAATTAGGGAAGGGATCTTAGGCGTGGCACCAAAATTCTGGAACTCTCTCCAGGGATAATTTCTCTGTTCTCTTCTGTTGCCATCTTCTATCTGCAGGCCAATACTTTTTTCATTTTGTCTGGCCTTCCCTTTGTGATCTCCCCTTTCTATGTTTTAATTGTGGTTTTTATGGTTTTGTATGTGTATTTTAGCTTTGTTTTTAATTGTATTAATTAAATATTTTAGTTTAGTTTTAATTATTTTTAAGACACTTTATTCCGTATGTTCTTAAGAGGTTAGCTGTCTTGGTGACCCTGATGATGGCAGAAAGGCGGGATATAAACATTGTAAATGAATAAAATCCCAACTGTGGCCTGAAGTTTTTATAGTCTTGCTTCATTAATGGTCACGCCAACCTTGCTGACCTGATCCCTGTCACTGACCTGTGAAAGAGGACCACATTGATCAGTCTCACAAACTTGTTATTTCCAGTCTTACACTTGCAACAGGGATGTGTCGCAGGTGACTCTTATAATTTTCCAAATCATGGTGATTTACTGTTCCCACCAAAGCTCAAGAGAGATTTTTTCCCCCCAAACATGGCCTTGAAAGTCAATAAACATCAGAATCAAAAGCAAAACAAAGCAATTTCTTCTATTGAGCCTGAAAAGGCTGGGCATAAATACCTCCTGCCCTGTTGAGAAGGTGGCCAAAAGTTTCGGGCAGGCAGGGACTATGCCGATTTGAGATTTAATATCACCCCTTTGAGATCTGAAATGATGGCAGGTCTCCAGCTGTATCGGTGAAGTCACGGCACCTGCGCTCTCGCATGGGGTGGGTTGACTTCTTTAATTAGCTCCAAGTATACCTGAGAGCAGGTTGAGTGGGGTGGGGGGAAGACTGCAGTAATATGTTACTGCTGCTTCTGCTACTGTTTCTGCTGCCGCCTTTTGCTCCCTGCAAGAAGGAGAAGAAAATGTTCCCATTCCATCTGAAAACTAATCAACCCGACCCATTGAAGTATTACAAGCCAGGAGACCTCCTCATCAATGGAATCGTATCTACAACAAACACTCTATTTTTACCATATGCTTTTAGCCCTATTCCTCCTAATACCAGCTTTCATGCGTAAGTAATTGTGTGGTGATGTCATTTTACTGCACTGACCCTTTCATGCTTTCCAGATTTTCCTTCTTACTAGAAATCATGTTCAATCCCAGTTTCAGGTTAGGGGAAACATTTTAGAGTAGACGCCGTAAGGTAGTCGTAGAATACCAAGAGGGGCTATGGCTCACTGGCAGAGCATCTCCTTTGCATGCAAAAGGTTCCAGCTTCGATCCCTGTTGTCTCCACCATAAAATGGCCAGGTTGGAGGTGATGTGAAAGGCCTCTGTTTGAGAACCTGGAGCGCTAATGGCAGTTAGACCTACATAGACCAATGTTCTAATTCGATGTATTGTCGAAGGCATTCACGGCCGGAGAACGATGGTCGTTGTGGGTTTTCTGGGCTGTAACGTCAGGAACTACAATGCCAAGACCACGGCAATACAGCCCGGAAAACCCACAACAACCAATGTTCTAATTCAGTATAAGAGACCTTCATGTATTCATGAGCATGCGTGAACACAGAAGCACAATCAAGAGCACCTTCAGGCAAGCTCTCACATGCTGTAGCTAGTAAAGATCAGTTTGACCATGAAACAAGATAGTACGTTGTGCGATAAAAAGTGTTGCTTTCTAGTATAACTTCAACCCAAAGAAATAATGGCTGAATCCACACACCCGCAGAGCGTCCCGGCGTTGCGCTAAATGTTCGCTAAACACCCGGAAGCGAAGCGTCTTTCTAGCGCAATTCGCTAGAATCGCGCTAGAAAGATGCTACACTTCCGGGTGTTTAGCGAACATTTAGCGCAACGCCGGGACGCTCCACGGATATGTGGATTCAGCCAATGCCTCTTGGGGGGGGGGGCTGTAAAATCATGTTACCCAACACAGGCCATAGGTAATCCGATTCTTCTTTAGACATCTGGACACGAAATGCTGGAACATTGCTTCCTTTTTGGCTCCTGAAAAGTAGCTTATTTATGAAATGTTGCTGAGTCATATGTTTCAGCTGCAGATTTTCCATAATAATCTCTTTAACATGTGTAATTATTTGATTTAGATCTTGTGAGATGTGCACTTTGTTCCCTCAGCACTACTATGTGGGAATCAGCTGTTGTGTTTCAGGCTCTGGATCTGACTTAGCATGACTCCCGTGCTAAGGGGAACACATAGAGGGTGGAATCCGGTAATACACGGACCCAAGAATCCCTCCTCTCTCCTCTCTTCCCCTTAGCTCTCCAGCCATTTCTGACACCAGGAAAGATTATTCCCAGCATTGCAAAACACCTGTGGAGTAGCAGTCATAGAAGTCAGGGAGGCTTCAGTGAAGAGCTGCACACATAGAAGAGAGAGAAATGGCAAATTTCATCCGCATCCCCATTGACTTCCTCTTGATGAGTGTGGCTATTACTCAACAGGAGTCCTGGAAGAGTGCTAGGAAATAGGGAATGCAGGAAAATCAGAGACACCTTCTGCTGACCTATCGCTGCATTCAACCCACAGAGTCCTATTACCGATTTTTTAATGCTCAAATTTGATATGTTTCTGTTGCATGGAAGGTGAAAACGTGACACATCAATTTTATTGCAGCATAGGACACATGGAGTACTGGTTCATGCTGCCCTTCTTGTTTGCCATTCAAGAGATCAACCAGAATCCTGAGCTCTTATCAAATATCACGCTTGGCTACAACATTTATGAGAACTATTTTAACGAAAGGATGACTTCTATTGCCTTGGTAGACCTCCTGTCAATGGGACAGAAAACTTTTCCAAATTATAACTGTGGAAGAGAGAACCTGCTGGCTGTTGTGGAAGGAACTGGCTCAGAAATCTCTAACCAGATTTCAACTATGTTGGGCCCCTACAAAATCCCACAGGTATGAACAGTTGGTGTGGTGTCTTGAGGTAGGGGGGTTATGTTATATATATCCTAAGATAAAGAAAATGTATATCTTCCTAATGGAAATGAAAGAAAATGATGGGGTGGAGAAATGTAAAAGACTATGGAAACAGAATTTAGGTAATGATATTGACCAAGTACAGTGGGATAAGAGACGGAAAGTAAATGTTAAAATAACTAAATCTGCTGTGTTTAAAAAGAATTTATATAAGATGTTCCATAGATGGTATCTAACGCCAGTTAGACTGGCTAAAATGTTTAAAAATATGTCAAATAAGTATTGGAAATGTAAAGAAGGTACAGGGACATTTTTACATATGTGGTGGTCCTGCAAAGAAGGACGCAGATATTGGGTAATGGTACATAAGTTAATACAAAATATCCTACAGATAACAATTCCTTTGAAACCAGAGATTTTTTTATTAAACCATATGTCGGATATGAAGAAAGAGCAAGAACACTTAGTAATCCATATAGTAACAGCGGCTAGAATCTTATTAGCAACCTATTGGAAACAACAAAGAGTCCCCCAACAAGAAGAATTAATAACGAAGGTAATGGAGACAGCGGAAATGGATAAATTAACATTGTTAATGAAAGGGCAAATGGAAGAAGATTTTTCTGTACCATGGGAACCCTTCTACAAATGGATGACAAACAACAATAACCAGTAAACATAAATATGATACTAAGATTAACTGTATAATGACATAATAGAGCTCACAATTGATGTAATAAGGTGGAATATAAGAGATAAAAGAAATAGATAATAAAGTAAAAGTAAAAGGATAACTGTCTCATGTTTGTATATATGTGTTGGAAAACAATAAAAAATATTTTTTTTAAAAAAAGAGCAGATATTTTTCCTAATTGTTAATACAATTCATGAAGGTGCCTTGATTCAAAAGGAGAAAATTATGGGCTGTATTTCTCCCATCAAGGCTAATTGCAATCCCAAGAGGCAACTAAGTTTATTTTAAAAGTGCCCATTATTTGACTCATCTCTCTCTGAGATATGAGAGCTGCTATAGCACCGTGGTTAAGTGGTTCAGCTGCAAATCAGCACTCTACTGGTTTGAATCCCACTACTGCCACGAGCTCAGTAGGTGGCCTTGGGTAAGCCACTCCTCTCAGCCCAAGCTCCCCAGCTGTATTGTGGGGATAATAATAACACTAACTTGTGAGGCACTAATCTATCTGAGCAGTATATAAGCGCAGTCATTATAATTATCATTTGGCACAGGATATTCAGTCTTGTATATTGTGTAACTTAGCCTTCAAGATTTATCTTGAATCCCAAACAACAAAAAATGTCTTTCTTCCTGTTACTAGGTCAGTTATGACTTTGTTAGTAATGTTTTCCAAGATAAAAATCAATTTCCTTTTTTCTATCGGATGGTCTCCAAACAAGAATCCCATTATAGGGGAATTGTCAAACTGCTCCTTCATTTCAGATGGACGTGGATTGGTCTCCTTGCTCCAGACAATGAGATTGGAGAGAACTTCATGAGCACTTTCGCACCCATAGCCACCAAGAGTGGTGTTTGTGTTTACTTCTCACAAAAAATCCCAACCTTTAAGCCGGAAAAGGCACAGTTGCAGAATCTCGATACATTTCTCAAGCAGAGAACATGCAATGTAGTTGTTTACCATGAGGATTCTTACTCCATGATCGTCCTAGGGATCTTGCTAAAAGAATATGAAGATCTCAGTGTCATTGTTGGGAAAGTCTGTATCACAACAATTTTGCATGACCTAAGTTTGACGCTGTTTTATGAAGTCTTTGATATCCGTGGCTCATTGTTCCTAATGCACACAAAGAAATTGACAAAATATTACAATTTTGACTCATATCTCTCTGCGATTAATAAAACTGGAGAGGAAGCATTTCATTGCTTATATTCGCAACACATGATGTCTGTGAAAGGATGGACAAGATGCAAAGAGAAGGCTGAGATGGAAACTCCATCCCAGGAGCTGCTTAATAGAATCCTGTCTCAAGACAACTACAGTATTTACAACATCCTTCATGCTCTGGCTCATGCCTTAGATACTGCATATACATCCAGGTACAATCGGATAATGAAAGTGGAAGGACAATGGCTGGGACATCAAAGGCTACAGCCATGGCAGGTATTCCTTTTCCCATGCAGTTTCACTGCAAATCGCTATTGATTGTTCAAGTCTAGATTCAGACTCAAATTGAAGAAGTGAAGTTTTGCACAAATCCAGGCAATTCCAGTTTGTGATGCATGTAACTCATGGCAAGAGGCATGTCATATGCTAATGAGTTATGCTAATGAGTTCCTCCAACTCTTTTTCTACAAAATGACCCCTGATTTTGAGTAACATTATGAACTTCATTTTGTTTCACAATTTTTATGAGACATTTATAGTAGTTTAGCTGTTGTAAAGTTCTTCAGTCTCTAGCATGTCCTCTCCATTTTCTTACTTTGTGGGAGCAATGACAATATGACTGGAACAGACAGCTTTACAAGGGAGTCTAGCTTGTAAAAATTGACCAACTTCACCTGAGGCTAATTCTTGTTCTCTTAAAGCACCATGTCACTGTGAGAGGGGGGAGATATAATTTAATATCTCTGACAACCCTCATGATGGGGCAATATCTCTTCACTTACCAAGTGCAGGATATACCACCGTATAGCAGAGTCAACAGAAGAATCCAGTGTGAAGTAAAATCATGTAAGAAGATAAATAGAAACTTCATTTAATAACTATTTACAGTAAAGAACAAACTGTGAGAGAAACATATTCAGAGCTTATACACAGGAGAGAGAGGCAGTTACAGCAACAGACATCTTAAATGACCTAGAAGGAATCTTCACTCCCTGCCGGGAGGGGCCAGTTCCATCGCAACAGATAACCAGACACTATACAGAACCTATACAAGGTATCAAGCCCCTTCTCCACCTGCAAGCACTCTTTACTCTTTCAGCTCAAATTAGGCCACAGGGTCTTATTCCAACAGTCACAATTACTGTCGTAGCAGGCATTTTTTTTAAGAGGATCATAATGGGAGTGAAATACATTTTAGAAAATAAAAAAGGACCAAGTTCTAAAAACAACTCACTTGTAAAGCTTGGCTTTTTGTGCAAAATTGTTAAATTAAATGAACACGTGCTCCAGGTAGTATAGGGTAGTCAGTGAGGTCCCAACCTTGCCGAGAGGTGCTATGAAGCAGCCAGTACCCCCAGCACTGCTCCAAATGCCGTGGTCATGAAGAGACGGCATGTCTAACACAATCTGAGGTGAAAGATGTGAATGGTGCTGTCAGCCTGTGCCCAGTAAAAACACTTGCTGCTTTTCAATGATGCCCCAAATCGTCTGCCTGCAGAGCTCAGTCTCACTTCTCGACCCAATGGGAACAGTGGCTTCTGTTTACACAGTCCTCTTTTCTTACTGCTTCCGTTTCTGTCATTCTAGCTTCATCCTTTCCTTAGAAACATCCAGTTTTACAATAATTCCAGGAAGGGAATGGATGTTGATGAAAATGGGGCTCTTACAGATAACTTTGATATTCAGAACTGGGTTGAATTTCCCAATCAGTCCATTATTAGTGTGACAGTTGGAAGGATAGAAAGACAGACCTCATCAGACCTAAAGATCACCATTGACCAGGAAGCCATTCAGTGGCCCAGGTGGTTCAACTGGGTAAGGAAACCAGATGATTCATTTTATTACTTTTAATAGCTCTTAAGATCTAATAATTTCTTATTGCTATCTGTGGTACATAAAGGATATAGTTAGGGTCACCAAGTGTGGCTTGGGAAATTCCTGGTGATTTGGGGGTGGAGCCTGGGAGGGTGGAGTTTAGGGAGGGGAGGGAACTCAGACCTCATCTGGAAGTTGGCATCCTAGATAGGACTCAGATGCAGAGGAGTTAGCTGTGTTAGTCTGTAGTAGCAAAATCAAAAAGAGTCCAGATGCATCTGACGAAGAGAACTGTGATTCTCGAAAGCATATGCTACAATAAAGTTGGTTAGTCTTAAAGGTGCTACTAGATTCTTTTAGATAGGACTCCTATCTGATTAGTTTGAAGTGAAATCACATAGGGGTATGAGTGGTTGGGATTATCCTACTTATAGAGATATGTAGGTAATACTTAGGGTTGCTAGGTCCCCTTACCTTCCCAGCGGGAGCGGGGGAGACCTGGCTCTTACCGCCTTCTTGCCTTCTTAATTCTTTACTCACATTCAAGTCCAGTAGCACCTTAAAGACCAACAAGATTTCCAAGGTATAAGCTTTCGAGAGTTAAGGCTCCCTTTGTCAGATACCAGTAGGAATTGAGATCCCTAATTCTTTATATCCCAGTCAGGAGGTGAGAGGGGCATTGTAAAGAAGGGAACCAGGATGCAAAAACACAATCCACATTGATTAAAGCAGGGAGAAACGTTAAAGGTAGGAAATGCAGAAAAAAGGCATCTTTAGTGAGATAAGAGTCCTCTGCTGATATACAGCCCAGGGACTGAATAGGCAAAGTATCATTTGTTGGCCATTGCTTTCCTGTTTTTATTCCCAAAGTTTTCCAGTGTGTTTTCAGACTTTTCATAGAATCATAGAATCATAGAGTTGGAAGGGGCCATACAGACCATCTAGTCCAACCCCCTGCCCAGTGCAGGATCAGCCTAAAGCATCTCTGATATAGAATCATAGAATCATTTTGCTGTGGTCCTAAGAATGATACTTCTTGTAAGCGTGGGTGTGGGGGACTAATTCAGTAAACAAGCTTTGCTGCAGTAAAATTCATTGGAGAAAAGCCTTTTAATTCCCTTGCATAGTTCCCCGTACACTGATACAAGATCTTGAGCGCAAAAATCTGCCCCTCAACAGGTGTTTCTTTCAAACTTGAAGCATTATGCGTATGTCATTGCACCTGCTTTCTCTGTTTCCTCCCCAGTTTTCTGGGCATCATGAGCAGGATGGTAGAGGTCAAACTGAGAAATGGAAGAGGGGAATAAGAGTAACAACATGGCCCATGCAACTGCAGTTTAAACTTTAGTACACAAGGGTGGATTCTTCACACATATTCCATTGTCAGATCTAGTTTGGCTCTCATTTTCCACGAAGACAAATATCTGTAAAGTATTTTTCTTTGATACGTCTTATCTGTGCTTCAGACCCTGCCTCTTTCTAGGTGCAATGAAAACTGTCGCCCTGGATACTCCAAGGTGATTCGGAAAGAGGAGCCTCTTTGCTGCTATGACTGTGTTCCGTGCATGGAAGGAACAATCTCCACGCAGGAAGGTAGGAGACTCCGGATACAGTAGGCCTAGGGGAATGCAGCACAGGTTCACTGAGCCAGATTCTGAGAAATATTTTTAAAACAAAGTGAAACTTTGATTCTTTCTTGGTTCGTATATTAAGAATATGAAAACAAAAAGATGCCTTGTAGGATCAGACCAGTGATCCTTCTCGGGGTCCCAGGTCCCCTGGTGAGGGATCCCCATCTCCCCCTGTACTGTTCCAGCAGCAAGATGACTATATTAATCAATATGTACCAGGCTAGACTGTATGCCTATAGTTTTAAGAGAAGTGCATCTTGGGAGTTGTAGTGCCTTACCCCACAAGTTCAGTTCCCGCCAAAATTTGTTAAGGCCATTTCCTCTTTTGTTCATTCACACCTCAGCAGGGAGAGGAGCAAGTCATCTCTCTTTTTTCACCACATTCACTGGGTCTACAAAGCTCCATCAAGTGCCTTTATGCATGAAAGATGCACTCTCTCCTTTCATTATTTAGAAGAATTGTGAGTAGTGATTCCTTATGTGTATGAAGAAGTTAAATAAAACCATTTAAGTTTGTAACCAGTGCGTGTGCGTTGACACTTGATGACAAAGGGTTGGGATTCCCTCCTTGCGTCGGAATACCCACCCTCCACCCTCTGTCACCACTCACGTGGCCGGTGTGGGTGAAAAGCAGGGGAACAGGCCTCCTGGGTATGCTCCTGGAGCAGCGTGACAATGCACTCCCATGCTTCACAAGAGGCTGATTTCGGGCCCAAAGAGACTTTGTTCATGTGAGATGGAGCAAAGAGAAGGTAAGTGCTGGGTCTCCCCCTCCTACCAACAGGGTATGGGGACCTGGCATCACTAGATCCATCTAGGCCACCATCCTGTCTCACACACTGACCTCTCAGATGCCCACGGAAGGAGGGCAGGTGGGGCACAGAGGTCAATGCCTCTGCTTGTCTTCACCCCCTCAAGTAGTGCTATTCACAGGGTTGCTGCCTGTCAGCATGGAGGTTGTACATGGCTAATGGCCATTGCGCTATCTGTGGCTCATGAATTTGTCCAAGTTCCTGTTACAGCTAACTAAACTAACTTGACAGGGAATTCCACAAGTTAATTACACTTAAAGAGCAAGAAATTAATTCGCTCATCACACAATGAGTGTCAGAAGAAGAGTTCTTGCAGACTAGACTGATGGGAGAGGGTACAGCCAAACCTACTGGCTCATATTCACTTTTTGCATCTTAAATCCACTCTACCATTTTTACATGTGAAAGGGTCAGAATCAAACTAAGTGGCATGAGACACCCACAGTAATGTGTAGTTTGTTCCTAAATGGACTGTTTAGGAGGGATATATGCAATACTGCCACTTCTGCTAGAAGATTAGAACTACACAAGCAGGAACCTGCAAGGACTTGTGGGGAGCATATCATTTCCCCCTCCTCCACTATTTCCTTTTCCCCTCCCCTTAAAGTCTCCCATAATCCTCTCCTTTTTTAATCTCTTTCTGTCCTTCCCACTTACTAAAGCAAATCTAATCTCCCTCCCACCCATCTTCAGATTTCCCTCCTTCCTTACCCGTTGCACTTTCTACCCAGGAAAACTATGGCTGAGAGAGCCAAACTACAAGTGATGCCTGACACTAGTTGGACACTTGTCAGCTTCCCTCAAGATTTGGTGGGAAATGTAGGCAGCTTGACAGAATGTTGGACAAGTGACAGTTGAAAAGTCCATTGGACAGCAGTCGGAGAGCCAAGCAGCAACAGCAGGACGCCTACATTTCCCATCAAAACTTGAGGGAAGCTGACAAGTTTCCAACCTGTGTCAGGCATCAATGGTAGCTTGGCTCTCAATTGCATGATGCCTAGGGTTGCCAGGTCCCTATAGCCTCCTGGCAGGGGAGGGAGGAAGCTGGTACTCACCAAAATGATAATACTAGTGCACACTCCCTGCACTGACTTGATGACATCACTTCTGGAAGTGACATCATTGTGCTGGCAGCAGGAGTACTCCCACACTTTGCACATGGCTGATTCAGTCTATTTGTGGAAAAAAATTGGCCCCTGCAAAGCATGGAAGTGCTCCCATGGCCAGCACAATGACATCACTTCAGGAAAATTAGAAATATTGATGATGACTCATGAGAAATATTTGAATTATTAGCTAAAATGCTGAAAGTCATTTGTCAGAGAAGGCAGGACACCTTCTGGGGCTGAATCTGACCAATGGGACCCAACTTCAATTCCCCAGTCAATCATAAACCTTTCTATATGATCTGGAGCCAGTCTACAGTCTCTGCTAAATTCTGCACACTGACAAGCTGTGAGAAGAGGTGCACCTGACCCAGGGCTTTTTTCCAGGGGGAACGTGGGGGAACAGAGTTCCAGAAACTCTTGAAAATGGTCACATGGCTGGTGGCCCCGCCTCCTGATCTCCAGACAGAGCGGTGTTGAGATTGCCCTCTGTGCCGCTCAGTGGCATGGAGGGCAATCTCAACTCCCCTCTGTCTGGAGATCAGGGGGCGGGGCCACCAGCCATGTGACCATTTTCTCTGAGGGCTACCCACTGAGTTCCACCACCTCTTTTCCCAGAAAAAAAGCCTTGACCTGACCTATGCCAACCTGAGCACTTTGGAGGAAGAGCTGGATGAAAATAGCATGAGTAAACATTGACTTGACAATAACAAGATTCTCAATAGATCCCTGTTCCGATTAAACTACATTCCAGAAAGGGAGTGCCAGGCATAATAAAGAGCCTATTACATAACCTTGGGTGCATTGACGCTGCTGCTCCATTAATCACAATTTAAATAAAATTGGGATGTGCTTTTTACTGAATCAGATCACTCTGTCATCTAGTCCCACATCTATTCTGACTGATGTTACTTCTGAGTCTCTGCTAGAAGATCCTGTGACAGGAGATGTTTTATGTGGGGAAGCCAGGGGCTCAATCTGGGACTTTCTAAATGTGAAGAATGTCCTGTACCACTGATATTTGGCCCACTGCCCCTACCATTTACATATTATCAGTTTTTCCCATTTACTATCTGTGTGGTTTCTGGAACTTGGGGCTCTCGTCCTTCAGATACAAGATTTATGAAATGTAATCAAATCAAGGATGTAAAGTAGATGTTAGTGATACTGAAGTCAGGCTCTCTTTTTTTTCCAGATGCGAGCCACTGCACTAGGTGTCCAGAAGATCAGCAGTCAAACAAGGACAGAAATCAATGCATTCCCAAGATTATAACCTTTCTGTCTTATGAAGAACCTTTGGGAATACTTCTAACTTCCTTGGCAATAATCTTGACTCTAACGACAGGCCTTGTTTTAGGAATCTTCATTAAATACTTAGAAACTCCAATAGTCAGGGCCAACAACCGGGACCTCTCCTACATCCTTCTTGTCTCCCTTCTGCTTTCATTTCTCTCTTCTTTTCTCTTCATTGGTCAGCCCCACAAGGTGACCTGCCTCCTCAGACAAACTGCCTTCAGCATCATCTTCTCTGTAGCCGTCTCTTCAGTGTTGGCAAAAACTGTCACTGTGGTGGTGGCCTTCATGGCCTCAAGGCCAGGCAGCAGGATGAGGAAATGGCTGGGGAAGAGTTTGGCCAACTCCATTGTCCTTTCCTGTTCTGGTATCCAAGTGGGCATCTGCACTCTCTGGCTGGGCATCTCTCTCCCATTCCCAGACTCAGACATGCACTCTCAGCCTGGACAGATCATACTGCAATGCAATGAAGGTTGTGTCGCCCTGTTCTATGCTGCCCTGGGCTACATGGGCTTCCTGGCTGCCATCTGCTTCACTGTGGCTTTCCTAGCCAGGAAGCTGCCTGGGGCATTCAACGAAGCCAAGCTGATCACCTTCAGCATGCTGGTCTTCTGCAGTGTCTGGGTGTCCTTTGTGCCCACCTACCTGAGCACTAAGGGGAAATACATGGTGGCGGTGCAGGTTTTCTCGATCTTGGCCTCCAGTCTGGGCTTACTGGGCTGCATCTTTCTTCCCAAGTGCTACATTATTATCCTGAGGCCTCATCTGAATACAAAGGAATTTCTAATGATGAAATGTAAAGATTGCATCTGATTTTCCATACATTCGTTTTCTTAACTTTTGCAGTTATCATCTAGCACAGGACCACTGCATCCAACAGAACAGAAAAGAGTCAGATGCATCTGATGAAGGGAACTGTGATTCTCGAAAGCTTAAGCTACAGTAAAGTTAGTTAGTCTAAAAGGTGCTACTGGACTCTTTTTCTACTTTGCTACTATAGACTATACAGCTAACTCCTCTAGATCTGCATCCAACAGAGACTTTCACCAGTTTAAGTGGTTCTTCCATTATAAGAGGAGCCCCTTCCACTGGAAGAAAGCTCCTTAGGCTGGCAAACGGCTTCATATTTTGCTCAGTGGAGTGCTAGGATACATTCCAATGCCTCAATACCCTGTCCTGGCAATTAAAACATATTTCATTGTCATAACTTGGTATGTGTTATCATGCCGCATTCATATTACTGGAGATTTTGCAACAAATGTACATGTGATGTAACTCGATCTGGTTTTGCATGATCTGACTTGGAATCAGGGGAGTGGTCATGGGTCGGCGGTCGAGCATCTGCTTGGCATGCAGAAAGTCCCAGGTTCAATCCCTGGCATCCCCGCTTAAAAGGACCAGGTGGTAGGCAATGTGAAAGACCTTTGCCTGAAACCTGGGAGTGCTGCTGCCAGCCTGAGTAAACAATACTGGCTTTGACGGACTGATCATCTCATTCAGTATAAGGTAGCTTCATGTGCTCATGGGTGTTCATGTATTGAAGTGTGATTGATGCAGCTTTGTAGCTCATCGTCTGCAAATATTTTTCGAATAACTGTTCTTGTCACTACCATTTGTGCACATATTTGTAAATGTCCTCTTAAGCGGTGCAACAAAGGCATTGACCCACTGTAAGCATGCGACAACGTTATCTAGAAAAGTGCCGCTGGAGCAGCTTGCAAGCAGATGGGCATTCTGAGCTGGACACAGGAGGCTGCCTTAGACTGAATCAGATCGTAGGTCCATCGATATCAGTATTGTCTACTCAGACTGGCAGCGCTGCTCCAGGGTCTCAAGCAGTGGCCCTTCACTGCTTGATCTCAAGTGTTCTGCAGTGCCATCACTTCAGATGGCAAAGAATGGTGCTACAATTTCAGCCCAGGTGGCTTTTAAGGGACAGGAGCCAGTAAGGTCCAGTTGGGGCATCTAAAACAACTGACTTGGGCCTTTATGAGCAAGTTGCTACCAAAGTGCCCAGTGAGTTGTAGATCTACCTGCAGAACCCACTCTTGGCATCAAGGCTTCCAGCCCTTCTTCAAGCAAGTTCCTCTCAATCTGGGTTGAACATGAAATCCAGATCTTAAATATATATATATATATTTAACTATAGCCTGGAGCTTTACAGAGTACAAGAAGATGGGCCCATGCCTCAAGTAACTTACAAATCTAAAAGAATCATCTTTATAAACCTGATTTTAAAAAAATTACGCTACATCCCTTTGTCTTTGAAATAGCAAACATTAGGGAACTATCTTAACCATTATTTGGTTATTGCTCTGCGTTGTAGGACCTTGTAGAAAGTCATGTAGCTCCTTCAAAAGCTTATGCAATAAATTCAGCACATCTGGATTTTCTCTGCATTTTCCGCTATACGCTAAATGGTAAACAAGTTGATGATCTAAACTGAGACATACAGAAAAGAATTTTAAAAATTGTGTCTGAGCTGCTGTTATTTGACCCATTGACACTGCTCTGAATCCCATAGACCATGGGTGGCCAAACTGCGGCTCGGGAGCCACATGTGGCTCTTCTAGACACAATGTGTGGCTCCCAGAAGTCTCTGAGCATCACTGTGACCATACATTTTAGTTTAGTTTATTTCCCACCCATCCTTTCTTTCCATATCTTTCCCTCCCTTTCCTTCTTTCTTTCCATGTCTTTCCTTCCTTTTTCCTTCCTTCTCTCTTTCCATGACTTTCATATTTTCAATAAAAATGTTGGGGTTGCCAGGTCTGACTCAGAAAATACCTGGGGACTTTGGAGGTGAAGCCTAGCAAGGATGTGACCACTTTTGTGATGTTACTTCCAAGTCAAAGGTCAGGTGATGGCTCTTCCCAAGCTCCACCCCTTCCAATGATGTCACTTCCAGCATACTGCACCAAAACTCCACCTTTTGCTGTGATGTCACTTTCAGGACACCCTGAAAGTGACATCAAATCCACCTCTTCATCTGAAGTCACTTCAATGCATCATGTATTGTGGCTGACGTTTAATTCTATGTGGCTCTTACATTAAGCAAATTTGGCCACCCCTGCCATAGACGAAGATAAAAATGATCAAGATGAGGTCATTTGGATTGCAGTAGACTAATATAGCTATCATCCTTTAATTTTTTTTATTAAAGACAGACACTGAATTGGTTCCTTATGTTCTGATTCCACAGGAATCAGAACATAAGGGGTGCCCTGCTGGATCAGATGGCTCAGTCTAGTGGCCCATCTAGTCTGGGCATCCTATTTCACACAGTGGTCAACCTAGAGAGCCAAAAACTGGGTCAGAAGCCAAGAATTCCCATGATGTTGCCTTGTAGCACTGTTACTCAAGATTTATTGCATCTGACATTAGACAGCAGTCAGAGAGCCAAGCTGCAAGACTAGGATGCCTACATTTCCCATCAAAACTTGAGAGAAGCTGACAAGTGTCCAATCTGTGCCTTTTGTCACTTGTAGTTCCGCACAATTGGCCAAGCTACTAGTGACAAAAGGCAAGTTTTGAAATGTAGGCATCCTAGTCTTGAAGCTTCGCTCTCTGACTGCTGTCCAATGGACTTTTCAACTGTCACTTGTCCAACATTCCGCCAAGCTGCCTACATTTCCCATCAAAACTTGAGGGAAGCTGACAAGTGTCCAATCTGTGCCTTTTGTCACTTGTAGTTCCGCACTGAATGTGGAGGTTCCCTTTAGTCACCATGGCTAGCAGCTAATGATAGACCTCTTCATGAATCTGTCTAGTCCCCTTTTAAAGCTGCCTCTTTTCTTGTGGCCATCATTACATCCTTTGTCAATAAATTCCACAAATTAATTGCTTGTCGAGTAAAGAAATACATCCCTTTCTCTGTCCGGCATCTATTGCCTATCAACTTAATCAAGTGCCTCCTGAGTTCTAACATTAGGAAAGACGGGTCTCTCTACTCATTTTTCCCACCCCATGTGCATCATCATTTTATAAACCTCTGCCCATCTGCCCATGAATTCCTGATTACCCCTTAGAAGCATTTGTTCCTTCCTAGGACTGGCCCAGCAAATATACTTTATTTCTGAATAGCACTTGAAATATATTAAAGATGACTGGTTTGCCCAGCATAAGAGATGTGACTCAGAGTTCCCTTCATCAGATGCATGAAGTGTAAATCCATAGCAGGATAGAGCTATACATGTGTTTACGAGTGAAGATGGCTTATGGTATGCTGCAGAGTTTTGTTCTGGAAGATGCAGGACACACTAAGTTATCTTGTTTGTCTGTACTTAAAATAACTTTTCTCACAAAATGTTGGCTACTTTGAAGTAGAAGAACTATGTCACTTCCTGAGCTAACTTCATGCTTGGATCCAGTGGCAATTTCCACTAATGGAAGGGGTTTCCATTAGCAGAGTACATTTCTTCCCTCCATCCTCCCACTGAAGCCATCAGAGCCTTTGCCCAGCCAAGGCTTGGTTAATTGAAAGTTTTAAGCAGCGACGGCAGCAGAGTAAAAAGTCTGGGAGGGGAGACGCCAGAACCTGTGGAGAGTTGTGAGAGAATCCATCCCTTCTGGACCAGTCTCTGCCAGCTTTGTCATTTAAAACTATGCTTCCTGGCTAACACTAAGTTTCCTAATACATGAAGAACACATGTCAAAATTATTGTGTAGGGAGATTCTGAGTAAACAAGCAGAGGCATCCTTGCAAAGCTGTTGGGATTCGCTGCTTTGTAGTCAGAGAAATTAAAGTAATACACATTAACTACAAAACTATCAAGTCCAGCGTCTAAAATTACCTAATCAAAAAGAGTCCAGTAGCACCTTTAAGACTAACCAATTTTATTGTAGCATAAGCTTTCGAGAATCAAGAACTTGATTCTCGAAAGCTTACGCTACAATAAAATTGGTTAGTCTTAAAGGTGCTACTGGACTCTTTCTGATTTTGCTACTACAGACTAACACGGCTAACTCCTGTGGATCTAAAATTACCTAATTGCCACACTGTACTAGACAAGAGTTTTACAAGAATGGATGATATTGTTCTTCAAAACCCACCGTAGCAATAGTATCCCTGTTATTTTCAGCAGCTTTTCAGCCACATGCTATGCCAGAGCCGGAGAAGTCAACAATCCTTAGCATACATCCCATTGACATTACTTTCTTCTCAGTAAACACATTTAGAATCAAGCATGTCTCCAACTTCTAGGGAAGCATTTCCCAACCTGTGGGTCAGGATCCCAACCTGTGGGTCAGGATCTACATAAGAGGGTTGCAGGCCAGCCATCCCTAATGGCAGCTCCTGCCTCTTGCACACTTCTCTCCTTTCCTTCCTTTCCAGCTTCTCACATTCATACCTTCCCCCTTTGCAATAATGGGGCGAGGGGGAATCTGCCTGGCAAGTAATACCTTTATGATAGTAGGTGGAAGAATGGGGGGAAAGGCTGTTGTCAACAGGCCAAGAATAAACAGATTGAAATTGAAGCCAGACAAGCTGGAAGAGATGCTGGTTGGGAAGGCAGAGATCTTGAAGGGCGTTGTGGTCCCCACTTTTGATGGGATTCAGTTGACTTTGGCTGACTCAGATCAGTGTTTAGGATCCATCGCTGCTACTAGAAAAGCACGCTGGAAAAAAGGCCTTCTCTCAACTCAGACTAACCTGCCCCAGTAACATCAGTGGACTACTGCAAGGCACTCTACGCAAGTTTCCCCTCAAAGCCAGCTCGGAGACTAGCTGGTACAGAACACCACACCTTATTATCAGAAGATAGACAGAGACGGGCACCTCTCATGAATGTGCTTTGACTGGGTGGTAGCTGTACCTGAGGGGGCAGAGTCAGAGCACTGAAAGAAAGGGGTTCTTCTGTCTATTTCAGTGAGTCTGTGTGGAAGCCAAGGTGGTGAGAGTTTTATTCTGAGAGTGAAGAGCTGAGAGAAGTCCCATGTTCATCTTTGGGAGAGAAAGGAGGGTGTGTGTATTGTGTTGATGAATAACCTCTTTTCTTCCTACACCTGGAGTTCCTGCAGTTAATGCTTGTCTTGCTGCACTCTGAATCAAAAATGGTGTTGGGACTATAAAAATAAACTAATGATCTGCTATGGTAAGCTAGTACTGGAGCGCAGCTCTTTGACAACAAAGGCACTTGTGAGTCATCCCCCCCCCTGGACATTCCAATCTCCCCTCTCTCCAGTGATTAGAGCCAGCCCTGCAATCTAACACCACCAATCAGCTCTGATAATTTTAAAATCTTCTGGGAACATCTAATCAAAACTAAATTCATCAGCCAACTCAGGGGAAACATTTAATTAACTATAGCTTCTTTGTAAAACACCAGGAGCAGTCACTCTAATTGTTCTGTTATATCCCGGCAGCACCAATCAAAGTACTCAAACATTTTGTTCTTTCCAGGAGGCAACCTTTTGTTTTACTAGCTGAAGTCACTATCCAGCCTCAAGGTCAGTTTCACTGTATAAGAATACTGGCTTTGCCCCAGTCAAATTGTACACACTTACTGGAACCCAACTGTAGTGCCTTCGGCATCTCACTGAGCTTCTCCTGGTTGAGAATGCTGGCTGTTTGAAGCCCTCTTCCTCCGCGGACTACACTACACTTCTGATAGGTAATTATCACCCGAAAAACCCTGAAACCTATTCCAACTTTCATCACTGCTTTCCTAGGAATCTTGTCTGTTTGTATATTTCCTTGTCTCTTGTGTGTGTGTTTGAGTTTTCCCCTTTAAATAAAAATACTCTTTGTTTGGAAAACACCCATCTCTCCTGCAGTTTCCTTAGGGAGGGGACCCTGTAAAAAATGGTGGAGGATCTCTTGTTACCCTTCTCCCATAACCTTCTCCTTGCTGCTAATTCCCCCTACTCACAAGGAGACCAATTCCAGTAACAGGTATATTACCCGAGATGTGTGGGAGATCTTGGGGTGGGTGGATGAAGAGAGGGAAGGAATGTCCACAGCCCTTGTCTTACTGCACTCCTGATCTTACTGGTCTATAAAAAAGGAAAAATTGGCAAGCAAATGTGGTGTCGTCAAGATAGCAAGCCAGAACAAACAAAGCCAATTGATCCGGTCTCCTGACCTACCAGTATAGGGGCCCTCCTGAAATTCCCCCTCCCACCCTGTGCTCTCTTCTCCATTGGATAGTTTGGCAAGGAAGCAAGGGTACAAGTACATAACCATGTTGCTTAACCTGCTAGATCTCACCCAATACCTTTTTTGGCCATACAGTTTGCAGGATCAATTTTATTTAGCCTGTTCTCCTACATAGTATTTTAATTACACTATCTCTTTTATACAGATTCTTGACATATTTTCATGCATGAGTTCCTTCAAAGTAATTCCACTGTTTTATCATTGAGAATATAGTAGAGTTGTAGACAATTTAATTGGAAATAACACTTGATCTTAATCTCAATGATTCATCTTACTTAAATCACTTTGTATCTAATAAACCATAACATTTTAAATAGTGTAATAATCCAATACCTCCAACAATTAAGGAACAATAATGAAACATCAAAGACAAAAAAATCCATGTTAATTGAATGCGCACCAGAGAAATCTGTAAAGATAAAATGTCAGGATATGTTGTAATTGCAAAACTGATGAGTTACATAAACAGAATTAAAGAATTTGAAGAGAAATTGGGAAATTACTTTGCTTATAATAGATAAAATCTGGAAAGCAATATATGAATAAGACATATCAGTCCTGTAAGTTTGATTATGATCAGGTGTCATTAAGATGTTGTTTGTTTCAAGCTTTAAATTGAGATAGAGGAAGGATAAATATGCTCTATAATGAAAAGATGTATACAGTATATATATATATATATATATATAGTTATAGTTATAGTTATAGTTATATAGTTATATAAATAGACGTGTCTTTTAATTTGATTGTTGTAAGATAATTAGTTGAATTAAGACAACTGTTAGAATACAATGTATGATAGATAGTATTGAAATATTGTTAAGAAGTCAGCACTGAAATATTGCTAAGAAATATATAAGACAATAAGGGTAATAATGAGTTTTTCTATTTTCTTAAGATGAGTAGAAGCAGGTTCAAATTCTGTACATGTTGTTTATTTGAAAATATACATCTCAAATTAACATTTTCAAATGTTACAAGATTTTTGTACTCTGTATTACAAAATAACCCTTATAACACACAGCTTTTTTCTTAATTTTTGTCTTTTCTTTTCGATACTCCCTTTAAAAAATAAAATTAAAAAAACAAATCCATAATCCGATACCTACAACAATTAAGCAAACATCAACGTCAATAAAGCCCATGTTAATTGATTTCTATCACTAAGAATTATCACACCTCTCATTTGTCATCCTTCCCCCTAACTGCAATCATTCTACCATGTAAAATATTTACACAACCACAAATGCATTCAATCAAATTCACTCCCCAAATCTCATCAAACTACTATATATAAAACTCAGCTCTAAAACAGTTTCCAGGTATTTAACGTATTTAACATTCTGACTTTTGTTAGCATCCATTATATAGAGTATCCATTTTGTTTAAATCAATTATCTTAATGCGAATGGAAAAAATTAAGGCTCTTAAGATTCCTGCATAGTTTTTCTGTTCTGTTATTTACCAACATTTTCACTGGAGAAGTTCACACACACTGTGAGGACACCGGCTGCTGCACTGTTAAATCCAGTCAATACCTCAATATGAGTCACAGTATACTCATTTCTATCGCATTTCTATCCCAATTTAATTACATCAGCCTTCCAACTAATTCCAACCTGCATGTAATTAATTAAATTACCACTTATTAAGTGGGCATTAGCCCTTCTTCATCCTTTAAGGGCTAATCGATCCCCAAATACAAGTTCCAATGACCCCCAAGAAAAAATTCAACTGGCAATCATTAATAAATCCACGATCCCTCAACCAATTTGAAGAGTGACCCACAGTTCCAATTCTAATGCAATGAAGCAGCCTGATTTCCCGGGTCTGCTTCCAACAGTCTTTCAGGTGCAATCCAAGGTGAGCTTTCCCAGCTTCCCAAGCAGGTGTAGGCAGGCAGAGCAATGTACCATGCCCACCATCCAGACTCAGTACTGATGCTATGCTCTGCAGCCCAATTTCACTGGCCCAAACAATCGGTTCTGTCTTCTCCACTCCACTCCCCCCATCAATTCACCAGGTGCTTCTCCTAGCTGCCACCCTCCAACTCCAACTCCCCAGCATGCCAGCTCCGAAACCTCCAGAGCCGCCTAGGGTGCGGCCTCAAGCCTCCTGGCATCTAGGCAATCAGGTGGCTGACAAAAACTGGGCAGTCAGTAGCCAGCCAGCAGCCAGCCGTCCTACCACTCAGCTTGGCTCAGTGTCAGATATCCGTGCACACAGCAATATGTGGGGGGGGGGGTGAGTGTCGCATTCAACCGGGTCATCCTCTCGGCGTCAGATAATCTAGCTCAACAGAGTCCTCAGCTTGGTAGGTGTTGAATTAGTTTCACTTTACTTTGCTCTCACTTTGCTTTGCTCACGCCCGGTTGTTCTCATACAGGTTCAGGGGAAGGAAAGGGCTCCACCTCAGTCAGCCTAATTCAGCCTCGCTCTAAGGTTGCCCCCAGTCCCCACTCCGCTTTGCAGGCTGGTCTAATCACTCCAGTTTTCCACAGGTCAGTTCGTTGCTGTTATTCTGCTAGTTGCTCTTCTCTCTTCCTTCTCCACTTCACACCCTGGACTGTTGTTGTTCTTCTGCTAGTCACTCTTCTCTGTTTTTCCTCCACACCTCCTCCACTCCCCTTAATGGGCAAGGGATACGCCCAGGTAAAAATAATAAAATAGCAAAGATAGACGTAGCAGCTTTGCCAAGTTAGTTAATGCTGATAAAAAATTAGCTGCTGCTAGTAAAAATAGGTGTTGCTAGTAAAAATAAGAATAAAAATAGCAGGGAAACCCATATAAAACAAGAGGTTAAAAGGAGGATAGCAGGAGCTAGCAAAACAGCTCCTGTCCGTGCTGCCATCTTTGTTATGTTACTAGATCAAAAAAAAAAGAAAAAGGCCCAGATCTTTTTTAAAGGATTATGCACATTTGCATAGAAAACATGACTACCGAAAATCATGAAGGAACAACAGCAAGTTATGAATGATCCAATAACAGCTAGAGAGATGGCTGAAGCAATTAAAAAGCTTAATCTGGGAAAGGCAGCAGGTCCAGATGGCTTGTCAGGCTGTTATTATAAATGTTTTGAAGAGGATATTATACATTTGCAGAATTTTATTGTAATGTTTTAAATGTTTATTTATAATGCTTTTATTGTTTAAACTGTATGTTGTAAACTGTATGTTGTTACACCGCCCTGAGCCCGTCTGACGGGGAGGGCAATCTGGAAATGTAATAAATAAAAAATAAAAAATTACAATGAATTCAATTTTACAAGAAAGAAAGATGCCCGAGACTTGGAAGGATGCTAACATTACATTTATACCTAAAGAAGGACAAGATTTGATTTTAGCACAAAATTATAGACCAATTTCACTATTGAACAATGATTGCAAGGTGTTTACCACAATCTTAGCAGAAAGATAAAGTTCATTCTCAAAGACACTGTTCATGAAGATCAAGGTGGTTTTCTACCCAAAAGATAGCTGAAGGATAATGTCAGGATGATATCGGACATAATGGAATATTTGGAGAAAAACTATGAGAAACAAGCAGCTCTAATTTCCCTAGATGCTGAGAAGGCCTTGACAATTTGAATGGAATTTTCTCGTTGAGAGTTTTGGAAGAGATTAGCTTTGGAGAGAATTTTATAAAATGGGTGAAGTCAATTTATACCTCACAGACAGCTAAAATTATGGTTAACTGAAAGCTAACAAAACCTGGTAAGATTCAAAAAGGAACATGTCAAGGATTTCCATTGTCACTGCTACCCTTTATTTTGGTGCTAGAGATTATGAATAAAGATATTAGACAAGATGAGAGGATTAGAGGTGTTAAAATAAAGAAAGAATCATACAAGGTGAGAGCCTTTGCAGATGATTTAGTTTTAATCTTGGAGGATCCACTAATGGGAATTGATATATTGATGGACAAGTTGAAAGAATTTGGTTTATTGGCAGGTTTTAAAATTAAGGAACAGAAAACAAAAATGTTGATAAAAACGTGGGCATAAAAAAAATCAGTCTCTGTTAGGGAGGTTATCTGAGATTAAGATGAATGTTTTACCTAGAATGCTATTTTTGTTTCAGACAATACCTGTTTTTGGATTTTGGATATAAAAATATACAAATGGATCAATGGGAAAATAGGTGGTAGAATTTTCTTTAAACTATAAATTATAAACCATGACATAATAACTATAAACAATAAACACAGAGAATAAGAAAAAACACAACATTCTAAACAGAAGACTAGTTTTATATACACTAACAGTACATAAAACTATACAATTTTTTAAAAACCCTAAATTACACTATAGGTTGAGTTCCGATATTCTCCACAACAAATACGTATCACTTCTAGAGTCTCGCTTATTCTAGGTTAATCATAAGAGTCCTCTTTTTTCTATTGTTTATGTTTCTTAATACATAAATCCAGATGTCTTCAAATCCTTGTTATCCATTTCATGTAAAAAGTCTATAAACGGTTTCCATTCAGTAAGAAGTTAATTAATGTCCTCTCTCTAATCAATTCAGTGTTTTACCATTGATGCAAACTCCAATGGGAAAATATGTTGGTAAAGGGACTTAAAATATTTGGGTAAAGGGACTTAAATTTACTTTGAATTCCACTATCAAAGAAAATTTTTACGAAATAATTACTGTTGATATATGTCTCCAGACAAACTAGCTAAAATGGCCAAAGGTATTTCGAATAAATGTTGGAAATGTGAACAACATGAGGGGGCATTTTACCATCTTTGGTAGACCTGCCATAAAGTTAAAAAAAAATGGTTACAAATTCATATGAAAATTCAGAAAATTTTGAGGATTAATATACAACTTAAACCAGAAGCATTTTTGTTGAGATTAATGGACAAAGCTGGAAAACAAGTATGGCACCTTGTTTTTATATATGACTACAGCGGCAGGCTTTTAAATGCACAAAAATGGAAAAGTATAGTACTGCCTTCAATAGATGACTGGATTGTGAAAATGATGGAGTTAGCCAAGATGGCTAAACTACAGCGTTGATTAGAGACAAAACATTATTCACGTTTATAATGAATTGGAAGCCCCTTACTGACTGACTGTGGGAGACGGAAAAAAATGAGCGGATGATTTGTGGATTTGACTTTTAAGAAGACAATTTGGGAAAGCTAAATAAAGGAGAAGGTTAAGTTTATGTATCAGTAAGACTACAAGAATGCTGTTTGTAATGATGATGTACTCGTCGTAGAGAAAACTGAAAATGGTCTATTATATATGTATTATTTTCTTTCTTCTTTACTTATTATTTCCTCTTTCTTTTCTTCTTTTTCTCTTTTTTCTTCTCATATATTTTCCTTTTCTTTTCCCTTTGATGAGATTTTAATCTCTGTATTAAAATAAAATTTAAAAGCAAAAAAAAAAGAACTCACAAAAAGACGCTGGTGACCGTGTTTCCATTTACATTTTTTGCAGCAGATTTGGAAAATGTTTACCCTCTTCAGAAATTCTGTTCCTATGAAAACTGTATATTGAAGCAAAGGTACTCTTTCTCTCTCTCTGAACGAATCTTCTGCTGCCTCCACTGAGCTATCCTCTTGAGGTGGAATGATGACAAATGAGAGCCTCTGTCAGGCATAATCTTTCTCCACAAGGAAGCTATTCATGTAATTTTCTTTCCTGAGTTGCTTTTCTGCTGTTTTCCACCCTTAGGGGAGGAGTGTTCAACCATCAAGAGATGCACTGGGATTAAAAAACAAAGAGAATTAACAGCGTACAGACACGTGGTTAAACCTCCAGCCAACCCATTCCGATCAACAAGATTCTACTGTCCCCCCATCATTACTGTTGTTCAAGAGAGTAGTTGACAGGAGATGTTTTTAAAACTGGCTGTTCTCGCGCAAAATTGCGCCAGGAAGACACTGCCGTTCCGGGAGCTCGGTGTGATGTTTCATGGCCGGTAAGCAGTGTGAAAACGGCCACTGAAATGCAGCACTAAAGAGGAGGTGGGATTTCTTTTTCCTGTCCCAAAGCATCCCACAGCTGCCTCTCCACAGTCGCTTGGATCCTGGGGCAGACTAAACAGTAAATGATTTGTTTGGCTTAGAAAATTCTCCCCATTTCTCTACTGTTCAAAAACTTAATGTAAGGGTGGTCAGCCTCCTCCCCATAACCTTTACCTGCAGACCCATGCTGTAATGCCACAGCAGAGCTCAGCTCAGAAAGGCGGGGGGGGGGCGGGCTTTAAAGCAATGGTACTCAGTTTGGGTCTCACACAGAGCCACGTTCACAATTTTCATCAGCCAAAGGGCCCTGCCACATTCTTCTTCTGTGAATGTGAATAAGTCCTGAGAGAAAGACTGACCTAAAGCCTCCTAAAAGGTTTCATGGCAAGCAAGGACTGGAATCCAGGTCACCCCAGACCTACTCCAGCACTTACCACTACAACACACTGCCTCTCTACAAGAGAGGCTGATTACTGTGCCAGTTTGGGATGCTTTTAGTAATTTTAAATGTAATAGTTCAATCTGGATTTTCCTTGCAAAGTGCCAATGGTTGAGAAATAACTTTTAAAAAATCAGAAATGGAACCTCTGAGTGGCACCCTGATGAAAGGGTGGGGGCTATGCAAATAGGGGCTGGCTCAGTTCCAAGGCTCCTTTGGGATTCCATGGACAAAGAACGTGAGCTGCAATCTGGGACAGAGTCGAAAGTGGGCAAAACACAAACACTCAAGTCTTCAGAAGTGGTTGAGCCCCACCTTCATGCTGTCAGCCAGAGGTCCCCTTTTACATTCTCCCATGTAATTGAGTGAGTGCCATACACAACAATTGGAGGAAATAAAATATTGTGCATAGTGCCAATATTGCATCGGAGGCAACATTTGTTCTCCACATGCTTTTCAGACACACACAGTACTACCACCACACCTGTCTCTGTAACACATAAACACTGTTTGGTGGAACATCTCTCACCTGAATGGGACCTTCGCTTTCCTTTGCCTTCCATGTGGACCTTCTGGTGAAACACAAGACGCGGACGCTGAGAAAAACATTTCCCACACTCAGGGCATTTATAAGGTTTCTCTCCAGTGTGGACTCTATGGTGAGTCAAAAGGTGTGGACTTTGTGCAAAACACTTGCCACATTCCAAGCATTTGTAAGGTTTCTCTCCTGTGTGGACTCTTTGATGTATAACAAGTAATGATTTTCGAGCAAAACACTTCCCACACTCCAAGCATCCATAGGGTCTCTCTCCACACTCTAAACGTTTACACTGCTTCTCTCGTGTGTGGATTGTCTGGTGAATTGCTAGGTGGGGTCGCTGAGCAAAACATTTCCCACAATCAAGACACTCGTAAGGTTTTTCTCCTGTGTGGACTCTACTATGTGTTGCAAGGTTTGAGTATTGAGCAAAACACTTCCCACACTCCAAACATTTATAGGGTTTCTCTCCCGTATGGACTCTTTGGTGTGTTGAAAAATCTGACTGTTGAGTAAAACCTTTCCCACACTCCAAGCATTTATAAGGTTTCTCCCCTGTGTGGAGCCTGCGATGAATCACAAGAGAGGAGCTGTAACCAAAACATTTCCCACATTCCAAACATTTGTATGGTTTCTCTCCAGTGTGGACTCTCTTATGGATCATAAGCTCTGATTTCCGAGAAAAATTCTTCCCGCACTCCAAACATTTATAAGGTTTTACTCCAGTATGAATCCTCTGGTGTTTTAAACAACTAGAGGTATAAGCAAAGCATTTCCCACACTCTGTGCACTTATATGGTTTCTCTCCTGTGTGGACTCTCCCGTGGACCACAAGGGTAGATTTGTCCGCAAAGCATTTTCCACACACTGTGCACTTATAACTTCTCTCTCCTGTGTGAATTCTACTATGTTTTGCAAGGTGGGAATGACGACCAAAGCATTTCCCACACTCTGGACATTTATAAGGTTTCTTACCAGTGTGAGTTCTCTTGTGGCTTAAAAGGCTTGAGGAATATGCAAAACATTTTCCACACTCCATGCATTTATAGGGTTTCTCTCCTGTGTGAAATCTCTGGTGTTTTGCAAAAGTTGAGGAATCAGCAAAACACTTTTCGCACTCCATACATTTGTATGGTTTTTCTCCTGTGTGGAGTCTCTGATGGTTCAGAAGGTGAGCTTTTTGAGAAAAACATTTTTCACACTCAGAGCACTTATAAGGTTTTTCTCCCGTGTGGATTCTCTGGTGCTTGACAAGGTATGATGGGCGAGCAAAACATTTCTTGCATTTCAAACACTGATAGGGTTTCTCTCCACCATGGACAGTCTGGTGTTTCACAAACCCTGAATGGTGAGCAAAACATTTCCCACACTCCATGCATTGATAGGGTTTCTCTCCTGTGTGAGTTCTCTTGTGGTTCAAAAAAGCTGAGAAATATGTAAAACATTTTCCACATTCCATGCATTTATACGGTTTCTCTCCTGTGTGAGTTCTGTTGTGGTACAAGATGGCTGAGGAATCTGCAAAACATTTCCCACACTCTATACATTTATAAGGTTTCTCTCCAGTGTGGATTCTCTTGTGCCTTATGAGGTTAGGCCGCTGAGAAAATCGCTTCCCGCATTCCAGACATTTATAGGGTTTGTCTCCTGTGTGGATTCTCTTGTGGCCTATGAGGTGATGCTGCTGAGAAAATTGCTTCCTGCATTCCAGACATTTATAGGGTTTGTCTCCTGTGTGGATTCTCTTGTGGCTTATAAGGCTAGGCTGCTGAGAAAATCGCTTCCCGCATTCTAGACATTTATAGGGTTTGTCTCCAGTGTGGATTCTCTTGTGCCTTATGAGGTGATGCTGCTGAGAAAATCGCTTCCCACATTCCAGACATTCATAGGGTTTGTCTCCTGTGTGGATTCTCTTGTGCCTCAAAAGCTGTGATTGGTGAGGAAACCATTTCCCACACCTCAAGCACTTATATGGTTTATGTCCCAGATGGACTTGACGGTGCCTGGCAAGAGTCCGTTTCTGAGTAAAACATGTTCCACATACACGGCACATGTTCTTCCTTTCTAAATTTTTCCCTAAATAAAAAGAAAATGGATAAAGACAGAGAACATCAAAACATTCCTTCTGAAGTTTTTTACGTCATATATATTTTGTACCCCAGCGTTGCAGAAACATATACTTTTGCCTTGCTTGTTGTTTTTACTGTTTGCATAGCAGGGCCACACATCACTATTAGATATGCAATACTTGGTGAGAAACTGTAACTACAACATATTTATTTATCTGGAAAATGTATAAGCCTGCAACTAAAACAAAAACATTAAAAGAGTCATTAGAAACAAAATAAAGCCATCACAGTCCGTGGGCCAGAGGCAGATCATAAAAGAACTAAAAGAGAGAAATCACCTTATTAGGAAAGAAGAGAACTTCACCAGCCACCTCAGAAACCACTGGCTCTGAGGTGGGGTGTATTTTAAAAATAAATAAGTAAATTTCAGAAAAACCTAGCATTCTACAAGGAAAATCGTTAAAATGCCTGACAAAGGAACATCACCATTTAGAGGGAGGACAAAGAGTAGGTTCTAGAGAACTATTAGGATGTTCCCTAGCAATGGGTGAATGAGAGGCTCTGATAGGCCTCAGAGATGTGAAAGCCGGGGGCGGAGGGAACAGTATCTGAATAAGGGCTGCCTTTATGGAAATGACAGCAGAAAAAGCTGGTCCCCAGAAGAAGCCTTTTTAGAAAAAACTGCCTGTTCATTCCACATCAACAAGGGTTCTGCTGAGACATTTTCATTTAGGCATAAGGAGGAGTGTATCCAGTCTTTGAATAGATCTGTCACCTGGCTTCCCCCCAACGCCAACCCCTGGTGCTCTTACCTGTGCTGGCGCCCACAATCTTTGTTTCTTCCTGGCAAACAGTCACCCTACGGGCTTCTTGTTCCAGCTGAGTAATATCTTCACGTTCTGGGGCAAGAAATCCTTATCAGAAAAAGAGCATTATGGGAGGGGGGAATCCTAAATTTCCAGGAATTTTACTCGTACATCTTTAATTCTGACTTTTTTCAGAAAGGTTTTATTTATTTGTTATTTATTTACTTCATTTATATCCAATCTTTTTCCCCAGTGGGGAGTCAAGGTGGCTTATATCATGCTCCGCTCCTCCATTTATCCTCTCAAAAATTCTGTGAGGTAGGTTAGCGGAGTGTGTGACTGGCCCAAGGTCACCCAGCAAGCTTCCATGATAGAGTGGAGATTTGAGACTAGTTATCCAAGATCCTAGTCCAACAATCTAACCACTGCACAAGCCATTATCTAGTTCCCATGGCCCCAAAAACTTGGGTTAATTAACAAAAAGCTTAAACGTGTAAAGCAAAAATAAGCTTAACTCAATGCAGAATTAGAATTTCAGGTTAGCATAACCTTAACATCCAAAAGGAATCCCAAATTAAAGACATTTAAGCCTCACTGATTGGAACATAAAAGAATCAAAATTGTTTTTAATTAGTTCTGTTAACGAATTAAAGAAATCTTACTGAAGTGATCATATGCATTTTAATTGACTAAATAGATAAAACCTGCACACATTTGCATATGAACAGAGTCAGATTCCTAAGCACTGAAGAAGAGGTAACATCAAGAGAATATGGTAAGAATTATTTTTATAGTCGGCCTTTCTTTCATGTAACTCAAGGGGGCCAAATAGTGGGCTCATGGGAAGTCTCACCTCCAGGCACTATCCCCATACAGGCCTCCTTAGCCAAAGCAGGGTAGCTGTGCCAGGTGTCTTCAGATCTCCACGTAGGCCAATTTAAACAGTTTCAACTTTGAAGAAAATAATACCTAAATTCATCCTCAAAGCATCTCACTCTTTTCCCCATGTTAGCTGTATGTCCTGCAAGAGCACTGAAAACTACGATGGGTCCACCCTAAAAACAAGACATTTACCTGAACCAGTGTGGGAAATCTTTGCTTCTTCCAAGCCCTCAGAATCCGGCAACCACGGCATGTCTCCCTGTTCCAGCTGAGCAATGAGCTCCGGCTTTGAAGCCGGAAATCCTTCTCGGAAAAGAAATGAACAAGAGACAACAGCAAGAATTTAGCATTTGTGTTGCTTTATTTTTATTTCTGTAATTTGATTTGATATTGTAGCCCATGCTTTCTTCCTCCTATGACAGGATTCAAGAACAAAGAATGTAACAACGTAAACAGAATAGACATTAAAGAACAATTTTGTTAGTATATCATTGGCAAGAAAACAGTTGACTGTGGCAGAACACAGCTTAGAGCCCATTTTCAGGACCATATTATGATGTGAAACTTGGAAAGAAAGTTTTCGTCTTAGCGGCTCATTTGCGGACGCTTTTACAAGTGGTGAAGGGGTTTCAAAATAGGCCTTTGAAAAATCTCTAACTCTCAGCATCCCCTACTTCAGAGGGGTCTCCTTGAAAATCAAATGAGACAAGGATATCACACAGGCAGGGTGAGGTACTCAGCGGCAAAGGACATGGTTAGCACACAGAAAGCCCCAGGTTCAGCCCCTGGCACCTTCAGGTCAAGGATCTTAGCAGGATTTGGGAAAGAGGCTGGCAAAATCTCCTGGTATCTATTAAATGAAGTGGCAATAACCTTACCCAAAGAGACCACATTCTCATAATTTTCCACCATAACATCCTTATATAAGGCTCTTTGGTTTGGATCCAGCAGAGCTGCTTGCCCAGCTGTGAAATGCACAGCCACATCTTCAAAGGTCACTGGGCTCTGCAAAGATAAACAGCACTCACTCAACACCCATCATCCTTCAAATTCTCTCAGTATTACAAAAAAAAATGGAAGCATTAGAATTCTGGACTTCACCTGTATCAAGCCAAACTGCAGGTGGGAATTTGTGTACTATTTATTTACAGAAAACTTTATACCTTGGAATTGGCACAAAAGTTTTCATTGGTTTTTCAGAACAAAACTGTAGAAGCACAGGTCTAATTGCAAAGACCACCAGAAATACTGATCTGAAAGCTAGCGGCAGAAGAAGTGACCAAGATCAAAGCAAGGGTCCTGGACATGTAAAAATTGTCCCTGAGTTGTACAAAGTGAAAAGCAGCTCTGCCAGATCTCTGCTGGAAGAATTTTAGGACTCTATCGAGTCAGTCTGCACACGGTTGGGGTCATTTTTCAATGTTCCCCACATAAAAAGTTTCCTGCATGTAATTAGCTAGGATATGAGGACAAGAATGCTGATGTGCTAGTTTGCAATCTACAGGGAGTGCTTAACAATATAACCCTCCCCCTCTAGTCTGAAACCAAACACAGAATTTTGCTGTTTCAGTCTATCAGTTCATGCAGTTTGGCCCTTTGAAAGATAATTTTTTAAAGGATCGAGAAAAGAGACCCAAGTGCACATTCTCTTTGTGTACTGATCCTCTTCATCACATCTTGGTCCCACCCCACCCCCTTGCCCAAGCTCACAACCTGCCATCTCCTACCTCCACAGCCTCTGATGCAACCTTTGCACTTCGCTGTATCAAGCCAAACTGCAGTTTAAGAAGAGGGGACAATCCAGATTGACATACGGACATCATTCTTTACTCTGTAAGGGCAAGAAAGGGAAAAGGGCAAATCAGTCAGGTGACAGCGAGGCCTGCATTTTCCAATATTTCATTGTATATCAAGGACTGATCTTCAGAGAGAAAGGCAAAAAGAGAAACAGAAGAGGGAAAGCAGCAAGAATTTCAAGGCTCTACCAAATTCCATGTCCCCAAACCTTTATGAAGCAAGTAGTGGGTGGTGCAGCCAGCCCCATTAAGGCATCTTAAAGACTAACAATATTTATATCAGCAGAAGCTTTCAGTGAGTCAGAGCTCCCTTCATCAGATGCCTTGGAGAGTATATCCCTCGGCTGGTGCTCTTACATTCAGAAGAGGTTAAGTGTACTCTAGAAGCTCGCACTTGGGTTTCAGTTTATAACATCAGATACCTCCACAAGTTTACTGACAGGCTCAAGCACATCTGAGAAAGACATAGGGTGGGGGATCATGATGTCATGATCAAAGAGAAAACAATATGGGTCCTCTTTGGTGGGATTCATTAGAACTTCTGTTCTGCTACATGCAATGCATCCTGTATACAAGGGAAGGTCTGGACATACCAGACCAAGGCGGTCCACTGAATGCACGCCTGACTTGTTTAGTCTGGCCAGAGCTTCATACTTGGGAATTTCCTTCTACTTCGTTTGCTAGAGGCCATTGGAACTGCCGTTCCCTTCCTTGAATCTCAGCCACTTGATGCCATTTGCTCTGCAGACCATTTCCTGTTCTCCCGCAGTGTGTTGCGATCAGAATTGTTTTGGTATGCATCCCCACGAGTCACGACACACACGTCCCGAACTGTTCCGAAGCGACAGTGACACACAACGGCAATCCACCGAAGAGTTACTTCCTTCCAAGCCCATTGCAATCAATAGGCTTAGACTGGTGCGACTCTGCACAGGGTCGCAGTGCTAACATCATCACATCGCCGCTGCCCGCCCGTCTTAGCCAGTCCTCCGTCCATTGTGAACGTGACCCCCCCCCCTACCCCTCTTCCGACATGGATTCTTCGCCACCCTTTTGGCCTCACTTGTTTCCAAGCGCTTCCTCACTCCGCTGTGCGTTTGCTACTTTCGCCCTTCTCCTACCCACCTTCAGGGCGGCCAAAGGAGAATCCAAAGGGCAGCCTCCGCCTCTCCTTCTGCAAACCGGCCAAGCTAATGCAAACTCGGATAAGGCAAGACCGACAGGCAGACGCCCCCAAGGCTGCCTGCCCCTTCGCCCCGCTTACCAGGAGTTGCAGGGGCGACTGCAGCAGACACGACCCCGCCGCGGTCCACGCGCTACAACAGAGCTTTCTTTTTCCCAGCCTGCCACGGGCGCGTTTCTCAAGGCCAAAGCAGCCAATCGGCTACCCAGATTCCCAGTTAGAGCCATTTCGCAAGAACTACAGGAGAGGATGTGATTCCTCCTGGGAACTGTAGTCTTTACTGGGAAAGCCTAGAGGATTCTGGGAATCGTAGTTTCAATGCGTCCTGCTCGGCTCCACAATGAGAAGAGAAAGCACAAAAGAGCTGCTCCAGGGGCACAAAGAAAAGAAAAACACAAAGATCACTGGAAAGAAACCCTTCTATAAAATTTCCTTTTACAGCAAATGCTCGTCAGCCCGTACTTGATGTCACAGGATCAATCACACCTGTGCCCTAAACTTTGGGCAGCTTTGGGTGAAAGAACACAAGAGCCTGCTGGATCGGACCAATGTTCCATCTGGGCCCCCCAGGATTTCAGCACAAATTGCTGAAATTGCATCTTCAAAGAACCTCTCTGAAGCCTTTCCTTGGTAACATTAATGAGCTCAATTCTTCAGGCTGGAACACAAAACCTTCCTACAATTTATTTATTTAGAAGGTTTCCCCCCACCTTTCTTCCCTCAGAGGGCCACCAAATTCAAATCTCATCTTAAAAACCATTAAAATCAGCACACAAATAAAGCATTAAAACCACTTAAAACCAGAGTTAAAATGAATACGAAAGATAACAACAGTTAAAATATTGGTAAGGGAGGAAGGTTCCTTGAGGGATAAGGTTGCCAGGTCCAGGCTGGGAATTTCCTGGAGATTTTGGGGGTGGGGTCTGGACAGAGCAGGGTTTGAGGTGGGGAGGGGTCTCAGAATGGTATAATGCCATAGAGTCCACCCACCAAAGCAGCCATTTTCTCCAGGTGAAGTGATCTCTATCACCTGGAGATCAGTTGTAATTCTTGGAGATCTCCAGCTACCACCTGGAGGCTACCAAGAGGGAATAAGAAGCGAAACAAAAAAAGTCTTCATGCACTCAAAGAAGATGGTTGCCAATCCCCCATTCCTGGCAGGGAATCCCGCACTTACCTGGCCAACGAGGGAGGCGCGTCTCCGGGGTGCACGCCCAGGTGGCATGGTGCATATCCACACACCACAGCTGCCCAGTTTGGTCCCCTTTCAGCCTGAACCAGGCCGAATATAGCCCAATTCCAGCCCAAATCAGGCTGCTGCGGAGCACAAGAGCACTCCCATTCTCTGCAGCAGCCCAATCCAGGCTGATTTGGGCCCAGATCAAGCTAGCCGCAGCCACATTCAAGCTTCCCACCACCTTTTTTGGCAGATAGGAGCAGGGACCTCTTAGGGTTGTCAGGTCTAGGTGGGAAATTCCTGTAGATTTTGGGGGTGGAGCCTGGAGAAGTCAGGGTTCAGGGAGGGAAGGGACTTCAGTGTCATACAGTCTTGCATCCAAAGCAGCCGTTTTCTCTAGGGCGGCACGTGTCATCACCGGAATGCCTTCTAATGCACACCTTACACAGGTATTGTGCCAGCTGCATTGGTTACCGGTGGAGTACCAGAACAGAGTCAAGGTTTTCATATTAACCTATAAAGCCCTATGCGGACTTGGACTGGCATATTTGCGGGACTGCTTCTCCCTATATGAGCCCCAGAGGATGCTTCAATCCAGTGACAAACAGCTGTTAATGGCCCCTGGCCCCAGGGAGGCCTGCCTAGCATCAACCAGCACCAGGGCGTTTTCGGTCCTGGCTCCCACCTGGTGGAACGCTCTGTCTAAAGAGACTAGGGCCCAGGCGGATTTGTTATCCTTCCACCAGGTCTGCAAGACTGAGCTGTTCCGCCAGGCGTATGGTTGACACTGGTTGGGCTTCCCCATCGGCCAACTAGAAGAAAACATACCCCCGTACCCACCCAGCCTGTTAAATACTTTGGAGATGGTTGGGTGGTGGTTATTGGAGACGTCTGCTGCTGTGTTTTAAATATTTATGTGGTTTTATTGGTTTTTAAGTTATATGTATTTTCAATTACTATACCGATTGCAATCCGCCCTGTGCCTGCTGATGCGGAGAGGGCAGAATATAAATAAATAAATAAACTGAGCTGTAATTCCGGGAGATCTCCAACCACCAACTGAAATATTGGAACCCTACTCCCTCCCAATTCTGCCCTTTGCAGAGTGCAGGAGCGCTTCCAGGGCACTCATTGCCTGCGTGATGACATCACTTACTGGAAGTGACATCATTGAGCGTGCTGTCCGCACACACGAAGAGGAACATCCCAAGGTAAGTCCCATGCCTCCAACCTCCTGCACGGCGGCTGAAAGGTCCTGGTAACCCTACAACTGAAGGGGAAGGCAAATCTCCATGGGGAGAGCATTCTAGAGTCTTGATGCCACTACTTAAATGTCAGCACCTGGAATTGTGCCAAGAGTGGGTCACTCATCTGTCTAGAAGACCAACATATAAACACATTATTATTATTATTATTATTTATTGATGATGATGATGATGATGATGATAAACTGGAAGCCAGTGTCGATGAGGCAAGTCTGGAGTGATATGGTCCCTATGACCTACTCCAGTCTGCATCCTGGCTGCAGCATTCTGCACCATCTGAACATTTGTTAAGGGGTGCCCCATGTAGAACATGGCGCAGTAATCAAATCTCGATGTGACCAAGGCATGTACCACAATAGCCAGACCTTTTCTGCCTGGAAAAGTTGCAGCTGGCTAACCCGCTGAAGCTGGTTAACAGCACTCCTAGTCACAGCTGCCACCTGCTTATCCAGCAATAGACCTGAATCCAAGAGCATCCCCCAACTGCAGACCTGCTCCTTCAAGGGGAGTGCAACCCCATCCAGAATGGGTGGGTTAAATTCAGGGTCAGAGCTTCTGTTCACCAGTAGCACCTGTCTTGTTGGAATTAAGTTTCATTCCCTTAATGGGGGTGGAGGATTCCCTGCTTTCACCCTTCTTCCCCCCCACAACCAATCACCTGGCTGGCAGTGGGGGAGCGGAAATAGGCCTCCCAGGCACACTCCTGGGGCAGCACGATTACATCCCAGATGTCATCACACCGCAAGAGTGCCTCTGTGCTTCTCAGTGGATTGATTTGGGTCCTGAATAGGCTGAATTGGGCCCATTTGTGGCCCAAATCAACCCACTGAGGGCCAAGCTACACATGACGAATGACACTTGAATGGCAAGTGTATTTCTCCCTGTTCACTTGCCCTCCACTCAATCCACTTGCCATTCAAGTGTCATTTGTCATGTGTAGCTTGGCCCTGAGAAGTGCATATAAGCCTCAACGCTGGTGCAATGATGTCACTTTCCAGAAGTGACATCACTGCACCAGAACAAAAAAACACACTAGGAGCAAGCTGCAGGTTAAGCGCTGGGTCCCCCACTCCAGCCAAGAGGGTAAGAGGACTTGGCAACCCTATTCCAGGCAGAATGGCCCATGTATTCCAAAACATATTATTTATTTACATTTCTGACAAAAAACCAAAATACAAATGAGGTACGTCTTCAGATTCTGGTGTTTGATTTTTTAAAAACAGTTAATTTTTAAAATAGTTCATGTTTAATCAAATAACATACTGAAAATACATACAGAAAAAAATATGAACAAATACCAGTCTTAGGATTCCTTGTGGAGATTCACAGATTTTAGACAACCTAAAAGGGGCGGGGGGACTGTTATAAGGATAATAAAGGCAAATTCACGTCAACTGTTTTTTAAAAAATGATTTTTTGCATATATGTTTTTTACAAAAATTATATTAATTTGGGCAGAACATTAGCTATATTAAAGCTGTACTGCAAATGCATTCATAAATACATAGTTTACATTTATGATATATGCCAAGGTGATCTGATTTATTGATCCTCTTCTATCTTAAGTTACATCTAATCCTAACTGAGGATCATTCAATTGAAGCACTATAAAAACCAAAGAGAAATTGATACTCTGTAAAAGGAAGAAATGGCTTTCTTCCACATTGCATATGTATTTGACTTAAGTCCCTGTTGCAAAATTAAACTTAAAATAATTTCCAAAAGAAAAATTCAGGAAAAAAATACAGAAAGAAGCTGAATCCAAGCTCAGTTAATTAAAATGGCAACAATCCAGACCTTTGTATGTAGAAGGGGTCTCAGTCCCCGTCAGAGGTCCAGAGGAATATACTGCCACTGTATGTGTTCAAAAAGAACATGATGATAATATGACCTGAGATGTGTGGGAGATCTTGGGCTGGATGGACAAAGAAAGGGAAGAAATGTCCGCAGCCCTTGTCTTACTGGACTCCTGATCTTACTGGTCTATAGAAAAAGAAAAATGGGCAAGCAAATGTGGTGTTGTCAAGATAGCAACCGAGAACAAACAAAGCCAATTCATCCGGTCTCCTGACCTACCGATACAGGGGCCCTCCTGAAAGCCTTAGGAATTCCCCCTTCCACCCTGTGCTCTCTTCTCCATTGGGTAGTTTGGCATGGGAGCAAGGGTACAAGTACATAACCATGTTGCTTAACCTTGACTCTTTAAAAGCTAGATCTCACCCAATACCGTTTTTGGCCATACGGTTTGCAGGATCAATTTTATTTAGCCCGTTCTCCTACATGGTATTTTAATCACAATATCTCTTTTATACAGATTCTTGACATTTTTTCGTGCATGAGTTCCTTCAAAGTAATTCCACTGGTATATCATTGAGAATATAGTATAGTAGACAATTTAATTGGAAATAACACTTGATCTTAATCTCAATGATTCATCTTATTTAAATCACTTTGTATAGAATAAACCATAACATTTTAAATAGTGTAATAATCCAGTACCTACAACAATTGAGGAACAATAATGAAACATCAAAGACAATAAGTCCATGTTAATTGATATTTCTGTTATTAAGAAAGAGCCCCATGGCGCAGAGTGGTTAAACTACAGTATTGCAGCCCAAGCTCTGCTCACAACCTGAGGTCAATCCTGGTGGAGGCCAGATTCAAGTACCCGGCTCAAGGTGGACTCAGCCTTCCATCCTTCCAAGTTTGGTAAAATGACTACCCAGTTTCCTGGGGATAAAGTGTAGGTGACTGGGGAAGGCAATGACAAACCACCCTGTAACAAAAAGTCTGCCAAGAAAACATTGTGATGTGACGGCCCCCCTATGGGTCAGTAATGACTCGGTGCTTGCACGGGGGACTACTTTTACCTTTACCTATCATTAAACATTAATATGTCTCTAATTTGTCGTCCTTCTTCCTAACTGCAATCATTCTACCATGTAAAATATTTACATAACAAATGCATTCAATAAAATTTGCTCCTCAAATCACACCAAACTGCTGCATATAAAACTCAGATCTAAAACTTCCAAATGAAAACCTGTTACCAAGTATTCAACATATTTAACATTCTAACTTTTGTTAGCATCCATTATATACAAACAGAGTACCCATTTTGTTTAAATCAATTATCTTAATGTGAAGGGGGCGGGGATTAAGAGACTTAAGATTCCCGCAGAGTTTTCCTGTTCTGTTCTTCAAAAACATTTTCACTGGAGAGGTTCACACACACTGGGATGTCACAGGCTGCTGCACTGTTAAAGCCAGTCCTTATCCCAGGAAGCAGCAGACACATGTCCAGTGTCTTACTCTCTTCGACTCTGTATGCAGTACTTTCTGGGGGGAAAGGGGTGAGCCATAACAAGTTGACCATAAAGTACAGAAACAAGTAACACCATCATCTGAAAAGTCTCCAGACTTGTGTTGGTTGCTATAACATGATTGCCTTGTCAGACCACCACACACTGTGTGATCACAACTCACCTGTTTAAGAACAGACCCAACCTGTGGCTTGCTCCATGTGTCAAGCGCGAAATACACTAGAAAAGCTCTACAGTCTCCATAGTCCAAAGTGTCACCAGTTATTGGCTGTGTTCAGATGATCCAAGTAAATCTCAGTTTGTGATGGAAGAACAAGCCAAAATCCTGATTCATGCACCCCGCACCCTCTGCAGCTGAAGCTATCTGAAGAAGTGAGCTGTGGTTCACGAAAGCTCATACCCTACCACAAATTTTGTTAGTCTTATAGGTGGTACTGGAATGTTGCTCTTTTCTGCTGCCACAGACAGACTAACATGGCATCCCATCTTGTTCTATCTCCTTGCAATTGTGCACAACACTGGAATTGTAAGCCTATTTGCTGCAACATTCAAGCTGGGCACTTTGAACAAACTGATTTGTTCCTTGCTTATAAACCAGGATTTTAAATCACCATTTGTAAAAGTGTGGTGTAGTGGTTAGAGTGTCAGACTAGGATCTGGGAGAACTAGGTTCAAATCCCAGCTTTGCCCTGGAAGCCTGCTGGGAGACCTTGGGCCGGTCACACACTGTCAGCCTAACCTACCTCACAGGGATCTTGTGAGGATAAAATGGAGGAGAAGAGAATCGTGTAAGCCATCTTCGGGCTCCATTGGGGGGAAAGGGAGGTATAAAAGAAGTAAATAAGTGCTACTGCACAACACTTGCAACCACTGAAGAGGGCTAGGCTCCCAACCTACAAGCAGTGTCAGTGTCTGGGCACTGGGCCAGAGGCACGAAGCAAAGTAACAGGTAGGTTGAAAACTGGAACAAAGACCTCCAGCTATGACTTACTTGTACTGGAACCAGCAAGTCTAAGACAAGCAACGGACTGGGTTTGGGTGGAGTGTTTCTACCTACTCCCTCATTTAAAGGGGCAATATGCCAGTTGGCATCAAAAAGAAGCTCATCATAAGAGGATGAAATAGAAAGGAGTCCAGTAGCACCTTTAAGTCTAACCAACTTTATTGTAGCATAAGCTTTTGGGAACCACAGTTCTCTTCGTCAGATGCATCTGGTTAGTCTTAAAGTTGCTACTGGACTCTTTTCTATTTTGCTACTACAGAATAACACGGCTAACTCTTCTGGATCTGATAAGATGATGGTCACTCTGTTTCTGTTAACATTTCTTGGCAACAAATCTGGAAAACATGCTCTTCCCCGGTTTGCTGAATATCAGGCAGCTAGCCATCTGCCCCACAGGCCTTTGCATATTGAGGGATTGTGCAACAAGAATGCCACGATGTTCTTACTTGAAGTGTTTTAATTATTATGCTACTTGTTTTACATTTCTGATGGGATCTGCTCTGAACCTGATTCGCAGGGAGAGCGGAATACAAGTGTAATAAAATAAATATAAACAAATTTACCCTATTCAGATAGTTTCTTCCTATGAAAACTGTATCTTAAATCAAAGTCTCTCTCTCTCTCTCTCTCTCTCTCTCTCTCTCTGAACGAATCTTCTGGTGCCTCCACTGAGCTATCCTCTTGAGGTGGAATGATGACAAATGAGGACCTTTGTCGGGCATAATCTTTTCTCCACAAGTGAGCTATTCATATGATTTTCTTTCCTGAGTTGCTTTTCTGCCGTTTCCCACTCTTAGAGGAGGAGTGTTCAACCATCAAGAGATGCACTGGGATTAAAAAACAAAGAGAATAAACAGCATACAGAAGCGAACTTTTTTTACCTGTATCTCAGCTTGCAAGGTACATAATAGAGTATGTTTGTGTGTGCGTGTGCGCACACTTGTGGGCATCACTGGAATCAGAAGCTATGCTCGGAGCCTCAGGAAAGCCTTTTGGGCCCTCTGAACCTCCAGCTGATTATTCCTTACTGTAGCATCAGACCAAGAAGGACCACCTCCACCTGTATAAAGCTACCCAATCTTGAAGTCTACGGGCAACTGGTCTCCTGCAGAAAGCTGCCATTATGGCAGTAACGTTAGGCTGGGACTTGTGAGAGGGTGTTTCCAGCTCCTCCCCCAGATTGTGAGATTCCCTTCCTCAGGAGGAGAGGTTGGCATCCTTCCTACAGGCATTTTGGTCATTCTTTTCTAGAAGGCCTTTGAGCTGGGTTTATTTATTTAGCGTATTTTTACTTTGCCTCAGCTCAGGGCAAGGAACATGTTTCTTTGTCCTCTCAACAACTCTGTGAAAAGGTTAGGCTGAGGACTGATTCTCATGTTACAAAATGCTTACATCCTCTGTATGGCCACCACTAGGACATTTGCTTACAGGTGTGCTGCAGGGTCTGTGCTCAGAATTAAATTCCCAAGTGTATGAGGCCCAATTTGGATAGGGACTGTAACACGTGAGGGACTTAACCGCTCCCCTGCTGTTTTCCTATTCTGAAACAGCTCCAAAGAGCTGGAGTATTGGTAGCTATATGGAAGCTTCCAGAGGAGGGTGGGGGAGAGAATAGGTTTAAGTCCCCTCTACCCATGCACCATGGTCTCGATCTGAATTGAAACACTCCCCCCACCCCCCATGCACCTGGGAACTGAATTTTGAGCACAGAACTCATAGCCCATTTCTTGTCAAAAGCACTTATGGCCACTGCATAGGAGCCAGAAATCATAAAATCTTTACAGCATGTGAATAAGTCCTGAGAGAATAATTGATCCAAAATCACCCACAAGTTTTCATGGGAAGCAAAGACTGGAATCCAGGTCACACTAGACAGGTCCAGCACTTACCACTACCGAATACTGCCTCCCTACAACAGGGCCTGCAGGGCTGATTCCTGTGTTTTGGATGTTTCAGTCATTTTAAATTAATTAATCTGAATTTTTCATTGTAAAATGCCAATGGTTGAGAAATAACCTAAAGAAAGAAATAAGAAATGGAACCCCTGAGTGACACCCTGATGAAAGGGCGGGGCTATGCAAATAGGGGTTGGCTCAGTTTCAAGGCTTCTTTGGGATTCTACAAAGAACATAAACTGCAATCTAGGACAAAGCTGAAAGTGAGCAAACCCCGAACACTCCAGTCATCAGAAGTGGTTGAGCCCCACCTTCATGCTGTCAGCAACAGTTACCTTTTTACATTCTCCCAGGTAACAAAGTGACTGCAATATACAGAAATTGGGGGAAATAAAACTTTGTGCAGGGTGCCGATATTGCATCGGTGGCAAAACTTTTTCTCCACATGGGGTGCAATGTCTCCATGTGCTCTCCAGGCACATATAGCACTACCACCATCACCCATCTCTGTAACACATACACACTATGTGGTGGAACATCTCTCACCTGAATGGGTCCTTCGTTTTCGTTTGCCTTCCATGTGAACCTTCTGGTGAATCATAAGATGTGGACGATGAGAAAAACATTTCTCACAATGAGGGCATTTATAAGGTTTCTCCCCCGTGTGGACTCTACGGTGAGTCACAAGGTGTGGCTTTTGTGCAAAACACTTCCCACATGCCAAGCATTTATAAGGTTTTTCTCCTGTATGGACTCTTTGATGGTTAACAAGAAGCGATTTATGAGCAAAACATTTTCCACACACTGAACATTTACACTGCTTCTCTCGTGTGTGGATTGTCTGGTGAATTGCTAGGTGGGGTCGTTGAGCAAAACATTTCCCACAATCAAGACAGTCGTAAGGTTTCTCTCTTGTGTGGGATTTCTGGTGTTTTAGAAAGCTTGAGCAACGAGAAAAAGATTTCCTACACTTGAGGCACTCATAAGGTTTTTCGCCTGTGTGCACCCTTTTGTGTATCACTAAGTTTGATTGTCGTGTGAAACATTTACCACACTGTGGACATTCATATGGTTTCTCCCCTGTATGGACTCTTTGATGTGTCACAAAGTTTGATTGTTGAACAAAACATTTACCACACTCTGAGCACTTATAAGGTTTTTCCCCTGTGTGGAGCCTATGATGATCCACAAGATATGATTTGTAACCAAAACATTTCCCACATTCCAAACATTTGTATGGTTTCTCCCCAGTGTGGACTCTCTTATGGATCAAAAGATCTGGTCGGTGAGAAAAACACTTCCCACACTCTGAACATTTATTAGGTTTTTCTCCAGTGTGAATTCTCTGGTGTTTCATACAAACTGACCTATAAGCAAAACATTTCCCACACACTGTGCACTTATATGGTTTTTCTCCGGTGTGGACTCTCCCATGTATCACAAGGGTAGATTTGTCCGCAAAGCATTTTCCACACACTGTGCACTTATAACTTCTCTCTCCTGTGTGAATTCTCCTATGTTTTGCAAGGTAGGATTGACGACCAAAGCATTTCCCACACTCTGAACATTTGTAAGGTTTCTCTCCAGTGTGGGTTCTCTTGTGTATCAAAAAGGCTGAGCTATATGCAAAACATTTTCCACACTCCATGCATTTATAGGGTTTCTCTCCTGTGTGAAATCTCTGGTGTTTTGCAAAAGTTGAGGAATCAGCAAAACACTTTTCGCACTCCATACATTTGTATGGTTTTTCTCCTGTGTGGAGTCTCTGATGGTTCAGAAGGTGAGCTTTTTGAGAAAAACATTTCCCACACTCAGGGCATTTATAAGGTTTCTCTCCAGTGTGGACACTATGGTGAGTCAAAAGGTGTGACCTTTGTGCAAAACACTTGCCACATTCCAAGCATTTGTAAGGTTTCTCTCCTGTGTGGACTCTTTGATGTATAACAAGTAATGATTTTCGAGCAAAACACTTCCCACACTCCAAGCATCCATAGGGTCTCTCTCCACACTCTAAACGTTTACACTGCTTCTCTCGTGTGTGGATTGTCTGGTGAATTGCTAGGTGGGGTCGCTGAGCAAAACATTTCCCACAATCAAGACACTCGTAAGGTTTTTCTCCTGTGTGGACTCTCTTATGTGTAGCAAGGTTTGAGTGTTGAGCAAAACACTTCCCACACTCCAAACATTTATAGGGTTTCTCTCCCGTATGGACTCTTTGGTGTGCTGAAAAACTTGACTGGCGAGCAAAACTTTTCCCACACTCCCAACATTTATAAGGTTTCTCTCCTGTGTGGACCATCTGATGTTTCACATACGCTGAACGGTGAGCAAAACATTTCACACATTCTGAGCATTTATAAGGTTTCTCTCCAGTGTGGACTCTCTTGTGTTGCTGAAGGTCTGACTGGTGAGCAAAACATTTCCCACATTGCAAGCACTCGTAAGGTTTCTCTCCTGTGTGGGATTTCTGGTGTTTTAGAAAGCTTGAGCAACGAGAAAAAGATTTCCTACACTTGAGGCACTCATAAGGTTTTTCGCCTGTGTGCACCCTTTTGTGTATCACTAAGTTTGATTGTTGTGTGAAACATTTACCACACTGTGGACATTCATATGGTTTCTCCCCTGTATGGACTCTTTGATGTGTCACAAAGTTTGATTGCTGAACAAAACATTTACCACACTCTGAGCACTTATAAGGTTTTTCCCCTGTGTGGAGCCTATGATGATCCACAAGATATGATTTGTAACCAAAACATTTCCCACATTCCAAACATTTGTATGGTTTCTCCCCAGTGTGGACTCTCTTATGGATCATAAGATCTGGTCGTTGAGAAAAACACTTCCCACACTCTGAACATTTATTAGGTTTTTCTCCAGTGTGAATTCTCTGGTGTTTCATACAAACTGACCTATAAGCAAAACATTTCCCACACACTGTGCACTTATATGGTTTTTCTCCGGTGTGGACTCTCCCATGTATCACAAGGGTAGATTTGTCAGCAAAGCATTTTCCACACACTGTGCACTTATAACTTCTCTCTCCTGTGTGAATTCTCCTATGTTTTGCAAGGTAGGATTGACGACCAAAGCATTTCCCACACTCTGAACATTTGTAAGGTTTCTCTCCAGTGTGGGTTCTCTTGTGTATCAAAAAGGCTGAGCTATATGCAAAACATTTTCCACACTCCATGCATTTATAGGGTTTCTCTCCTGTGTGAAATCTTTGGTGTTTTGCAAAAGTTGAGGAATCAGCAAAACACTTTTCGCACTCCATACATTTGTATGGTTTTTCTCCTGTGTGGAGTCTCTGATGGTTCAGAAGGTGAGCTTTTTGAGAAAAACATTTTTCACACTCAGAGCACTTATAAGGTTTTTCTCCCGTGTGGATTCTCTGGTGATTGACAAGGTATGACGGGCGAGCAAAACATTTCTTGCATTTCAAACACTGATAGGGTTTCTCTCCACCATGGACAGTCTGGTGTTTCACAAACCCTGACTGGTGAGCAAAACATTTCCCACACTCCAAGCATTTATAGGGTTTTTCTCCAGTGTGGATTTTCTTGTGGCTTATGAGGTGAGGCTGCTGAGAAAATTGCTTCCCGCATTCCAAACATTTATAGGGTTTGTCTCCTGTGTGAAGTCTCTGATGGTTCAGAAGGTGAGTTTTTTGAGAACAACATTTTCCACACTCCATGCATTGATAGGGTTTTTCTCCTGTGTGAGTTCTCTTGTGGGTCAAGAAAGCTGAGAAATATGCAAAACATTTTCCACATTCCATGCATCTATACGGCTTATCTCCTGTATGAGTTCTCGTGTGGTTCAAGAAGGCTGCGGAATATGCAAAACATTTCCCACACTCCATACATTTATAAGGTTTCTCTCCAGTGTGGATTCTCTTGTGCCTTATGAGGTTAGGCTGCTGAGAAAATCGCTTCCCACATTCCAGACATTTATATGGTTTATCTCCAGTGTGGATTCTCTTGTGGCTAATGAGGTGATGCTGCTGAGAAAATCGCTTCCCACATTCCAGACATTTATAGGGTTTGTCTCCTGTGTGGATTCTCTTGTGCCTCAAAAGCTGCGATTGGTGAGGAAACCATTTCCCACACCTCAAGCACTTATATGGTTTATGTCCCAGATGGACTTGACGGTGCCTGGCAAGAGTCCGTTTCTGAGTAAAACATTTTCCACATACACGGCACATATTCTTCCTTTCTAAATTTTTTCCTAAATAAAAAGAAAATGGATAAAGACACTGAACATCAAAACATTCCTTCTGAAGTTTTTTACATCATATATATTTTGTACCCCAGCGTTGCAGAAACATATACTTTTGCCTTGCTTGTTTCTTTTTTCAGTTTGCATAGCAGGGCCACACATCAATATTAGATATGCAATACTTGGTGAGAAACTGTAACTACAACAAATTTATCTATCTGGAAAATACATATGCCCACCTCTCCAGAAACCTGTCTGAGGTGGCCTGCAACTAAAACAAAAACATTAAAGGAGTCATTAAAACAAAGCCATTAAAAACAAGGCAGGGCGTAAAAGCAGCATAAAACACAAAGAAGTCTAAAATGGTTTTGATAAATCAGTCCTCAGGCCAGAGGCAGACCACAAAAGAGATAAAACACCTGAAAAACCTAGCATTCTACATGGAAAACCTTTAAAATGCCTGACAGAGGAATATCACCATCTAGAGAGAGGACAAAGAGAGGATTTTGAAGAACCATTAGGATGTTACCCAGCAACGAGTGAGTGAGAGGCCTGGATAGTTCCCTCCTGGGAGATGTGAAGGCCTGTGGGGTAGAGGTAAGGGAACAGGGATGGTGTCTGAATAAGAACTTCCTTCATGGAAATTACTAATGAGAAGAAAAAAAGATGGTCCCCAGAAGAAGCCTTTTTAGAGATACCTACATGTTCATTCTAAATCAACAATGGTTCTGCTGAGACATTTTCACTTAGGTATACAAGGAAGAATGTATCCAGTCTTCGAATTGGATCCAAAAACCTGAAGGGATCAGTTTCTCACTCACACCTTAGCTATGAAATTATTGATTTATCTGTTGACTCTGTACACTACTGTTTACTTTCTGCAACAGAACTCATTATAGACTCCCAGCTATTAGCCCCTTTACTCTCTTGCGATAAAAGCTGTATAACCAACCAAGTCTGAGTATGGCGTGACAACTGCTTTGTGATGATTACTAATGAAAAAATCTGGCCCAGTTTGCTGACAGGAGCTAAGCAAAAGAGTTTATGTAATAATAACAGCCAATAGATCTGTTATCTGGTTTACTGCTCCCCTCCCCCACCCCCACAACCTCTGGTGTGCCAATACCTGCGCTGGCGCCCACAATCTTTGTTTCTTCCTGGCAAATGGTCACCCTAGGGGCTTCTTGTTCCAGCTGAGTAATATCTTCAAGTTCTGGGACAAGAAATCCTTCTGAGGAAAGAAGAGAGCATTATGAAAAAACCCCCTAGGTTTTCGGGCATTTTACTTGTACATCTTTAATTCGAACTTTTTCAGATTGGTTTTACTTATTTTTTATTTACTTACTTCATTTATATCCAACCTTTTTCCCCAGTGGGGAGTCAAGGTGGCTTATATCATGCTCCGCTCCTCCATTTATCCTCTCAAAAATTCTGTGAGGTAGGTTAGGCGGAGAGTGTGTGACTGGCCAAAGGTCACCTAGTAAGCTTCCATGATAGAGTAGAGATTTGAACCTAGTTATCCAAGATCCTAGTCCAACAATCTAACCACTGCACAAACCATTATCCAGTTCCCAAGGCCCCAAAAACTTGGGTTAAGTAACAAAAAGCTTAAATGCATATGCGTAAAGCAAAGATAAGCTTAACCCAATGCAGAATTAAAATTTCAGGTTAGCATAACCTTAACATCCAAAAGGAATCCCAAATTAACGACATTTAAGCCTCATTGAATGGAACACAAAAGAATCAAAATTGTTTTTAATTAGTTCTGTTTATGAATTAAAGAAATGTTACTATGAATTTTAATTGACTAATCAATATATAAAACTTGCTAGATTCCTAAGCAATGAAGGAGCAGTAACATCAAGAGAATGTGGTAAATTTATTATATTTATAGTCGGCCTTTCTTTCATGTAACTCAAGGGGGCCAAATAGTGGGCTCACAGGAAGTCTCACTTCCAGGCACTATCCCCACAGAAGCCTTCTTAGCCAAAACTAGAGATGGGCATGAACAGCAATACTAACTAAAAAAAACCCACGAACACCCCAATCTGCTGTTCACGAACAAGCTGTTTGTGAGGCCCCATTCTAAACGAACAGGTGGTCATTGCAAGCCTCATTCATTGCTGTTTGTCAAGCCAGACAGTCTGGCACCTGCAATCAATTCCCTTGGCAATTTAGACAGGGATTGTCTGAACTCTGTCTGAACTCCTGCTGTTGCCCTGGAAACCCCAATCTAAGTCAAATTTAGCTTGATAGGCAGGATAGGCAGTGTGGAGCTCCAAATTTGTTACAAGGGAACAAAGACCAGGGGGGAGGGGGGCTCCCAGCTCTGAAGACAGTTGCTGTTGGCATTTTGATAGAGAGAGTGCATTGGAGCTTGAATTTTCTTTGTGTGTGGTGGGATAGGGATCTAGCCCTTCGAGTTCCAGAGCTGCTGCCAGGCTCAGGGCCAAGCTATTATTTATTATTGGTACCTTTCCTGCTGCCTGCTAAAGTAAGGTTTCTAGGAGTGGTGCAGTACGGATCTTGACTTGGATGATGGCTGGAGGAGAGCCTGCTGGCCCCCACGAACATGTTTGTGAACAGGGCCATGTTCGTGGTTGTTCGTGAGTCCCTGTTCGTGGATGGCAACGAACAACCAACATGTTTGTTTTTTTCTGTTCGTGCCCATCTCTAGCCAAAACAGGGTAGCTGTGCCAGGTGTCTTTAGATCACCACATAGGACAATTTAAACAGTTTCAACTTTGAAGAAAGAAATACCTAAATTCATTCTCAAAGAATCTCACTCTTCTCATGTTAGCTGTACGTCCTGCAAGAGCACTGAAAATTAGGATGGGTCCACCCCAAAAACAAGACATTTACCTGAACCAGTGTGGGAAATCTTTGCTTCTTCCAAGCCCTCAGAATCCGGCAACCACGGCATGTCTCCATGTTCCAGCTGAGCAATGAGCTCCGGCTTTGAAGCCAGAAATCCTTCTCGGAAAAGAAATGAACAAGAGACAACAGCAGGAATTTAGCATTTGTGTTACTTTATTTCTGTAATTTAATTTATTATTGCAGCACACGCTTTCGTCCTCCTAGGATTAATTTTAAGAACAAATGAATTTAACAATGCATGCAGAATAGTCATTAAAGAGCAATTGTCTAAATATACCATTGGCAAGAAAAGTCAGGTACAAAAACAGATATTCTTAGTGACTGCCCCTCACCCTTGGAATACACTTTGATGGAGACTTGTCAAAGCTGGAGACTCTTCAGCAATATAAGTTATTCTCATCCACTGTTGATTTTGATGGCCAGGGAGAGGGAAGCAGCATATTGTTTGTTTAATGATTAAGTTTTGGCTACCTACCTCAAGCTTTTGGGATGGAGCAGGCTAGAAATCAAATTAAATCAATGTGTCACAAATAAACTGTTGACTGTGGCAGAACACAGTTTTTCAGGACCATATTATGACGTCGCACTGGCAAAGAACATTTTCATCTTAGTGGCTCATTTGGGGATGCTTTTCCAAGTGGTGAAGGGGCTTCAAAATAGGTCTTCAAAAAATCACTAACTCTCAGTATCCCCTACTTCAGAGGAGTCTTCTTGAAAATCAAATGAGACAAGGATATCACACAGGCAGTGTGAGGTACTCAGTGGCAAAGGACATGGTTAGCATACAGAAAGCTCCAGGTTCAACCCCCGCCACTTTCTGGTCAAGGATCTCAGCAGGATTTAGGAAAGATTTTTCTTAGCCTCAGATCCTGGAGAACTGTTGCTACTCAGAGTAGACAATACTGAGAAAGATGGATCAATGGCCTGACTCAGTGCAGGCTAGCTTTATATGTTTATATCTGTAGACTCTGGATAAAGTAAGGAAGAAATCTAAGCAAATAGAGAAGATAATCCAGTCCTGAAAATGTGAATGACAGTGAAAAAGGCTGGCTAAATCTCCCATTGTCTATCAAAGAAAGCAGCAATAACCTTACCCAAAGAGACCACATTCTCATAATTTTCCACCATAACATCCTTATATAAGGCTCTTTGGTTAGGATCCAGCAGAGCCGCTTGCCCAGCTGTGAAATGCACAGCCACATCTTCAAAGGTCACTGGGCTCTGCAAAGATAAAGAGCACTGACTCAATACCCATCATCCCCCAAATGCTCTCAGTATTACAAAAAATGGAAGCATTAGAATTCTGGGCATTACCTGTATCATGCCACACTGAAGGTGGGAATTTGTGTACTGTTTATTTATAGAAAACTTTATACTTTGGAACTCGCACGAAAGTTTTCATTTTAAAATATGCATAACAGAAAGAACCAGATGGCTTCCATTTCATTTTTTGTCATGGTTTTTCAGAACAGGTAGAAGCACAGATCTAATTGCAAAGAACACCAGATATACTGATCTGAAAGGTATAGGCAGAAGAGGTAACCAAGATTGAAACAAGGGTCCTGGACGTGTAAAAATTGTCCTTGAGTTGTACAACCAGAAAAGCAGCTCTGCCAGATCTCTGCTGGAAGAATTTTAGGGCTCTATCAAATCAGGCTACAGGGGGTTGGGATCATTTTTTTAATGTTCCCCATATAAAACACTTCCTGCATGTAGTTAGCTAGCAATTGAGGACAAGAACATTTCTGTTTAGCCCTCTCTCTGATATGCTAGTGTGCAATCTATAGGGAGTATTTAACAAAATAACCCTTCCCCTGCAGTCTGAAATAGAATAGTCGTAGAATTTTGCTGTCTCAGTCTACCAGTTCATGCAGCTTGGCCCTTTGAAAGATAATTTTTAAAGGATCCAGAAAAGAGACCCAAGTGCACATTCTCTTTGAGTTTTGATCCTCTTCATCACATCTTGGTCCCACCCCACCCCCTTACCGAAGCTCACAACCTGCCATCTCCTACCTCCACAGCCTCTGATGCAACCTTTGCACTTCGCTGAAGAAGAAGGGACAATCCAGATTGACGTACAGACATCATTCTTCACTCTGTAAGGGCAAGAAAGGGAAAAGGGCAAATCAGTCAGGTGACGGCGAGGCCTGCATTTTCCAATATTTCATTGTATATCAAGGACTGATCTTCGGAGGGGGAGGCACAAAGAGAAACAGAAGAGGGAAAGCAGCAAGAATTTCAAGGCACTACCAAATTCCATGTCCCCAAATCTTTATAAAGCAAGTAGTGGGTGGTGAAGCCAGCCCCATTAAGGTAGACAGTCTGCATATGAACTGTCATAGATACAGTTAGAACTATAGGGGAACAGTTGGTGGATTTGATCAAGAAAGTGATACAAGACGCCTTTGCACATAAAAACAGGGCTAGCTCAGTCCCATAACTAGACAGGCCACAAAGGGAGTATAGAGACCTAGAACAGAACAACCTTGGAGAGGAGTATGAAACAATGGAGCAACACAGTTGAATTGCCCTGTGTAGATTAGAAGTGCTATCATATCAGTAAATATAATATCCCAAAGCCCAGGAGGAGGGAATATCTGAGAATGGTAGGAATGTCTAATGTTACAGAAGCTGGCAATATTATTCAAGGATAAGTGCATTGGGGGAGGGCCGAAAGATATTGAGATGTATGAGAAACCTGTAATCACTAATTTTACATAGACTTTGTTAAGATAAAAAGTAGCATGTATGTTTCAAGAAGATGTTTCAAATATGGATAACCTTGTTCGGCGTGTGAAATCACAAGATAATAAGTTAGCCAAGAATTTGAGTCTTTGAAGCAGGATAGACAGTTATTGTCAAGAGAAGGTTCTGAAATCCTATAAATATGACAGACTAAATTGATCAATAGCTTCTCCTTAGAAGAGGCTCCTTGCCTGTGACCTTCGTATCTTCAGGTAAGATACTTTTTTGGACTCGTGTAATGGCTCTTCTTTAATGATCAATATAGTTATAATAGATGGTATGATTTTCTTCTGTTGATTGAATTGATATTAAAAATACTGAATAATTATTTTGTAATAATAAAGGCTTAAAATGGAAGCAGACATTCCATCATCTTATTACTTGCGTACAATACCCAGTAATGAACCAAAGATTGTTATCTGTGGTGTAGCTCTAGCCAGGAAGTAAATGACTTGATGTATGAAAGTTAACGAGATGCTCACGGCTTATTAAGTGCACACTTCTATCTAAATCAGGCCTGACCAGAGTCATCCAGAACACAATGCATCTGGCAAAGTGGGCTGGCAAAGGTATTTCAGGGGGGCAAGCAAATAAAAAGTCCCACTCCCAAAGCCTGTTGGGCTTAGGTATATAAAGGCTGGCTCATAAAAAGGCACCTACAATGCAGGGAAACTAGGGGAAGAGAACAGGCATCCAATGGCATCTTATAGATCCAGAGGAGTTAGCCGTGTTAGTCTGTAGTAGCAAAATCAAAAAGAGTCCAGTAGCACCTTTAAGACTAACCAATTTTATTGTAGCATAAGCTTTCGAAAATCACAGTTCTCTTCGTCAGATACATGGAGGGCAAAAAGAGAAACTGGTCAGATATAGAGGAGGGGGGGCAGGGTAGATGCAAACATCTCCTTCTGATATGCAGATGCAGACAGATCCTTTTGGTGTGGGGATCAGTTTGCTTGTGTAAAGGTTCAAAGGAGTTTGCCATGTTAGTCTGTAGTAGCAAAATCAAAAAGAGTCCAGCAGCACCTCCAAGACCAACCAATTCCACTGCAGCACAAGCCTTCGAGAACCACAGCTCTCCCCGCCAGATGCATCTGACAAAGAGAACTGTGATCCCCGAACTAACAATATTTATATCAGCAGAAGCTTTCAGTGAGTCAGAGATCCCTTCATCAGATGCCTTGGAGAGTATATCCCTCGGCTGGTGCTGTTACATTCAGAAGAGGTTAAGTGTACTCTAGAAGCTTGCACTTGGGTTTCAGTTTATAACATCAGATACCTCCACAAGTTTACTGGCAGGCTCAAGCACATCTGGGACAGACGTAGAGTGGCGGACCATGATGTCATGATCAAAGAGAAAACAATGTGGGTGGTGGGATTCATTAGAACTTCTGTTCTGCTTCATGCAATGCATCCTGTATACAAGGGAAGGTCTGGACATACCAGACCAAGGCGGTCCACTGAATGCCCACCTGACCAGTTTAGTCTGGCCAGAGCTTCATACTTGCGGATTTCCTTCTAGTTCGTTTGCTAGAGACCCTTGGAAGTGCCGTTCCCTTCTCTGCATCTCAGCCACTTGATGCCATTTGCTCTGCAGACCATTTCCTGTTCTCCCGCAGTGTGTTGCGATCTGAATTGTTTTGGTATGCATTCCCACGGCACACACGTCCCAAACGGGCCCGAAGCGACAAAGTGACACACAACGGCAATCCACCGAAGAGTTACTTCCTTCCAACCCCATTGCAATCAATAGGTTTAGATTGGTGCGGACTCTGCACAGGGTCGCAGTGCTAATATCACATCGCCGCTTCCCGCCGTCTTAGCCAGTCCTCCGTCCATTGTGAACGTGACCCCCCCTCTACCCCTCTTCCGACATGGATTCTTCGCCACCCTTTTGGCCTCACTTGTTTCCAAGCGCTTCCTCACTCCGCTGTGCGTTTGCTACTTTCGCCCTTCTCCTACCCACCTTCAGGGCGGCCAAAGGAGAATCCAAAGGGCAGCCTCCGCCTCTCCTTCTGCAAACCAGCCAAGCTAATGCAAACTCGGATAAGGCAAGACCGACAGACAGACGCCCCCAAGGCTGCCTGCCCCTTCGCCCCGCTTACCAGTATTTGCAGGGGCGACTGCGGCCGCTTCCCCAACGTTGATACAATCCCGCCAGCCCTGTCTGCTCGCGCAAGGGCGCTTTCTTTGTCCCGGGTCCGCTACGGGCCACAAGATCAAAACAGCCAATCGGTCACCCAGACTCTCATCTCGGTCCATTCACAAGAATTAAGAAAGGAAATGACCGCCATCTGGGAAGAGGCGCTCCTGGGAACTGTAGTCTTTACTCGGAAAACGTAGAGGATCCTGGGAATCGTAGTTTCTGTGCGTCCTACTCTACTCCTACTTCCTTTTGCCTTCACAATGAAGGCAAAGGGAACCTTCACTCTTCTATGTCACTAAGATCAGCACAGATTAGGAAAGGGAAAGAAACCCTTCTATAAAATCTCCTTTTAGAGTAAGAGCTCAGGATCTCATACTTGATATCATCTGAACCCTAACCTTGGGTGAAAGAACACAAGAGCCTGCAGGATTGGACCAATGTTCCATCTGGGCCACCAAGGATTTCAGCACAAATTGGGGTGGAGGGAAAGTCCAGCATCTTCAAAGAACCTCTCTGAAGCCTTTCATTGGCAACCTTAATGAACTCAGTTCTCCAGGCTGGAACACACAACCTTCCAAGAATTTATTTATTTGCAAGATTTCCCCCCTCCTTTCTGGCCTGAGGGGGCCACCAAGGCAGCCAACAAATTCAAATCTCATCTTAAAAACCATTAAAATCAGTACACAAATACAGCATTAAAACAATTTAAAAGCAGCATTTAAAATAAATACAAAAGAGAACAAAAGTTAAAACATCGGTGAGAGAGGAGGGGTCATTGAAGGAATGCCAAACAAAACAAAAAAATGTCTTCATACACTCAAAGAAGATGGCCACAAAAAGGGAAGGAAAATCTCTCTGGGAAGAGCATTCTAGGGTCTTGGTGCCACTACTGAGAAGACCCTCTCCCTGTCTGCCACCTAGTGTCAGAAGGCAGGGGTACCTAGAACAGGGCCTCTGAAGATGACAGCAATCGATGGTTGTTGTGGGTTTTCCGGGCTGTATTGCCGTGGTCTTGGCATTGTAGTTCCTGACGTGCCAAGACCACGGTAATACAGCCCGGAAAACCCACAACAACCATCGTTCTCCGGCCGTGAAAGCCTTCGACAATACATGACAGCAATCATTCTGTGGATTCATAAAGGGAGTAGGCAGTCCATCAGGTATGTTGGTCCCAAACCATATAGGAGTTTAAATGTCAGTGCTTGCACCTGCAATTGTGCCCAGACATAAATTGATAATAATAGAGATCGTTTTGGGGAAGCTGCTGTAGCATAGTGGTTACATGGTTGGGCTGCAAATCAGCACTCTGTTAGCTTGAATCTCGCTGCTGTCCTTGGATCAGCAGATGGCCTTGGGTAAGCCACTCCTAGCAGCCCCAGCTCCCCAGGGGCATTGTGGGGATAACGATAACACGGAGTCTTTTCACTGCTCTGAGTGGGGCACTAATCTGGCTAGAAGTGTGGTATATTGTTGTTGGTGTTAAATTGGAAGCCAGTATAGATGAAGCAAGTTTATGATAGGGTTCCTATGACCTACTCTGGTCAGCATCCTAGCTGCAGCATTCTGCACCAACTGAACACTTTCTAAGGGCGGCCCCATGTAGAACATGTTGTAGTAATCTAATCTAGATGTGATCAGGGCATGTATCCCAGTAGCCAGACAGATTTTTTTTCCTCCTGGAAAGGCTGCAGCTGGCTAATACCCACTGAACCTGATAAAAGGCACTCTTGGTCACAGCTGCCATCTGCATTCAGTAGGCCTGAATCCAAAAGCATTCCCCAACCGCAGGCCTGTTTCTACAAGGGAAGTGTCACCCCATCCAGAATGGGTGGGTTAAATTCTAGGTCAGAACTTCCGCTCACTCGTAGCACCTCTGTCTTGTTGGGATTAAGCTTCAATTTATTATCCTGCCTTCACTCCCAAACCGCCTCCAGATGGAATGGCACATGTATACCAAAACACAGGGCTTTTTTTCTGGGAAAAGAGGTGGTGGAACTCAGTGGGTTGCCCTCGGAGAAAATGGTCACATGGCTGGTGGCCCTGCCCCCTGATCTCCAGGCAGAGGGGAGTTTAGATTGCCCTCCACGCCCTTGACGCCAAGGGCGCAGAGGGCAATCTAAACTCCCCTCTGTCTGGAGATCAGGGGGCGGGGCCACCAGCCATGTGACCATTTTCTCCGAGGGCAACCCACTGAGTTCTACCACCTCTTTTCCCAGAAATACCCTGTATTCTACTAACAAGACTAAGTATCAATGCAGTTATTGTTAATTTTATTGATAAAAACGGGCAGTGTCTCTTGAACAAACTTAGGTGGCACATTTCTGTCGGAAATAATTTGATCACTTTAAAACGAGCAAGCAATTTCAAGACTTGTTGTCCACCTATGTGCTACGTCAGTCTGAGTTCTGACAAATAACACACAGGCACCATCTCTTGGTTGGAATGGCCACAACGTTATTGATTACAGCTGGAAAGGAAAAGGACTCAGTCAGGCAGAGAGAACAAAACGTCAGTGGCTCAGTGGAAAAGCATCTGCTTTGCATGCCAAAGGTTGCCAGTTCATTCCCCAACATCTCTAGATGAAGGTTCAGGTAACATGAAAGTCTTCTGCTGGGGCCCCTGGAGGGCCAGGGCCTATCCAGAAGACAATAGTGATCATGGAAAATTAAGGGCCTAATCAGCATAAGGCAGCTTTCAGTGTTCATTTCACATCGGAAGGGCCTTACCACCAGGGGGCGCTCTTTGAGCAGACAGTGAAAGATGAAGGATTGCAGAATGTGGCAGGGCTTTGTCTGTTTTGTTACTGGCCACCTTTACAAACCCATACCATCTGATCCAGCTCGGATTCAGGAATTCTCTATTATGCCAAGTCCAATGCTTTGAACAGTTTTTAAAAAGGAGATGTAGGTCTGACTGCAATATTGTGTCAGCTTATGAGCACTTTGTGGTATTTGAAAAGTGGGGGAATGGCCGCCATGGGGTATTGGGCCCAATATCAGAACACTGAGAGGTTGTAGCAAACCATTGGCTCCAGTTTAGACTGAGTCCCTTCACCCTCAGACTCCTGGACTGCCCTTCTATAAGCTTGTCTTTCTCCTTGCTGTACCCATGTAATCCTTATGGTTAAAGAAATCATGCAGATCCTTTAGGCAGGTCAAGATGCCAGGAGGCCAACATAGAGCCTAATGACTGAGGACCTGAGCTGTGAACTGGAAACGACCCTAATTCAGAAACACATTGCCTATGAATTCTCAGGTGGCCATACTGCTCCATCCTTGAAGCAATGGCTCTGAGAAGGCACAGAGTGCATATTGCCACCCCACTCCCACCCCATAATTGATTTAACTCTTTTCCAGCAGTCCCAGAAAGAAATTACAAAGTCCATGGCTCTGAGAACCCCAGAAAGAGGCTTCGGGACGAAATGACTTCCTCTGTCTGCTCGGGGTATTTCACAGTTGTGTGGACTCTGGCTTGTGAGCACAGCTTCTCCCGCGCTGTCATTAAGCAGCCCTGGATGCAATCGCCCACCAGCACAAGACAGGGTTCCCAGGTGAGGCCTAGAGATATCCTGGAATTACAACTGATGTCCAGGCTACAGGGATGAGTTCCGTGAGAGAAAATGGGTGCTTTGGAGGATGGACTATGACATGATACCCCACTCAGGTCCTTCCTTCCCCAACACCTGTCCCCCTCAGGCTTCACCCACAGATCTCCAGGAATTTCCCAGCCCAGAGTTGGTAATCCTTAGACCATACACACACAACCACACCTATGTTATCTGGCAACAAGGAAATGCGTCCACATCGCTAGTTCAACAAGCATGACAGATTGAACCTACTCAAAAAGAGTCCAGTAGCACCTGATACAGTCTCTGTATCAGGCATCTGAAGAAGAGAACTTGATTCTCGAAAGCTTATGCTAAAATAAAATTGGTTAGTCTTAAAGGTGCTACTGGACTCTTTTTGATTTTGCTACCACAGACTAACACGGCTAACTTCTCTGCATCTATGAACCTACTCAGTTCTCTTCAGGAACTGACCAAACAACCCTGGGTGACTGAGACAGCCTGAAAGAAGAATGGTCAAGATCAGTAGCCCTGTTAGAGCCAAGCTACAAGTGACGAATGACACTTGCCTGGCAAGTGAACAGACTCACGTGTATTCCTCCCTGTTCACTTGCCATTCACTTGCAGATGCGACTTAAACCGGGGGAAAAGAAAGAAAAGGTTTTCTGGTTGTGAATGAGTCCATGGGGGGGCGGAGCCGAGACAGCGCCCCGCGACAGCCAATGGGATGAAGCCCAACCTTCCAAGGGAAGCGACTGAAGGGAGGAACGACGAAGCTGGCCCAATTCAAAGCGAAACTAACGGCGCTTGGTGCGCACTCGCTCCTGGGAAACACCGGTGCAAAGCGGCTCTGCAGGGCGCAGATAGGAAGAGGCGCGGCCTATTCTACGCGTGTTTAATGGGGACGGGAGGAAGTCCTCGGCAGGCACAAGATCATGTACTTATCGGGTCTCTTCCATTACGACGCAAGCACGAGGTGGATGAAAATCTGCTAAAAAGAAGGCGGTTACTGCGGCGGTAATCGAGGAATAATGCGACCCTTTCTATTAAAAAATACTACTGCCTAGTCCAAACTGTAATCTGTCTTGAAACTGGGTGAGAAGGCGGACTATAAATAAAGAGGGATGTAATAAAGAACGTGCAAATGTTGCTTCTTTCATTAGTCCGGGATGGGGGTGGGTAAAGGGGGAGACACCGAGGCGGGATTGCCGGCAGCGATCAAGATGTTTCCTCCTCCGCAGAGCCACCGATCGGGACTCTCGAGTCTCCCTACTGTGACCTTGGGCGGCCTGCTTAGAGAAGAGGGTCGCCGCCCGGAGGGGAGCAGAACTCGTTTCTCAGCGACGAAGGTGAACCGAGGCTTGTCTGGAAGGGCAGACACGTGGTCAAAAAACACGTCGGTAAGGCATCTTCCTTCCTCTGAGTTTCAGATTGCGCATTTTTTCCCGGGGAACATACAGTTGGAAGAGTTAGAAGCAGGTTGCAGAAGGGCTGGGTCATTTCACCGTTTGGTGAGAATAGTTTCAGGTAAGTAGCTGCGTTAGTCGGTAGATTTCTTTTCATGGCATTTGGCACCCACATCCAGGGGTGAGGATCTTCTGAATTAAATCCCTGTGGCAGGGAAAGAATTTTAGCTATACAGCACTGACCTCCACCACTCCTTTATACGCTCCGGCTCCTTAGCCTTAGCAATTTGTCACAAACCCTCCTTTCTACCCTTTAGTAGGTAAGAAGAGTTGTTTGGAGTCAGTCCAAAAGAATTACGATGATTCCCTGCCAGGTCAGATCCGTGGTCCATACAGTTGCCTTTTAGAAATGAGGTCTACTGCTTCTGGATGGGGAGGATCCATTTTCTTTCTAACACTAGTTATTACTGCTGAACCTGTCTTCTAATCCTCAAGTCTAGTGGCTATCACTACATGTGGTGGCAGTGAGTTCCAACATTCTATGTTTTTCTTCATACTTGATTGATTCTTGTTGAAGAAACTGGCGTAGAAGAACTTCTTGACTGCTTGTGTATCTTAGCTAGCAGGGATTTTTCTTTGAAGTTGGACTTACAATATACAACGTGTATACTGTAAGGTGCAGTTTAAAGGAAAGTGCTGCACAGCAGCACCTGAAAAGGATGTTGAAGTCGGGCATAGGGATGGAGGCCAATCACTGAAACTGCCCTCCCCATGTGGCTCTATTTATGCTATCTGGCACAGAGTTTCAGCTGGACAAGGACCCAGTCAGCTCAAAATGGGACTGAACAAATAGCCATCTTTTTTAATCTGCCTGTGCGGATTAATAAGAAATATTATTAATTCCACACTTTTGGGAGCATGAAGTAGTATCTGTGTACTTACACACACACTGCAACTAAACACTGACTGAGCTCTTGTTAGAACATGTTTAACATTTTGGGGTTTCGCACCTTTCCCATACAACTAAACTAATAGAAAAGACCAAACAGCTGTCAAGGGGAGTCGGAGAAAATGGTAGCAAGAGAGTTAGGGGGAAGGAGGGTTTGGAAGGGAACTTGGTAAATTGGATGAAAATGGAGCCTGATTCCTTCAGGCTGGTCTAGGTGGCCTTGTGGGTGGTAAAAACTTTTTGTATAGTGTCTTTTGTAGATATATTTGCAAAGAGCTGGGAGTAAACAGTGGACCTAGAGGATCACATTTCAAACGGGATGCAGGGAGCATTAAAGAGTATTTAAACAGAGGAGATAAAATAAGGGTTGTGATTGTATGAGAGGAAGCTTCCCCCTGCTAGGTCTTGAACACTGGCGGCAGAAAGACGTCACTGATGGGATCCCATCCACAATTTCTTTGCAGACGAGTGGGAAGAACGGTTTTGCAGAAGGCTCAGGTCAGGAAGATGAGCAAGGAACTGCATGGCTCCTCCTCCCCTTGTCACATAAACACGGTAGGCTATGAACTCTGCTCCCATTTCCCACGTGAAAATAAAGAATCCCCCCTTGGACTTAGCTGTGGATAAAATGCTTCCTCCCTCCAGGGCCTCGTGTCCTTCAAGGAGGTGGCCATCTACTTCACAGAGGAGGAGTGGGCTCTGCTGGATGCTGGCCAGAGAGCTCTTTACAGGGAAGTCATGCTGGAGAACTATGGGAACGTGGCCTCTCTGGGTAAGCCAGTATTTCACTAGTGTGTGGATGGTCCTGAATCCTTCAGGGAGTGTCCTGTGAAATCTTTGACAGAGATCCCCCTCTGTTCCTTATCTGTTACACTGAATTGTCTAATGTTTAAGGGGGCCCACTTGCCATCGGGCAAGCTGACACCCTGGCCAGTCCACCACTGCTAGTTAGTTTGTGCTGCTTTTCTTCCAAGAAGGATTTTGGACCTGCAAACCTGGCCTCATCTCCTGGCTGGAGGAAGTGGGTGAGACATTTGTGCAGGACTCTGAGGAAGCCAAGAACTCAGCAGGTATGTGCAGCTGGACCCTTCAGCATCTGAGAGTTGTGGTTCTGCCTTCATTCCACTTGGAATATGCTGAACTATCTACCATTGGTGGTTTCCTTCCAGCCAGTTCTGTGGATTCATGTCATTCCCTTCTATCTGACAGTAAACTTGACATGAAACCGTGTTCCCTTCCAACTTTGACTAACTTTGTAAGCTCAAGCATACTTCAATCAAGACTGAATTATTTCAGTCCATTCAAGCACCAAGACCACCTGTACTGGAACCTTCCATTCAGTTACCAAGGATTCCATCATTTGTTCTTGCTCCTGCACATTAATAAAGCAGGCTTGCTTAACAATAGAGAAAGGATTTCCGTTCATTATTGGTTCAAGTTCTTCATGTTAGCCGAATTAAATCTCAAAGCTCGGGCATCCAACAGTTTCCGGTTTTCATGTTTATTTGAGAAGTGGTCTTCACTATTTGTAGATGAAGGTACTGTCTTTAACTCCTGTGTGTCAGTGCAGGACTCAGTGAGCTATTACCACAGAAAATCAGAAGACAGGTGAGAGGAAGGAGGGGAGCGAGAGTTAAGGTAAAGGCAGAGCTCCAGCAAAGATGGAGGATGGGTTTTGCTGCCATGGAGGGGGCCACTTCTATGAAACTTGTCCTTCATGGAAAGCACGTCTGCCTAATAAAAGACATGAAACTAAAATGGAGATAAACATTCTCTTTCTCTTCACTAGTAATCTATAAAGGAATGAAGCATAATGTTTAGCCTACTGGCTGCTTTTCTTCTGGGATCTGAAAACCAACAACAGGCCACTATGCCCTTTCAACTAATCTCCCCTCCGTTTTGCTGTCTTTACTGATCATTAGAGACAGAGGTTTCTCACAGCCTGTTGCAGCAAGAATACATCACTTAGAACTCTTTCTGGAGGGCAATGCGCACGCGCTAGCGTTTGGACGCCTTGTCTCCACTCTCCCGAGGACATCCAAGTTAACAGCTTTAAAAGAATGTAAACTGCTGATTGAAACTGCTGAAACTGATTTATGAGACGTCTGGCACAACAAGAAGAAGCTTGGTGAAAAGAATAGGTGAGAGGATAACAGAACTTGTTTAGTTTTAAAAGGGAAGGGAGGACGAGCCGAGACAGATAACATGGCGGCTACTGTGAAAGGCTTATCAGAACAACTGGCACAATTTCAAGCACTAATGCTTGACTCCCAGACCAAAATACAAACTTCTTTAACTGAGCTAACAGCAGAAATGAGAAATTTGGGCTCAGAGGTTAAATTGGTGGCAGGCATTGCATCGGAAGCCAAGGCTCTTGCGCAACAGAACAAAGTGGAGATTGACTCATTGAAAAAACAATACGTAGACTTATCCGACCGTAATAGGAGGGGGAACATTATTTTCTTTGGTATTTCTGAAGAAGTTAAAGCATGTGATTTAGAGCGGACCCTGGTGGGATGGTTATCACAACAGGAGCTGGAAATAGAAGAAGAAGATATTGAACGTGCCCACAGACTCCAAACAAGAAGAATGGGGGGGGAACCGCGCCCGGTGATAATGAAGCTTGTGAGGGAGAAGTTACAGCAGAGGATATTCAAAACACTCAAGAAAAATAAAGAGCTGACATTTAAAGGCAGAAGGGTTTATGTGAAGGAAGATTTTTGCAAAGAAACGCTTTATCAAAGGACTCAAATGAAACCTTTTGCACAGAAACTTAACCAAAGCAACATTAAATTCAGCTGGGCGTACCCAGCATCCCTGGTTATTTACCAAGAGGGGAGGAGGCTTTGTGCGAGGAACCCTGAAGAGGCACGGGACCTATTAGAAACTTTGGGAGTAAATGTGAGGAATACTGAGTCAATCCCGATGGATGAAACGCATCAACCTCGGCCACAGCAACCGGACTCTGAGGAAGGTCCATCTAACCGTCAGGACAAGAGGCCAAGACTGTCTCGAGACTGAGACATATTAAGGGAAGTATACAAACAAAATTAAAATAGTATTAAAATGGTTATTAATATAACTCGGGGAGTGGAGGGTGCGCTTACCCCAGATGTGTAGAGAAGGGATGAGTACTCATCCCCAGCTCATGGCTCTACACAAGGGAAGGGGAGGGGGAGGGAGGGGGAAGGGAAGTTGGGTATACAAAGGGGAATATCAAACTAAATATCGGGCCAGGGGAACAAAGGGAAGGTAAATCTGAGTTTGAAAATGGATAAAACGCTACAGGTGCTGACACTGAACGTCAATGGTCTGGGTTCGGATTTAAAAAGGTATAAACTTCTTAGATTCCTTAAACAACAGAATATAGATATAGCATGGCTCCAGGAAACACATAAATCAAAGAAAGATAAAAGACCTTTATTCAGAGACCCTAATTGGGGGATCTTGGCAGAGGCACGTGGATCATCAAAATCAAGAGGTGTGGCAATTCTGGCTCACAAGAGGAATGATATAAGAGTAATAGAAGTGATAAGAGATGCTGAAGGGAGGTTCATAATGGTTAAATGCCTGGTTGAAAATAGATTAACAACATTGATAAACATATATGCTCCAAATATGGGACAGAAAACCTTTTTATTAAAGGTATTAAAAAAAGCGCGTAGCTTCTCTGAAGGAGAGGTAATTTTGGCAGGAGATTTAAATAAGGATTTTAATAAAGATAACATAATTAATTGGAAACAATGGGATTTGACTGAAGTACACAAAGTTCTTAACCTAGTGCCCAAACCCACATATTTTTCAAGTAGACATAAAACCACCTCATGTTTAGACTATGTACTTATAAATAGAATGAGTACCTGGGAGGTAAAAAGAGTAACCACCCATCCAACATGGATTTCAGACCACGCCCCGGTAAGTGTAGAAATAATACTAATGCATAAACAAGTTAGAAGACCATGGAGATACAACAACATGATTATGGCTAGGGAGGAGGACAAGCGATATATTACGGATCAAATAAAGCTATACTTCAAAGAGAACAGAGGAACAGTGGAGACAAATACACTATGGGATGCGGCTAAGGCGGTAATTAGAGGGCAATGTATTATGAAAGAAAAGGAGATAAGGAAAAAATGGCATGCCGATAGGGAAGGGAAACTACAGGAATTAAGTAAGTTGCAAGAGGACCAAATAAAGAAATTTTGCCCCAATAGACATAAATTAATTAGGGAACTGCGGAAAAAACTGGATGTTCTTGACTCCATGGCATTATGGAAAAAGCAGGTTATGGTAAAAAACGAATACCAGAGAAATACACTTAATTCAGCCAAGAGATTAGCAAATTACCTGAGAAGGGAAAAGGAGAGACAAAGGGTGAGGAGTATTAAGATAAATAAAAAGGTGACACAGAATCCAGAGGAGATAAAAGGAGCATTTGAGAAATTTTATAAAAGTTTATATGAGGAAAAAGAGGTGAAGGAATTTGAGGAAGAGATAGGGACAGTGTTAACGGAAACTGAACGAAGGAGGCTTGAGGAGGATGTAAAGTGTCAAGAGATTGAGCAGGCGATAGGTAGCTTAAAGATAGGTAGATCTCCAGGGTTAGATGGTTTTTCAGCTGAATTTTATAGGGAAATGAAAGAGGTATTGATCCCTGAATTACAAGAAGTATTTAATAATATACTAAAAGGAGGAAAGGCCCCGGATACCTGGAGGAAAGCAGAAATAACGGTGATTTTGAAACCTAAGAGAGACCCCCAAGAAGTGGGTTCATATAGACCGATTAGCCTGCTGAATCAGGATTATAAACTCTTTGCCAAAATATTGGCAAATAGACTTAAGAATATTATTCAGAAAGTGATAAAAGAGGATCAATACGGTTTTATGGAGGGTAGAAACATTGCACACCCAATAAGAAATTTAATCAATGTCTTGTGTCATAGTAAATTTAGGAAACTGGCTTTATTAAAATTAGATGTTTATAAAGCTTTTGATACACTGTCATATCAATTTTTATGGACAGTTATGGCCAAATATGGAATTAGTCAATCAATTATACAAGTATTCCAGGAAATATATAGAGAAGGCACAGCGGTAGTTAGACTCAATGGGGAACATACCTCACAATTCTCAATTCAGAGAGGAGTTAGGCAAGGATGTCCGCTTTCCCCGTTCCTCTTCATAATGGCTATAGAACAACTAGCTCAACGCATTAGGAACTCTGGGAGGATAGAGGGATGTCAAATAGGCAAGGAAGAAATTAAATTAAACTTATTTGCAGATGACCTGATCATAGTTATATCTAATCCGAAAGAGGGAGTCAAAGAGACAAAAATTATATTAGAAGACTTTGAGTTAAACTCAGGATTAAAAGTTAATATGGCAAAATCAGAGATAATGTATATTAATGTGAGGATGGAAGAAAGGAAAGCGATACATAAATGGACAGGAATAGGTTTAGGGGTCAAGAAATTCAGATATTTAGGGATAGATATAGTTAAAAATGTTAATAAGATGGTAGAGAGGAATTATAATCGGACGTGGAACACAATATTGAAAGAAATGAGGAGGTGGGGCAAGAAGACATTAAGCATAACAGCTAGGATTAATATAGTGAAAATGTTCTGGACCCCAAAGTTATTATATTTGTTTCAAACGATACCTTTAGAAATCAATAGACAAAAAATTAACAGTTGGAATGCGAGAATAAAAGAATGGGTCTTTGGCAGTAAAAAAAGTAGGGTTTCTAGATATTTCATATATGCTCATAGATCTGACATGGGATGGGGTGTCCCAGAACTGGGAAATTATTATGAAGCATTTCAAATAAAAACATTAATGGAAATAGGGGAGAGAAGTGAACAAAAATGGGTTAGAATCGAGAATGAGGCAAATAAAGGGGTTGGAAGATTTGGAGTATTTACAGGAGGAAAGTTTAAATACAGTATGTTAGAACCGGGACCGAGAAAAACAGCATTAATGATTTGGAGGAAATGGCAACCGAAATGGTTAAAGGGAGTATCTAAACAAGTATTATTAGAAGCATTGGATGAGGAGGAGGAAGATGAGAAGTGGTGGAGATTACTTAAACAGAAAGGGTACACTAGATTGCAAGATATACTATGTGGGCAGTCACTTAAACCATTACAAACATTACATGATGAAATAGGAAGGCAATATTGGTTGAAGCTAATAGGTTTACATAATAGACTTAAAAAGATAATCGAAAATAGGACTCTGACGGCGGGGGAACCAATGGAGGAGTTATTAAAGGTGATGATAAACACAAAAAGAGGATTAGCAGGCAAGATATATAGAAGGATGATGTCTGATAAAGATCGGACAAGAACCCTCCTTCAGGGGAAGTGGAGCGTAGAAATTAGTCTAGCGGATAGAAGGGTTGACAGAATTATAAAAGGTATACAGGAGATAAAAGTGCATAAATTCAGAGAGCTGGAATTGAAATTCTACACGAAGTGGTATAGAACCCCGGCTATATTAGCTAATATGTTCTCAAGACTAAGTTCAAACTGTTGGCACTGCAGAAATGGGAAAGGATGGTACTCCCATATGTGGTGGGAGTGTGCAGAAGTTAAAGCTTTTTGGGAGAAGGTAACAGAGCAACTTTATAAGTTCTTCGCAATAAGACCAAAGATAGACCCAGAATTGATGCTAGGTAGTACTTTAGGTCATAAAGATATCAGAAAAGAAGGACAGGACTTATTTAAAGCAATGGTGCTAGCCGGTAAAGCAGTAATAGCATTTGGTTGGAAAGACAAAACTAAGTGGACGGAACTAAACTGGCAGGATTATTTATTTGAATACATTCAATCAGACATTATAGCCATAATTAATCAGGATGAGTCATGGGAATTAAGAATAGGAAAGATTAAGGAAAAATGGCATTTATATTTAAAATGGGTCATGGAGGGTCAACAACGGGACGTTCGGTGGAAGCTCCTAAGCTTGTGCCCCTGGCTAGAAAGGATGAGTAGCTAAAGGGAGGGCGGGAGGGATAAGGGTATGGGGGAAAAAAAAAAAGAGAAAAAGAAAAGGAAAAAAATAAAAAAAAGAAAAAAAACCTAACAAAAGGAGGTGCTAGAATATCCACCTCTTTTTTTCGTTGTATTTTGCACTGAACATACAGCCTAGTGAAGATTTCTAGAGGACTCAAAAGCTTACTCACAATTTTGTGATATTTGGTTTGTGTTAATAAAAGTGACCATCATTTCATTGTATGGGACTTTAACAAAAAGAGTAAATGATATCAGGTGAAGTTCTTCACTGTTAGGAAATGGCTGAATATTTTAAGTGACTTCTGTTTTAGAAGAACTGCTTCATTTAGATCTGTAATTCAAAATTGTTTTTTTTTAATTACTTTATAGCAAACATGGGTAAAGGGATCCTCCATCCAGAGTGAAAAAAATTCAGTGCCAATGACTGGCATGCTACTCAGCAAGATGGAAAGAGCATGCTTTTATCTGGCTGGCTGGCTGCAAGGAAAGAGAAAACCTGAGGAGGAAGAGGAGAATTCACCCAACTTTGTGACATGTTGCATGTAGTATTTCACTTATAGTGTATGGCCTATGGGCTGTTAAATTTGAATAAACTGAAACTAAACTGCAAAAAAAAAAAAGAATATTTTCTTTTAATATTCCATTTATCTATTTGTTAAATCTATCTTCAGATGTAATGTGGAACATTTTCTCTTGTTGTTATGGCTATAATACTATTGTTAATGTTAATTTGCTTAATACTAATAAAAATATTTAAAAAAAAAAAACTTAGAACTCTTTCTGCTAGGTAGTAATTGTTCCTGTTCCTAGGGTATTTATTGGTTCTCTCTTTGTATTCTAGCAGGAAATGAAGGGGAACCAAATGCAGTGAATGTGGGAAAAGAAAAGGATATGGAAGAAGAAGAGAATCAAAGCAGGCCAGGTAACCAGAAACAGAACAAGAAATCATCTACCTTTCAAGGCAAGGATCTCCAGGCAGTCCTATTTGAAGAAAAAATAAAGAAAGGAAAAGGAAGGAATAAGAAAAGGAAAAGTTCTGGCTGCAAGTTTAGTGTTAAGAGAAACCAGGGAATTTACACTGAGGAGAACCTGTACAAATGCTTTCAGTGTGGGAAGAGCTTCACACGCAGCACAAGCATTACTCGTCACCAAAGGAGTCACACAGGGGAGAAACCATATGAATGCTTGGAGTGTGGGAAAAGCTTCACACAGAGCACACACCTTACTCGTCATCAAATGATACATATAGGAGAGAAACCATATGAATGCTTGGAGTGTAGGAAGAGCTTCACACAGAGCACACACCTTACTCGTCACCAAAGGAGTCACACAGGAGAGAAACTATATGAATGCTTGGAGTGTAGGAAGAGCTTTACACAGAGCACACACCTTACTCGTCACCAAAGGAGTCACACAGGAGAGAAACCATATGAATGCTTGGAGTGTGGGAAAAGCTTCAGATGCAACATGAACCTTACTCGTCACCAAAGGAGTCACACAGGAGAGAAACCATATGAATGCTTGGAGTGTGGGAAAAGCTTCACACGCAGGGCAAATCTTACTTGTCACCAAAAGTGTCACTCTGGGGAGAAACTGTTTAAATGCTTGGAGACTGGAGTTTCACTTACAAGTCAAGCATTATCCCACACCAAAAGATTGACATGGGAGAAAACTTACCAGTGCTCAGAGTCTGAAAAGAGGTTTAGTTGGAGATCAGACCTTGTGCCCCTTAAGAGAATCCACACTGGAGAGAAACCATATAAATGTTTGCTGTGTAGGAAGTGCTTCAGTGAAAAAAGAAGACTTACTTCACACCAAAGACTCCACTTAATAAATTAATCCGATTCTCACACAAGTTGCATCTGTTATCCTTTCTGACATTACAGTGTCATAAAACTCATATAGGTGTTCTGTTTAGATATCTGGGGAAGTACATAATATTACAGTAGAAACAGGAAGATGAAAAGTGATAATAGGCAGCAAAAAAGTGTCAAGTAGCTTCTCTGAGTTAAATTGTAAGAAGTGATACTATGTGATGCTTTCTAGAAATACCTTTTTTTTTAGATCATAGCTACATTAAGCTAATTAAAGTATGTTAGTGGTTAGAGAGCCAGCAGAGTGTAGTAGTTGGAGGGCTAGGATAGAATCTGGGATACCCAGGTTCAGCTCCCCACTCTGCCATAGAAGCTTACTGGGTGACTTAGGACTAGTCACACACCCTCAGTCTAACTTACCTTATGGGGTGATGTGAGTAGCTTTCAGTCCCCATTGGGGAGAACTGGGATAGAAATGGAGTAAATAAATAAATTGATTTCATTTATGGTTGCCAAACTGGCAGCATCAGTGATGGAACTGGAACATGTACTTAGCAATGAATATTGGCTGGGACAAGTCTGGTTATTTAATACTAACGAATATATGAACCGTTCATAGTAGTAATATTCAGGAGCTTGAGAACCACATGTTTTTCTGATATTTCACATGCAGTTCTGAGCACTATTCCCCAGTGCACTATTCCTGGATCTATCTGCAGCCTTTGACACAGTAGATCATGCCATCCTGTTGAGGCATTTAGAAACAGAAGTGGGCATCAAAGGATGTGCCCTGGACTCGCTTAAATCGTTTCTCATGGAATGGACTGAAAGGGTGGCCATTGGAAATCTGCTATCTCCAGAATGGGAACTATTTTGCAGGGTTCCGCAGAGCGTAATCTTATGTTATTCAACCGCTACATAAAGCCTTTAGGAGAACTCATTCACAGCTAGGAAGTTGGGTGTCACCAATATACAGATGACACCCAACTCTATATCTCGTTATCTAGGATGCAATAGAAATCTTGGATTGCTGCCTGACAGCCATGGTGTATTGTAGGGAGGGGGTCTCAAATGCTTCACTAGTGAGTTAGGGACTGTAGACTTCAGCACTATGTTGCCTTGCATATTATCTGTTGCTTTAAATATGTACTCCTATGCACTACCTGTGCTTTATGTTTGCTTTATGTTGTCTGATGTCAATCCTAGAAGGGATTATGTTCTGTTTCAGTATTTTCTTCTATTTTGTATTGAATTCTTCTAATGCTGTGTCTTTTGAACTTGTATCTATTTACCCTATGGCATTGTTTATGGAAATGTCCTTGATACCGTATGGGAATGTACTTGATACGGATTGTACTAATCTCATACTCTGTAATCTGTCTTTCAGCCTCAGTGAGAAAGGTGCGCTATAAGTGACATAAATAAGTAAAATAAATACTTACAAGAAAATAGGCAAGACTCTTGCTCTGTGGGGCTGGCAGTTGGCATGTAGCTCCCACCTTGAAACAGCCATTGCTGGAGGAATGTGTAAGCTAGGAGCCTCCCTGAGGTGCAAACCTCATACCTAATAAGGGTGAAATGTGGGGATGGGAGGAAGTTCAGTGAAGACGTTTGTATAGTGGCAGAGCGGGGATTCAAACCTGGGCCTCCCAGTTCCTAGTCTAACACTTGATCACTACATCATAGGGCCATCTTGTAAAAAGCTACTCGGATGTTTTTGTAAAGGATCAAGGACTGTACACTATACTACTCAGTACTTTATATCAATGTAGATATTCTCCTAATGGTAAGTTTCTGCATTGTTAATGTGTCATGTTTAATTATGCTGTTTCAACTATCATCTCTGTATTTTTGATTTGTTTTAAAATTTCTGTCATGCATACCCTAATGGATTTGTTCATTGAATGTCCTATCTATTTCTTGTATTGACTTGCACTGTATAATCCACCTCAGTGAGAAAGACAAGTGATAAATAAATATTTCTGTACTAAAGATAAAAACAGGATCTGTGAGAGCTTTTATTTCCTCAGGAACAAACACGCTTCCACCCAACTTTCCTATCCTGGCATTCCTTTCCACTTCTTGCTGCCTTCCACAATGATGATGTGTCTGATAAAGTGACTTCTGGGATAAATGTTAGCATCCAAAGCACCACGGAAATAAACTGTGCCACAGGGTCCCCGTTAATTTGATAAGCAGCTTTGTGGCTGCTTACCAGCCCTCTAGCTCTCTCCTCCCATAATATGTAATGATAGTTTGTGTACTGAATAAGGAATAATGCTTCCTGCCAAGGGGGTTGCAGCAATAATAGATGAAGCTTCTGAGACAGGCTGGGATTCAAACTTGCGGCCATTAGATCCTAGTTGAGCGCTCGAATCACTGTGCCACACAGGCTCTCATAGGTCAGGGAAGCTGTTTAAAAACCCTTTGTTGTGTTACCGGGGGTGGGGGGATATTTTCCACACTCACTCTCTGTGCTGCCTGCCCTTCCTGACTTCTCATGAGTAAACCTTACTCCATTTTTGGCACTACAGGTGCCATCATCCTGAAGCTTAGGGGCCACGTGTGACATGTCTGGTTTTATTTTGTGATGAGTGATGCCTACCAGGGCTGCTTAATGACAGCACGGGAGAAACTGCTCACAAGCCAGAGTCCCCACAACTGTGAAATACCCCGAGCGGACAGAAGTCATTTCGTCCCGAAGCCTCTTTCTGGGGTTCTCAGAGTCATGAGCTTTGTATTTTCTTTCTGGGACTGCTGGAAAGGAAAAAGGACTCAGTCAGGCAGAGAAAAAACATCTGTGGCTCCATGGAAAAGCATCTGCTTTGCATGCCGAAGACTGCCAGTTCATTCCCCCACATTTCTAGATGAGGGTCCAGGTAATGTGAAAGTCCTCTGCTGGGGCCCCTGGAGCGCCAGGGCCTATGCAGAAGACAATAGTGATCATGGAAAATTAAGGGCCTGAATTAGAATAATGCAGCTGCATGTGTTCATCTTACATGTGGCCAGCTTCATCACTAGGGAGAGCTCTTCAATCTCCATGGCTTCCCAACTGAGCCGTCAGTGAAAGAGGAAGGACTGCAAAATGTCAGGGTGTGCGTGCGAATGTGCGCTTATCAGAGCCAAGCTACAAGTGACGCCTGACACAGGTTGGACACTTGTCAGCTTCCCTCAAGTTTTGATGGGAAATGTAGGCATCCTGGTCTTGCAGCTGTAATGGAGAGCCAAGCTGTAAAACCAGGACACCCACATTTCCCATCAAAACTTGAGGGAAGCTGGCATGTGTCCAACCTGTGTCAGGCGTCACTTGTAGCTTGGCTCTCAGTATCACTTTGCATATCAGTAGTGGCTACTCACACCTGGCAAAAAGAAAGTTTTCTGGTTGTGAAAGGGTCAGTGTGAGAGTGCAGTCAGGAAAGCAACAGCCAATAGGATGAAACCGAACCTCCCAAGGGAGGCGAATGGAGGAAGGAATATCGGAGCTGGACCCATTCAAAGCGAAACTGGAGGCACCTTGCACGCCTTGGAAACACCGCTCTCCAGAGGACAGATAGGAAGAGGCACCCCCGAACCTACGTGTGTCTAATCGGGAGTAAATCTAATGGAAATTGAACTACCTCCACATAAGTAGGCGCTAGATCAGGATCTGTCACGTCTCTTGCATTAACCTAAAACCACAAGGTGGATGGAGATCTGCTAATAAGGCTGTTACTGGGGCGGTTATTGAGGAAAACTATGAACTTTTCTATTAAAAATCATACCTAATCAAGATTGTGATTTGCCCTAAAACTGAGTGAGAAGGAGGACTATAAAGAAACAACCTGCAAACTCCTATCCTTCCTAAGGCGGCGTGGGGGTGGGATGGACCCCACGGGGGGGGGGGCAATGAGCCGCGATTGCCGGCAGGGATCAAGGCCTCGCCTCCCCTCCCCCACAGCGGCGCCCAGTTGGACCTCTCGAGTCTCCTCCCTGCGCACTTCGGGGCTGCGAGCTTGGAGAGGGAGGTCGCCGCCTGGCGAGGAGGAGCGGGGAAAGCGAGCCGAGGCTTGTCTGGAAGGGCAGAAACAGGATCAGGAAGCACGTCGGGAAGGCACCTTCCTTCCGCCGGGTTTCAGACCGCCTTTTCCCCCTTCTCTCCGGATGCGTTAGCATCCGGTTGCAGCAGGACCGAATTATTTCCTAGGTCGGGAATTGACGAGCTGGCGAGGCGTTCGCCAGAATCTCGGGGCTGGAAGGGTTGGGGTCGAGATCACCAGAGCATTTAGTGGAGGCTTTGTACGGTAGGAAGCGTTTTAACCGCGTCTTCTATGGGGGGAGTTTGGGGGCTGCATGCACGAGTGTTGCTCTGCCCTCCCTCCCAGCTTGGGAACGGAGCCCTTGGAGGACATGAAAGGAAGGCTCCAGGGAGGTTTTTTGAAGACATTTCCCTTCCCTCGCTTGTGCAGAAATTCTCCCGCTCAGACGCAGGCTTTATGTCTGTTTTGCCAGGACTTGCCCCGCTCCCTGGGAAGGAGGGTGTGTGTGTTCTGCCTCCCTCCAGCCATTTTTGCTGTGCTGAAACGCCCCTCCGCCTTCCAGGCGCCTCTCTGAACCCTCAGTCAGCATTCAAAGGTACACTGCCTCAGAATGTGGAGGTTCCATTTATGGATATGGATTTACAGCCCGTCTCCCATACTCTGGCCCAGAATTTAGTCAGAGCTCCAGGTGCTTTTGAAAGTAGACAAGAGAGGCCAGCAGAGACCATGGAATGCATCCTTGTTTACTGTTTGTGGCAAAGTTACTTTGGAGCTCCTCCACTTGGATTTTTTTAAAGACGTGGGACCATTTCACACAGCTATTCTAGACAACCCTGATTCAGATATAGGTGTGTACTTAGGAAGTCCTACATATCTAGTGAAGCTCTCCTATAACAAACCATTCAACTCCTGGCAAGAAATACAACTCAGAAATGTTATAGGTCTGTTAGCAGGTGTAGTACACAAGTTTAAAAATTATTAGACTCTCCTCCATTTTATCCTTCTGTTAATTGTTTATGCTTTAACATAACTTCATTAAAAGGAATATTAGAATACCGTCTCCTCATTTTCCATAAATCATGAAAGGCTCTTTAAAATAGCTTACTAGAAGTAAATTGTTTACAGGCAAGGAACATCTTCTAAGAAGATATTTCAGATCAATTCCGATTTTCCAAACAATATTCCAACAATGGCTCTCGTTCTATCTGATAGATGGATGTTCCTGGGCCTGATATACCCTCCTTTGGGGTAGGGGAGATAGTTAAGAAAGCAGTCTTCCTGCCTACCTTAGATTTGGCCCAGTTTGGAGAAAGCCCCCTCTATCTCCCAAATCCTCAGTGAGTATTCAGCTGTTCTTTCCAATAATTATGGAGCATCTGGTTCTGCCTGAAACAATCTTATCCAGAAGGTATTTTCAAGCCTTCCGCCCAGGGCTTCTAAAAGAAGCCGCAAAACCCAACATTGACCTCGGACTCTTGCCAGTGATATCCGGACTGAACAAATGGCTTACAGGGACATAAGGAACCACCCTCACCCTGTGCAAATCTGGTTGCACGCAGCAGTGGTTTTTGATGGATCAGGACTCAGGGGCCTACAGGCTTTTCTTGGCATTCCAGTTTCTGCTTGATTTAAATCTGCTGATGCTGCCTCGTCCAGTAGGTGCAGCAGTTTCCGCGTTCCTTTAGCTGAATTCCCAGATTTTCCTAAAGCCATTTCAAGAATGGCACACATTCATGAATAATAATATTTGATTTATATACCACCCTTCAGGACAACTTAACGCCCACACAGAGAGATTTACAAAGTATTATCCCCACAACAATAATCACCCTGTGAGGTGGGTGGGGCTGAGAGAGCTCCTAGAAGTTGTGACTGACCCAAGGTCACCCAGCTGGCTTCAAGTGAAGGAGTGGGGAATCAAACCCGGCTCTCCAGATTAGAGTCCCACACTCTTAACCACTACACCAAACTGGCTCTTGTTGCAACAAGTTTAGCATTCTGGGGTTTATCAGCTATCCCATGCAACAAAGCAAGCAGAAAAAAGCCAACAGAGCTGTCAAGGAGAGAGGGAGAAAATCGTGGCAAGAGGGTTAGGGGGAAGGAGGATCTGGGGAGAGGATATCATGAGAATGGAGCGTGATTCTTTCAGGCTTATAACTGTGGCCTTGTGGGCGGTAAGACTTTTTGTGAAGTTGAATCTTCTGTGGATGTATTTGCAGAGTGTTTGGGTAAACAGCTGACCTAGAGCATCATATTCCTAAAGGGATGTGGGGAACATTAAAAAGTATTTAGACAGAAGAGTTGAAATAAAAGTTGCAAATGTAAGAGAGAAATCTTCCCCCTGCCTTGTCTTGCTCACTAGCAGAAGGAAGACGTTGCTGATGGGATCCCATCCACAATTTATTTGCAGAGAAGAAATGGAAGCCGCTATTTTGCAGGAGGCTCAGGTCAGGAAGATGAGCAAGGAATGGCTTAGCCCCCCCTATCTTTGTCACATGAAGAAGGTAGGCTGTGAATGGTGCTCCCTTTACTCCTGTGAAAATAATTCCCCACCTGGACTTAGCTGTGGATAAAATGCTTCCTCCCTCCAGGGCCTCGTGTCCTTCAAGGAGGTGGCCATCTACTTCACAGAGGAGGAGTGGGCTCTGCTGCATCCTGGCCAGAGAGCTCTTTACAGGGAAGTCATGCTGGAGAACTATGGGAACGTGGCCTCTCTGGGTAAGCAAGTATTTCAGTAGTGTGTGGAAGGTCCTGAATCCTTTCGTGAGTGTCCTGTGAAATCTTTGACAGACATCCCCCTCTGTTCCTTAACTGTTCTCATGAATTCTCAATGCTTTAAGATCCCTGTAGAATGAATGGTTGTTATCCTAGACAGTCTGTAGCACAGATACAGTGTCAAAGACGTGTCTAAGCAGTTTGTTCTGCTTTTCCTCGCAGAAGGATCTTGGACCTGCAAACCTGGCCTCATCTCCTGGCTGGAGGAAGCGGGTGAGACGTTCAAGCAGGACTCCAAGGATATGAAGAGTACAGCAGGTATGTGTGACTGGACCCTTCAGCGTCTGAGAGCTGTGGTTCTGTGTTTATTTTACTTGGAAAATATTGAACTTGCATTCATTTCACTTGGAATATATTGAACTATCTGCCATTAGGGGTTTCCCGCCAGCCAGTTCTGTGGCTTCGTGTCATTCCCTTATATCTGAAAATAAACTTGACATGAATCTGCATCCCCTACAGCTTTGGCTAAGTGTGTAAGCTGAATTGTGCTTAAGTCAAGACTGAATATTTCCTCCTTCCTTAGGTGGCCTTTCTTGCTGCAAAAATGAGTCCATCTTTCTTTCTCCCAAACTAGATGAAGCCATGGAAGAGATCAAAGTGAAGCACTCTCCCCAGGAGGGCCTTAAGTCAGAAGGCACGCTGGAGTGTTTCCCAGGAGGATCCACAAACGACTTTTTCTTCCCAACAGAGCTGGTTAAAGGTGAGTTTTCTTCATAGTGACGTCAGCGAAACAGACCAAGCCTAACCTGGGACGACTCCTTCATTGTGAGAGAATTGTTGCCATGTTGAAAGATGCTGTGAAGGAACTTCATTACTCAAGGCAGGATGAGGCCCTATTAGGGAGCAAAGCATGCTGGAGTGGTGTAGTGGACAGGGTGACTGGCAGAGATTGCAGAGACCCAGGGATGGAGTCCTTAGTGCCTTGAAACTCGCCGAATGATTTGGGCTCAGTCATTCTCTTCAGCATAACCTATACCTCAGGGAAATTGTGAGGATGAAACGGAGGATAATCATAAAATATATGTTGTACTCCCAGGCTGCTTATTGCGGTACCCTCTAGAAAAGGCACTTTGTGCTTTTTATCCCCCTCCTGCACATTAATAAAACAGCCTTGCATAAGAGTAGAGCAAGGTCTTCGTGTTAGCCAAATCTAATCTCAAAGCTCTGGCACTCAAAGAGCCTCTGGGTTACCTATTTACTTGAGGAGTGGTCTTCACTATTTGCAGACACAGGTACTGTCTTTAACTCCTGTGTACCAGTACAGGACTCACTCAGCTACTATCACAGGAAATCAGGAGGCCTGAGAGAGGAAGGAGGGGAGCCAGAGTTAGGGTAAAGGTAGAGTTCCATCAAGATGCGTTTTGCTGCCATGGAAGGGGTGGCTTCTGCTATGAAGCTTGTCCTTCATAGAATGTACTTCCCAGTAAAATAAGTGGAACTGAAATGGAGAAAAGCATTCTATTTATCTTCCCTTGTAATCTGTAAAGAAATGAAGCAGTGTTTAGCCAACTGGCTGCTTTCCTTCTGGGAACTGAAAAGCAACAAGAGGCCACGATATCCCCACAACAGTTCTCCACTTCCCTCTCCTCCCCTTACAAAATGCCTTTGCTGATTGTTAGAGACAGGGGTTTCGCCAAGCCTCCTGCAGTAAGACTATGTCCCTTATAACTGGTGATAACCATTCCTTTTCCTTGGGTTTTGGGATTTTTTTCTGTTCTCCAGCAAATGAAAGGGAACCAAATGCACTGAATGTGGGCAAAGAAAATGATGTGAAGATGGACAAAGAGGCAGGGAATCAGTGCAGATCAGGCAACAAGAAACAGGACAAGGAATTAACTGCCTTTGAAGGCAGGGATCTCCAGGCAATCCTAATTGAAGAGAAAATAAAGGAAGGAATAAGAAGGAATAAGCAGTGTATGAATGGGAAAAGTTCCAGCTGCAAATCTAGCATTAAGAGAAACCAGAGAATAAACATGGGAGAGAAACTGTACAAATGCTTGGAGTGTGGGAAGAGCTTCAAATACAGTGCACAACTTGCTCCTCACCAAAGGATTCACAGAGGAGAGAAACCATATCAGTGCTTGGAATGTGGGAAGAGCTTCACGCGGAGCACAAGCCTTAATGATCACCAAAGGATTCACACAGGGGAGAAATCATATGAATGCTTGGAGTGTGGAAAGAGCTTCAAACAAAGCGCACACCTTACTCGTCACCAAAGGGTTCACACAGGGGAGAAACCATATGAATGCTTAGAGTGTGGGAAGAGATTCACCAGCACCACAAGCCTTAATTATCACCAAAGGATTCACAGAGGGGAGCAACCATATGAATGCTTGGAGTGTGGTAAGAGATTCAGATGCAGCACAAGCCTTAATGGTCACCAAAGGATTCACACAGGGGAGAAACCATATGAATGCTTGGAGTGTGGGAAGAGCTTTGGGTTCAGCACAAGCCTTAAGTATCACCAAAAGATTCACAGAGGGGAGAAACTATATGAATGCTTGGAGTGTGGAAAGAGCTTCACATGGAGCACACACTTTTTTTCTCATCAAAGGATTCATACAGGAGAGAAACCGTATCCATGCTTGGAATGTGGGAAGAGGTTCAGACGCAGCACACACCTTACTTCTCACCAAAGAATTCACACAGGGGAGAAACCGTATTCATGCTTGGAGTGTGGGAAGACCTTCAGATTCAGCACAAGCCTTAAGTATCACCAGAAGATCTTCCCAGAGGGGAGATGCCGTATTCATGCTTGGCATGTGGGAAGACCTTCAGATGCAGAAAACACCTTAATTGTCACCGAAGGATTCACACATTGGAGCAACAATATGAATGCTTAAGAGTGTGGAAAGAGTTTCATTCAGAGTATGTCCCTTACTTATCACCAAAGGATGCATTAAGAGGAGAAACAATATAAATGCTGGCAGTATGAGAATATTCATTCACAGCATAAGCCTTGTCCCGCACTGAAAGATTCACACAGGGGAGAGAGCTTCCCAGTGCTTAGAGTGTGGAAAAAGGTTCAGTTGGAGATCAAGCCTTGCTTCCCATCAGAGAACCTACACTGGAGAGAAACCATATAGATGTTTGCAATGTGGGAAGAGCTTCAGTTGGTACAGTAGTTTATCTTCACATGAAAGGATTCGCACGGGTGGTGGTGGGGAGAAACCATATAAAAGCTTCAGGTGTGGGAAGATCTTCAGTCAGAGAAGCAGCCTTACTTTACATCAAAGGGTTCACTTAATCAAGTAAATGAAGCTAATCTTAGTCTCACAAGGGTTGCATTTGTTATCCTTTCTGACATTCCAATGATTAAGTATCTGGGGAAGTGCATAAGACTATGGCAGTTTCCACACGTCTTTATCTGTTGCAAAAGTCACGGAACGAGGGCGTCTTCTTGGCGCGATTTCTGACATAATCGCACCACAATTCCAGAATCTTGGTGTGATGGCATCAGAAATTGCACTAGGAAAACACCCTTGTTCTGTGAGTTGAACAGTGGCATTTTTTTCCAGAGCAGGCATGTGGCTATTTTTGATTTTTTAAATGATGGAGGTTTAAGAGCAAAATCACCCTTAGTGTTGATCAGTTATCAGGTGTCCTGATCACTAAAATTTTCTCATTGCAACTTAAACTTATTTTCAAGAAGTTAAAAGGAAATTTCTTTTAAACTTTGTTTCATTGATATCTCACTCACCCCATGTTAGCCAATATTTAGAGAATATGTGGGAGAATTTTGGCTGTGGCTCATCTATGGTGGAGTTTTTCCATATTTTATCTCCCTATTCAACATTTAGGAAACTGGTAATTCAATCTGTTAATGAACTGTTGGGCTGTCATATACTCCTTGATCCCCAAGTTATTCTGTTGAACTGGCATATTGCCAGTTCAGACACAGAAGTGATCTTGAACCTACTTCCCTCTGTTATGTTGGCAATAGCCAAAATAGAACAGGACCGCAGTCCCCCGTGGGCTACCAGTCACTATAAGCAATCAAACCTTCAATGATATTTATAAAGGGCAGTGATATAAATATGTTTACTAATACAATAAATAATAAATATGGAATAAATATCAAAACTGAATAGCCACTAAATAGAATATCATGAATCAACATCAAGCAATGACCATACAAAATACAGAAGCATTGATACACTCCTAAAGAGACAGAAAATGTTTATATTTGTAGTTGAGAGAGTCTGAAGTATGGGATGTGAAATATGTTGTGTTTTTATGTTGTTATATTTTGAAAACCAGCATAATAGGATAAACAGTGCAAGAAAAGAAGCCTAAAAATGTTATAGGTGTTCCATTTAAAGCAAGATCTCTCTTCCATTTATAAAAATGTGTTCTTCAACATACCCTAGAAGTGTAGGCGCATTCTTCCCCCTCTGGCAGGCTGTTCCAACAGCTAGGAGTCATACAAATTATTGTGCCCCTTTGCAGAGTGGCCCCTTCAGACGACTTTGCTCAGATAAGTGCAGCAGCCACCATATCATGAGGGGCTTCATAAGTAGTAACTACCCCTACCCAAGGATAAGGACAATGGTTGGAAAGGGACTTGGCCCACGCATACTTCAGGGTGTATTTTTGTGTTCATGGAGTTAAGTTCCTTCTTGCTTTTGGAGTTTTAACTTCAGACTCTTTGATTTTGAACTGTCCCCTCCCTTAAAAATGGCCTGTGCGTAAAGGAAAGTAGTCAGACTTCGAGCATGTCTCTTGTGCAGCCTGCGTCCTGCTGTGTTACTTTTCTACCTGCAGGGTGTTGCAAGTGAGAGACTTTACACTGTCTTTTTGCCTCAGACTTCAGAGGGGGCCTTAGAAGCCGAGAGAGGGAAGGGTCAATACCTGTGTATCCTTTCTACTGCTCCACTGCTGTCCCTTTGAAGGGTAGATTGAGGTTCTATCTCAGGGAGTCTCCCTTTTTGGATCATTTTTTTTTCTCTTTTCCATCTTAACACCATGAGAACAGGCCTTGCTTCCTTTGCTCCTCTCTGTTCTAGCATAGCTGGCTAGAGTAAAATGCTATCTCTGCTTTGTCCTATCCTGAATGGAGCTCCTACAAATAAATAAAGGTGGAGTATGCAAATTACACCCATTCTGCAATCAACTCAATTGACGTATCCGTCAGTTACTAGACTCAGTTCAAGGTTTTGACTATTACATACAAAGCCCTCCATGGTCTTGGCCATTCATATCTGCGGGACCCCCTCTCCTGCTACATTCCACAAAGCTCACCTAAATAGGACCTTCTGGATGCCTGCTCTCTGGTGGCCCCCACCTTATGGAATGGCCTACCTGAAGAGGTCAGGAAAGCCTCATTGGCTTTCTGCAAGATATGCAAAACTGAATTATTTAGGAGGGCTTTTTTACTCAGGTTATTTATTTTCTGAACTTATACCCCACCTTTCTCCTCAATCGGGGCCCAAAACAGCTTACATCACTCTCCTCCACTTTATCCTCACAATAACTGTGTGAGATAGGTTCGGCCAGGGCTTTTTTTCTGGGAAAAGAGGTGGTGGAACTCACTGGGTTGCCCTCAGAGAAAATGGTCACATGGCTGGTGGCCCCGCCCCCTGATCTCCAGACAGAGGGGAGTTTAGATGGCCCTCTGTGCCGCTCAGCGGCGTGGAGGGCAATCTCAACTCCCCTCTGTCTGGAGATCGGGGCGGGGCCACCAGCCATGTGACCATTTTCAAGAGGTTCCGGAAGTCCGTTCCCCCGCATTCCCTCTGAAAAAACCCTGGGTTCGGCTGCGTGTATGATTGGCCCAAGGGCATCCAGTCAGCTTCCATGGCAGAGTGGTGAATCAAACTTGGATTTCCCAGTCCTAGGCTGACACTTTATTCACTGCATCATAGGGCAGTGCTATAAGAAACTGCTTAGATGTTTTGGTAATGGAACAAGGACTCTAGACTATACTACTGGGTACTATCTATCGATGTAGATATGCTCCTACTGGCTAGTTTCTGCATTGTTAAACGTGTCATGTTTAATTATGCTCTGCTTCAGCAAGATTTCATCTCTGTATCTGGATTTGTTTTCAAATTTCTGCAAGGCATACCCTATTGGATTTGTTTATTGAATTTCCCAGTTTTTGCTTGTATTGATTTGCACTGTATTATCAGCCTCAGTGAGGAAGGCAAATAAATAAAAATTTCTTTTGGAAAGATGGAAGTAGACTCCATGAGAGCTTTATTTCCTCAGCAGCAAACATGCTGATTCCATTGTAGCAAACACACTGTACTCAAAACAGTGAGAGGGCTGTCGCTGCAAAAAGAATCCAGTTTGTTTCCCTTTAGTGAAAGAACTGGCTAGCCTTTTATATCCCCCACCCGACTTTCCTAAATACTAGTACTGCCAAAAACAATAAGATACATTAAAGACACTGGAGAACATTTTAGGAATAAAAACAGGTCACTGTTTAAATTTTATTAACTTTTTCAACAAAAAATACTTTACAACACCAGTTTCTAGGGCCTACCACCACACCTAAAATACATAGTGTATTAGCATAGATAGCAGTGATGTACCAAGCTACAAAAGTTCTATAGAACAGATATTACCAATTAAATTTGATTCACTGGTTTGCGTAAAAACAGCTGGGAAAGGACGCTTCCCCTTAGCCCACCCTTGCCGCAAGCACCATACGACTTTTCATAGACTGCTAAACTTTGCCCCCAGCTTCTCTGGAAATTGATGGAAAGGAGAGAAAGTTGAGGTGCCGTCCATATATTGGTGAGCCTCACCCCAAATCCCAAGATGATCTCTTCCAGTGGTTTTGCGTAGATGTGAAAAAGCAGGGGAGACAAGGATTGTTTTTATTTTTATGTATTTTAAAGTTTGTTTTAATGTGTTTTAATAGTGTAATCCTATATGGGAAGGCCAAAAGTGCTTAAGAAGCCAATGAGCCTCCATGTTGGCGTATCCACCCCTATTATGCCAGTGTAAACCCTTGCACCAGCAGGCCAGGGCACATGGTAGTCCACTCACCAAGCCGTTTTGGGCTTAGGAACGTTCCCTGCAGTGGTGGAAAGTTACGCCATGAAAAATGACGGTATAACCCATAGGCGACCAGTGTAAGGGGAAAGTTGCTTCTGTCCCCACACACATCCCTGCCCAAGCAGCCCAGTGGCACATAGGATGCTGAATGCTGCAATGACCAATCTGCTCGTGCCTCCATGGCAGCTGAGCCCCTTCCCCAGCACTAGATCATTCCCCCCCCCACCCTACATAATCTCTGGCCAGGGTGCCCATGAACCCAGGTAAGTAGGGATGTGGCTGGAGGCTGTGCCCAAGACCTCTGCTGTGGGGACTTGGGATTGTGAGTTGGGAGGAAATGCACGTAATGCGCAGGGGGGCTTTGGGAAATGTGGGGTGTACCTTGTACTCGCGCATGGGAAGAGAGCCAAGTCCAGAATATCTGACTAACAACAACTCTCACAACTCTCACTCAAGTTCCTTTACAGGTAACCCATCCTGAGTCCTGGCTCAGGGAGGGGCTCAAGTGTACTGACAAATAAGAAGGAGCTATGGAACCAGCTGCCCCAGTTTTCATGTTTGCACCTCTTCCCCACTCCCCTCACATATGAGCTGGTGCCTCCTCCCAAACACAGGGGTCTGCAGTTGGAGCTGGGAGGGGGGGGTAGCCCCTGCCTTTGAAGCACCACGGCCCATGCCTACCAAAGAGGCAGTCACCCAGGGAGCCACGCTCAACAGAGCCGCCTTGGATGGGGTGGTAGAGATGCCAGCAGGCCATGTCCGGGCTGTCTATGGACTCTCACTCTCACTCCTCCCTTGGGCAGAGGAAAGAGCACCGCCATGGGTCACGGTGGCTGGGTGCTTGCTCACGTAAGTCCTCTGTGAGGGCTGCTTTGCATCCCTTCGACTTTCTCTCACAGGATCAGAGCTCCAAGCAGCAGAGGGAGCAGTGAACCAGCCTGATGCAGTTGAGGACCATTTTCTTGCTGGAAGGGCATTCATCACCTGGTTGCTGGCAGCACCTGCGATGATGGAGCTGCCGCCACCCCTCCCCCAGCCATGGACACTCCCAGGGCGTGGCAGACCTGGTTGTGGCTTGCGTAAGGCCAGGCCCCTCACCCTCGCCACACCTCTGTGTTTCTCTTTCAGGCTGTACGCAACCCATCAGGGAGGCTGAGGTACATGACTACCTTTCCAGCTCAGCCCCAGGAGCGGATCTCCAGTCAGTCCGCAACTCTACCTCCCCATAGGATGGTCACTGGCTGTGGGCTGGCAAGGACGGGATGGCCCCGAAGGTGCTCCAGGTGACTGTGTGGCTCTGCGGCCAAAAGGAGCAGGGGCCCAGTGGCACCTTGGAGGCTCCATCCCCATTTAGCTCTTCCTCCTCCCCTACGAATACACTGTAGGCAGCTGGGTGGGGCTTTGAGTGTCACCTCTGTGTGTCTGGCCTTGAAAAGATGTGAGGGAAATGTGGGATGGACTTTAGGAATATTGCTCTGGGGATGGGATGATGGCCCCTGGAGCAGTTTTTCTGGCCCTATTGGCTGGCATTCCGCTTGGGGGGACCTCTTCCCACTCATTCCAGCCCTGAAGCACAACTCTTGAGGTCCACTTTGCATTTTTCTAACATCTTTTCAATGCTGTAATGTATTCCAATGGGGCTAATACACCGAGCCTTCAGGCCTCTCCTGTTGTTTCCAAAAGACATTCTTGTCATTCATTTCAGTGCCTCACCCCCACCCCCACCCCACTTTCTCTGTGCACCTTCCTGGGCCAGCATGATAACATCATTTCCTGAAAGTGATGTCATCGTGTGGGCACAGGAGCCTGGCTGATTCTGCTCCAGCCAGCCTTACTGGTACTCTTGGCTGCCTGGACACTGTCCAGAGGGGTGGGCACTCGGGAGAACTTTTACCACAGGTTCCCAACCTGTTAGAAATTTTCTGCTGGAGGCCGTAATAGCAAGCCGCCTCCTGCTCAGACACCCCTTATCTTCTGTGTCATATTCTAGAGTAGGAAGTTTGCTGCTCCGCCAACCTCAGCCTCCCCAGTCTTAGGGTTGCCAACTCCTGCTTGGGAAATACCTGGAGATTTGGGGATGGAACCTGTGGACGGAATGGTTTAAGAAAAGAAGAAACCTCATTTCCAAAATATTGTTCTGTGTCTTCTACGTAATGGGGACAATGAGCCAAATTTACAAAAATTAGTTTCCAGGTTTGGCTTGATATAGTGGATTCTGGAAATCCAATCCAGCTGTCCATGTGTTTGCATGCTGTGAGTTTCTGCTCGGTTCTTCTCCGAGATCAGGGCAGCAGGCGGCAGGACATCGTCATTGTGGAGGGAAGGTGAAATGAGTCAATTGAAAATAAAGCCCTCCCTTGGAGGAGACGGGGAAAGACAACCGCGGGGAGGGGAGCAGTTCGAAGGCAACAGCATTTTCTTTCAAGCAATGGAAACTCAGGGGAGAACTGCCGCTCTGCTCCTTCCAGCCCTGGCGTAGAAGGAACGCGGGGAAAGCAAACTTTGGGGGCGGGCGGGCAAGGGTTGCGGCGGGAGGATGAACCCCGGAGTAGAATAAGCAGGTGTTTACATTTCTATTATTCTTTAGTGTCTTTAATGCTTGTCCGTTCAAGCCGATTCGGCTTTTACCCCCCCCCCCCAAAAAAAAACCCCTCGTGGCTGCCGGCGGGGAGGCAATGAGCAGGAACGTTTAGAAGTCCAATAAAACCTCACTTTGAAACTCTGCAGCTGCTTCTTACATCACACCAGACCATAATAGTAATAGTAATAAAACAACCAAGCCCCACCCCACCCCCGCGACAGCCAATTGGGAGGAAGCCCAACCTTCCAAGGGAGACGAATGGAGGAAGGAATGACGGACCCATTCAAAGAGAAACTCCTTGGGAACACCGGGGCAAAGCAGACATTCCCCTAGAAGGAAGAGGCGTGCCGGATTCGACGCGTGTCTAATCGGGAGCAAATCCTCTAATGAAAGTCGAGCGACTTCCACATGAGTAGGCGCTGGATCGAGCCCTTAGCAGATTCTGTCAAGTCTCCTGCATTAAGCGGAAAGCACGAGGTGGATGCAAACTTGCTAATAAGGTTGTTACTCCGGCGGTAATCGAGGAAATAATTTGACACTTTCTATTAAAAACCATACCTGGTCCAAATTGTAATCTGCCTGGAATCTAAGTGAGAGGCGGACTATAAACAACGTGCAATTTTTTGTGTCCTTGCTCAGGTCAGATTGGGATGCGATGGTTCCCCCTACTGGAGACAATGGACCGGGATGGCCAGCCGCGATTCCGCGCCCAAGACTTCCCCTCCCCCACAGCCAGAAGCGCCCAATTGGACCTCTCGAGTCTCCTCCCTGCGAACCTCGAGCCTGCCTGTTTAGAGGAGAGTGTCGACCCACTCACTTCTCAGGGGGGAAGACGAACTGCGGCTTGCCGGGAAGGGCAGAAACGTGGTCAGAAAGCACGTCGGTAAGGTATATATCTTCTGCTAGTTTCAAATTGCCTTCGACTGTCCCTCCTCTCCTGCGTTAGCATCAGGTTGCAGCAGGACTGGAGGATTTCCTAGTTCGGGGACTGAGGAGCTGGCGAGGTCTTCCCCGAAATCTCCAGGTCGGAAGAGTTGGCCTCGAGGGCACCAGAACGCTTGGGGGAGAATTTGCACGGCAGGAAGCATTTTCACCGCGGCGTCTATGGTGGGAGGTTTCGGGTGCGAGCATGGGTGTTCTCTGCACTCCCTGCCAGCCTGGGAAGGGGAACTGAGCCCTCGAAGGGCACGAAAGGGAGGTTCCTCTGAAGACATCCCCCCTCCATAGTTTGTGCTGAAATTCTCCCTCTCAGATGCGGTCTTTGTGTCTTTTTTGCTGGAACTTGCTCCTCTTCCTGGGGTGCTGGTGGGGTGTTCTGCCTCCCCGGAGCCATCTTTCCGGTGCTGAAACTCCCTTCGGCCTTCCAGAAACCCCTCTGAACCCTCGGTCAGCATTCAAGGGTAGAGTGCCTCAGATTATGGAGGTTCCATTGATGGACATGGATTCCCAGCCTGATAGCCATTCCTGGGCCCAGAATCTAGTCAGAGCACCAGAAAGTAGACGAGAGAGGCCATGAAATAGTTACATTGGAGCTCCTGCCCTTGCGTTTTTTTAAAGGCCTGGGACCGTTTGGACAGCTGTTCTAGATGACTCTGCCAGGCCTGATACAGATGTAGGCATGCGCTTCAGAAGCCCTTGAGAAGCTTTCCTATAATGGATCGTTCCACTCCTGGCAAGAGGCACACCTCAGAAATCTTATAGGTGTGTCAGCAGGTATAGTACACAAGTTAAAAAAAATAGATTCTCTTGCCTCCATTTTGTCTTTCTATTCATTGTTTATACTTTAACATCAATTCACTAAAAAGAATATTAGAATACCATCTCCTGATTGTACGTAGATCATTAAAGGAGAGCAATTGTTTGAGCCCATTTATTTATTTATTTTATTTATACCCTGCCCTCCCCACAGATGGGCTCAGGGCGGCGTTAAAATGGCTTCTCAGAAGGAAGTTGTTTACAGGCAGAGAACATCTTCTAAGAAGATGTTTCATATCTATTCAGATTTTCCAAATCATTTTCCAGCAATGGCTCTCTGTCCTACCTGATAGAGTCCCTGGGCCTGATATACCCTCCTAGGAGGGGGAGTGGGGGGGTAGTGAAGAAAGCAGTCTTCCTGCCTACCTTAGATTCGGCCCCGTTGAGAGAAAGGGCCCTCAGCCTCCCAAATCCTCCGTAAGTATTGAGCTGCTCGTTGCCAAGGAACTTGGAGCTTCTGGCTGTGCCTGAAATCCAGAATATATTTAAAAGTCTGTAGCCCAGGCAGGGCCAGATCTACCTATTTTCTGAGTGGGGGCAAAACTAAAAAAAATGGCACCCCCTTATGTTTTTCTTCTGTTCTTTTTTAAACAACAGAATACATTGTGTTGGCTCTCTTTACAGAAAGTCACTGGGTCAAGGCTGCCATGGGTCGGCACACTCCCGAATGCAAGTGGAACTCATCCCAGAGAAAGCCCACCCTGACAAAACTGGACAGGAATACAATCCCCCCACAACCAAAGTGAAGGGAGGGGGCAAACATCTAATGAGAGAATCACATCTATTCCTACCAAACCAAACAGAGGGAAGAGTGACGGCTGGAACTTAGGCCAAGAGAACCAGTGTCATTCAAAGCAGCCAGGCACTGGGTTCAGCAAATGGGGGAACACCACAGATCAGAGCCAAGCAGTATCCAACCGCAAGCACAAGGCATTCCCTTGCTTCCGTCTGCTTCTGTTGGTTTACGTTGCAGCTGTCTGCCTTGCTTCAGTTTGGTTTGGGAGGAAAGGATGTGATTCTTTGATGTGGGGTTGATCTCCTTTCTTCACTTTGGTTGGGGGGTGGGGAGATTCCATTCCTGTGCTTCAGTTAGGTTCTGTTGGGCTTTCTCTGATATGAAGCCAACTTCCATTTGAGAATTTCCCCTGGCCATGTCAGCCTTGTCCAAATGATATGCCCTTGGGCATATCAACATATCTCAAGATGTTGAGAGGAAGTAGAGACCTACCCTGCAGGGTTATTGTGCAAATAAGAACTATTTCAAAAATAAATCAGCCAGAATGCTCCAGCTGGACTCTTTATACCTGGCATTATTCCTCCTCCGAAAAGCTGCTTTGTGCTGGGATGTATGTAGGATGGCTGCCCTACAACTCTGGTATTCCTTTCTACTGGAAGTCTCCCAAAACTGAAGAGTCTTCTAGCTGGGCTAGATGGCCAAGCTGGTTCTGCATGAGTGCGGACATGTAGAAGCCTCCGTGCTGCCCCCCTCTCTTTGGTGCTGCCAGGGTCAAGTGACCACCCTGCCTCTTCCCAAGATCCAGCTCAGAGCCCAGGTATTCTAAAAGATGTCATAGAAACCAACATTGGCCTAGAACTGTGGCCAATGATATTAGGCCTGAACAAATAAATGGCTTGTGGGGGCATAAGGAACCCCCTTCTTTGCAATCCGGTTGCATGCAGCAGTCATTTCTGATGGATCAGGAGCCTACAGGCTGTTCTTGGCACCCCAGTAGCTGCTTACCTTAAAGTCTGTTGATGCAGCGACATCTGGTACTTTTTGTGAAGTAATATCTTTTGTGGATATATTTGCAGGGTGTTTGAGTAAACAGTTGACCTAGAGCATCATATTCGTAAAAGGATGTGGAGTGTTTGGACAGAAGAGTTGGGAGGGGGGAAAGTCGCAAATATTAAGGGAGAAATCTTCCCCCTGCTTTCTCTCGCTCGCCGGCAGCAGAAAGACGTCAGTGATGGGATCCCAACCACAATTTCTTTGCAGACGAGTGGAAACAGCTATTTTGCAGAAGAATCAGGTCAGGAAAATGAGCAAGGAACTGCTTGGCCTCCCCTCCGCTTGTCACGTGAACACGGTAGGCTATGAACACTGCTCCCTTTTCTCACGTGAAAATAAAGACTTCCCCACCTGGACTTAGTTGTTGATAAAATGCTTCCTCCCTCCAGGGCCTCGTGTCCTTCAAGGAGGTGGCCGTCTACTTCACAGAGGAGGAGTGGGCTCTGCTGGATGCTGGCCAGAGAGCTCTTTACAGGGAAGTCATGCTGGAGAACTATGGGAACGTGGCCTCTCTGGGTAAACAAGTATTTCAGTAGTGTGTGGAAGGTCCTGAACCCTTTTGTGAATGTCCTGTGAAATCCCCTCTGTTCCTTAACTGTTCCCCTAAATTTCAGTGCTGTAAGATTCCTGGAGAATGAATGGTTGTTATCCTAGACAGTCTGTAGCACAGATACAGTTTGAAAGATGTGTCTAGTCAGTTTATGCTGCTTTTCCTCCCAGAAGGATCTTGGACCTGCAAACCTGACCTTATCTCCTGGCTACAGGAAGTGGGTGAGACGTTGGTGCATCACTCTGCGGAAGCCAAGAGCACAGCAGGTATGAGCAGCTGAATAATTTGGGTTAAGTCGTTCTCTTCAGCCTTCATTTCAGCCTATACCTCAGGGAAATCTGGAGGCTGAAATGGAGGATAATTGTAAAATGCCACCAGGCCCCTTGTTGCAGTGCCCTGTACAAATGCTGCTTTTTATCCTCTCTAGTGTAGAGCAAGGTTTTCTATCTTGATGTGATTTCAAATGCCAAGGATTCAATCACTTCTTCTTTCTTCTTCATATTAATAAGGGACCTTGATTAAGAGTAGAGCAAGGCCTTCCATTCTCTTATTTGTTCAAATTCTTCATGTAAGCTTTATGAATTGCAAAGGCTAGGGCACTCAAAGAGCTTCAGGTTTACATCTATACTTGAGTGGACTTTACTATTTGGAGACACAGGTAGTGTCTTTAACTCCTGTGTGCCGGTGCAGGCCTCATTAAACTACTATCGCAGGAGATCGGGAGGTATGTGAGAGGAAGGAGGGGAGTCAGAGTTGAGGTAAAGGTGAAATTCCCACAAGATGGGTTTTGCTGCCATGGAGGGGGCAGCCTCTGCTATGGAAAAGCTCATGGAAAGCTCTTCTGTCTAGTAAAAGACATGAAATTGAAATGGAGATAAACTTTCTCTTCACTTGTAATCTGTAAAGGAGTGAAGCATAATTTTCTTCTGGGATCTGAAAGCTACATACCAGCCGCAATGCCTTCTCAACTCATCTCCCTTCCCCTCCCCTTTGCTGTCTTTGCTGATCATTAAAGACAGAGGTGTCTCCAAGCCCGTTGCAGCAAGAATACATCACTTAGAACTCTTTCTGCCAGGTAGTCATTGTTCTGTTCCTTGCACGTTTATTGGGTCTCTGTTTGTATTCCAGCAAGAAGTGAAGGGGAACCAAAGACAGTGAATGTGGGAAAAGAAAAGGATATGGATATGGAGGAAGAAGCAGAGAATCAAAGCAGGCCAGGTAACCAGAAACAGAACAAGAAATCATCTACCTTTCAAGGCAAGGATCTCCAGGCAATCGTATTTGAAGAAAAAATAAAGAAAGGAAACGGAAGGAATAAGAAAGGGAAAAGTTCTGGCTGCAAGTCTAGTGTTAAGAGAAACCAGGGAATTTACACTGAGGAGAAACTGTACAAATGTTTGGAATGTGGGAAGAGCTTCACACGCAGAACAAGCCTTAATGATCACCAAAGGATTCACACTGGGGAGAAACCATATGCATGCTTGGAATGTGGGAAGAGCTTCACACAGAGTACAGCCTTTACTCAGCACCAAAGGAGTCACACGTGGGAGAAACCATATGAATGCTTGGATTGTGGGAAAAGCTTCAGACACAATGCAAGCCTTATTCGTCACCAAAAGAGTCACACAGGGGAAAAACCATATGCATGCTTGGAATGTGGGAAGAGCTTCACATACAGAAAAAGCCTTAATGATCACCAAACTATTCACACCGGGGAGAAACCATATGAATGCTTGGAATGTGGGAAAAGCTTCAGATGCAAAACAGGCCTTATTCATCACCAAAGGAGTCACACAGGGGAGAAACCATATAAATGCTTGGAATGTGGTAAGTGCTTCACACACAGCACAGCCCTTACTCGGCACCAAAGGAGTCACACTGGGGAGAAACCATATGAATGCTTGGAATGTGGGAAGAGTTTCATACACAGCACAAGCCTTACTCAGCATCAAAGGAGTCACACAGGGGAGAAACCATATAAATGCTTGGAATGTGGAAAGTACTTTACACAGAGCACATCCCTTACTCGGCACCAAAGGAGTCACACTGGGGAGAAACCATATGAATGCTTGGAATGTGGGAAGAGTTTCATACGCACCACAAGCCTTACTCAGCATCAAAGGAGTCACACAGGGGAGAAACCATATAAATGCTTGGAATGTGGAAAGTACTTTACACAGAGCACATCCCTTACTCGGCACCAAAGGAGTCACACAGGGGAGAAACCATATGAATGCTTGGAGTGTAAGAAGAGCTTCACACGCAACACAAGCCTTACTCAGCACCAAAGGAGTCACAGAGGGGAGAAACCATATAAATGCTTGGAGTGTAAGAAGAGCTTCACACGCAGCACAAGCCTTACTCGGCACCATAGGAGTCACACGGGGGAGAAACCATAAGAATGCTTGGAATGTGGGAAGAGTTTCACACAAAGCACAAGCCTTACTCAGCACCAAAGGAGTCACACGGGAGAAACCATACGAATGTTTGGAGTGTAAGAAGAGCTTCACACAGAGCACAGCCCTTACTCGGCACCAAAGGAGTCTCACGGGGGAGCAGCCATATGAATGCTTGGAGTATTAGAAATGCTTCACACACAGCACAAGCCCTACTCAGCACCAAAGGAGTCACACAGGAGAAACCATATCAATGCTTGGAATGTGGCAAGTGCTTCACACAAAGCACAAGCCTTACTCAGCACCAAAGGAGTCACACGGGAGAAACCATATAAATGCTTGGAGTGTAAGAAGAGCTTCACACGCAGCATACACCTTACTTGTCACCAAGGGATTCACACAGGGAAGAAACCATATGAATGCTTGGAATGTGGGAAGAGTTTCACACGCAGCATACACCTTACTTGTCACCAAGGGATTCACACAGGGGAGAAACCGTATGAATGCTTGGAGTGTGGGAAAACCTTCAGATATAACATGAACCTTACTTACCATCAAAGAAGTCACACAGGGGAGAAACCATATGCATGTTTGGAGTGTAGGAAGAGCTTCACATACAGCAAAGAACTTATTCAGCACCAAAGGAGGCACACAGGAGAAACCGTATGAATGCTTGGAATGTGACAAGAACTTCAAATGCAGCACAAGCCTTACTTGGCACCAAAGAAGTCACACAGGGGAGAAACCTTATAAATGCTTCGAGTGTGGAAAAAGCTTCAGTTGCAACACAAAGCTTCCTTGTCACCAAAGGAGTCATTCAGGGAAGAAACCGTTTAAATGCTTGGATTGTGGAAAGAGTTTCATCTACAAGTCAAACATTATTCCACACTAAAAAATTCACATGGAAGAAATCGTACCATTGCTCCGAGCATGCAAAGAGTTTCAGATAGAGAGCAAACCTTGTGTGCCATCAGAGAATCCGGAGTTGAGAGAAATCATATAAATGTTTGCAGTGTGGGAAGATCTTCAGCGAAAGAAGCTTTTCTTACACCAAAGGATCCACTTCTTCAAGTAAATGAAGCTAATCCCACTCTCATACCCTTGAAACTTGTTAATCGTCATAGCAAAGCAGATCTTGAGGGAAACTGGATTCTTTAGAACTCATTCTATCGACCTTGGAATGATGGAAGGCTGAGTCAACTCTGAACCAGCTACCTGGACCCGGCTTCCACCGGGATCGAACTTAGGCTGTGAGCAGGGCTTGGGCTGCAGTACAGCAGCTTGCCACTCTGCGGCTCAGGGCTCCTATTGGGTGCTACGGTATTTAACCACTTTAAATCTAGTTATAATACTTATGGGTATGTCCATAGAATCCAGTGCTTGGATTGCTATCTTTAAATATTGGTTACGTCTTTATTTTCGCCCTCCCTCCAATAGCCTTACTGCTTCTAAAAGGGCCGATCCTTGTTTCTCAGTAGTCCCAATCAGTATCTGAAAAAATTAATACTCTGGATATCGATCTAGATTCTCTGGCTAATTCTAGTGAAACTCATATATTCTGAATAATTTGCACGAGAATTTGGGACATTGATTCACAGGTGATAAATGCTGGCACAGCGGGGACTTGCTCCCCCCAGTCTTGAGGTCTTTCCTTTCCACATAATGCTACGGCCCAGTATTTCTCGACTCTATCAATTCCCTCTCAACACAGAGCTTTCATGCTAGCCAGTCTTAATATATTTCCCTCAGCCGTGGCCACAGGCAGATATAAGGATGTTCCTCATGAGGCAAGATTCTGCAGGTGTCACTGCCGTGAACCTGACTCCATTCAGCATATATTTTTATACTGCCCGCTGTTTACCCAGCTGTGTTCACGACTGATTCGCCCTCTCTTTCAAGATGGCGACTATTAGAGGTGTGGAATTTTTGTTAGCAGACAGATCTCCTGAATTACTGAACTGGTGGTAGAGTTTCTGGCAAATGTGCTGAGGGGAAGGGAAAACGGGGGGAAATGGTAAAGGGGATAGGAAGGGAGAGGGAAGGTTGACTGTGATACCTGTTAGGATTGTCAGGTTCCTGGGGGGAGGGTTTATTGTCGTTCTTCATTTTTATTAGTAGTTACAACTACAACCACCTGTAAATTAGTTTGCCCTCATTTTGGCAAATTGTACTGTATTGCCATTGTCATTGCTTTCTTGACGCTTCTATGATGCCAATAAAGGTTACTGGATCTTATGGGTATGTAATATTTTTTGGTTTGTGGGGTGGGGGGCTGGTTCGTTGCATTTGTAGTATAATAGTATAGTACCCGAGCTTCACAAGTGTTTGAATAAAGCGAAGCGTGTTGATGCCGAAAACTGATTAAGTGAATTTCAAAATGTATTGTTTATTGAAAAGATTTTTAAAAGGAAGACTTTGTAGCGCAATAAATAAAGTGAAAACCACATACAGCCAGGGTTTTTTTTCCTACTGAAAGACCTCTTTATAGACATCATTGGTGTTTTCCCCTCAGGTACTAGGATCACCAGGCTGCTGGGTGAGCTCACGTACAACTGCCCATGTGAGAAGCAGTCCTCCCTCAAGTCAATTCCTGCCACCTTCAGTATGTACTCTTGGAACTTGTTAATTGTCATAGCAAAGCAGATCTTGAGGGAAACTGGAGAACTCAAAGAGGTTATATGATGGTATGCATAGTATGAGTGGTATGAACATCAACTCCCCCCGAGTACTACCGGTGAACAATGTGGCCTCGATGATGTTCCTGTGGAGGGCTTTCCCTTGTATTCTTGTGCCTTTGCAGAGTTTAGGTGGGCTGAAGTTCTGGAGCAGCATCACTGGAGCCTCCAGTTTGAGGAGAAGCGTGTGGGCTGGGAAACCAGGAGGGTTATGCATGTTGAGGAATTCCATGGGGTAGAGGACTGTGTCATCCATTTTCACCACTGAGTCCACAGTTCTGTACTCCCATTTCTGCCCCTTCAAGGGAGTTATGTGGTGTTTCATTAATGATAGCAGCCTTGTCATTCTTGGGGGTTAGAATGGCATGCTTTCACAGCCCGTCCATGGACTTCTCCGTGATAATGGCAATATCAGGGTATATCTTGGCTGTTAGGTCTGCAGGGGTCATCACTACGGTGCCCAGGTCTGCAGGGATGGTCTCCTTTCCCTTGGACTTGGGATATGCTCCATCCCCTATTTTTAGTAGGAGTTCAGAGAATTCCCCAGCAGACACCTCGCCTCTCAAGTGGACCCTCATATTCTTTGAGTTTCCTGATGAGGGGCCACAGATACAACACCTTGACACACGTGGTAACCTCGTCAGCTCGACTTCCCCTTGGGACTACTGGCAGAGTCTGCCAGAGGTCTCCAGCCAGCAACACTGACTCCTCTCATCGCTCTCTTGTTGCCCCTAACATCTTTGAGGGTTATGCTCAGTGCCTCAGAACACCCCTTAAGCACCATGGTGTTCTCATCCCAAACAGGGAGCTTACAGTTGCGCAGCACTTGGGCCACGTTGCTCTGTTCTGAGATGCTGAACAGGGTTGTTTCTGCATGGATGTGGTTAAGAGGCAGCTTAAAGGTAGCAAAGGATCATAGGCCATGCCTGAGTGAGCCTTGACCTTCCTTGGAAGTGAGTACCTCTCTACTCGTCTTCCAAGATTGCTTTGCTTATAGAGAGAGGCTGCCACTCTGTGCACCTTGGGATGATCTTGCCACTGCTGCTCGGTACACCACAGAAGCAGGACTTGCAAATTTCCTTAGCGCATCTCTAAGTTGCTTACTCTTTTTAGCTTCGGTGTATCTTGCATTAAATACAGTACTGACTACTGTATGCTTAACCGCACACATGCACTATAACATATGATTAATATTAAATATTCAACTATAGAACCTTTTTAATTACGTGAGTTCCTCTGTGCATCTAGACAAAATGTCATGTTTATTGAAAAGATTTTTAAAGGGAAGGCGTAGTGAAATAAATAAAATGAAAACTACGTACATCCATTTTTTTCTACTGAAGGACCTCTTTGAAGACCTCATTGGTGGTTTCCCCCTCAGGTGCTAGGATCACCAGGCTGCTGAGTGAGCTCACGTACAACTGCCCATATGAGAACCAGTCCTCCATCAAGTCAATTCCTGCCACCTTCAGTATCTGCCCCTGGGACAGATATGATGGTATGAATAGTATGCATGGTACGAACACCAACTCCCCCCGAGCACTGTCTGTGAACAGTGTGGCCTCGATGATGTTCCTGTGGAGGGCTTTCACTCGTAGTCTGGTGCCATTACAGACTTTGGGTGGGCTGAGGTTCTGGAGCAGCATCACTGGAGCCCCCTTTTTGAGGAAAAACTTGTGGACTTTCCTTTGGACACAGGACTTCTTGGTACCTGGTCACTGCTTCTCAGTGCACCGCAGGAGTATAATGTGCATATTTCTTTGCTGCATCTCTAAGTTGCTTCCTCTTTTTAGTATCGGTACATCTTGCACAACGTCTGCCATGAGGCTTCTTGGAGGCAGTAAGAGATGATGGCTGCAAGAAGTGTGAGGTGGAGTTGGACTGAGGGAGGGGTGGTGTGGTGGGCAGTTTGGCAGGTTCATGTGAGAGGTTTGCATTGAAATGGCCCCTAGAAAGGTCGTGTACCATCTCCCCATGAACATTTAAAAACTCAGTTGCCATACTGACTTTATATAAAATCCCTGTTCAGGAGTCTTGTACTGTCTTTCTTCAACAGTGTGCAGTTTCCTTTACCTGATTTTTGCCTCAGAAGACAGAGTTCCACAGCTGACCCATCAGGGAGGGGGAAAGGTGCGAGCAGACAGGAGCGTACTAGCCACACAGGAAAGCAAGCCCCACAGGGAGATTGGCAACCCTAGAGGAAAAGACTGGGAGGTCTATTTTTACCTCGGGACACATTCAATGATTCCCAATAGCAACTGTATACTCTTTAGAATGTTAGGAAGATGCCAATTAGGCCACATATGCAAATGACCTCCACTCCTCTCCCCCCCTCTGCCGGGGGCTGGGGACGGGGGGGGGGAAGAGGAGCAGAGAGGACTCTGCTGCTCAGTGCATCTTGGGGTGATCTTGCTAATACTTGGCCACTGCTGCTCGGCACACCACAGGAGCAGGACTTGCATATTTCCTTGCCGCATTTAGTATCGGTGTATCTTGCAGGATGGCTGCCAGAAGGCTTCTTGGCAGCAGTAAGGTGATGGCTGTGAGAGGTGTGAGGTGAAGTTGGATTGAGGGAGGGGTGGTGTGGTGGGCACTTCAGTAAGTTCATGTGAGAGGTTCGCATTGAAATGGCCCCTAGAAAGGTCGTGCACCATCCCCAGGTAGAGTAAGCAGGTATTTTGATTTCTAAGCGATTGTTCTCTGGTGACTTTAATGCTTCTCACTGGTTTTTGTGGTTATCCCTATTTCTTCAATGCCCGTTCCAACCTTTACCCCGTCCCCCAAACAAACCCCTTCGTGGCTGCCACAGACTGAAAGAGGAAAGCAAATTGTATTGTCGAAGGCTTTCACGGCCGGAGAACGATGGTTGTTGGGGGTTTTCCGGGCTGTATTGCCGTGGTCTTGGCATTGTAGTTCCTGATGTTTCGCCAGCAGCTGTGGCTGGCATCTTCAGAGGTGTAGCACCAAAAGACAGAGATCTCTCTCTGTCTTTTGGTGCTACACCTCTGAAGATGCCAGCCACAGCTGCTGGCGAAACATCAGGAACTACAATGCCAAGACCACGGCAATACAGCCCGGAAAACCCCCAACAACCATCGGAAAGCAAATTGTTCACCTCGGATCACAAGAAAGAAGGCGGGGGAGGCCATGGCCAGGAACGTTTAAAAGTCCACTAAAACCTAAAATTTGGAACTCCGCAGCTGCTACTTACATCGCACCTGACAAAAGAAAGAAAACCCATTTGCTGGTGGTGAATGTGTCCCTGTGGGGGCGGAGCCAAGACAGCGAGGGCCAATAGGGTGAAGCCCAACCTTCGGAGTGAGGCGAAAGGAGGAAAGAAGGAATGGCGGATCCGGACCCATTCAAAGCGAAACTAAAGGCGGTCGGAGTGGTGGTGTGCTTTGGTAAATCCCGGTGCAAAGCGGCTCTGCAGGGCGCAGCTATTCCTCCAGAAGGAAGAGGCCCACCCGCTCCTACGCGTGGCTAATCGGGAGTACAGCCTCGAATGGAAATCGAGACATTGCCACTTAAGTAGACACTAGATCAAATTCTGTCACGTCTCTTGCATTAAGCTAAAAGCACGAGGTGCCTGGAAATCTGCTAAGAAAGTTATTACTTGCGGGGAATAATTTGACCCTTTCTGTTAAAAACCATGGCTGGCCCAAATGAAATCCACCTGAAAGCTGAGTGAGAGGCGGACTAAAAATAAACTGCGTGGAAACTGTTGTGTCCTTCTTCAGGCCGGAATTTGGGGGGGGGGGATGGGATGGGCCCGGCCTGGGGGAGACAATGACCCCGGATTGCCGGCAGCGATGACGGCCTCCCCTCCCCCGCAGAGGCGCCCAGTCGGCCCGCCGGAGGCTCCTCCCTGCGCCCTTCGGGGCTGCCTGCCTGGAGGAGGAGGTGGGCGCCTGGAGGGGAGGAGAACTCATTTCTCAGCGGGAAAGACGAACCGCGGCTTGTCTGGAAGGTTAGTGGCGGCGTCGGGAAGGCGCCTTCCTTCGGCCGGGGTTCAGGTGGCCTTTGCTCCCCCCTCCCCTGCGTCTGCATCAGCGTGCAGCAGGGCTGGGTGATTTCCTAGTTCGGGGCCACCCCCAAAACCCCGCGGGCTGCAAGAGTTGGGCCCGAGGGCAGCAGAGGGTTTGCGGGAGACTCTGCACGGCACGAAGCGCTTTCCCCGCGTCTTCTGTGGAGGGAGGCTCGGGGCTGCATGCCGGAGTGAGCGTGGCCCTAGGCCGGTGCTCTGCGCTCGCCGCCAGCCTGGGAAGGGAGCTGAACCCTCGAAGGGCACGAAAGGAAGGCTCCGGGGAGGTTCTCTGAAGGCATCCCCCCTCCGTAGCTTGCGCTGAAATGCTCCCGCTCAGACGCGGGCCTTCTTTGTGCCTGTTTTGCTGGGACCTGGCCTCCGCCCCGGGATGGTGGGGAGGGGGCGCGCGGATGTTCTGCCTCCCTTGAGCCATCTTTGCTGTGCTGAAACGCCCCTCGGCCTTCCAGAAACCCCTCTGGACCCTCGGTCAGCGTTCAAGGGTAAAGTGCCTCAGAAGGTGGAGGTTCCATTGATGGACATGGATTCCCAGCCTGTTTTCCATTCCCTGGCCCAGAATCTAGTCAGAACACCAGTTGCTTTTGAAAGTAGACAAGAGAGGCCAGCAGAGGCCATGAAATGGTTACATTGGAGGTCCTGCTCTTGCTTTTTTTTAATAGCATAGGGCCCTTTGGACAGCTGTTCTAGATGACCCTGCCAGGCCTGATACAGATATAGGCGTGCACTTCAGAAGCCCTTGAGAAGCTCTAAGTATCTAGTTAAGCTTTCTTATAATGGATCCTTCCACTCCTGGCAAGAGGTACACCTCAGAAATCTTATAGGTCTGTCAGCAGGTCTAGTACACAAGTTAAAAAAATAGATTCTCTTGCCTCCATTTTGTCTTTCTATTCATTGTTTATACTTTAACATCGATTCATAAAAAGAATATTAGGATACCATCTCCTGATTGTACGTAGATCATTAAAGGAGAGCAATTGTTTGAGCCCATTTATTTATTTATTTATTTATGCCCCGCCCTCCCCACAGATGGGCTCAGGGCGGCATTAAAATGGCTTCTCAGAAGAAAGTTGTTTACAGACAAGGAACATCTAAGAAGATGTTTCAGATATATTCAGGTTTTCCAAATCATTTTCCAGCAATGGCTCCCTGTCCTACCTGACAGAGTCCCTGGCCTGATATACCCTCCTTTGGAGGGGGAGTGGGGAGTGGGGGGGGAGTCAAGAAAGCAGACTTCCTGCCTAACTTAGATTTGGCCCAGTTTAGAGAAAGGGCCCTCAGCCTCCCAAATCCTCCGTAAGTATTGAGCTGTTCTTTGCCAAGGAACTTGGAGCTTCTGGCTGTGCCTGAAATCCAGAATATATTTAAAAGTCTGTAGCCCAGGCAGGGCCAGATCTACCTATTTTCTGAGTGGGGGCAAAAGTAAAAAATGGCGCCCCCTTATATTTTTCTTCTGTTCTTTTTTAAACAACAGAATACATTGTGTTGGCTCTCTTTACAGAAAGTCACTGGGTCAAGGCTGCCATGGGTCGGCACACTCCCGAATGCAAGTGGAACTCATCCCAGAGAAAGCCCATCCTGACAAAACTGGACAGGAATACAATCCCCCCACAACCAAAGTGAAGGGAGGGGGCAAACATCTAATGAGAGAATCACATCTATTCCTACCAAACCAAACAGAGGGAAGAGAGACGGCTGGAACTTAGGCCAAGAGAACCAGTGTCATTCAAAGCAGCCAGGCACTGGGTTCAGCAAATGGGGTAACACCACAGATCAGAACCAAGCAGTATCCAACCGGAAGCACAAGGCATTCCCTTGCTTCCGTCTGCTTCTGTTGGTTTACGTTGCAGCTGTCTGCCTTGCTTCGGGGCTGCATGCCGGAGTGAGCGTGGCCCTAGGCCGGTGCTCTGCGCTCGCCGCCAGCCTGGGAAGGGAGCTGAGCCCTCGAAGGGCACGAAAGGAAGGCTCCGGGGAGGTTCTCTGAAGGCATCCCCCCTCCGTAGCTTGCGCTGAAATGCTCCCGCTCAGACGCGGGCCTTCTTTGTGCCTGTTTTGCTGGGACCTGGCCTCCGCCCCGGGATGGTGGGGGGGGGCGCGGATGTTCTGCCTCCCCGGAGCCATCTTTGCTGTGCTGAAACGCCCCTCGGCCTTCCAGAAACCCCTCTGGGCCCTCGGTCAGCGTTCAAGGGTAGAGTGCCTCAGAACGTGGAGGTTCCATTGATGGACATGGATTCACAGCCTCCTTCTCATTCCCGGGCCCAGAATCTAGTCAGAGCACCAGATGCTTTTGAAAGTAGACAAGAGAGGCCAACAGAGACCATGAAATGGTTACATTGGAGCTCCTGCCCTTGCATTTTTTTTAAGGCATGGGACCATTTGGACAGCTGTTCTAGATGACCCTGCCAGTCCTGATACAGATATAGACATGCACTTAAGAAGCCCCTGAGAAGTTCCAAGTTAAAAAAAAAGATTTTCTTGCCTCCATTTTGTCTTTCTATTCATTGTTTATACTTTAACATAGATTCACTAAAAAGAATATTAGAATACCATCTGATTGTACGTAGATCATTAAAAGAGAGCAATTGTTTGAGCCCATTTATTTATTTATTTATTTTATACCCCGCCCTCCCCACAGATGGGCTCAGGGCGGCGTTAAAATGGCTTATCAGAAGAAAGTTGTTTACAGGCAAGGAACATCTTCTAAGAAGATGTTTCAGATCTATTCAGATTTTCCAAATCATTTTCCAACAATGGCTCTCTGTCCTACCTGATAGAGTCCCTGGGCCTGATATACCCTCCTTTGGAAGGAGAGTGGGGGGGGGGAGTGAAGAAAGCAGTCTTCCTGCCTGCCTTAGATTTGGCCCAGTTTAGAGAATGGGCCCTCAGCCTCCCAAATCCTCCGTAAGTATTGAGCTGCTCTTGGCCAAGGAACTTGGAGCTTCTGGCTGTGCCTGAAATCCAGAATATATTTAAAAGTCTGTAGCCCAGGCAGGGCCAGATCTACATGTTTTTTGAGTGTGGGCAAAAGTAAAAAAATGGCACCCCCTTATGTTTTTCTTTATATATATGAATATGATCAATGTTTTTAATATAAACATATAATAAACAACTCTTTTAAACAACAGAATACATTCTGTTGGCTCCCTTTGCAGAAAGTCACTAGGGCAAGGCTGCCATGGGTCGGCACACTCCCAAATGCAAGCGGAACTCATCCCAGACAAAGCCCACCCTGACAAAACTGGACAGGAATACAATCCTCCCCACAACCAAAGTGAAGGGAGGGGGCAAACATCTAATGAGAGAATCACATCTATTCCTACCAAACCAAACAGAGGGAAGAGAGACGGCTGGAACTTAGGCCAAGAGAACCAGTGTCATTCAAAGCAGCCAGGCACTGGGTTCAGCAAATGGGGTAACACCACAGATCAGAACCAAGCAGTATCCAACCGCAAGCACAAGGCATTCCCTTGCTTCCGTCTGCTTCTGTTGGTTTACGTTGCAGCTGTCTGCCTTGCTTCAGTTTGGTTTGGGAGGAAAGGATGTGATTCTTTGATGTGGGGTTGGTCTCCTTCCTTCACTTTGGTTGGGGGGGGGATTTCATTCCTGTGCTTCAGTTAGATTCCGTTGGGCTTTCTCTGATATGAATTCAGCTTCCATTTGGGAATTTCCCCTGGCCATGTCAGCCTTGTCCCAATGATATGCCCTTGGGCATATCAACATATCTCAATATGCTGAGAGGAAGTAGAGACCTACCCTGCAGGGTTATTGTGCAAATAAGAACTATTTCAAAAATAAATAAGCCAGAATGCTCCAGCTGGACTCTTTACACCTGGCATTATTCCTCCTCCCAAAAGCCGCTTTGTGCTTGGATGTATGTGGGATGGCTGCCCTACAACCCTGGTATTCCTTTCTACTGGAAGTTTCCCAAAACTGAAGAGTTTTCTAGCTGGGCTAGATGGCCAGGCTTGTTCTGCATGCGCGCACGTATATAGAAGCCTCCGTGCTCCTCCCCTCTCTTTGGTGCCGCCGGGGTCAAGTGACCACCCTGCCTCTCCCCAAGATCCAGCTCAGAGCCCAGGTCTTCTAAAAGAAGTCATAGATCCCAACATTGACCTAGGACTGTGGCCAATGATATTAGGCCTGAACAAATAAATGGCTTGTGGGGGCATAAGGAACCCCCCTTCTTTGAAATCTGGTTGTGTGCAGCAGTCATTTCTGATGGATCAGGAGCCTACAGGCTGTTCTTGGCACCCCAGTAGCTGCTTACCTTAAATCTGTTGATGCAGCGACATCTGGTAGGTGCACCAGCTTCCTGATTCCTTCAACTGAATTCACAGGTTCTCGTGAAGCCATCGGAAGAATAGCACACAATAAGGGGCTCGTGTTACAACAACAACAGGTTTAGCGTTTTGGGGTTTCTCACCTATCCCATTCAACAAAGCAAGTAGGAAAAAGCTAAGAGAGCTGCCAAGGGAAGAGGGAGAAAACAGCTGCAAGAGGATTAGGGAGAAGGAGGATTTGGGGAGAAAACTTCAGAAATTGCATAAGAGTGGAACATGATTCTTTCAGGCTGGCAACTGTGGCCTTGTGGGCGGTAAGACTTTTTGTGAAGTAGTATCTTTTATGGATATATTTGCAGGGTGTTTGGGTAAACAGCTGACCTAGAGCATCATATTCGTAAAAGGATGTGGAGTGTTTGGACAGAAGAGTTGGGAGGGGGGAAAGTCGCAAATTTTACGGGAGACATCTTCCCCCTGCTTTGTCCTGTTCGCCGGCAGCAGAAAGACGTCAGTGATGGGATCCCAACCACAACTTCATTGAAGACGAGTGGAAAGAGCTATTTTGCAGAAGAGTCAGGTCAGGAAGATGAGCAAGGAACTGCTTGGCCTCCCCTCCGTTTGTCACACGAACATGGTAGGCTGTGAACACTGCTCCCTTTTCCCACGTGAAAATAAAGACTTCCCCACCTGGACTTAGCTGTGGATAAAATGCTTCCTCCCTCCAGGGCCTCGTGTCCTTCAAGGAGGTGGCCGTCTACTTCACAGAGGAGGAGTGGGCTCTGCTGGATGCTGGCCAGAGAGCTCTTTACAGAGAAGTCATGCTGGAGAACTATGGGAACGTGGCCTCTCTGGGTAAGCAATGATTTCAGTAGTGCGTGGAAGGTCCTGAGTCGTTTTGTGAATGTCCTTTTGTGAATGTCCTGTGAAATCCCCTCTGTTCCTTACCTGTTCCCCTGAATTTCAATGCTGTAAGATTCCTGGAGAATGAATGGTTGTTATCCTAGACAGTCTGGAGCACAGATACAGTTTGAAAGATGTGTCTAGTCAGTTTATGCTGCTTTTCCTCCCAGAAGGATCTTGGACCTGCAAACCTGACCTTATCTCCTGGCTAGAGGAAGTGGGTGAGACGTTGGTGCATCACTCTGCGGAAGCCAAGAACACAGCAGGTATGAGCGGCTGGACCCTTCAGCATCTGAGAGTTGTGGTTCTGCCTTCATTCCACTTGGAATATATTGACCTACCTACCTGGGGTGGGGGGGAGGGGCCTTCCTGCCAGCCAATTCTGTGGCTTCATTCCATTATATCTGAAAGTCAGCTTGATATGAATCCATATTCCCTTGAGCTTTGGCTAAGTGTGTAAGCTGAATCGTAACTAAGTCGAGACTGAATTAGTTCCTCCTTCCTTAGGGGGCCTTTCTTGCTGGAAAAATGAGTCCATTTTCCTTTCTTCCATAGAAGATGAAGAAGGAATAAATTGGGACAACTTCTTCATTGTGAGAGAGTTGTCAACATGTTGAAAGATGCTGTGGGGAATCTTCCTTCACAATGGCAGGATCAGGCCCTATTAGGGAGCCAGTGTGGTATCGTCATTTGGGAGATTGCAGAGACCCAGGTCTGGAGTCTTGACTGTGCCTTGAAATTCGCTGAATCGGTCCAGTCGTTCTCTTCAGCCTTCATTTCGGCCTCTACCTCAGGGAAATCTGGAGGCTGAAATGGAGGATAATTGTAAAATGCCACCATGCCCCTTGTTGCAGTGCCCTGTACAAATGCTGCTTTTTATCCTCTCTAGTGTAGAACAAGGTTTTCTATCTTGATGTGATTTCAAATGCCAAGGATTCAATCACTTCTTCTTTCTCCTGCATATTAATAAGGGACCTTGATTAAGAGTAGAGCAAGGCCTTCCATTCTTTTATTTGTTCAAATTCTTCATGTAAGCCTAATGAATTGCAAACGCTAGGGCACTCAAAGAGCTTCAGGTGTACATCTTTACTTGAGGAGTGGACTTTACTATTTGCAGACACAGGTAGTGTCTTTAACTCCTGTGTGCCAGTGCAGGCCTCATTAAACTACTATCTCAGGAAATCGGGAGGCGTGTGAGAGGAAGGAGGGGAGCCAGAGTTGAGGTATAGGTGAAATTCCCACAGGATGGGTTTTGCTGCCATGGAGGGGGCAGCCTCTGCTGTGGAAAAGCTCATGGAAAGTGCTTCTGTCTAGTAAAACACATGAAATTGAAATGGAGATAAACTTTCTCCTCACTTGTAATCTGTAAAGGAGTGAAGTATAATGTTTAGCCAACAGGCTGCTTTGCTTCTAGGATCTGAAAGCCACATACCGGCCACAATGCCTTCTCAACTCATCTCCCTTCCCCTCCCCTTTGCTGTCTTTGCTGATCATTAAAGACAGAGGTGTCTCCAAGCCCTTTGCAGTAAGAATACGTCACTTAGAACTCTTTCTGCTAGGCTGTCATTGTTCCTGTTCCTTGCATGTTTATTGTGTCTCTCTGTATTCCAGTACGAAATGAAGGGGAACCAAAGATAGTGAATGTGGGAAAAGAAAAGGATATGGATATGGATGAAGAAGCAGAGAATCAAAGCAGGCCAGGTAACCAGAAACAGAACAAGAAATCATCTACCTTTCAAGGCAAGGATCTCCAGGCAATCGTATTTGAAGAAAAAATAAAGAAAGGAAACAGAAGGAATAAGAAAGGGAAAAGTTCTGGCTGCAAGTCTAGTGTTAAGAGAAACCAGGGAATTTACACTGAGGAGAAACTGTATAAATGTTTGGAATGTAGGAAGAGCTTCACACGCAGGACAAGCCTTAATGATCACCAAAGGATTCACACTGGGGAGAAACCATATGAATGCTTGGAATGTGGGAAGAGTTTCACACGCAGCATACTCCTTACTTATCACCAAGGGATTCACACTGGGGAGAAACCATATGCATGCTTGGAATGTGGGAGGAGCTTCACACAGAGAAAAAACCTTAATAGTCACCAAAGGATTCACACTGGGGAGAAACCATATAAATGCTTGGAATGTGGGAAGTGCTTCACACACAGCACAGCCCTTACTCGGCACCAAAGGAGTCACACGGGGGAGAAACCATATGAATGCTTGGAATGTAG